>NC_057813.1:354780748-355391622 GCF_018294505.1 Triticum aestivum | reverse complement strand
AGGGGAGAGTGGGGGGTTTTCATGCGGAGCGACGGGGATGGCCGCCGCGGGGTGGAGGCGGGTCCGGCGTGGTGGCCCCGGCGACGGTGCCGTGCGGCGAGGGCGAGGCGGAGTTGGGCGGCGTGATTCCCCCCGATCCAGATCGGGGGAGGGAGAGGCGATGGGGCGAGGAGGGGATAGGGTTTCGGGGGTGGGGGTCTCCCTGCGGTGGGTGGATGGATAAGGGAGGCCCGGCTGGGCCGTGGGGCGGCTGGGCCGGCCTGCTGGGCCGAAGCCCAGTGGGGGGGGGCTTCTCTCTTGTTCCTCCCTCTTTTTTTTGTTTCTTGTTTTGTTCCTTTTCCTTTTATTTATTCTCTTTTACTGTTTTAATTCAACTTATGGCATATAAGTATTTTATAAATTTGTGTTTTCTTTATTATAATTACCTATGTAATATTTGGCACTAACCGAACATTTTGTTTTGATGTGTGGAAATGTTTGATGTTTGACAATATTTAAATTTTGAATTTGAAAGTTTCGAACCGACGCGAGAATATTCGCAGTAACCGAGGTGACGTGTCCTCATTAACGCGGGATTACTGTAGCGTAATCACCCGGGCGTCACACTTAATGTGGGCACGGGTGGCCGAGTTAAGGATCGATGTCCGAAGTAAAATCACAAATTATGTGTAATGATTCTATGTACCCGAGTACTCTACATCATTAATACTCGAATCCGCATTGTACAAAACTTTGTTGACCGACCATCGGCTTCAACCTCCTCGGCCAGTAGCCGGGGAGTGTTTGTCCCACTTTATAAATCCTTGACAAGGGCAAAGATTTACGACAAACAAGGCAATCCAGCCATACGGTTTTATAAACAAAGGTACGCGGAGAGATATGTTATATTACTTTATAATATAAGAAACATCTTCCAAAGAAAATAATCCCTCTATTAGTTTCTTTCTTTGGGTTGTCATGCCAACCATGATCAAGAAACCACGCCTCCGATCAATGCAGGAGAAAATATTGAGGATTTAGTTCGGGGAAAGTTCCCAAACTCTATGGTATTAATGAAACACAATTTTCACTTCCGTCATTGCCGACCAATGTGATACTTTAAGATTGCTAGCTTTCGGCTTCACCCAGTCTGAGGTACTAACTCGGATGACCCGGCAGTAACAATCACAGAGGTGCTCCTTTACCGCCTAGCCAAACAATCGGGAACGTAGGAATAAGCACAGGAGCCAGGCAACCCAGCTTGGCCAAAATCTTAAGTCAAATTGATGCATATTTATGGCTTTATAACGATGATTACGGAAGGCAGCCCTTCTATATTAAATAATGACACTTATTATAAAACAGGTCTTATAAATTTAAGAGCTCCCAAGTGACTTGGGTAAAAGAATTTTATGTATAATGATTGTATGTACCAAAGTACTTGTATCATATCTGTGTTCACCCGAACTTTATACGCGTCTTAATCGACCGTTGGCTTCTTCCTCTTTGATCAAGGACCAAAAAGTGTTATATACTCCACCTGCCGAGAATATCAACGGTGTTTCCGATAACCAGGCAATCAGGCCATAAGGCTGTAACAGACAAAGCGCGCTCAGGGAACTTATGCTATATTACCGACGAAGTGTAAGAAGCATCTTCGAAAAAAATAGTACCCCCACCGATACCTTTCTTCGGTTGCTCATTATTACTGTGAGACTTGTGCAATAGATTTTTTGTACTCATGAGTTCCGTTGTGTGCCGACCATTATTGAAAACAGTAAGAGCGCTAGCTTTCGGCTTCAACCAGTCTGAGGTCCGGCTCAGATGACCCAATCGTGACAATCGCAGAGGTGCTCCCTTTACTCCCTAGCTGAATAATCGGGAACGTAGGGGTAAGCACAGGAGCCAGGCAACCCAGCTTGCGGAACACTTAGGTCAATATGGTGCATATTGTGGCGTAATACACGAACAAGGAACGAAGCCGTACAAGTATAATCATATGCAAGAGGAAAGGCTTCACAAAGGAAGCCCCCAAATAAACGGGGTATTTGAATTTGTGTGTCACAAACAAAGTTATGACAAGGAATTTTTTCAAAAACAACTTTTTGCCAAAATAGCATAATGCTTGGTCGAACCGGACAAAATTTAAAACTGAAAGTTTTTTAGCATGAAAGCGACTTAGCTGGTTAATGTGCTCGGTGTTGATGACGCGGTCCAAGCTTGATGCGGGACAAGGTCCCAGCCCCCGAGCCGGTCCCGAGGTGGCAGAGCAGGCCGGTAGTATGATGCTGAAGTCCCCGACGTGGGTTAATGAAGTGACGACGAAGCCCCGGTCCAGCCGAGATGACATGGTACGTCGGTACACCGAGGTGACAGTGTTGCCGGACCGAGATCATTTATTTGTGCACGGAAAATAGTGCAAGCCGGAGATAATAGTAATAATAAATTAAAAAAATAGTTGCATAATTAATAATCTATGCAAAGTGAGTAATAAAAGAAATATGGCCCGTGTGCCGAACACTCGATGAGGTAGATCTCTCTCAACGATGCCAAAGTCCCCGAGGAAACCAAACATGTCGGTATGACAATTCGACCAACAAGATGATCACGTGAGCCGATTTATGCCGATTGGGACGATGACGTCGGCTTGCCGAAGTGACCGCGTGACGCAGTTGAAGTCAATTACCTACACATGTAAAATAGTGTAGTTCAAAAATAAATAATCTTCCACTTAATTGACATAAGTGAAGTAAAAAAATTGAATATATATGGCCTGGGCGACAAGGTCAGCCCGGCGGAGCGGCAATGCGGAAAAGTTGACACAGGGACACGCATTGACGCGATGCAATGACTTGTTCGACGCAGGCGGGATGACGACATCGGCTTGCCGAGGTGTTGGCGCGGCCCAACCTAAATAGATTGCCTGCACGCACAACATAGTGCAACCAAGAAATAATAATAATGAAAAAAGGTGCATAATTAATTTATGCGAAGTAAAGAAAGTTTGGTAAATATGGCCTGAGCGTTGAGGCTCGATGGTATGAGGGCGTTGTGGCGCAGCGATGTCGACACAGGTCAGCCAACCTCAGTGACGGCGAGACGCCGGCTAGACCGACATCGTGCACAAGTGTCGACAAAATACCCCTGCAAAAATAATGCATTGCAAAACAACAGAAAATATTCTGTGTGCAATAATTTTGGGAGCTAACCGAATAGTTAGGAAAAATAAAACCTGTTCGGCGGCGATGACCCGGACTGAAGTAAACGGACGAACTGACCCGTACTGAGCATGTGAGAAAAAAGGGGAGAAACAAGTCTCCCTATGGTGTGCTTCCATCGAGTCGAGCTCTGATCGGTGCTCTGCTCCGCACTATCCCTTCGGCTGGATCACCCGTGGGCCAGATTGAGGCCGGATCCGATGTATTGCCAAGCAGCAGACGCGAAGATAGGCCACACTGTGATTTGATGTCTTGTGAGGCAATTGACAGATGATGTAGTAATCAACATCAAATCCAAATCAAACAAGCTGGAGGAGGTCTAGCATCTCACGCAAGCGTTAGTACATACTGGTACGATACTAGTTTTAGTGCAAGGGTCGAAAAAGAATGCACGGAAGACATACGACAAGACAAAAGCGTAAGCTGCCTTCAGTATTTGATTAAATAAACATAAGGGAAAGGAAGGATTAAGTCTCCCTATGAGTTGCCGTATGGCTTAATTTTTGCCGGCCCTGGCGTGCTGGTGCACGCGTGATCTCCTGGGCTCGAACGCCGCCGGTCGGATCGCCACACATTTTTTATTGCGCTAACCTACATCGAGGCCGCAAACTCCAGGCTCTTGTTTGCATGTTGGCACTATTCGGATCCGGAGTACCGCCCGACGGCGGACATGGCTGTCGCTGTTGAATTTTTCTCAATTCTGATCTGCCAAAACAAATAAGAGGCAGTGACAAGTAAGAACTCCCATGAAAGATTCTCTTTGGCTTCTACGCGAGGTAGTATTTTGGATTACTATAATACAACCACGTCCAGGACACTGTACTGCAAAACTAGTAGTCAATTGGATTAGTATACTAGTACTCAATTACGTGAAGCAGTAAGATTTTAGGTCCATGCACTTTTTAGCAAAGGTAGCACAGGGATGGCGTCCGAGCAGGGGATGAATTAGAAAAAGGAAAGGAAACGGATCTCCCTAGTGTGTGCGTTCCATCAGGCTGATTTGATCGGCCGATGTGCACAGTTGCCACTCGTGAGCACTACTGGTCTAGGGTGGCTCCTTGGCTAGGGCACCGCTTGATAGATTTTCCATTGCCTCCATGCCCATTTTTCCGATGCCTCCACGGCGGGCCGAGGCCACTACAGCGGAGGTCGGATCTGCCGTATTATCATAGGTCGAACACTTTTTGTATGATCTTGATTTGACTGCGAACAGGGTATCCCGAGGCAGTAGTCATAATTTACAATAAAGATAGTCTATACAGAACACATGTGATTGAAAAAATATCACCTGATCATCCCATCGATCCACGTCGATCACCCAGCAGGCTCTCAACGAAAGCACCAATGTCGGTTCAATATCCGGCGTATCTTGTAGTATCTTGGGCGCCATGTCTTGTGGAGTCTTCCTTGTATGCGGCAGGAGCTGTCTGAACTGGCCCATGAGTATATGGCCAAGGGGGTCCTCGGCCCAATCTAACTGATCGGGAGACAACGTGGTGACTACCCCCTAGTCCAGGACACCGTCGGGGCTCTCTCCCCCTCGCTTCCGGTTGCGCCGGAACGCCGTCGGGGGCCATCATCATCACCACAATCTACACCAACACCTCCATCATCTTCACCAACATCTCCATCATCTTCCCCCATCTATATTCAGCGGTCCACTCTCCCGCAACCCGCTGTACCCTCTACTTGTACATGGTGCTTTATGCTTCATATTATTATCCAATGATGTGTTGCCATCCTATGATGTCTGAGTAGATTTTCGTTGCCTATCGGTAATTGGTGAATTGCTATGATTGGTTTAATTTGCTTGTGGTTATGTTGCTGTCCTATGGTGCTCTCTGTGTCATGCAAGCGTGAGGGATTCCCGCTGTAGGTTGTTGCAATACGTTCATGATTCGCTTATAGTGGGTTGCCTGAGTGACAGAAGCATAAACCCAAGTAAGGGGGTTGTGGCGTATGGGATAAAGGGGACTTGATGCTTTAATGCTATGGTTGGGTTTTACCTTAATGATCTTTAGTAGTTGCGGATGCTTGCTAGAGTTCCAATCATAAGTGCATATGATCCAAGAAGATAAAGTATGTTAGCTTATGCCTCTCCCACATAAAACTTGCTATTGGTCTAGTAAAGTAGTCAATTGCTTAGGGACAATTTCACAACTCCTACCACCACTTCTCCACACTTGCTATATTTACTTTATTGCTTCTTTATCTAAATAGCCCCTAGTTTATATTTACGTGCTCTTTATTATTTTGCAAACCTATCCAACAACACCTACAAAGTACTTCTAGTTTCATACTTGTTCTAGGTAAAGCGAATGTTAAGCGTGCTTAGAGTTGTATCGGTGGTCGATAGAACTTGAGGGAATATTTGTTCTACCTTTAGCTCCTCGTTGGGTTTGGCACTCTTACTTATCAAAAGAGGCTATAATTGATCCCCTATACTTTTGGGTTATTAGCTACCAAGGCTCAGTGGAAGAACTAGGAGACATTTCCCTGTAAGATAGGCTACCAAGGATAAAGAACTAGGTTGTCAGATCCCACACATACGAAGCATTTAAAATCATACACACAATATGCTCGAGTACAAAACTCTACAACTCAAGTACTTTATCTAAAAGGCTCGAGAGAGCCATACGTATCATTCATACAGATAGGGGTCACATGACCCGACATTCAAGTCATACAAGCATACAAGCACATGCGGAAGCAACTTGTCTGAGTACAGACAACTAGAAAGCAAAAGGATTGAGGAAGCCTATCTATCTACAAGGGTACCTCACATGCTCAGGATCACCACCTGGGCATCAAGCTATTCATCAAAGTCGAGGTTTACATAAAACCCTTCAGAAGGGGCGCCATTCTCTTCTGCAACAGTAATTAAGCAAACATGAGTACAAAGGTACTCAGCAAGACTTACATCAGATCCTACATACATGCACATTATCAACAAAGTGATAGTGGAGTTTATTGCAGCAAGCCAGCTTTGACTCTTGGCTAAGCTATCCTACGAGACAAAACTTGTAAATGTTTTGCGCAGACGAGTCCACTACTCACCACAACAATACACTACCACGGATCCTCTCATGTCTTCCTACGAAAGGGCCATCCACGACACTCACACTTGTCTTGAGGCTTTTAGTAGTTTCCATTTACTTGTCTATGAGCAGTATAGGCAACCAAGTGGTCCTTTACCGCCGACTTGGCTATTCGAAAGATGATGTTAACCCTGCAGGGGTGTACTTCTTCATACATGTTTCCACCACTTAGCGTCTGCACATGACATGTGCTCAACAAACTTCAAGCGAAAGCCGACGTGGGTGTAGACCACGACCTGACTAACCACACAAATCCCTAGTCTAGGTTTATCGCCTACTCAGGTTCCATCCGAAGGGAGTCCGACCGAGGTTTCCACATACGGCCCTGAACGATGTGTCCAGGGTTCCCAAGACTCCAAACGGGTGCCCGATGCACCATGCCAGGTACATGCCGCATCACAGCCCACCCCAAGAGTCAGCACTGTGCATGGCCTCCAGTATACTACAAACACCAGAAACTACTTGCAACTCCTGGACAGAGGACAAGGGCGGTTAATAAGTCGAGCGGGGTCATATTACAGGGCCCAATGCATGGTAGTAGCTGAATCTTAAATCACACATATAGATCTCAAATCTTAGGGACGGTTCTAATGAAACAACCCACCATGTCCTCCTACATGGCCTCTCATCGATACCTTTACCAAATCGTGTTCAACACTTCACTGTCCTCACCGACATAATCATTTCACTCTAGCCTATCACCAAAATGAACCAGACCTGACACGACTCTAAGCATAGCAGGCATAGCAAGGTAGGAAACACAATCATGGCTCAATCAAATCCTACACATGCTAGTGGGTTTCATCTAGTTACTATGGCAATGACAGGTCAAGCAGAGGAAATGGGTTCAACTACCACCGCAGACAACAGTTTGAAATGTTGTTGTCTTAAATGCAGTAAATGAGAGCAGGAGCGGCAACATGGGCTTTTATCGATATGATCAAATGGTGGTTGCTTGCCTGGCAGATCGGTAGACGGGTACTGTCCTTCAGTTGGATATTCACGGTAATCCTCAGGAACAGAACCTACCGCAGAGAATCATACAGGTAACACAATCAATACACGACAATATGCAACAATATGATGTATGCATATGACATGGCAAAATGAGTGTGTTGGGCTTATTCAACTACAACCGGATGGGTTTGAGCCATTTTGAACCAAAGGTACAACCCCAAACTCATCTTATGGATTTAAATAGTGCCTTATCATGTTTTTCACTAAACAGCAAGGTTAAGTTGTTTTAACATGCATGAAACTAGTACAAATGGATAGATTGGATTTTTCTGATCATTTTTCGTATATAAATCTTTGCATTTGGAGTTGCAGATTAATTTATATGATTTTTTGAGATTTGCAACAATTTTTGGAATTTCCTGAATAAGAATAAATCCAGAAAAAGCCATTACTGCATCAGCAGGTCAACTGTGCGGTCCAGGGCAAACCTGACCAGTGGGACCCACTGATCAGTGTCACAGTTAGTTAACTAACTAAATAAGGTTAGTTTAATTACTAAACTAGGTTTGACCAGGGGCAGGGCCCACATGTCAGTGACCTAGGGGGTCAAATCCTAGGTCAACTGGGTCAAATCGCCGGTGTTTAGCTACCGGCAACGACCAGACGCGGCAGAGGGTGCGGGTTTCGCACTCCGATGACCAAAAGGGCGGCGGAGGCCATCTACGTGTAGCTGGGAGTGAGCCGCGTCGAGTGGTGGTGGTGGTGGTTGAGCTCGGGGTCGCCGAAAACGACACCGACGACGCGCTTGGCGGCTGCCGGAGTTCCGGCGAGCTCAAACTCGACGCTACGGTGCACGTGGAAGCGCAGGGCTAACTCCTACAAGCTCTACGCAGTGCGGGGAGGCCAGTGGACAGGACGGCGAGGCCGTTGCATGGCCGGAGCCACGTCGGTGGTGAGATCAGGCGGCGGCGCGAGCGGGTGTGCTCCGTGCAGTCACTACGGTGGATGGCAGCAAGAACGGAGAGGGGGAGGAGAGGCAGAAGCTCATATCAGTCACGACGAGCTAGGCAGCGAGGTCGGGGACTAGCTGGGGTGAGCGAGGCGGCCAAGTGGATCTCCGGCAATGGCGAGGCTGAGCGAGGTCAGTGTAGTGGCTCCGGGGAGAGCTACGCTCGGGGCTTGATCTGCTCGATGAAGCGGACGGTGGAGGAGCTTCTGGACACGGCGGGGCGACGAGGAGGCGACGGTGGCCACGATTACAACGGCGATGCGGTTGTGGCGGTGTCGGCCATAGTGCGGGAGGGCGAAGAAGAGGTGCAGGGGGCGAATGGGTGTGTCGGCGAGGTCGGGGCGGCGACCAGGGGGTCATCCATGCGGCGAAGCGGTGCCCAGGGTGAGGCAAGCGGGCTGGGAGGTGCATGGCGAGCTCGGGCGCGCCAGCGCTCACCTCCATGCCTGCCTGGTGGGAGGAAGTAGCTGACTGGCATGGGCCAGCACAGTGCTGGGCCGCCAGGTGGGCTACCAGGTGAGTTTGGCCAGTAAGCCCCTTTCGTTTTTATTTTCTGTTTTCTATTTCTTTCTGTAACTTTAGGGCTTTAATTAAAATACCAAAACTAACTCAAAAATAATGGAACTGCTCAAGGCCACTGTTCCGATTATTTCCAACAGTAAACATTTTAGTTCATGATTATTTGGACATTTAAAATATTATATAGCATTTAAATGCCCAAATTCAAATAGAATAAGATTTAACTCAATGCCCAATGTTGTCCTAGAAAAATGTTGTCACATCCCTAGCTACTGCCAATGCACTAGACTAGCCCTTCATGTGTGCATCATGTTTAAATTTTATTTAAGTTGAAATGGAGATTGCTCAAACCCTAGCACCAGATCAAATCAACTAGGTTCAAATAAAAATATTCTCAATGAATCCAAAATGCTCTTTAGAAAAGTTCATTATTTTGGGATTGGTCTAGAACCTCTCCCAAAAATGGTGCACATTTTTCTAGGCCATTCTGGATTTTTGAATTAAATCATATGGTATTTGCATTTGGGCATTTAATTGCTAAATAATAATTTAAATGCTCAAATAAACACAAACTAAAATGTTTGCCGTTGGAAATATTCCAAATAGTGACATTGAGCAGTTCATGATTTTTGGAAATGCCCTGTCATTTTTATTAAAGCCAAACACAATTACAGAAAATAGAAAACAGTAATTAAAGTAGAAGACAGAGAGAGAGAGAGAGAGAGGAAACTACCTGGCCACTTACCTGGCGCAGCCCACATGGCAGCCCACTGGCCGGCGCAGCACTGTGCTGGCCCGTGCCAGTCACCTGCTTCCTCTCGCCATGTTCCCGTGCACCCCCGAGCTCATTTCAAGGGTTATATTTGTGTGTGTTGAAGAAAGATGGTATCTTCATTGATTGGTCCCTGTGATCAGCTAATGGACCTATCATCTTATCCTATTTTTGATTTGAGTATGGGCTATCGTCAAATTGGATCAGAACCAACGATATTCGTAATATTGTCTTACTCGTGGTTGCTTCTTTGAGCATACTCCATTATATCTTTCGGGTCTGACCAATGCTATCACCTTGTTCACATAATTCTGGAATTCCACTTATATGGAAGCCTGGATGGATTGTTGTTGAGCCCATCGACAACATTCCTACCTTCTCCATAATTCATGTTGAACATCTAAGTTAGCATTGGAAACTTGTGTAAGCATTTTCTTCATGACCCGTTCGTGAAGCATATGTTCGGATGAAAGAAGTGACTCCCTCTAATTCATGTGCATTTGATGGAAGTTGCCATCGTGAATTCGAGAAAGTTTATTTTTGCCTCCTGCAGAATCATCCCAAGTCAGTCAAGCATATGTGCGAAGTATTCTGTGGTTTGGAGACTTGCAACCTTCATCCCATATGTATTCCCTAGCACCCCAAGCCACTGATTGATTTGCTCAAGGAAAAGGAATTGGTTGTGTTAACTCTAGATCATGCACAAGACTCTGATATCCTCGATGATGGTTCCCATCCAGAACTCGGTAGTGTTTTGTTGTAAGACTACCATGTGGTCATGCTTGTCTGGGACAACATGTTCACATGTGTGTAGCAGAACCAGCTCATGTTTTGGAACTTACTACCGTAGATTATTCCCCGAGAATTTTGCAACGCCGTCTCGTCGATTTGTGTTGCAAGCTTTCCTTTTTCCTTCTAGACTTGATGAGTATGGAATATTCTGACACCAACCAGATCTGAATCTCAGGCGGATATGATGGTTGGAACGTTTCCCAAGAACTATAATATTGGTCTCTCTATAACCCGGTAAAGTGGATGTCGTGGCCAACACACCCAACCAGAAGACCCATTATTGTAGTATCTTGATTGAGGAAGTTGGCCACCTCCCCATAAGGACTTCATAGGATTTACTTCCTAGTTGAGCCTTATGATTTTTGTGTTCCCGAAGTCTGATCTTTTACTTGATGTTCTAGATATCAAACCATATCTATGAACGGGTTACGCTAGTACATCAAGGAGAACATTAGAAGCGGAGTGCTAAATGTCTCTTGGTCGATCTTCCAGATTTTGATTCCTTGGCCTCGCTAAGGTGAAATCTGAGAAAGTGTTACCCTCCTTTGCATCTGCATCGTCCATCGTTGTTCATCATGGTAGTATGATGTGTTGCCAGGATCCTCAGCACGGATGTTGGTAAGACCATGATGAATATGGAAATGCTCAAGTTCTTGAGAGCATGCTCACACACTAGGTTATATTCCCAGTATCAATCGGGATGTGCCTTCCGTTTGCCAGTTGTCTTATAACTCTAGTGTCCTTTCCAAACTGAGTATGCCATTCCTTCAAATTCCTTCAAACGATCAATTGTGATTTTCCCTAGGATGGTATAGAGAATTTTATTGATCTCTGAATCAAAAGTAATTCTTATGCCACTTAGGGGATAATTCTACGGGTCACCCTCCTCTAAGGTGTTCCGTTGCGATGTCAAGGCAACTCAAATCCTCGCTACGATGACAATCGTTCACCACCCTCTTAGATATGGAATTGTTTTCTACCTAGTGACCCTCGTCATCTGCTCCACTCCATCCCTCTAGATGTGTGCCTCGTGCCTCAGTTCGAGAGATGTTGCTATATCTCACTCCATGAGTTGATCCTAAGTTGCCCGATCTTCGAGAAGATCGATCCTTTTAGAGTTTTCCCTTTCCTCTTGTCGTCATGTTAGTTGGAGTTCTCAGAGCAAGACTTCGAGACAATGATGGTGATCGAATCAAAGTTCTTATGAAGTGCACCCTAGATCATGAAGATTGTGTTAGTTTGCGTTCCCCATTCATCTTACCCTAAACTTGAATCTCGGGATGAGATCCTTGCTTAGTGGGGTGAGTTGTCACATCCCTAGCTTCTCGCAATGCACTAGACTAGCCCTTCATGTGTGTATCATGTTTAAATTTTATTTAAGTTGAAATGGGGATTGCTCAAACCCTAGCACCAGATCAAATCAACTAGGTTCAAATAAAAATATTCTCAATGAATCCAAAATGCTCTTTAGAAAAGTTCATTATTTTTGGATTGGTCTACAACCTCTCCCAAAAATGGTGCACATTTTTCTAGGCCATTTTGGATTTTTGAATTAAATCATATGGTATTTGCATTTGGGCATTTAATTGCTAAATAATAATTTAAATGCTCAAATAATCACAAACTAAAATGTTCGCCGTTGGATATATTCCAAACAGTGACATTGAGCAGTTCATGATTTTTGGAAATGCCCTGGCATTTTTATTAAATCCAAACACAATTACAGAAAATAGAAAACAGTAATTAAAATAGAAAACAGAGAGAGAGAGAGAAAACTACCTGGCCACTTACCTCGCGCAGCCCACCTGGCAGCCCACTGGCCGGCCCAACACTGTGCTGGCCTGTGCTAGTCACCTGCTTCCTCTCGCAAGGCAGGCAGAGAGGAGCACGCCCGTGCACGCCGAGCTCGCCATGCAGCTCCCTGGCTGCCTGCCCCGCTTGGACAGCGTGGCGACGCCTCGAAGCCACTCCTCAGCGCCGCCCCGACCCTGCACTTCTCCCCTCTCTCCCTAGAGCTCTCCCCCTCCTCTGGTTCTTCCTCCCTCGCCTTTTCCCCACCTCATCGAACCGCGCCGCCACCACCGTTTGCTGCCACCGTGCCCAGAGCCACCCCCTGACCCTTCCGCCATGCCCAAAGGCTCCACCTCAACGCTACGGAGCTTCAAGACGAAGCACGCGCCCGCGGGACGCCCGAAGCAACTCCATCATCTTCATCTTCGCCGTCGGCCGCCGGAGATCCCCCTTGCCGCCCCGACTACTCCGGACCATCTCTGAGCTCGCCGACCTCCTCGTCCGACTCGCAGTGAGCCTCTGTCCCCGTCCATCTCTCTCTTCTTCCCCGTAGGCCGGCGTAGCCACCGAACCACCTACGCCCAAACCCGCCGCCGCCCGCGCTCGTCGCCGGCGTGGCCCCGATGACCTAACGGCCCCATGTGTGCATTTGTTGTGCTTGTCACATCGCATAGAGGCTCTTGAGCGCATTAGTTCGTGCGTTTGCACGCTGCAGCCACGTTCCCGTGCACCCCTGAGCTCCGGCCGTCGCCTGGCTCGACGCCGGCGTCATCTCCGGCCACCCCCACACACACCGCCAGCACCACTCGACGCGCGAGTCCACCAGCAGCACGGAGCCCATCTCCGCCGTTGATTTGGTCGACGGAGGACCAAACCCGAAGCCCGCCACCGCATCTGGCCTCGCCGGCGGCTAAACGCCGGCGGGTTGACCGCTTTGACCGGCGGGGTTTGACCCCGTCTGCCCAGGGGTTTGACCCCTCTCTCTCTCGCTGACGAGTGGGCCCATGCCCTGTTTAATTAGTGTTAGGTTTAATTAGTGTTAGTTAACTAGTTAATTAGATGATCCACTAACACGTGGGCCCCGCACCGCTGACAGCTTAGTTAGGTCTAGTTTAGCACTAATTATCTCAGTTAGTTAACTGAGTCACTGACCAGTGGGTCCCACAGGTCAAGTTTGACCTGGCCGACCCAGTTGACCTGCTGACATCACACCGACGTCATGCTGACGCAGTAATCTGTTTTCTAGATTTTAAATAAATCTAAAATGATTTATTTATTTCAGAAAATATCCAAAACTTCTAAAATTCATATAAAATCAACCGTAACTCCAAATGAAATAATTTATATATGAAAAATAATCAAAAAAATCCAATCTATCCATCTGTACCATTTTCATGCATGTTAGAACAACTTATGACTACTGTTTAGGACAATTCAATTAAATGGCATTTAAATAACCACATGTGGAGTTTGAATTTGAATCTTGGATTCAAACCAACTTCATTTAATCTGGTTTTAGTTGCATTAGCACAAACCACATCATATTGCCATGTCACATTCATGCATCATATTGTTGCATTGCATTGATTGTGTTTCTTCTTTGTTTGTCGGTGCTTGTCCCCTCTCAGTAGACGTATATCGATGATGAGTTCGATGACACCGATGAAGAACTATATTATCTTCAGAAGTGCCAGGCAAGCAAAACCCCCTTTGTTCATTCCGATACAATCCCACTCTCTCGCTCCTGCTCTATTTTGTTGCATTAGGACAACAACGATACAAGTGTTACTTGCTGCGGTAGTTTAACCCCTTTATCCTCTGCATGACCTGTCATTGCCACAATAAATAGATGAAATCCACTAGCATGAGTAGGAATTGTTTGAGCCCTGATGTGCCTACTCATTCATGCTTGTTTGTCATGCCTACTACTGCTTAGAGTTGAGTCAGGTCTGATTCATCAGGAATGAATTGGAAAGTGGTGAACATGTCCTACTGTGTGTGAGCTAAGTGTGTGAACACGATTTGGTAAAGGTAGCGGTGAGAGGCCATGTAGGAGTACATGGTGGGTTGTCTCATTGAAACCGTCCTCAGGAACTGAGTTCTATGTTTGTGATCCGTGAACAGCTACTACCACACATTGCGATCCTTAATTGACTCTCTCGACTTATTAGCCGACTTGATCTCTGTCCAGGAGTCGCAACTAGTTTCTGGTGTTTGTAGGTAGTGTTAGTAGTCTACCAAGTGGCACCCGGTACATGTGGGCTTGGGACAAACTAGGCACAGTGGCCCGGTGTACCAAGTGGCACCCGGATGGTGGGCTTGGGAACCCTGCACACATCGTTTGGGGCCGTGAGCGACACCCCGGCTGGATCTCCTTGCGGATGGAACCCGAATAGGCGATAAACCTGGACGAGAGACTTGTGTGGTTAGTCAGGTCGTGGCCGACACCCTCGCTGGGCTTCCGCTTGAAGGTTGCCGAGTACATGTCGTGTAAACGGCGGTAAGTGGTGAGAGCGTGTGTGAAGAAGTACACCCCTGCAGGGTTAACATCACCTATTCGAATAGTCGTGTCCGCGGTAAAGGACTTCTCGGTTGCCTGTACAGTTCATAGACAAGTGAAAGTGGATACTCTAAAATACGCAAGATAAGCGTGAGTGCTATGGATGGCGTTCTCGTAGGGAGATGGAAGCGGATCCATAGTGGTGTATTGATATGGTGAATATGTGGACTCGTGTGCACCACCTCAAAAGAGTTACTTGCAGTCGTAGTTCAGGATAGCCACTGAGTCAAAGCTGGCTTGCTGCAGTTAAACTCCACCACCCCCTTTGTTGATAATGATGCATATGTAGTTAGTTCTGATGTAAGTCTTGCTGGGTACATTTGTACTCACGTTGCTTAATTTATATTTTGCAGAGAGACTTCAGTCTCGCTAGTAGTTCCACGTGGACTTTGACGTTTAGCTTGTTACCTCAGCTACGATCTTGTGCCCTCGGCAGGATCTGGTAGATAGACAGGCTTCTCAACCTTTTTCATTTGTAGATGTCTGTACCCAGACATGTTAAGCTTCCGCTTGTGTTTGACTTGTTTGCTCTGAATATTGGGTCATGAGACCCATGTTTGTAATATCTCGCTCCTCGGAGCCTATTCAATAATATACTTGAGTTGTAGAGTCATGTTGTGATGCCATGTTGTATTTGCACATATCGAGCATATTGTGTGTATGTTATTGAAATGCTTGGTATGTGTGGGATCTGACTATCTAGTTGTTTATCCTTGGTAGCCTCTCTTATCGGGAAATGTCTCCTAGTGCTTCCACTGAGCCTGGTAGCTTGCTACTGCTCCGGAACACTTAGGCTGGCCGGCATGTGTCCTTCTTCGTTCCTGTGTCTGTCCCTTCGGGGAAATGTCACGTTGTGTCTACCGA
Source organism: Triticum aestivum (assembly GCF_018294505.1). Taxonomy (NCBI): domain Eukaryota; kingdom Viridiplantae; phylum Streptophyta; class Magnoliopsida; order Poales; family Poaceae; genus Triticum; species Triticum aestivum. The sequence goes on along the minus strand of NC_057813.1, from coordinate 355,376,063 downwards.
AGTCCTATTAGCCTGCTACAGCCCGGTTTACCGAAGTCCTGCTATCCCAGTTGCTACAGCTTGGATTCACTCGCTGATGACCGACACGTTCGTTGTTGGGTCATGTATGTCTGTCCCTGTAAGTTAGTGCCACTTTGGGTTCACGACTAGCCATGTCAGCCCGGGTTCTTTGTCATATGGATGCTAGCGGCACTATCATATACGTGAGCCAAAAGGCGCAAACGGTCCTGGGCCAGGTAAGGTGGCACCCGTGGGAATACCGTGCGTGAGGCCGCAAAGTGATATGATGTGTTACATGCTAGATCGGTGTGACTTAGGATTGAGGTCCTGACAAATGTGCATAATTTTTGTCAGAGGTTCTAGACCAAGGCAAAGATGATGAACATTTTTGAAGGGCATTTTATGTTAATTGAAAAAGTATTTTAGTAACCCTAGTTGGATTAAGTGGTGTTGGGGGTTTCTGCCATCCCAATTTCAACTTTCTGGGAAAGGTAAAATGATGCAATCACTCTAATGCATGCACTGACTAGGGTTGTCACACATTTGGCCTTCGTTTGATATGGATATTATGTGAATTAAAAACATGTAACATAGAGGAACTGGCACTAGGCACTGGATCAACTTGTTAATCCAATAGATCATATAAAATGTTGCCAAAAAATATGTGAAAGTTGTATAATATTGTCATGAAACAATCAAAAAATATAGATTCGACGGAGACGTATCAGTACTTAGCTTGACAACTTTTTTGTGTTAGTATTCTTAGCTTGAGAACCGGTATGCCTAAGAACTAGTATGCTTGAGAACATGTTTCTTTGTCAATTTGTGATAAACAATTTACCTTTTGTCAGCATTTGCTTAGTCTAATTTGGATGCTCATTTTGTTTAGGCGGCTCCGTCGACCCCGAGCCACCTTAAACCCTAAATGATACGTTTAGGTGGTTCTGTCAACCCTGAGCCACCCTAAACCTAAAGGCTAGGTTTAGGTGGTTCCGTTGACCACGAGCCACCCTAAAGCCTAGATGGTAGGTTGATAATCCCCAAGTACAGGGAATCATCATAGCAATTCCCAAAGGTGGAAGTGATAAGTATGGAGTGTTGAACCCGCAAGGAGCTAAAGGTGAGATCAATATTCTATCAAGTCCTATCTGCCACTGATATGACTCTACGTACACCGAATGTTTGCTTCCGACTAGAAATGAGAAATAAAACTATGTTGTGGGTATGAAGAGGATAAATTTGCATGATATTGGAGAGCTAAAACATAAAAGTAGGTGTTGTTATCATAAACTTAGAATATATTACTAAATATTATAAATAGCGAGTGTTGAATAATGATGGATCGGTGTGCGGAATTATCCTAGGCAATTGTTAACAAGACCGGTGGTCGTCATTACAATTTCATATGAGGGAGAGGCATAAGCTAACATACTTTCTCTTCTTGGATCATATGCACTTATGATTGGAACTCTAGCAAGCATCCGCAACTACTAAAGATCATTAAGGTAAAACCCAACCATAGCATTAAAGCATCAAGTCCCCTTTATCCCATATGCCATGACACACTTATCCATGTTTATGCTTCTGTCACTCAAGCAACGCTGACAATAAGTAAACCATGGACATATTGCAACACCCTATAGCGGGAATCCCTCACGCTTGCGCGACATGGAGGGCACAATAGTACAGAACCAAAATAAATCATACAACTCATACCAATCTAGATCATCAATCAACCCAAAGACAAAGGATATCTACTCAAAACATCATAGGATGGCAACACATCATTGGATCATAATATGTGGCATAAAGCACCATGCTCAAGTAGGGATTACAGCGGGGTGCGGGAGAGTGGACCGCATAAAAGAGATGAGGATGGTGTTGATGATGGTGATGTTGATGAAGATGATCACCACGCGATGATTCCCCTCTCGATGGCACTCCAACGCCACCGAGAGAGAGGAGGAGAGGTTCTCCCCCTTGTGCTTCCTCCTCCATGCCCCCCCCCTGGATGGGGAGAAGTTCTCCCTCTGGATCTTGGCCTTCATGGCGATGCCTCCGGGATCCTCCTCCATGGCCTCCGGTGATGATGACCCCCTCCGGTCAGGGTGCTAGAGAGGGCCTAGATTAATTTCTCGTGGCTACAGAGGCTTGCGGCGGCAAAAATTCCGATCTACGTTATTTCCCGAAGGTTTCTGTATTTATAGGAGGAGTTGGCGTTGATTTCACGTCAGGGGGGCCCTCGGGGAGTCCACGAGGCAGGGGGGCGTGCCCTAGGATGGTGGGTGCGCCCCCACCCTCGTGGGGCCCACGGGACTCCCCTTCGGTAGATTTTTGTTCTAGTATTTTTCATATTTTCCAGAAAAAATCTCCGTTGATTTTCAGCGCGTTCCAAGAACTTTTATTTCTACACAAAAACAACACCACGTTAGTTCTGCTAAAAACAGCGTTAGTCCGGGTTAGTTCTAATCAAATCATACCAAAATCATATAAAACTATTGTAAACATGGCATGGATACTTCATAAATTATAGATATGTTGGAGACGTATCAGCATTCCTCCGCTTAATTCATGTTCGTGCTCGAGCAAGTAAATGATAAAAGAAATAATTTATGAAGTGTGAATGCTAGCAAATGCATAAGTTTGATCAATGATAATTTCAATCACCTTTTCTAGCATCATTATATGTCATAACAGTAGCTGATCTCATAAAACTTTTCATGATCAAGTAACAAGCTATTCACATGTTAAAGTATAGATCATAAACTTTCTGGAAACTAACAAACTATATTCTTAGTCACCAAACAATTGCAATTCATCTTATTTTTAGGAAGGGTCTATGTCAGAGCTTTGATTTAGCAAACTCCACATACTCAACTATCATTTAATCTTTCAGAATTGCTAACACTCACGTGATATTTATGGGTTCAAAGTTTTAATCGGACACAGAGAAAGATAGGGGCTTATAGTTTCGCCTCCCAACCTTTTACCTCAAGGGTAATGTCAACAATAATAGTTTATGAAAACCTACATCCAAGTGGATATATATCTTCGAATCGCTCCAACACAAAGTGCTTGCGAAAGGAAAAAGTGTAAAAAGGAAAGGTGGTGATCACCATGACTCTTGTATAAGGGTAGAAGATAAAAGTAAAAGATAGACCCTTCGCAGAGGGAAGCAGAGGTTGTCATGCGCTTTTATGGTTGGATGCACAAAATCTTAATGCAAAAGAATGTCACATTATATTGCCTCTTGTGATAGAGACCTTTATTATGCAGTCCATTGCTTTTATTTCTTCCCTATCACAAGTTCGTATAAAGCTTAATTTCTTTGCACTAATAGATCATACATATTTAGAGAGCAATTTTTATTGCATGCACCCATGAAAACTTACTTGAAGGATCTTACTCAATGCATAGGTAGGTATGGTGGACTCTCATGGCAAAACTAGTTTAAGGGATGTTTGGAAGCACAAGTAGTATTTCTACTTGGTGCAAGGAATTTGGCTAGCATGAGAGGGAAAGGCAAGCTCAACATGTTGGATGATCCAAGACAATATAACGTTTCGGATATAGGAAAACATATCCCATTAAGTTGTCTTCCTTGTCCAACATCAACCTTTTAGCATGTCATATTTTAATGAGTGCTCACAATTACAAAAGATATCCAAGATAGTATATTTATATGTGAAAACTCTCTTCCTTCAATATTCTTTCATGAATTGTTGAAGTGACCAATTCTGCATTTGCTAACTTTCAATAAGTTTACTACCTATACTTATTCTGTGTGAAGTCATTACTCCCCATGGTATAAGCATATGAAACATATATAAATTCAGATTTATGATATTCAATTCATTCAACCATTTACTCATGGGATATACGTGAAGCGCGTGAGTAAATGACAAACTACTCCAAAAAGATATATAGGTGAAGAACACTGAGTAGTCAAATAATTAACTAGCCACGGGAGTATTTTTTTCATTCAAGATTTCAGATACAATGATTTTATTCAAACATCAAGTAAAATTGAAAATACACTCTAAGCAAAACACATATCATGTGATGAATAAAAATATAGCTCCGAGCAAAGTATACCGATAGTTTTGAAAACGAAAGAGGGGATGCCTTCCGGGGCATCCCCAAGCTTAGGTGTTTGAGTATTCCTTGAATATTACCTTGGGGTGCCTTGGGCATCCCCAAGCTTAGGGCCTTTCTGCTCCTTATTCTCCTCATATCAATATCTCACACAAATCTTGAAAAACTTCAATCACACAAAACTTAACGGAACTTCATGAGATAGGTTAGTATGATAAAGAGTAAACCATTCACTTTGGTACTGTAAAAGAAAAGGTTCATAATTATTCTCACACAATTACTACTTTACCATATCATTTCTACAGTTTATATTGAGAAATATAAGCCATTGAAACTAGAAAACAAGCAAACTATGCAATGAAAACAGAATCTCTCAGAAACAGAACAGTCTGTAATGATCTGAACAACAACCATACTTATGACTCCAAAAATTATGAAATAAATTGGTGGACGTGAGAAATTTGTATATTAATATTCTAAAAAAAGAATCAACTCAAAATCACTCTTCTGTAAAAAATGGCAGCTAATCTGTGAGTGCAAAGTTTCTGTTTTTTACAGCAAGATCACATTAACTTTCACCCAAGTCTTCCCAAAGGTCTTACTCGGCAATTTATTGAAACAAAAGCTATAAAACATGATTAATACAGTATCTTAATCATGTAAACACACAAATACAGCAAGGGTAGATATTGGGTTGTCTCCCAACAAGCGCTTTTCTTTAATGCCTTTTAGCTAGGCATGACGATTTCAATGATGCTCACATAAAAGAAAAGAATTGAAACATAGAGAGAGCATCATGAAGAATATGACTAGCACATTTAAATCTAACCCACTTCCTATGCCTAGGGAGTTTTTGAGCACATTATTTATAGGAACAAGAATCAACTAGCATAGGAAGGCAAAACAAGTATAACTTCAAACTTTAAGCACATAGAGAGGAAACTTGGTATTATTGCAACTCCTACAAGCATAATTTACTACCTCATAAGAATTTTCAGTAGCATCATGAATGAATTCAACAATATAAACATCACATAAATCATTCTTTTCATGATCTACAAGCATAGACATTTTCTACTCTACACATAAGCAAAATTCTTCTCATTCGGAATAGTGGGATCACCAATTCCTAAAGTTGACACTCTTCCAAACCCACTTTAGATGATAGTATTATTAATACTCCAAAAGATATAAGTGAAGTTCATGGATCATTCTACAATTAATGTATACTAACCAATATCCAAGCTCAAAATATGTAAGTGAAGCACACGAAGCATTCTATAAAACCATACTCAAAAGATTTAAGTGAAGCGCAAAGAGCAATTCTATAAGATCATACTTAAAAGATATAAGTGAAGCACATGAAGTATTCTATAAATCAATGAAGGGCTAACTCATACTAGCATGGTTCTTAAAGTAAAAAACACAAAGGACACAAATCATGTGAACAAAACAAAAACAGAGGTATACCGATATTTGTTGAAGAAGAAAGATGGGATGCCAACCAGGGCATCCCCAAGCTTAGATGCTTGAGTATCCTTTGAAATATTTACTTGGGGTGCCTTGGGCATCCCCAAGCTGAAACTCTTGCCTCTCTTTATTCTTCTCATATTGATAGCTCCTCGATCTTCGAACACTTCATCCACACAAAACATTAAGAAAAATTTTGTGAGATCCGTTAGTGTAATAAAGCAAACTACCACTGTAAGGTACTGTAATGAACTCATTATTTATTTATATTGGTGTTAAACCTACTGTATTCCAAATTCTCTATGGTTCATACCCCCCGATACTAGCCATAGATTCATCAAAATAAGCAAACAACACGCAAAAAAACAGAATCTGTCAGTAATCTGGAAGTTTACACTCCAAAAATTATGAAATAAATATGAAATTTGAAAACCATTTAGAGAAGTAATGTGCAAAAACTTCAGACACATTTGGCCTTCCAGTAAAAAATGTAAAATCACGTGCTACAGCCAAAGTTTCTGTTTTTGTTCTGCACATAGTAAACAAGCAATCTAATCATCCTAAAACCAAAGTTTGGCACATTATTTTTATAATACAATGGATATATACAAGTGGATAATTATTTACAGAGAAACTTCCATGAAATATTCTACATTGTTTTCGTTACCATGAACACAAGTGCTCAAGGTCGACCCTCACTTCTTCAATGCATAACTTTCCAATCACTTCTCTTTTTGAAAAACTTTTTAGGCATGAGAGGCAAGTAATTTTTTTTGGTATTTTCATTCTTTAATTTCTTTTGTATGTTTCACCCACAATTAAACAGAAACAAAAAGCAAAAAACAAAATCTACTTAGTGAAGAAAGCAAAAAAGCACACACGAGAATATCAACCTTAAGCTATTGCTCCCCGGCAACGGCGCCAGAAAAGGGCTTGATAATCCCCAAGTGCAGGGAATCATCGTAGAAATTCCCAAAGGTAGAAGTGACAAGTATGGAGTGTCGAACCCGCAAGGAGCTAAAGGTAAGATCAATATTCTCTCAAGTTCTATCTGCCACTGATACGACTCTACGTACACCGAACATTTGCTTCCAACTAGAAACGAGAAATAAAACTATGTTGTGGGTATGAAGAGGATAACTTTGCATGATATCAGAGATCTAAAACATAAAATTAGGTGTTGTTATCATAAACTTAGAATATATTACTAAATATTATAAATAGCAAGTGTGGAATAATGATGGGTCTGTGTGCGGAATTATAATAGTCAATTGTTAACAAGACTGGTGGTCGTCATTGCAATTTCATATGAGGGAGAGGCATAAGCTAACATACTTTCTCTTCTTAGATCATATGCACTTATGATTGGAACTCTAGCAAGCATCCGCAACTACTAAAGATCATTAAGGTAAAACCCAACCATAGCATTAAAGCATCAAGTCCCCTTTATCCCATACATCGTGACCCACTTATCTGTGTTTATGCTTCTATCACTCAAGCAATGTAGACAATAAGTAAACCATGGACATATTGCAAAACCCTACAGCGGGAATCCCTCACGCTTGCGCGACACAGAGGGCACAATAGGACAACACCAAAATAAATCATACAACTCATACCAATCTAGATCATCAATCAACCCAAAGACAAATGATATCTACTCAAAACATCATAGGATGGCAACACATCATTGGATCAACATATGTGGCATAAATCACCATGTTCAAGTAGGTATTACAGCGGGGTGCGGGAGAGTGGACCGCGTAAAAGAGATGAGGATGGTGATGATGATGGTGATGTCGATGAAGACGATCACCGTGGCAATGATTCCCCTCCCGATGGCACTCCGGCGCCACCGAGATAGAGGAGGAGAGGTTCTCCCCCTTGTGCTTCCTCCTCCATGGCCTCCCCCCTAGATGGCGAGAGGTTCTTCCTCTAGATCTTAGCCTTCATGGCGATGATGGCCCCTCCGAGATCCTCCTCCATGGCCTACGGTGATGATGACCCCCTCCGGCAGGGTGCCAGAGAGGGCCTAGATTGATTTCTTGTGGCTACAGAGGCTTGCGGCGGCGGAACTTCCGATCTAGGTTATTTCCCGAAGGTTTCTGTATTTATAGGAGGAGTTGGCGTTGGTTTCACGTCAGGGGGGCCAGCACAATATTCAGCCTGTTAATGGCCCAAAGCTACATGGGCACAACTAAGCGCTGGGTCCACTAGAGGCCCAACTAAACTTTGGGCCGAATGTAGGCTCATGTAAGTTGTGGGCCTAGCGCAAAGTGTGAAGGCCTCAATGGCGTTTCAAGCCCAAGAAAGTTGCAGGCCGGCCCAATTGTGGCCCGCTAAAAAGCAGGCCAGTTAGAGGCGGATGTTTTGGCCCGGTCGACTACATCAGATTTTCTCCATTTATTTTCAGATAGCGAATGATGACAGTAACTAGTAGGAATTAAGAACAAACCTACTCTATACAATAAAGAAATTATGGCATGGTAACTTAGAATAAACCTACACTATACAATAAAGGATTTATTGTATATTACATCCACTGGGCATCGAAGTTCGCCACCAGTGATCATAAAGCGCAACGAAGAAGCAGAGTACAAAAACTGGGTGCCATTGCAGCGTAACAAAATAATATTGAACCAAAACCACTTCCAAGACAGTTCAAGAAAGGTTAACCTTGCACGGGAACTGCTGCGCAACCTGCTGAGCAAGGCTGTGAGACCGGCCTAGCATGTCGGTCATAGCTTCCAGGTGTAGCTGTTTAGCAATGAGGTTCTCATTGGTGTTCTCCGCAATCTTTCTTAGAGATAGGACTTCAAGTCGAAGTTGAGTTGCAGAATGCCTTTCTGCAAGAACTTGGGACTAAAGAACTCGAACTGATTCAAACATCGAATTCTGTGAGCTTGTCTGGCTGCTAGTCTCAAGTAACTTGAACACTGCATCAAGACAAGACTTTGGGGTTGTCTCGCTATCTTCAAGATATTTTGCCTTCTTTGCTGCAATATATGTTGGATTTGTCTCACAGCCTTCAGCAGACTTATGCATGCCATCAGGCATCTCACCCTGAAATAAGCAGAGAGATGACAACTTTTGCACGTGTATAAAAAAAGATGATAACTGTGCTATTAATTCCATCCAATTTCAATTAGAAAATAAAGAGTAAGTTCAAGATATCAATAGCATAATTTGGCATTGTTCATAATGCGAGGAGCTTCACCACACTACTGGATAACCATGTCAACATAACAATCATAGATGAAGGGAAAAGACAATCATCGTATCTATTTTGGTTAATGTGCATGGCATGTTGTTCATATCATCGGCCACATCAGTAAGATAAAACAGGAGATGACAAGGTGCAAACGTGGACTGCTTCACCACACACATGATTACAGATCCACAAAAAAAGCATACATATAGGGAGTATTTAGTAATGCGCATGATATGAATAAGGAATTTGGTTTTACAAGTAAAACTTGGAACTTACGGTTGTTGCGAACATGCATTTTGATAGAAATAGCAAACCACACAGCAATTAACAATAGGGAGTATGAGAAAATTAAACAGCAGTTGAGGATAAAGGATTTAGAAGGACTGACTTACATTAACAGGTGACACCGGCTTTATAATGTCCTTCTCCATGTCAAGGGAAGGATAACTCAAGAATTTCAGCACAGAATCTTCTTCATAAGCATTGCATGTACTATACATTTTGTAGAGAGTAATTATAGATATGATAATACTGGAAGGGATAAAGGATAATGAAGATAAGATGCAGATTGATGCTACATAATCACCTACCAATCCCTGGAAGTACAAGCGTTACAGGACAAAATGTACTGACAAGAGCAATGGGCTACACTTCTGCACTGGCATTTCTGTGTATTCAACTTTTGGTAAGATTAAATATGGATCTGATATTTTTTTAGTAAATGGGATGCAGAATGCTACACAATGAACCAATTCCTCTTCCCATAATATAAGTGTTTTGAACACTGGTGTACCGTACAAAAAGTTCCTATATTATGGGATGGAGGGATTAGCTATTAATGTAAGTATAGTGATAGATGACTTTCAGTCCTTACAAGAGGACTGCGGAGCTAAACCTATTCAAAAGCATTGGGTTACTTCTAAATATATGTAAGAGTCCATACGGATCTTATAATGTCCACCAAATGGACGATAACGAGGCTAACATGTGCAGTGATTCTACATACTCAACTAGCTATGAAAGTATGTATAGTCATACAGGGCAAGAGGTACTCACAAGAGCAATGTAGTGTGCAGTATAGTTGCGAGATTCTGTGGTCCCTTGAGAATGAATGTTCTTCTGCAAACAGTTTTCATACAAGTGAGATGTTAAGGCACATGTAGAAATGTAGTTCAAATTGTGATGTGATATCATAGACAGTACCTTACGCTGCAGACGAGACCAACGTGTAACAAGATTATTCCAGTCACTGTCTGATAAATGTAGCACCAGAGACTTTACAAAAATTTCATTTAGAGGCTTGCCATCGAAGTGTGTTTGCCTCAGGTAGGAATGATACTTCATCAATGAGTGCGTGAAAAATGCAACCAGCCCTTGCTCATCTTGATAATCCAATTTGGTCCTTGCCTATTTAAAAGAATAAAATCTTGTGTCTTCTGTCAGCAAAAACATATGCAGTAATTACCATGAATAACATTAGTACATTACATACACATAAGTTGCGGAGGAAGATTGGAAATTGTTCTTTGTCTGTGGTTGTAAGTGCATCTAGTGCCCCTTAGTGATTTTGGTGTATTGAAGACTTATAGGTTAAGAGACTGATGCGTTTGTGAGTGTACACAGGTCTATAAGTCTATGAGGAGTTTGATATTTACAGAGAAAGTCGACCCCTAAAAATGAAGTTCTTTGACTGAAGACTTTGGAATTCTAAAGACTTTGATAGTGAAGAAATTGGTGTGACCTTGAAGACTTGGTAATCATTCGAGGAACATGAAGCGCTAAGACTTTTGTTTTCATTGTTTCGTTTTTCTCTTTCTTGAGTCATAGGAAACACCATACTGTTAAAGGGGGTCGAGGAAATACTAAGGAAAAATTTCCATGTGATGCTCAACTCAAATCCTACACCTATCAATCCCTTCGAGTGAAGCCATTGGAAATCTCGCACAGTTCAGCCATATTCTTCAGTGATAGAGACGAAGTTCTTCTGGTCTCTAAGGAATTTGTTCTGACTAAAGAGTTAGGAATTCGCCAGTGCGAATTGCCTACCAAGTGAGGAACATGATAGCCCTGAGGAATTCGAACCTCAAATATTCCGACCGTTGCTGTGCTACGCGCCAGCTGTCCCAAAATAGCTACCCACCTAACGGTCATATCAGACAAGAGCATTTATGTCTTATCATACCGGGCTGCTCCCTAGGCTATAAATAGCTGCCCCCTTCAACCACTAGCTGGTTGGCTGCTCCGAGAGAAACTAACACTTGTCATTTGAGAGCAACCCATCCTCCGAGGACTTTGAGTGAAAATCATCAAGTGAAGAAATCCCAAACCCAAACCTACAAAACCCCAAGTGATTGAGCATCACTGAAGAGATTGATCCTACGTAGATCTGACACTTGTTTCCTTTGAAGACTGTGCTTCTTCCAGACGGTTAGGCGTCAAGGTCTACAGCATCCAAGAGGAATTGTGGATTGCCGAGTGACCGAGTTTGTGAAGGTTCGAAAGTCACCTGAAGACTTACCACGAGTGATTGGGCGAGGTCTGTGTGACTTTAGCTCAAGGAGAATACGGTGAGGACTGTGTGTTCGGGACTTGGTGTCCTCGAGTTTAAATACTCAGCCACTCAGACCAGATGTACAACTGAGACAGCAGTTGGAACTGGTCTACCAAATCATTGTCTTCACCAAGTTAACTGGTTCTATTTCCTCAACTCTTTAAATTCCTCATGTATGTTGTTGTGTGCCTGTTCATATCTGTTTGAAGACTTTGACTGAAGACTTTCTCAATTTCCTCAGTTCTATTTCTTCAATATGTTCGTCTTCTTCCTTGTGTTATCCTATGTTTACGCTTTCTGTACTCTGTGCTTGTCTTCATTTCATCATGATGACTATGCATGTGTTCTGTTATGTTCCTTTCTGAGTACTTATTCTGCTGCAAGTAGTTCTTCATTTAGGAATTTCCTGACCAGCAAATTCCTCAGTGAAGAATTCATAAAAATCGCCTATTCACCCCCCTCTAGTCGATATAACGCACTTTCAATTGGTATCTGAGCAAGGTACTCCCTTCTTCTGTGTGATTTTTGGTTTAACCACCTGGAGTTCTAGCTATGTCGACCGCAGGTATGATCAAGGTCTCTGCTGGGTGTCCTACCTTCGATGGCACGGACTACCCCTACTGGAAGAATAAGATGCGAATGCATCTTGAAGCCATTGACAATGATCTCTGGTAGGTTGTGGAAAATGGTGTTCCCTTAGTCACACCTTCTCTGAATGCTGTTGATGTGAAGAGATTCAAGCAACCATATTCTCAAGCGAAGAATATCATATGTGGCCATCTGAGTAAAGGGCAGTATGGTAGAGTCAGTGCTTTGGAAACTGCTAAACTCATCTGGGATAGGCTCTCCAAAGTAAACGAAGGAGTCTCAACTCAACGTGACTCTCGTGTTGACGTTCTTCGCAATTCTTCAACCACTCCAAAATACTCGACAATGAAAATGTTCAGCTAACCTTCGATCGCCTCACTGATATCTCAAATGAGCTTCAAGCGCTTGGCGCCACTGACATCACCGACCATGAGGTGGTGAAGAAATTGCTGAGATTGCTCGATTCTTCATTTGACACTCTGGCACTAATGATTCAAGAGTGTGGTGATTACAAGTCACTTGATCCCACTAATATCCTCGAGAGGCTAAACACTCATGAGTTCCAGCTTGCTAAGAAGAGAGATCTTTATGGTCCGAGCTATGGCAAACCACGTGCTCTGAAGACCAAGGCAGTCTCTGAGTCTGAGGAAGAAGACTCTACTAGCAGCCTTGGTGATCCTGAAGAACTAAGCCAGGAACTAGCACTGCTCATGAAGAAATTTCAGAAGTTCTCAAGACGTGGTCGCTTTGAAAAATCCTCAAGGAGCAACGATTCCTCATCCGGTGACTACAAGAAAAGGCTGTGCCACAAATGCAAGAAGCCTGGTCACTACATTAAAGATTGTCCTCGGTGGGACAAGGAACTGAAGAAGAAGAAATACAAGGATTACAGTTCTGATGACGCCAAGAAGAAGAAGAAATCTTCAAAGTCTTCATCATTAAAATCCTCAAAGTCTTCATCTCACAAGAAGAGCAGCTCCAAGAAGGCTTGGGCATTCATTGGCAAGTAAATGGATTCTGAGGCTGAATCTAAGGATCATGAGGAAGAGGAGGCATCCGATGAGTCTGAGTCATGTGTGGCAAGTCTAGCTCTTGCTACCGCATTTGTCAGCAAGTCTATCTTCAACGCTGAAGAAAATGGCAACACCAACAATGCTGACGAAGGCAATGATGACTACGCTCCCACCTATTGCTTCATGGCAAAGGGTGCCAAGGTAACTAAATACCCCTCCTCTGAATCAAGTGAGGATGAATCTGATGAAAATCTTAAGCCTAGCTACTCTAAACTTGCTAAGATTGCTATGAAACAACAAAAGGCTATTGAAAAGCTTCAAAACATGCTTGAAAAAGTGACGATATGTTGGGTGATGAAATGGACCGCACTAAAGACTTAGCTGAAATCTTCAAAGACTTCAGTCTAAGTTTGACAACCTTCAAAGTCGTCATAACACTCTCTCATATGATCATGAGAAGCTCTCCTATGAATTTCTTCAAAGAAAGCAAGATCTTGAGAAGTTAAGAGTGTGTTATGAAGATCTTCACAAGGAGCGTGATTCATTACTTGCTCAACAAATCAGTGCTACCCAGGAAGAACTTGTTCCTCCATGTCTAAAGTGAATTGAACGTGAAACTACTAATTCCTCACCTAATGTTCAAATGCTTCAAATGTTACAAATTCTTCACTTGTCTCTGCTATCACTAATTCCTCATCTAAGGACATTGCTAGTAGTACTAATGATGCAGGGCTGAAGGAATTGTACACAACAGGCATGTACAGAAGCCTCAAAGGGCATCAGATTCTTTGTGATGTGCTCAAAAAGAAGATCCTCAACAGAAACCCTAGAAAAGAGGGTATTGCTTTTGAGAGGAAACTCAATGCTGATGGAACATATTGGAAGCCTAAGCAGTACCCCAAAACCTCATGGGTTGCTGCAAAGGGACCTCGAGATGATCCATCCAACTTATCTGGCTTTACATGTGAATCTCCTCATTCTTCTGATGAGTCATTTGACTCCAACTATAAACTGTTCAAAAATTAGAATGGTGAAGTACTTGCTAGATATATTGGGATTAACTGCAGGAACGGTTCCCCTATGAAGAAAATCTGGGTTCCCAAAAGCTATCTTGAAAGTCTTCAGGTGAATGTCCTCATGACACCACCTGGGAAGAACAGGAACCTCAGATCCAACTCTTCATATGGACCTAATTCTTCACATGGATCAAAATCCTTAAATGGATCAAAGTTCTCATATAATCATCATTGTGTTAACCCTTCTGTTTTGCAGGATAGAGCTAAGGGCTATGAATATGCTCATTATTCTTCAAATCATTATGTTCACAAGTCCTCGAAGAATTTATCTGCTTATTCATATGCTTACCCTAACCCCTCTTATGTGAAACGAAGCGGACTAGCTTCAATGCCACCTTTCTCATATGGTGTTCGCAGAGTGATGAATTCTTTGCCACCTCTTCAGATGTGGGTGGTGAAGAAAAAGAACTAATCTCTTATGCAGGGTCAGGTCTCTGGACGTGCTCAAAACATCTGAAGAATTTGTTGGAGACCTGAACAGTGCCTGAAAGGACGCAGGCTAATCATGAAGAAATGAATTTTCATTTCTCACGTCCTCATACTGTTTTATCTGGCTATTGCTTGATGAAATTGAACTGATGATATTGATGTCATATTCTTCATTGATGAAGTATATGAGCTTGTAAGTTGCACTAATTCATCTGCAGGATGATCAGCCCAGAGCAAACGAGTGGGTCCTCGATAGTGCATGTACAAATCACATAATGGGTGACAAGAATCCATTGATGGATGCTCCTTTATCACCGTCACATCTGAAGCATATCATCTTCGCTGACAAAGGCAAAAGTCAGGTATTGGGCCTAGGTAAGGTTGCGATCTCAAAGGATCGACACATGGACAAAGTCATGCTTGTCGAGTCCTTAGGATACAACCACATGTCTGTCTCAATGCTTTTTGATCTCGATATGGTTGTTGTCTTTGGAAGATATCGTTGTGTTGTGATCATGGAAGCTGACCATTCCAAAGTCTTCAAAGGCTTTAGGAGAGGACATCTGTATATTGTTGATTTCTCTACAGGACCACAACCAGCCGTGTGCTTACTTGCAAAAGCTTCAGAAGGCTGGCTATGGCATCGACGACTTGGGCATGCTGGCATGAGGAATCTGCATACGCTTGCGAAGAAGAAGCATGTCGTTGGCAATAAAATTCCTCAAGGATCACTTATGCGGAGCTTGTGAAGCTGGAAAGATGACAAAGGCCAAGCATCCAGCGAAGACTGTCATGACTACCACTCGTCCATTTGAATTGCTTCACATGGATCTCTTTGGTCCTAATCATTATTCTGCTGTTTCAAATGATGCATCTCTATACGGCTTTGTTATTGTTGATGACTATTCTCGTTACACGTGGGTACACATTGTCACTTACAAACATGAAGTGCAGGAAGTCTTCAAATGATGTTCCTCAAGGGCTTCAACCAACTTTGGTGTGAAGATAAAGCACATCAGAACTGACAATGGGACCGAGTTCAAGAATTCTGGTCTTGATGGCTATTTTGATGAACTTGGTATTACTCATGAGTTATCTGCTCCTTATACTCATCAGCAGAATGGCGTCGTGGAGCGCAAGAACAGAACCCTCGCTGAAATGGCTCGCACTATGCTTGATGAATACAAGACGCCTCATCGCTTCTGGATTGAGGCAATTGATACTGCGTGCCATGTCATCAATAGGGTATATCTTCACAATTTCTTCAAGAAAACTGCTTATGATCTCCTCACTGACAAAAATCCAAATGTGAGTTATTTCAAAGTCTTCGGTGCTAAATGTTGGATTAGAGATCCTCATCACACATCTAAATTCTCACCGAAAGCACATTAAGGTTTTATGCTTGGTTATGGAAATGACTCGCACACCTACAGAGTCTTCAACAACGTTCTTCACAAAGTTGTTGAAACTGTAGATGTGCGGTTCGATGAAACTAACAGCTCGCAAAGAGAGCACCTACCTTCTGTGATAGATGAACCAGCACCTGAAGATTCTATCAAGTTCAAGGTTACTGAGGATGTCATTCCTACCGAAGAATCTGCTGAAGAATTCATTCCTGATCATGATGATTACCGAGCTTGCGCACCTGAAGGAAATGGTGCTGAAGAAAATGCTCCTGAAGGGGATGCTGATCAAATTCCTCGAAGACAACCCACTCATCCTCGCATTGCTAATGAAGTGCAAATTGAGAAGATCATTGACGACATTGAAGCACCAGGTCCTCTCACTCGCCCAAAATCTTCATATTTATCTAACTTTTGTGGGCACTTTGCTTTTGTCTCTATCGTAGATCCCACTAAGGTAGATGAAGCATTTCTAGAGCGTGAGTGGATTCAGGCTATGCAAGAAGAATTACATCAGTTCGAGCTCAACAATGTCTGGGAACTGGTCAAACGTCCAGATCCTCGCAAGCACAACATCATTGGCACAAAGTGGATCTACCGCAACAAGCAAGATGAAAATGGCATTGTGGTGAGGAATAAGGCACAGCTTGTAGCTCAAGGCTACACACAGGTTGAAGGAATTGATTTCGATGAAACTTTTGCACCTGTTGCTAGACTTGAGGCTATTCGCATATTACTTGCTTATGATAACCATCATGATATTATCTTACAACAAATGGATGTGAAAAGTGCATTCCTCAATGGTAAGATTGAGGAAGAAGTTTATGTTGCTCAGCCCCCAGGTTTTGAAGATCCAAAGAATCCCGACAAAGTCTTCAGACTCAACAAGGCCCTGTATGGCCTCAAGCAAGCCCCTCGGGCGTGGTATGACACTTTGAAGGAATTCTTCATGAAGAATGGCTTCAAACTCAGTTCACTCGACCCAAATCTTTTCTCTAAATCTTATGATGGTGAACTGTTTGTGTGCCAAATATATGTTGATGATATTATCTTTGGCTGTACTGACCAACGTTATAGTGATGAATTTGCCTATATGATGAGTGAAGAATATCTAATGTCTATGATGGGAGAATTTAAATTCTTTTAGGGCTTCAAATTCGTCAACAGTGCAATGGTATATTCATATCGCAGGAGAAATACCTCAAAGAAATATTGAGGAAATTCGGCATGCAAGATTGCAAAGGGGTCAAAATTCCAATGCCCACAAATGGTCATCTATGCATTGATGAAACTGGTCAAGACTTCGATCAAAAGGTATACCACTCCATGATTGGTTCTTTATTGTACCTATGTGCATCTAGGCTAGATATTATGCTTAGTGTTTGCATGTGTGCCCGATTTCAAGCTACACCGAAGGAACCACACCATAAGGCTGTGAAGCATATTCTTCGATATCTAGCTCACACACCAACACTTGGATTATGGTATCCCAAGGGCTCTTCATTTGATCTCGTTGGATATTCAGACTCTCACTATGCTGGCGATTGCGTGGACCGCATGTCAACGTCAGGCACTTGCCATTTCCTTGGACGATCTTTGGTCTATTGGTCCTCGAAGAAACAGAACTGCATATCTCTCTCCACTGCAGAAGCTGAGTATGTTGCTGCTGGATCATGTTGTGCTCAATTATTATGGATGAAGCAAACTCTCAAGGACTATGGAATCAACGTGAAGAATGTGCCTCTCCACTGCGACAATGAGAGCGTTATCAAGATTTCTCGCAACCTAGTTCAGCACTCGAAGACAAAGCACATCTAGATTCGTCATCATTTTCTTTGCGATCATGTGTTGAAGTGCGATATCTCCATCTGCCATGCAAGAACTGAAGATCAGCTGGCCGATATTTTCACTAAGCCCTTGGATGAGAAGAGATTTAGCAAGTTGCGGTGTGAGCTAAATATCCAAGAATCTTCGAATTTTCTCTGAAATAGGACACTCATCCTAACACTTATGCTGACTTGATGACTTAGATGCGCAACACACGAAGTAAGTTTTTCTTCAATCAATGAAGACTAACCCTCTAAGTGTGAAGAAATTAATGAAGAAATTGATTCTCAGAGCCCTACGACAATTGTACGCGGTGTCTGAAATCAGCTTTCTTATACGGTGGGTTACGCCACCACCCAAAGTTGAAAATCTTCAATTTGAGTTTTTCTTCGTTTTTGAAATTCCTTAGTTTTTTTAAATTCTTCAACTTGAAATGTCTTCACTATTTTCGTCGTTTGTCTTCAGTTGAATATATATATATATATATATATATATATATATGTTGAGTTTATGTCCTCTACAGCATTCACTTATTGCTAATTCTTCAAGTTGACTTTTTTCCGCTAAGTGAATGTGATCGGACCCTTTCCCCCTCTATGCTGAACTCAATCCAATCTTTTCACAAATTCTTCATGTGCGTTCTGATTTGAAACTCGTTCAAAATCATCATTGTGTCCTTGACAGCTGAAGAAATTGCGAATGGTAACTTAAAACTTATCTTATCTAAATTTTCAGCTTTGCTGCTCAAACCGTTCCGCTTCCCCAGAAAAATACTTATCTATTCACCCATGATCCTACATGATCGCCACCTCACAGTACGTGGGTGACACATGTCATGTGAATGGGAAAGCCAGGGGCACGTTCGTCCGAAATCCTCGGGCGCACAGTTTTCACTGCTGCTATAAATACCCCTGTCTTCTCCTCACTTCACTTTTACTCCGCTCGACCTCTCTCTCCCGCTCGATCTTCCCAAACCCTAGCGTCACCGTTACTTCATCATCGCTGGTGAGGAAGAGCTTCACTGCCTCGACCTCGTCGCCATCGTACTCGCGCTGGTTGCGGATCTCTTCACTCCGCCGCCGCCGTAGCCATCTTCCTCTGCCGAGTTACGGCGTGGAAGATCTGAACGGACGAACTTCACCTCAACACTTCTCGGTTCGTCGTGTTCTTCACTTCGGGTAATTAAAAGTTACTTTTATTGCCCTCTTTGATTCATGTGTTTTCCTAAAAATCTTCACACACTAAACACCTCACACGTTATCTGTTCTTGATTCGTTTCTCTAAGCAATGATTTTCTTCAAGATTCCTCAATTGTGTGGATTTCCAAACCTATACAACTCTGGAACCTAAGATAAAGAACACTTAGTGAAATTCTTCAAGACTCATCGGTCAAATTCCTCAAACCTATTCTCTTTTAAAAAAATCTTCTGAGAACGCATATGACCTCTCCACATTCCTCGCAACTATACTCTGTTCACAGGTACAAATGTCCGCTGCTGAATCACTAGGTTCTCATCAACTTAACTCATTTGTAGCGTTCCTTGAAGAAAAGTTGCATACATCTTCAGAAACTTCAGTTGTTAATCCTCAGCTGAAGAAAATGGCTGATGGCAAGAAGCCACAGAAAGGAGGAAAGAGGCCTGAGGTCAACACAGCGTTTGAAATCCCTGAGGATATCTATGCTTGATATTGCACTCCAGATGAGGCCAAGTTTGGCAAGGAGGACAAGAATCAGCACAAGGTGCGCATACAACGAATTGAGAGGAGATGGGCACGAGAATGGAGGGAGTACAGATATGTTACTCCCAAGTACATGAAGAAATTCGCACTCAATCCTCCATGCTCAACACCTCCATTGAGGCCTGGCCAACTGACGGATCCCACCAGCCTCAAGCGCGGTGAGGACTGTGCTACTGAATGGGCTAGGCGCCAGGCCAAACTAGCCAAGCAAGCAAAAGAAGCAGTGAGGAAATTCAATCAAGATTCTGCTGGTGCTGCTAACGCTGCTGAGGCATCTGGTAGTAAGCCCAAGAAGGCTATGCCAAAGAAGCCTGCCCACAAGTCCAGTTCTTCTCCTTCAATGCCCTCACGACCAAGCTCCTCAGCAATGCCCTCACGGCCAGCATCTTCAAAGCCCTGACGGCCAATTCCTCAGTCTGCTCCTCCTCCTCCGACAAAATCTTCGGCACCTGTGCATCTTGCCACGTGCCAAAGGACTCAAGGCTTCTATATTGCCTCAGGAGCATCTGCAAGCTCCTCGGTTGCTCAACCTTCCTCAGCTGGTCCCTCACTGTTGAAGAAAAAGGCCACTGCTGGACGAGGTATTCAACCAAGTCCTCATAAGAAGCAAGTCGCTTTCCAAGTGCCCTCTGATGATGATGAGGCGCATGGTGATGAACTTGCTGAAATCATCAGAGACAGGCAAGCTAGGGCCGCTAGACCCAAAGGCAGCAATGTGCCACTTCTTCTGGATCCCAAGCTGATCTTCGATTTCATTGACTTATGGCACAAGGACCCAGCTACACCTTTGCCGGAGATGAACCTCACTCCTGGTCAAAGCCATGTTCTCACTCACTTCATTGAGGAAGAAAAGTGGAAATATGAAGAAGGACGAAGGCTGAAGAAAGCGCAATACAAGAAACAGTGCTACCTTAAGGACAATGTCCTCACTCTTACCCTCGAACAACTCATTGCTGTAGAAGCTGAAATCAAGCAACTGAGTGATGATTTCAATCGGTATCATGCTGATTGGAAGGAAGCAAAAGTACGTTTCGTCAATCTGACAAAGACTTTCTCTTCAACTGCCACTGCGTCGTGCATGTTGAAATTCCTCAGGCTGAAGAATCTGCTCAGCCCACTGAAGAACATGCCAGCATCGCTGATGTCAGTATGGTTGCTGAAGAAAATGAGAGTACCAGGGCTGATGACTCCATTCCAGCCGCTGATGATATTGCCAGGGCATCCACTAGTTATGCGCTTGAGGAAAGTGAACAAGCCAGGGCAACTGCAACAGTTGTGCCTAAAGAAAATGCACCTCCTGCACCTACACCAACTCCAATCCTTCCATCTGCATCAGATGTGAAGAAGACAAAGGCTGCAGAACATGCAGCGATGAAAAAGAGGAAGGCATCAATTACTTCAAATTCTTCAGCTCCGAAGAAGATGAAGACGCTGATCAGTTCAATTGACAATCCAATTGATGTCATTCCTGTCTCATCAATGCCATCAAGGGACCTTGTTCCTTATGGTGAAGAATATGAGATTCCCAAGGAATCTGATGAAGAAAATCCATCTGCTGCTTCGACAGGGCAGTTGGATGAAGGAATTGAAGTGGATGAGATCCCTTCAACCCCAGTCATTTCCTCACCTGTGCCTCAGTTCACTGCTGAAGAGGCCGGTGTTGAAGAAATTGAAGATGAGGATGTGGACATTGGATCTACCACTCCTGTGCTCAATGATGAATTTTAGGACAGTCAACATCCAAACTCACCAATGTTCACTCCTCTCCAAGCTGTTCCTCAGTTCCCAACCACTAGTGAAGTACAAGTGGGATCTGATGAACCTCGTGCAACCCCGTCTGCTCATAAAGACATTCCAGCCACTAGTGCTGAAGAAAATGTGAATGAAGAAGTGATGACTCATGCTGCAACTATAGAAGAAACTAAAATTCCTCAGGATGAGGAACCTGAGATTGCGATTCCTGAGGTTATACGGCAAATCACTGACACTCCTCAGCCCAAGCCAAAGAATCCCTTCTCCAAGAAGCCAAAATTCAAGGCTGATGATTTCTTCAGCGAGCACGTATTCTTCACTGAATTCAACCCTTATGACAATGCTCGTCTTAGAAGGAAGCGTTTCTGGATAGCCAGCCAGGCCAACTTCTATTCCTCAGTTCTTTTTGACAAGGACAAAATCTTCGATCATGAGCACATTCCTCACATGGACATGGAATCTATACCATGCTTCACGCCGGTTCTCAGTATGCTTCATGGTGCAGGCTTGCTGAATTTCTGCACTGACATTGTTGATTGTAATGAAGAGCTTATTCTTCAGTTCTACGCAACTTTGCATATCACAGGTGATGTTGCTGACGTCAACTCATGGGCGTTGGACTGGATGACTGAAAATACTCATTACAAGGCACCAGCCTCAGAATTGCTTTGTGCCTTGCCAATCAGTCCTCCACAAGAAGGCGCTCGCTGTCTATATGATGAACCTGAACTTACTGATCATTATATGCAAGTGATCATGAAGCCGTTGAAGCGTGCACAAGTTCAAAGGACCAAATTCCTCGTGAAGGATTTGCTCTATGTGCCAAGAACCATATACTGCATTCTGACGAAAACTATCAGCCCAATCAAAGGACATGATTCTTCAGATGAAGAAGTTGTGGGGATGATGAAGAATATGCTCTTCAACATCATGCATGGTATTCCTATCAATTACCATGATTTCTTCATGAGGACTCTTGCAAATGTTGCCCTTTCACCATTTGAGCTGAAGCCTTATGCACCATGGATCATGAGATTCCTCAGATCAAGGTCTTCACTCAACTACAAGGCTGATACACTTAACCATGGTAGCTACTTGCCCCCAATTGAAGTCCTCAAGCGGACAATTTCCTCATCTGATGAGAAGGGCAAGTCACCAGCCATGATTGATGAAGGCATTCGTCCATTGGATGGTCAGTTCCGCAAAGCTGCACCTTATTCCACCAATGATGACTCTGCCACACATGATTCTACTGCCAATGCTCCAAAGTCAAGTCCTCAAGCTACTGCTCCACGTGTGATGACTGACCGTGAACTGCTCATAAGTCTTCACCAGAAGGTCGATCAGAATCACAAATGGGTTAAGCGTCAATTTGGCTCTATTCTTCACAACATGACCTATACACACAATGCAGTGGAGAAAAACCACTACTACCTCCATGAAGTGTTTGATCGCACCTGGGCAATTCTGTCTCATCTATATGGCGAAGAAGATCTGAAGCAAATGGGCTTCAAGGAAGACTTTGACTGGTCTGCACCACCACCGAAGAAATTCAAGAAGGTCAAGGTTCCTTCTCTGGTGGCTAGCTCATATTCTTCATCACGCGCCACGGACGAGCATGAAGACTTGGACGACACTGCAGCAGGCCCTACAACGACTCAAGACCCTGACAACGCTGGCGCTCCTCCATCATCATGATATTCTTCAGGGGCGTTAGTCCTCAGTTTCAACCCTTTTGGTCATTCGATGACAAAGGGGGAGAAATTTGAGTTAGTATTCAAGAGGGTCTATATATATGGGCGTTTTTTTGCTAAGTTACAACTCTCGTTCTTTTGATGACTTTGCTGGATCGAGTTGTAATCTTAAACTCTATGGTGGCTTGATACTTTTGCTGTGTTCTTCTGCATGCTTATTCCTCATTAATTTTAATGCATGCATGCTGAATCACATCAGTCACCATATTTCATCATGCATTTCAAATTCCTCATATTATATGTCAAATGCGTGTATGAATTACAAGATATAGGGGGAGATCTCCATGATTGTACTCTTCAAGTGTGCATTGCTTCATAAAGCAAATACCTCACGTTGCACATCTTCAGGGGGAGTTCTTCTATATCTTGCTATCAAATTCCTCAATATCAGTATTTACACTTCACATGTTTATCCCTGTTGAAAACTTAACCTATATTGTCATCAATCACCCAAAAGGGGGAGATTGTAAGTGCATCTAGTGCCCCTTAGTGATTTTGGTGTATTAAAGACTTATAGGTTAAGAGACTGATGCGTTTGTGAGTGTACACAGGTCTATAAGTCTATGAGGAGTTTGTTATTTACAGAGAAAGTCGACCCCTAAAAATGAAGTTCTTCGACTGAAGACTTTGGAATTCTCAAGACTTTGATAGTGAAGAAATTGGTGTGACCTTGAAGACTTGGTAATAATTCGAGGAACATGAAGCGTGAAGACTTTTTTTTCATTGTTTCGTTTTTCTCTTTCTTGAGTCATAGGAAGCACCGTACTGTTAAAGGGGGTCGAGGAAATACTAAGGAAAAATTTCCATGTGATGCTCAACTCAAATCCTACACCTATCAATCCCTTCGAGTGAAGCCATTGGGAATCTCGCACAGTTCAGCCATATTCTTCAGTGACAGAGACAAAGTTCTTCTGGTCTCTGAGAAATTTGTTCTGATTGAAGATTTAGGAATTCGCCAGTGCGAATTGCCTACCAAGTGAGGAACATGATAGCCCTGAGGAATTCGAACCTCAAATATTCCGACCGTTGCTGTGCTACGCACCAACTGTCCCAAAATATCTACCCACCTAACGGTCATATCAGACAAGGGCATTAATGTCTTATCATGCCGGGCTGCTCCCTAGGCTATAAATAGCCGCCCCCTTCAACCACTAGCTGGTTGGCTGCTCCGAGAGAAACTGACACTTGTCATTTGAGAGCAACCCATCCTCCGAGGACTTTGAGTGAAAATCATCAAGTGAGGAAATCCCAAACCCAAACCTAGAAAACCCCAAGTGATTGAGCATCACTGAAGAGATTGATCCTGCATGGATCCGACGCTTGTTTCCTTTGAAGACTGTGCTTCTTCAAGATGGTTAGGCGTCAAGGTCTAGAGCATCCAAGAGGAATTATGGATCGCCGAGTGACCGAGTTTGTGAAGGTTCGGAAGTCACCTGAAGACTTACCATGAGTGATTGGGCGTGGTATGTGTGACTTTAGCTCAAGGAGAATACGGTGAGGGCTGTGTGTCCGGGACTAGGTGTCCTCGAGTTTAAATACTCAGCCGCTCCAACCATATGTCCAACTGAGACAGCAGTTGGAACTGGTCTACCAAATCATTGTCTTCACCAAGCTAACTGGTTCTATTTCCTCAACTCTTTAAATTCCTCATATATGTTGTTGTGTGTCTGTTCATATCTGTTTGAAGACTTTGATTGAAGACTTTCTCAATTTCCTCAGTTCTATTTCTTCAGTTTGTTCGTCTTCTTCCTTGTGTTATCCTGTGTTTACTCTTTCTGTACTATGTGCTTGTCTTCATTTCATCATGATGACTATGCCTGTGTTATTTTATGTTCCTTTCTGAGTACTTATTCCGCTGCAAGTAGTTCTTCATTTAGGAATTTCCTCACCAGCAAATTCCTCAGTGAAGAATTCATAAAAATCGCATATTCACCCCCCTCTAGTCGATATAACGCACTTTTAGTGGTATAATCTTTCCATCAAGGAAAGATGTGCACAAAGTTCCTGACAACAATATAATCTTTGTCTTGTAAACTGGGAAGAAGTGGAACAGAAGTCCTATTTGCTGCATTGGGGCTCTCTCTCGTTCGAAAGGGATTTGGCAACTGGATTTGGTGTACTCTTTGCTGGAATGGGGGTTTGCATCGTAGAGGTGGTGCTATGTCAATAGGAATCATCATATTTTTTGCGGTAGTTGGGGTCTGCTAAGTTGGGGCATCAGAGATGGCCAGTGTAGTAGGGCTAGAGTCTGCTAGAGTTGTGGCCGTGTTTTCTGGGTCTGGTGATATTGCAACTACACCTAATGGGCTATTTGATTTATCGGGTGTCACTAACTTTTCCAAATACTTTGTTTGTGCTCCTCCGTGATTAGCAATCGCTCTCTTCCTTTTGAACGTCTAGTACACAAGAACATCATTTGATTGGATAAATATGGTATGATGACAGATGGAATATGTACTTAAAATGGATAGGCAGGGCGTATTCACATACACAAAGTGTAAACTAAGCTAATGGAAGTGCAACAAAGTAGAAGCAATGTAAAGCATCGGTTGCAAGATATGTGCGACCAATATAACCTTGGAAAGTTAGAGAAAGCAGCTTGATGGGTGAATAAGATAGGGCATCTGCCTCTGACTCTTCCACTAGGGTGCTACATTGACTTAGTTCTCCCTCTAGCTCAGAATCACTATTAGGATCATATTCTGAGCACGAATCTGTAGGTGGAGAGCGTTTGCATTGCATTGCATCCAGACTTGTTTTCAGTCCCTTAATGCCAAGTTTGACAGCCTTGGCATTGTTCTGCTTTGTTCTTTTCATGCGTGCAAGCTCCTAATCATTATGATGCTCTTCAGTATCTGAGATTCATGAAAACATAAAAAGTAGTCAGATTATCTATGGAATGCATTGCAGATTCAACTCGAAGAGTGTCTCCCTATAAACCCTGCATATGCAAAGTTCACCCCCAACCGTGCTGACCAGACCACACAAAGAAATACAAACCTCTGATGTCTCTATAATAGGAAGACACACATTCCAAAACTGAAGTAGGAACATTAGAATCATATCAAATTCTTATTCGAACAAATAAACTAAGGAATTATGAGTGGCATAATGTTTAGCTTCAAGGGTGGAGTGTCGGTAGTGTGGCTCAAAGCAAGTAGGTAGATTGTATTCCATGTAAAAGATCGTAGTCTATGTAAAAGGTGGAAATGACACTTTCTTTCTATTCAATACAGTGTTTATTGCCCACACATGATGGAAGAGATCACACAGATAAATAATATTCACTCATGTCCGCGATTCCAGTATTTTGTAACAGGGTGATCAACCCTAAAAGAATATTGATAACAAATATGACAAGGCAAGCATAGATGTAGTGAATCAATCATTACTTGTGAGTATACTAGGACAAAACGTAGAATTGTAACTACAGTAAGAGACCGCCCAGAATCCGAATCAAGAAGTTGGTCTAGCACTTATCGTTTGCAACTAATCAACGTGAATAATTGGATATCATATCGAATGACTAAGAAAGACAAGTAAAATTGTCAATAAACCTGGTCTGAAGTAGCAATCTGGGTCAATGTCACTATGACCAACAATCCAAAATGACTAGTGTCTGTCCTAGGGTTGGAATTTTGAAACCCTGTGAACTTTACAGGTACTAAAGATTACTGAAATACATCTGAACCATTAAGTGTAGATAGCACTCATTACACAACAAACCCTAATGACAGTCTTGCCTAATGAGCAATGAATCAATTAGAAAATGGGTGATGAGGAGTGGTTGCTGAGTGTTGAGGACGTTCAGGATAAATCGGGTTGGCTTAGTGGCTGTTGCACGCCTGAGCCCTGAACGAACTGGGAAGGTAGGCACAGCGGCACGCCCTGGCAGCGGTGATGTTGTTGGGCGAGCGGCTCCTGACCTCCTATTAGTCCGACATCTCCTCCTAGAGTCATGCCGTCCGGGGACGGCAAGTCGCCCGCGAGGTAGGCGGCTGGGGGGCGAGTAGAGATCGGAAGCGCAGCAGAACAGAGGGGAATCGGGGCCTGGGATGAGCAAAAATCCCAGGGTGGGCCGCGACCCACCGTGGGCACCCTGTAGATACACACCCGAGCGACGTACATGAATTTTCGAAACTAAATTGTGAACATTTAGCTGACCAGTTAAACGACTCTATTTTAATCATATCATATTCTTATTTTAACAACTAAGCTTGTTTAGCTTGATGGGTGGAGCAGTGCTATTACAACACGAAGCATATATGCTAATCATAAAAAGGGGGAAAACCTAAGCATTTTTTTTAGCAAAAGAGGGTTTCCCCTCCGATTTCTATTAAAGAAACCACCACAGAACAAACATGATCAATTAAACCCTAAGCATGATCAATTAAACCCTATTATGATTGTGTCATGGCAGATTTAAAGCTGCAAACCACGGAAATGCTATTTACCATCCATTGTTTGCTTCGAACTAAGAACTAAATTCTAAGAGCTGAAGAGAAAGTACAATAACCAAGTTACAATCTATTTTCTACTTGAGATCAAAAAGTTGAGCAAATATGAAGTACCACCTCTCTTGCGGCGCCATGTAGGCATCAGGGGTGTGATGGCTATCGATGGCGTTGAAGTAGATCTGTGACGGTAGATGGGTGCATCAAGGGATAAGCCCCATTGCGATGGACGAGAAGGTCGTGTGAGCGGCCCCAACAAAGAGGACGACGGCGCCGATGAAGCAAGAGGACGCGATGCAAGGCTCCTAGTCCGTCGCCATGGATGAGAAACGTCCATCTTTAGTAGTGGACGACGCGGTCTTGGTAGGAGCTCCAGCATGGTGGAGGACGGTGGCGATGGATGGGGTGGAGGACGGTGGCGATGGATGGGGTGGCGGATGGAGGAGGCTTGTGTGGGGATGGTGTTCTAGCGTAGACGGTGTATGAATGGGAAAATGGAGGGAGAAGTACGGGGAACCATGTTTTTGGGATGCGCATGTCTGAAATATGGGAAAGTTATGAACTTAGCCCCCGTTTAAATTTGGACATCACAATGGTTGGGGATAGGATGGAAATCTCGCTTCTCCCCAATATTAGCCCAGAGTGATTGCAGGCGAGGAGAGGATGTTTTGGTGCCCATGGTGTATGAACAGGGCTAACAGGTAGGGCGGTTGTGTCACGTCTGAGTGAAGTTACAAACCTGCCCCTATTGAAAATATTTGCCTCCATCGATTTCGGCCAAGTCGAGTTCGTTTTGCCGCCCAACATGTATGAATGGGGAAATGGAGGGACATACAGAGGTCTTTCAGACGAGCTTGAATCAAATGTGTTTTGCCGCCCATGTTTGGCGCTCACCTGTCGGAATAGGCTTAGAGGCGGTCGTGTCGCGTCTAGTTGAAGTTACTAACCTACCCCTATTGAGAGCAGTGGAAATTGGGCCGATGGATTGTCCGTGTAAGGGGTAGACAGTACTTTCCATCTCCCAAACAGTGGCTTTGGGCAACCGACGTGGGAGTAGACATTTTGCCGCTTCTTTCGAATTTTGGGACAATAAGCATCCACGTTTACCCTGGCATGGAATCCATTATATATTCCTATACGAATCTTTATAAATCATTCTATGTGTTTTTATATATCTTCAAAAGCATGACAAAGATGTATTCCACTATCATATGTGAATATGACATACAAATGCTGATACTCGAATTTAACAGCTAGAATCCAGTTTAAGGAGAATTCGAATATTTCAAACCACTTTATGTCCATCTCAAGTGTCACACGTAGCATAATGTGTACTCCCTTTTAGATATGTACACAAGCGATGTCTCAAGATTCAAAATACCAAGTCAATCAAGCAATAATGTACAAAACTAACAGATATATAAACACTTATAGAGTATATGGATCGATAATATCAACTAACATACATAAGCCAGGCCGATGTACTTTTTTTTGCTAGAAGAGCATCCTCTTTTAGCGAAGTTAGTACAACATCTTGGCCGTTTCAGATGCGTGCCACTTAAGGATCATTTATACTACTATTATTGCTGAATGCACATTCAGCCTGATTGGCATATTTGTAGGTCTGGCACATCAATCAAAATGAAATGTCTCAGAGTCTTATCAATTAATACAGACTTGTGCTCAAAAAAATTACAACCCAAAAAAAAATTATTACATGATCTCTAAAACAAATGGTTTGATCGATTACATGAAGAAACAACAAAAGGTTATTCAACGATGGAAAGAACATTTCACCTATGATTTACCAGGTGGGAATTTAATTTCCTTTTTTCCTTCAGTACCGTAACAATGCGGCCAGTCTCAGCCCGCTTCATTTTGAAATCCACCAAATATTTAATGGTTTTCTTGAGTACTGCTTTTGGTTGTGTTGTTTGTTCCTCAACATGTCAACTTCATCTCTAAGAGCAGAAGCAGAATCTCTTTCTACCAATAGTGTAGCCTCTAGAGCATCCAGTAGTTGGCAATTCATGATGCATGATTGGGCCGGTGCCATTGCTGTGGGATGATACAACGTCCATGGGGACCTCGCTCTTTGATCTTGGGCTAACTTGTTTTGCAATTAAAGTTCCGAGTGGATCCCGGAAAGTTGAAGTTAGCAAAACATCTCAATTGAGAGTTAGAATAGCAAACCAGTTAAACAAACAAGGAATTAAAGAGTTTCAATTGGATGCTGAAAAGTAGTTATTAGCATAATTGTAACCGGTTGAAGTAGCAAGGCAAACAAGTTTTGCAAAAGGTACCTGTTGTGGCATTGGATTTTCTCTTGGATCCTGAAAAGTTGAGTAGCCCGTAACGTGATTAGATCAACCGATTGCAGCAGCAAACCTATTACACAAATATATTTTTGAAAATATACCTGTTGTGCAATTGGACTTCCAATTGGATCCTAGAAACTTGAAGTTGGTAAGATGATTACAGCAACAAGTTACAGCAACAAACCAGGTAAACAAAGAAGTTTCTGACAACATACCAGTTGTGCCAACAGAGTTTTAGTTGGATCCTGCAAACTTGAATGTTAGCAATCATAAATAAAGTGTTGCAAGCGCCATAAGAAACTAACATCAAACTAGTAAAACTAACTAGTTTGGCAACGTATTTAATTACACATGAACTAGTAAAACTAACAAGTTCTTGGCAACGTATTAAAGTAACAAGTCGGTACTATTTACCAGCAACACAGACATCTGTAAATTTCTTTGATGTAAGCAAAATGATTCCAACACACACATATATATAAGTTAAAAATATAGTGTCCCTCATATAAACCTGACAGTTGTCTATCTATGAACATGCAAACATTACTAGTGCTATAAGTGATAACAACAAACGATTTAAACAAATAGGGTATCAGAACATAAGTTACACGTGAATTCTGCTGCACCCTAGAAGTACATATGACCAGCTATCTACGTGCTTAAATAGCTATTTAAGTTCAGGAAAATAGGTAATTCTTAACAGTAAGTATCAAACACATAGACAGGCGCGGTCTATACTAGGATTAACAGACTATGGCATTTTGTAATCAGTAGCAAACTAAATTAAGCTAAGCAACATAATTGAACAATTTTGCAATAAGTGGCTAACTAAAATTCCGAGAAGCGGGTAACTAAACTTACGCTAGCTCTTTGTAAAGGCACACTGCAACTTCTTTTGGGCTTACAAGGTTCTACGAAGGAGTCCATGGCATCAGTTGCTTGAATACGCAGTCCCAATACTTCTTTCTTCCCACATTGCATTGGTAAGTCGAAAGGTTAATCTGGTAAGATGGTGTGTCCTTGATATGTTATATGAGGACGGGTTGTCAGACTAGTTGTAGCCACACACATCACACTGGCTTTTACTGTATATTTCATGCGATTACATTTGGTATATGGAGATATAAGAAATCTACAATAGGATGAAAAGACTGGCATCCTTCACATTATTGGCAAACTCAGTTCATAGAAACAAGCAATTCAACCATTCTGTTGGTAAATCAAAAGCGCCACTGGAATATTTTTCACTATCCCAATCATTCACGCAAAAAGGGGCGACGCCGCCATAGGGGCTGGTATGGGCGGCCGCCTTGGGTGGCTGGAACGTGCGCACCTAGTTTGAGTCGTCCAGGTTGGCCCAAGCTAGTTTTGTTCATCCCAACGCACGAGCAGGCAATGTAAAAAATGAAGAAAAACATTTCAATTTGGATGGGCCAATAACGTAAGTGCAAGGCAGGCCCTACAGCGAACTCACGGCCCAAACGAGCGCCTCCCATATCGATCGACGACAGGAAAAATCCCAATTCATTCGCTCCAGCCTCTCGTGTGGTTCGCTTCTAACCTAGCCGCTGCTGGACAGTCCGACACAGCACTTCCTCGCACTCTCGTTGGATGTCAGTCGCCAGGCTTCAAGCGAATGGAAGGACAAGAGATGAAGATCCAACCCTGGGTGTAGCCTGCGCGGGAGGCACCAGCTGCAGCACGGGCATGGCATCGAGCTTGCACAAACAGACAGCCATAGCTTGCAAGAGCAGCATGCGAAACAAGCAGGTACATCACATCCCTGATTATATCTAATTCAACTGTTCAATTTCCGGGCAATATTTATACCCGACGGTGTTGTAAAACTGCTTGTATGTAGGGAATCTATGAGAAAATGAAACCAATTTCAGCTTAGTTTATAACTCCCCCAATCAATACTGAACTGACTGAACCTGATGTATCTAATCAAGTTTCTAGTGCAAACATACAAGCTCATGTTATTCTTGAGCCTGAAGTGTCTAATGGACAGACTGCTAATGAAGGATTTGATGCAAACATTTTACATGCTCCTGGTGATGAACATATAGTGTCTAATGAGGGATCTAATGCAAGCATTTTGCAAGATGCCATTGAAGGATTTAGTGTCTAATGATGATCTGTTATGTTGACAGAGACATAGAGATTTGCAAGCATTGATGACAAGAAAATTATAGTTCATTTTGATGGCTTGAGGAAACGTCGAGGCCATCTGCTAGAAAGTCCCCGTATCATGACAACGTAGCATAAATACTTTTCTAATCTATTGTTTCAAACTATTGGCATACTTGTGCGGGGTAGATATATTGACATGCAGTTTGCGCACTGGTTATAGGTGTAATTACACTTCGATATTTTTTGCCAGAAAACGAATAATTCAAGCAGGTACATACCATGTTAGTAGTCCTTGTACACCACGTTACATTTTGTGTTTTTTGGTGCTTACATCATTTATTGTTTTATAATCTGGAACTACTTTGGATCATCAGCTGGTTTTCGAAGTGCGTGTAGCTTCACATTTCTCAAGTTATGTTGATTTCCGGAGTGCAAGTGCCTTCATATTTTTTAAGTTAAAATGTTTCCCCTGGTAACTTGAATTCGTGGATTCGCCACTGCACACAAATCATACACGCAGGCCAGTATGAATTAAATGAAATGCAGGGACTTACGCTAGCTCATTGTACAGGCTCAGTGCAGCTCTGCTTGCGCTTGGGATGTTCCATGTACAAGTCCATGTTACAACTTGCTTGGATGTGCAGGCCTTATGCTGCTTGCATCCTCCTCTACATTTTTGACACGGCGAACGGTTGATCAAATAAGAGGAGTCGACCTTGCTGTTGTACCAGAGGGCGGGTACTTAAAAGGTTATACCGGTGTGTAGGATGTGTACCAGATCCCGTAGCGCCGTCATGTTTCGCTAAAAATGGTTTCTCTTATTTCATATGATATCTCTAGAAGAAATAGGAGTTAAAGTCAGAGTTGCATAGGTGTGTAAGCTAAGAGAGCAGTGAAAGGATATCCAAACATCGTCGAAATAGTGCACTAGGGAGTGATATGTGGATACCTAGTTCGGGCCGGTGTTTGGGCATGCTCGCCTAGATAGAGTGCGGGTCACTTTGGAGTCGTTGGGGGTGATGCGTTGGCATTGGCTGGCCGCGCACGGATGCAGATCTTGAGTGGCAGCAAAGCGCTATGATGCGGTTGAGAAGATCGTTGGTGAAGCCCGAATGGACTTGGGGGGGCGGAAGTGCAACGATGTGCTCGGTAAAGTAGCCCTGGTGAGGTCGAAGACAGCGTCGGTGAAGCACACTTGATGCGGTAGAAGTTGGTGTCTGTGAGGCACATCGGTTGCAGCGGCCGACATTGTTGGTGGACCACCCGATGCGATGGACGAGGGCGTAGATGAGGTAGCTCCGGTGCGGTGGTGAAGCGCGACCGTCGTCTTCGTCATCATCGTCCGGCACAGAGGTAGGGAAAGAGACGAGACGAGCGGAGATTCAAACTGTGCTAGGGTTGGCGGCGAATTAGAGATTTGGTGCTCTGGGCGCAGAAGGGGACAGTGGAGAAGGGAGATTTTGCAGGGCTGGAATTGGGGCCGCCAGATATTTCAATCTGAAACGTGGAAGCGCGAACTTATTTTGTTGTTGTTCTATTTTGGGGGGAGGGATGGAAGGAGGGGTGGGTGGCTGGGTGCTAGTGTCCATACACAACACACAACGACCATGACACAACCCTGGTCTGCCTGGTGCACCTACATTTGAGAATGCAAATGAATCATCTTCCATTTGTATTCGAATCGTCTTCCATTTGCAAACGAATATGTATGTATTAACATGCCCGTGTTTTCCTTCCAAATAATTAGTCATTCGAAAGATACTATAAATTAATTAATGAGGAGTTATTTGAATTAGAGTATGTGTCACATAGCGATCTCCAATTCTAACATGGATTTCACATTTCACGATATCCACACTACTTTTTTAATACACAAATTCATATGTGTAACACCATGGTAGTGAGAAAATTTTGGATGGATTCAAACATATGACCTACAAAATAGCACAACAATCGATTCAATCTCAACTTTTCCAAACCTAGTATGGCACGAATTCAAAGTAATTATGGAAGCCATATGCATGGTCCTCAATTCAAATCTTACAATGTACACTAAATTGAAACGTCGATATTAAGTCTCATACTAACTACATTCAAATGTTGTTTTTAGCCCCCCCCCCCCGGCACACACGCTACATACTTCCTGTATTGATTAATCTTCCTCTCCTAACCACCTTAGGAAGCTGTCGGTTTCCAACACACGTTCATTCTTTCTCAACATGTTTTGATCTCTAACTCTGTCAACTGCACAACCCCCCTTTTCCACTCTATTACCAAATGTATCTACCTCACACACTCGCCATTGCACTCCATGCCGAGCTCTCTCTCTCTCTCTCTCCCTCCCACCCTCTCTCTCTAGATACATGCATTGCCTATGTAGACGCCCCCTCTCGTGCGCACGCACGCACGTTGTCTATCTAGGTCACTCTCTCGATACTGTCTCACTCTTTCTTCTGCATGGCGGGCCACACTCGCTCAATCTTGTTCTCTTTATCTAAGTCTCGATTAACCTCACTTTCTTTCACACACAAATGATGTATCTCCCTTTCGGGCCTCGATCAACACACTCTATACTCTCTCACACAGATTGTCTATCTAGGTCAGTCCATCCAAGCCACTCCCACTCTTTCAACCCCATGGCGGGCCACGGTCGCTCAATCTCTCTCTCTCTCTCTCTCTCTCTCTCTCTCTCTCTCTCTCTTTGTAAGTCTCGATTGACCTCGCTCTTTCTTGGACACAAATGATATATCTCCATGTTTGAGCCCAATTCGACATATTCATATTGCATACTCTCTCACGCACATTGTCTATCTAGGTCACGCTCTCCAACCCGTCTCACTCTTTCGATCGCACGACTACCCACACTCGCTCAATCTCTCTGCCTTTATATATGTAATTGATTGACCTTGCTTCCTCCCACACACAAAATGTATCTACATGTCTGTGATTGGATCATCTCTTAAGCTCTATCTTACATCTGTCACCCTTCCCAAAAGCTCAGTCAAACAATATCTCTCCAGAGCATATATATCTTTTCAACGAATGCCAGACAACACTCACTTTGTCTCTCTATCTATTTATGTCTCGGTTGACCTAGCTTTCTCACGTCGTATCTTCCACACATTGAAGCTACCTCTCCATCCCTCGCAGAGCCAAAGCTATTTACATTGCGAGGGGGACTCCAACCTTGGATTAATTTGTGAAGGCATTTATTTCGGTGGGTTTAGACTATATTTTCGTAGCATTCGGCCCACAACTACTCCAAACACCGTTGCAACCCCCGCACCTCCCCCAATAGATTTCCCTCTACCTCTACCATCGCTCTCTCTCACGTCCTTTCTCACCTTCAACGTCACACCATGGTATTTTTGCAAAAAACCATTGTTGTTCTCTTTACTTATTAGAAAATAGCTACAAAACTACACACCGATAGTCCACCTGTAATGGAACAAATTTCGACCCACAAATTAAAGTGATACAAACTACACACTAAGGGGCCCACCTATCATGGGACAAATTTGGACCCATATATAAATTAGAAATTAAAAAGGACGAGGATCGAACATGCGACCAGGGCCTTCAAGCCGCACGTCAATAGGCAACATAGTACAACAACGTTTGTTGTACCCCCTATTGTACCGAGTAATGTCGTTATTAACACTATAGCGACCAGACCTCAAACAGTCTGATCTCTGTGCTTCAGTGTCATCCCTGGATCAGTAATGCTGACACGCACAGTACTCGAAGGATTTATAACAGAGTAGCAAACACACACTTATTACATCGAGTGTCTCAAAATAGAACTTATTATAATAAAAATGGCTTAAGGCCATCTAATAATGATAACAGCGGAAGGCTTGGAAGATAAGTGTGTCCATCAACTCCAATGGCATCACTGAGTATAGAACCACGACCTAAGGCACCTTACTTGTCGTCTGAAAAGTCTGCAACATGAACGTTGCATCCCGAAAAATGGGTCAGCACATGGAATATGATGGCAATGTAACACATAGAGAGTAATGAAAGAATAAAACTATTCTACATGCATTTATGGCTGGTGGAAAGCTCTATACTTACAGTTTGGTGTAAAGCCAATTTTTCCCTACTGCAAAGGAATAAATTTTATTTAACTATCATGGTGGTTGTTGAACATTGAGAAGATAGACATCCTCTGAATCCCAATTAAGCATCATCATTAAACCCAACAAATTAAATTAAAGTAACATGATGAGATTCACATGATAATCCAAGTACTAGATACTCAAGATGTCCATAACCGGGGACACGGCTAACCATGATTAGTTTATACACTCTGCAGAGGTTTGCACTCTGTGCCCCACAAGACTCGATCTCCTCCATTGGATTTCTCGCACTACATGGTGTTTGAGAAACGGATGACCGAGACATAGCCTTTCAGAAGCGCTAGCACCTTACGATCGGATAGACAGTTACACCTACTTTCACCTACATGTGCTAGTCTACCACTATAAGAGTTCGCACGACTTAATCAACTATGCTAGAGCCCATAGTAGCTTGTGGCTGCACACGGAAGTTTTTAGCATGAATAATCTCATGATCCCTTTGAGCCTGGGTGGCGGTCCATAAAAAAACAGGCAATCGCTGGAATACCCAGGTGCCTCAATCCACCCAGATGTGTATTAAAGTTGCCACCTTAAATAAACCATTAAATAACAATCTCACATCTATCACGGATACACTCACCCAATCCACGTCTACTAGCATAGCATAGCAATATGAGCAAACATAGAAGTAACTCCCAAAGGTTTGATAATAAAACAGGTAATAGGTACTACCTCATCTACTTCCCAAAACCAACATATTAATCAGATCCTAATCATGCAATTGTTTGAGGATTGATCTAATGCAATAAAACTGGGTAGTAAAGAGGTATGATCAAAGTGTTACTTGCCTTGCTGTTGATCCGTGAAACCTAGAGATTCGAAGTAGCAAGCGGCGCACTCCGGATACTCTATCGCAAACAAACAACCAAACAAGCATACAATAAGTATTTATCTAATGCACAGGTAAAACTCAAATAAAAGGACTAACCAGAAAGTTCAACTTAAGGACTCCGGTTTGCAAAAAGAATCAAATCAAACACAGCAACGAAACACAAACGATGAAAGAAACAAGCTTCGTTTACTAATTTGTACCTAGGTCAAATTTTACAGAAGAAAAAACTGGTTTGAGTATGTTAAACGGAAAGAGGGTTTTGATACGAAACTCTAGGCGCTTGAATCACCTGATTCCGATAAACGAGCGGAAAGTTATACTAGAACAAAAATCGGATCAGAAATCGCGAGCAGAAATAACCGCGGAAAATCCGAGAAAAGAAAAACTGAGGAACAGATGAACGAATGAACGTTCATTAACTGAAACTAAACGGTGAACTCGTCCGTTAAAATGAATGAACGAGCGAACGCTCGCTAAAAAAATAACTAAAAAAAACTGATCTAAAAAATAAAACCTAGGGTTTTCTAAAAAACGGATCGGTTTTTCTCAGAAAACCCGAGCGGCGGGGTGGCTACCTTGGCTCGGGCTCCAGCGAAGGTCCGGCGGGGCTCCGGGGCTGCGGGGCGGTGTGGGGTGGCGGGGCGGCGTCAACGGGCGGCGGCGGCGGCGGCGCAAGGCGGCAGGGCGGTTTGCGGCGGCGGCGGCTCCGGCATGGGGCTCCAGGGGGCCCCCGGGTCGGTATTTAAAGGGGGGGTGGTGATGGCTTGCGGGAGGGGGCGGTGGCAGCAGCGTCGGTGATCGGGACTCCTGTCCCGATCCGGAGTGGCAGACGGCACCGGCGGCTGGGCCGGGCCTTCGGCCTAGTCGGCTGTGCGGTATTTTTTTTTAAATAATTCTGCCGAACAGAAAAAAAATCCTAGAAAATAAAATAAAAATCTAAAAATGCCAAAACAAATTTTCAACATCTAAATAAAATATTTAGAACGAGATGAACATTTTCTTGGCCTAAAATGCAGTTTTGAAAAATGTGCAATTTTTCCTAAATTCAAATAAAATAGCGAAAAACTCCAAAATAAATCTTATTTGTTTTTTTATTAAATCCTCAATATATCTTTATTTTGGGAAAGTCATTTTATTCCCTCTCTCATATTTTTGTAATAGAAATATTTGGAGATAAAATAAATAAAATCAAATGATCCTATTTTCAAAATTTGAGAAAACTCAAATATGAAAATAATGAAGTTCCCAACTCTCTCCGAGGGTCCTCGAGTTGCGTAGAATTTCTAGGATCAAGCCAAAAGCAATAAAATATGATATGAAATGATGATCTAGTGTACAACGTTCCAAATTGAAAATTTGGGATGTTACAAACCTACCCCCCTTAAGATGAATCTCGCCCTCGAGATTCGGGTTGGTTAGAAAATAGGTGAGGGTGATCCTCAGCAAATCTCCCTCTCGCTCCCAGGTGGCTTCATCCTCGGTATGGTGGCTCCACTAAACCCTACAAAACTTGATAACATTGTTGCGGGTGACTTGGCTGGCATACTCGAAAATCTTGAACGGTTTCTCCTCATAGGTCAAATCACTATCCAACTGATTTACTTCCAGCGGCACTATATCTCTCAGTGTTATATCGGCCATCTCTGTGTGGCACTTCTTCAACTGGGAAACGTGGAATACATCATGAACTCCTGACAATCCTTCGAGCAATTCCAACTTGTAAGCAACTTCTCCCATATGTTCCAAAACTTTGTATGGTCCCACAAAACGTGGCGCTAATTTTCCTTTAACTCGAAAGCGCTTAACTGCTCGAAGTAGTGATACATGAAGATAAACTCGGTCTCCGACTTCGTAAACTGTCTCCTTGCATCTTGAATCTGCATAGCTCTTCTGCCTGGACTGGGCTACCTTGAGCCTATCACGAATCAACTTCATCTTCTGTTCAGACTCCTTAATCAAATCTGGTCCAAACAACTAGCGATCTCCAACTTCATCCCACGACAATGGGGTTCTGCACCTCCTTCTATAAAAGGCTTCGAAAGGGGCCATCTTCAAACTGGATTGATAACTGTTGTTGTAAGAGAACTATGCATAAGGTAAATTATCGTCCCAACTAGATCCATAATCTAGCACACAAGCTCTCAGCGTATCCTCCAAAATCTGATTGACTCTCTCGGTCTGTCCATCTGTCTGCGGATGAAAGGCTGTACTAAACTCTAGCCTGGTACCCAAAGTTTCATGCAACTGATTCCAGAACTTTGAGGTAAACTGGGTTCCTCCATCTGATACAATGCTCCTCGGAACTCCATGTAGACATACGATCCTGGTCATGTATATCTTAGCCAACTTAGCACTGGTGTAAGTGGTTTTTACGGGGATGAAATGAGCTACCTTCATCAAACAATCGACTACAACCCAAATCGAGTCATAGACCGAACGAGTCCTGGGCAATCCCGTGATAAAATCCATGCCTAGTTTATCCCACTTCCATTCGGGTATCGGCAATGGCTGTAACAATCATGTTGTCTTCTGATGGTATGCCTTCACTCTCTGACATACATCACAGACTGCTACATACTCCGCAATATCCTTCTTCATTCCGGTCCACCAGAAAGTGTACTACAAATCCAAATACATCTTGGTATTTCCTGGGTGAATTGAATATGGCGAATCATGGGCCTCTTGCAGAATCAACTTCCTAATCTCTGGGTTATTAGGCACATAAACGCGATCCTCAAACCATAAGGTATCATGCTCATCCTCACGAAATCCTTTACCTCTTCCTTTGCTCATCTTCTCCTTTATAGAGGCAATCTCCTTGTCTGTCTTCTGATCTTCTCTAATCTTATCCATCAAAGTAGATTGAATCTCCAATGTTGCTACATAGCCCCTCAGAACTATCTCCAAACATAGCTCACGAAGATCCTGGGCTAACTCCTTTGGTAACTCTCCGGTCATGAGGGTGTTGACATGGCTCTTGCGGCTCAACACGTCGGCTACTATGTTAGCCTTTCCGGGGTTATAATGCAATCTCATATCATAATCCTTGATGAGCTCCAACCATCTCCTTTGACTGAGATTCAACTCCTTCTACGTGAAGATGTACTTCAAACTCTTGTGATCCGTGTACACCTCACAATGATTTCCAATGAGAAAATGTCTCCAAGTCTTCAATGCATGCACTACGGCTGCTAACTCCAAATCATGTGTAGCATAATCTAACTCATGGGGTTTAAGCTGTCGTGAGGCATATGAAATAACTCTTCCCTCCTGCATAAGCACTGCTCCAAGTCCACGACGAGAAGCGTCGCAATATACTTCATAATCCTTGCGTTGATCTTGCAGAATCAACACGGGTGATGTAAACAAATGTTTCTTCAACTCCTGGAAACTGGCCTCACATTCCTCAGTCCATTTGAACTTGGTATCCTACTTCAACAAATCCGTCACAGGTTTTGCAATCTTCAAGAAATTCTCAATGAATCTCTGGTAGTATCCTGCCAGTCCAAGAAAACTCCGGATCTCTCCAACTGTCGTTGGTGCTACCCAATTTGTCACAGTGACAACCTTGGTGGGATCTACTGCTATACCTTCTCCGGATATAACATGTCCGAGGAATCCAACTTCCTTCAACCAAAACTCACATTTGCTGAACTTGGCATATAACTGATGTTCTCTGGGTTTCTCAAGTACCAAACGCAAATGCTCCTTATGCTCTTCTTCGTTCTTTGAGTAGACCAAAATGTCATCAATGAACACCACGACGAACTTATCCAGAAACTCCATAAACACCTTGTTCATCATGTTCATGAAATAGGCAGGTGCGTTAGTCAGACCAAATGACATAACGGTATACTCGTACAACCCAAACCTGGTGGTAAAAGCCGTCTTAGGTATATCCTACTCTCTAATCTTCAACTGATGGTATCCCGATCAAAAATCGATTTTGGAAAATAACTTAGCTCCTTGCAATTGGTCAAACAAATCATTGATCATCGGTAGTGGGTACTTGTTCTTGATGGTCACTTCAATCAGTCCTCGATAATCAACAACCATCCTCAACGATCCATCCTTCTTCTCCACTAGAAGCACTAGTGATCCCCAAGGTGAAGAACTTGGGCGAATATATCCTCTATCCAGTAACTCCTTAATTTGCTTCTTAATTTCCTCCAAATCTTGTGCGGGCATCTGGTACGGTCTCTTAGGTATCGACCCTGTGCCTGGCAAAAGCTCAATCAAAAACTCAATGTCTCTATCCGGTGGCATGCCTGGCAACTCCTCTGGAAATACATCCGGGAAATCCTTCACCACTGGTACTTCCTCCTGCACAACTCCTGATAAGGAATTTACTTGTGTCCTTTTCGGCTCATGCCTTGATACATACTTGATCCTTCTCCCTTCCGGGGTGGTAAGCAAAATCGACTTACAAGCGCAATCGATGTTTCCTCCATACATCAATAGCCAATCCATACCCATAATTACATCCAAACCTTGAGATTCCAAAATGATTACATCCGAAGGGAAAACATGCCTACCTATACTCAATGGCACTTGAAAACAACCTCGACTGACCATATACTCCGCTCCTGCTGAGCTTACTAACATAGTTGTTCTAAGAAACTTGGTGGGCAGTTTATACTTATCCACAAGTCCCCTGGATATGTATGAATGCTATGCACCAGTACCAAAAAGAATGATTGTTGTAAATGACTTAACCAAAAACTTACCTATTACTGCATCTGGCTGGGCTTCAACCTCCTCCACGTTAACGTGGTTCACCTGTCCCTTGTTGAAAGGGTTCGGCTTCTTCCCAGAGCTTCCGTTGCCATTTCCATTCTGGGCTTCAGGACATTCCTTGGCATACTGTCCAGTCTTCTAACACTTAAAGCAAGTGACTTGGCTCAGGTCTCTCTTGGCTGGGGTTGATGGGTTGGCACGGTTCTGACCGTTGCTTCCTCCATTCCCATTACCATTCTTGGAGCCATTATGATTATGCGAGCTACCTCCTCGATAGGTATGTTGAAAATTTCCTCCCGATTTTGGTGTAAAACGTGGCTTCTGTTGAGCTCCTAAAGTGTACTTCCCTTGTCTGTACTTCCTCTTGCGGTTCTCAATCTGCTGATGCTTCCCTTCAATCATAAGAGCACGATCTAGCAACTCTTGGTAATTGTTGAAACTTGCTACCATCAACTGCATGCTCAGCTCATCATTCAGTCCTTCCAAAAACTTCTCCTGCTTAGCTGCATCCGTAGCAACGTCATCTGGGGCATAGCGTGCTAGCTTACTAAAGTTATCCACATACTGGCGAACAGTACGTCCTCCTTGGAGCAAGTTGCGAAACTCATGCTTCTTCATGGCCATAGCTCCTGCTGAAACATGGGCAGTACGGAAATCCTGCTGAAATTGATCCCATGTGACAGTGTCGATAGGATACATCGCTGTGAAATTCTCCCACCATGATGCTGCGGGTCCATCTAGCTGATGTGCGGTAAAACGCACCTTTTCCGCATCTGTGCATCCTACAGTGGTCAACTCATTTCCTGTCTTGCGGAGCCAATCATTTGCAACTATCGGCTCGGTGCTACTGTAGAACACCGGCGGATTCAGTCTAAGGAAACGGGTTAAATGATCAACAGGTAGTGGTGGTGGTGGGTTGTTGTTGTTGTTGTTGTTGTTGTTGTTGTTGTTGTTGTTCCCCTAATTCTAATTCTGGACTAGCAACTGCATCAACGCATTGTGCTGCTGGATCAACTGAGTGAGCTCCAGTGGGAAGGCAAATGCATTGTCACCTCTCGGAGTCATCTAAGGGTTTTAGAATAGATGAGAATATAGAATAGAATGAGGTCTAGAGAGAAAACACTACCCATATGCACATGAGACAAAAGCAAACAAAAATCACTTCATTCAATCAAACAAGGGCATACAACGGTCTAACTATCGTTACAAAAGTTCTCCGACTATATTATATAAATGGGGAAATACTACTACTATTATGGTGGTCTGACTAGAAAAACTGCTCGGTCGAAGACTCCATGATATCTGCTCCAGCTTCATCAACAAAGTCATCATCGCTACTGTCTAGGTCCTAGTCGGTGTCGTCGATGATGATGTAGTTCTCTGGACAAGTGCAATCATCGTCTTCTCCTCCACTTGCGGGAAATCCCATGAATACTTTTAGCTTCTTCTTCAGATCATCATTCTTCTCTACGAGTGTTGCTATTTCCTCCTCATATCCATCGCGTGTAGACTTGAGTTCTTCCTCCAATTTCGTGATCTTGGTCATGGCCTTCTTCAAAACTATCATGCATGTGCACATCTGGTTTTCCTGGCGTCGAATGTGCTGGTTCAACTCCTGGATGAAAGCTGCGATTGATCTATCCTTCCTGGTACTAATCATCTCCCATTGCTCATCTCGGTGCCCACAAATCTTGTAGATAGTATCCTTGAGATCCTTGTGGTAAACTTCTCCAATGCGTCCCA
Source organism: Triticum aestivum (assembly GCF_018294505.1). Classification (NCBI taxonomy): domain Eukaryota; kingdom Viridiplantae; phylum Streptophyta; class Magnoliopsida; order Poales; family Poaceae; genus Triticum; species Triticum aestivum. Next base: position 355,332,795 of record NC_057813.1, on the reverse strand, counting down.
TTTTGATGTGGGCTGCCATGCTCTTTCCTAAACTCCAGGTTGGTGCAACAAAGGAAAACTCTACCGGCTCAGTGACAGGCATGAACGTCCTTCCTGGAACTTGAACTTGAATCATCCAGCGCTCCTCTTCAGGTAAATTGGCGTTGTAGGTCCCGGTGAAGCTTGGCACTCCGAGGTTCAGGTATCTATTGACTTCCTTCAAGTGGCGTCCAAAGGGTGTATCTTCATCTGGTTGCGTGAACTTGTTCCTTTCATCCGCCATCCTAAAAGAATAGAAAAGATGAGGAGTCAGAAATGATAAGATTGAGAAGTGATCTAGGGTTTTAGCTTAGTGGTCATGTCCTACAGTCAGCGTGTGCTTTGATACCATCTTGTAGCGACCAGACCTCAAACAGTCTGATCTCTGTGCTTCAGTGTCATCCCTGGATCAGTAATGCTGACACGCACAGTACTCGAAGGATTTATAACAGAGTAGCAAACACACACTTATTACATCGAGTGTCTCAAAAGAGAACTTATTATAATAAAAATGGCTTAAGGCCATCTAATAACGATAACAGTGGAAGGCTTGGAAGATAAGTGAGTCCATCAACTCCAATAGCATCACTGAGTATAGAACCACGACCTAAGGCACCTTACTTGTCGTTTGAAAAGTCTGCAACATGAACGTTACAGCCCGAAAAACGGGTCAGCACATGGATTATGCTGGCAATGTAACACATAGAGAGTAATGAAAGAATAAAACTATTCTACATGAATTTATGGATGGTGGAAAGCTCTATGGTTATAGTTTTTCATAAAGCCAATTTTTCCCTACTACAAAGGAATAAATTTTATTTAACTTTCATGGTGGTTGTTAAACATTGAGAAGATAGACATCCTCTCAATCCCAATTAAGCATCATCATTAAACCCAACAAATTAAATTAAAGTAACATGATGAGATTCACATGATAATCCAAGTACTAGATACTCAAGATGTCCATAACCGGGGACACGGCTAACCATGATTAGTCTATACACTCTGTAGAGGTTTGCGCACTTTTCCCCACAAGACTGGATCTCCTCCGTTGGATTTCTCGCACTACATGGTGTTTGAGAAACGGATGACCGAGACATAGCCTTTCAGAAGCGCTAGCACCTTATGATCGGGTAGACATCTACACCTACTTTCCCCTACATCTGCTAGTCTACCACTGTAAGAGTTTGCACGACTTAATCAACTATGCTAGAGCCCATAGTAGCTTGTGGCTGCACACGGAAGTTTCTAGCATGAATAATCTCATGATCCCTTTGAGCCTGGGTGGCGGTCCAAAAAAAACAGGCAATCACCGGAATACCCAGGTACCTCAATCCACCCAGATGTGTATTAAAGTTGCCACCTTAAATAAACCATTAAATAACAATCTCACATCTGTCATGCATACACTCACCCAATCCACGTCTACTAGTATAGCATAGCAATATGAGCAAATGTAGAAGTAACTCCCAAAGGTTTGATAATAAAAGAGGTAATAGGTACTACCTCATCTACTTCCCAAAACCCACATATTAATCAGATCCTAATCATGCAATTGTTTGAGGATTGATCTAATGCAATAAAATTGGGTAGTAAAGAGGTATGATCAAAGTGTTACTTGCCTTGCTAATGATCCGTGAAACCTAGAGATTCGAAGTAGCAAGCGGCGCACTCCGGATACTCTATCGCAAACAAACAAGCAAACAAGCATAAAATAAGGACTCATCTAATGACCAGGTAAAACTCAAATAAGAGAACTAACCAGAAAGTTCAACTTAAGAACTCCGGTTTGCAAAAAGAATCAAATCAAACGAAGCAACGAAACACAAACGGTGAAAGAAACAAGCTTCGTTTACTAATCTGGACCTAGGTCAAATTTTACATAAGCAAAAACTGGTTTGACTTGGTTAAATGGAAAGAGGGTTTTGAGACGAAACTCTAGCGCTTGAATTGCCTAATTCCGATAAACGAGCGGAAAGTTATATTAGAACGAAAATCGGAGCAGAAATCGCGATAAAAAATAATCACGAAAAATCCGAGAAAAGATAAACTGAAGAACAGATTAACGAACGAATGTTCGTTAACTGAAACTAAATCGTGAACTCGTCTGTTAAAACGAACAAACGAGCAAACGCTCGCTAAAAAATAACCAAAAAAATAAACCGATCTAAAAAAATAAAACCTAGGGTTTTCTAAAAAAACGGATTGGTTTTCCTCAGAAAACCGAGGCGGCGGGGCGGCTACTTCGGCTCGAGCTCCGGTGAAGGTCGGGCAGAGTCCGACGGGGCTCCGAGGCTGCGGGGCGGCGTGGGGTGGCGGGGCGGCGGTGACGGGCGTCGGCTGGGCGGTTTGCGGCGGCGGCGGCTCCGACTTGGGGCTCCAAGGGGGCCCCAGGTCGGTATTTAAAGGGGGGGTGGCAGTGGCATGCGGGAGGGGCGGTGGCGGCGGTGGCGGCGATCGGGACTCCGTCCCGATCCGGAGTGGGAGACGGCGGCGGCGGCTGGACCTTCGGCCCAGTCGGGCGCGCAGTATTTTTTGTAAATAATTTTGCCGAAAAAAAATCCTAGAAAATAAAATAAAATTCTAAAAATTCCCAAACGAATTTTCACCATCTAAATAAAATATTTAGAACGAGATAAACATTTTCTTGGCCTAAAATGCAGTTTTGAAAAACATGCATTTTTTTCCTAAATTCAAATAAAATAGCGAAAAACTCCAAAATAAATCTTATTTGATTTTTTTATTAAATCCTCAATATTTCTTTATTTTGGGAAAGTCATTTTATTCCCTCTCTCATATTTTTATAATAGAAATATTTGGAGATAAAATAAATAAAATCAAATGATCCTATTTTCAAAATTTGAGAAAACTAAAATATGAAAATAACGAAGTTCCCAACTCTCTCCGAGGGTCCTCGAGTTGCGTAGAATTCTAGGATCAAGCCAAAAGCAATAAAATATGATATGCAATGATGATCTAGTGTATAACATTCCAAATTGAAAATTTGGGATGCTACAACCACAGCCTATTTCATGGCTAACATGTTTTAATATTATTTTTAGTACATTAGTGGGACCGACTCGTTAGCACGTACTATTTGCCTTCACTTACGGGTGGGTTCCATGTCTGCTCTCTCTCTCTCTCTCTCTCTCTCCTCCCCTTCTACGTTTAGACGCACGGGCAAACACGAAGAACTCGCGGGCAATGCTGCCGTTGACCATATCTGGACACGTTCACAAGTTACGGCACCAGTTTCACGTACTAGTAGTACTAGTCAATGTGTACGTGCAATACACGTTAATTTGGAAGTATATTAAGTGCATGCAGATATTAAGTAGGATATTATTTGTGTGCTATTATGTGATTAGCACTGTATTTGTTATGAAATTAACTGCACGCTAAACATTTTGACCGCTCGACATTGAAGCAGTCTAGGTCGTTGGATTGACATGATTTGATGGCCGAGATTAATTGGATTTGCCCCTTTTGTATAGATGGTATAGATATAGATTATACATGTAACAAGTTTAGGAACAAAAGTGACCGTGATGGACAAGTTATCTAGTACTGTATATTTATCTACTACTCCGTAATAATTAAATGTGTTGATAATAGATGTATCTCCTAGTGCTCGAACAAGGGGACTGGTCGCGCCCTACAAGTATTTGGAATTGACTTACCTAAGAAAATATTTGGAATTGACATGGTATTTAATATGAAATGCTTGCGATTAGAAGGAATATATGTGGCTTGATGACGGTTCATATTTAACTTGATACGACTCTAGCAGAACATTCAATCGATCAAACCATAGATTTCATTCAGTCTGACTCCGACTTTACATTCATACAACGATCGATCTAAAATAAATGAAAATGATAAACGTTAGGATTTTAAGCATGGCAATCTGAATGTTTTTCATGGCAAATTTAGATTACACGGCGACGGCGGCTTGCGATGGGAAGCGGCTCCTCTGCTGTGCTCTGTGTGTCGTTGGGCCACTGACCGACGGCGACGGCGACGGCGACCGCGGTGTCTTGTGCCATTGTTGTTGTACTCCTGGACGTTGGCCCTAGCTTCAAGGAAGGCCAGAATGTTCTGGTCTTCGGTCTCTAGCAGCGAGTCAACTGGTGGGGGGAGGCGACAAGCGTTGGTGCAAGGAAGCGGTCGACGGCGGCCATCCATGCCGCTGATGGGGGCACTAGCACCCATGCAGGGACAGGCGCTCGCAATGGTGCGACAGAGACATTCGTGTGCACGGGCACCGGCACGGGCGCGCGCATCAGTGCATGTGCAGATGCATGCATTGGCAGGTGCATGGACGCGTAAAAGTCGTCAGGGACCTCATGGAACCCAGTGGCATCAAACTTGGCGACCATGTGTGGGTCCCAGCCCATCAATGCCACGGGGATGGGCACTACCGCAGTTGGGGCAATGGGAGCAGGGACAGGCGCGACATCTTCCCGCAAGGCCAGTTCAAGCTCATCCCAAAGCACGGTGTCTTTCTCAGGAAACTGGAAGACTAATGGCAAACCATTGTGCTACGGCATGGCGTACGGTTAGGTCAAGCTGGATGCAAGTAGACGACAGGAGAATTAGAGACGAAGAGAGAAGATTGTAGCGATATCGGGTAGTGCGGGGGTGATTTTAAACTGCAGCGCCGCCACCATTAAATGTGGGGGTAGTTGAGACGAAGGTGGGCGGCGGAGCCTGGTCAAAGGGCTCGCCTCCTGGTGAGCCTGCGTAGCAGCCTGCTCGCATGCCTCCCAGTCAGCCGGTGCAGCGATCTGCTCGCACGCCTCCCGTCGACGCACACGCTTGCTTGGACGGCACCTGCCGATGAGAAGCGGGACTCGTGGCAGCACGTAAACGCCGACAGTTTGAATAGTGAAAGCGCTTGCCTTAACGTGACATGTTTTGTTCCAAAATACCTTGGTTCTTCATTTGTGCGACTTCTCATAAGCAGCTTGTCTCAAATTGAACAAAAAATACAATAACATATTTGTGGCATATCACGAGACCATGCTCAGTTTCATGAATTTCCGGTCACTTTTGGATTTTTTGAAATTTAAAATCCAGGATTCGAAATAGTATCGTAACCTGCATCGTGCAATAAATTTTTGAGCGATACATCTTTACAGTTGTAGATGTTAATATTTCTTAAGAAAGGATTTGGTCAAACATTTTGCTTTGTTAGACTTCAAACAAGTTATATGCAGAGTAAAAAGGATAATCCCTCCGTACCAGTGCATTGCCTGAAATATTAACTCAAGTACTAGGCACGAACAAACGGGGCTCAATTATGTGCTCATCCTGGTGTAGTAGTCCTATTAGTACTACTAGGCAATGGAGTCGACAGGTGACCTTGTGTACCGGCGACCAAGGGAATTGAATTGTGCTCGGCGCGGTAGGTAACATTGTCTAGTTACTAAAGCATCCCTCCATTGTTCATCGGTAGTCATTATGGACCGGGGACATGAGGGGAATTTCCTAGGGCTGGAATTCTGGCCGCCAGATATTTTAATTTGAAATGCGGAGGCTCGACTAGTTGGAGTTGGCTAATGTGCGTACCACGCACGCCACCAGAAGGACACACGCCCGGGTATTGTTTTTTTAAGGATCAACATGAGCCCGGGTCTGGCTGGTATGCCGTTGGGTGCTACTCCTACCATTCGAGAATACGAAAGGAATCTTTTGAATTACCGAATGAATCTATATGTATTACAATGCCCATATTTTCCTTGTAAATAGTAATTTCAACGTGGTAATTGATTTATGATGAGTTCTTGAATTAGAGTGTGTTTGTGATATAGTGATCTCAATGTGGATTTAACATTTCATGGTATCCCCAGTAAGTTTTTCATTGCAAATTTATATTTAAAAGATGAACGGTATGGTGGCGAGAAAACTTTGTATGTATCAAGCATATGACAACACACACACACACACATGAATACAACAACAATCCAGCAAGTATAGTGCATCTATTCTTCCAAACCATGCATGTATGACACGAATTCAAAAATACTGCCTTTGTTCCTAAATATTTGTCTTTTTGAGATTTCAATAAGTGACTACATACGGAGAAAAATGAGTGAATCTACACTCTAAAATACGTCTATATACATCTGTATGTGGCAGTCCATTTTAAATCTCTAAAAAGACTAATATTTAGGAACGAAGGGAGTAAAGTGTATGACATGCAATTCAATATTTAAAATGAATAGGAAACCGAAACATGAATATTAAGTCTAGTACTACATACATGCAAATGTTGTGTTTAAGCGGAGCTATGTAGATTGTCGGGGGTTAATCCCTCGAGCTTAGATAAAATTCTGAAGCTCTATTTAGGATTGTTTAGATTATATTTTTCGAACATTATATTTGTCAGCACCCTCCCAAACACCGATTGGTTGTGCACCCCCCTCCCCGGGAGAATATCATGTGCCTCCAGACCTTAGATGGCATATGCTGATACGAGTTGCTTCGAGCTTGTAGATCTGAGATATAGAAGCTCACATGATGTCTAAACATTTGTACAGGACACCTTAATGAGTTTGAGAATTGCACACAATTTTTACAAAAACTACTCAGATGCCCTTGGATCCCATATCCAACGACCTCGAAGCTCGTATCATTGTAGCATCTAAGATGAAGGAGGGCCGCATATTTTCTTGTATGTAAGAATATCATGTGCTACCACACCTTAGATGCTTTGGTGATACAAGCTCTTGGGAGCCGTTGGATCTATGATCCAACAACTCCTTGATGGTTTGTATTTTTTTTGCATAAAAGCCCCCAAAGAGTTTGGCAACTGCTTACAAGCACAAAGACTGCTCAGATGCCTTTGGATCCCAAATCGAACGACCTCGAAGCTCGTATCACCGTAGCATCCAAGCTGCGAGAACACCTGATGTTTTTTTGTACAGGAGAATATGAGGTGCCCCCGCACCGTAAATTCTATGGTGATACAAGTTCCCAGATATCTAACGACTCACAGTAGGAGGTTTGAATGTCTTTGCAATATACGCCTGAGAGTGTTTGGGAATTGCGCAGAAAGTACAAGTACTACGCATGTGGCATCTGATCACAGATCGTACGACCTAGATGCTCGTATCACCGTAGCAGCTAATTAAGCTACGGGGATCACCTAATGTGAGCAACTGGGAGCCGTTGGATCCAAGATGCAGCGGCACACACGAGGCATGCATGTTTTATTTGGAAAAGAACCTTGGAGAGTTTGGAAATTGCGCATAATTACAAAGACTACTCCCAAGCCATTGGATCTCAGTTCGAGCGATGTAAAAACTCGTATTACCATAGCATTAAGCTGTGGGGTGCATGTGATATTCTATGTCGCTGTCATTTTTGTTCCTAAACTTGCAAAATAAGTGTAACTCATGCGGTTACGTGTCTAGCCGCACAAAGTTTTTGTGCAAAAAAACCATCCTACACTGAAATATCGGAACAACACATGGGGGTCCCACTTGTCATGGATCAAATTTGGACCTAAAACTAACAAATATAAAAGACGAGATTCGAACTGGCAACCTGGACTACAAAGTGTAAGTCGATAGCCTGAAACAACAACGGTTGTTGGCTTTGTCCCATAATAACTTGATTTTATATAGTATTACATTGAGTAGAGTAGAGGGAGTGGCTCCTCAACACGTGCTTGACCGTTGACTCAATTACTGGTTGGTCCCATGTCTGCGATCACTCTCTCCTCTCCATCGTCTCCTTTAGATGCATGGGCACACATGAAGAGCAGAGCGAGCTTTGTGTGGTGTTATTATAACTAAAAAAAGCTTGGAGAAATAGAGGAATCGCCTAGACAAAGAGGCCTTGTACCTGGTCAAGACGGAGCTAACCACACCTATCCTCTGTGCCATGTTAGCATGATGAAGTTGTGTGGCTAGTGGGGTGTTTTCGACCGACTGGCTGGGTCCCGAGGTCGAACCATGGGTAGTACGTTCGGTATAGTATATTTTTACACACACATTTTTCCTCCGTGCCGAGACGTGGCACACCCTACCGCGTGGTTTAGGGGTCCTCCCGGGTGCTGCATGCATATTTTCTTCCTTGTCGAGACATGGGACGCCCTACCACGTGTTTTCTGGGTCCTCCTCGGTCATAGCGCCGAAGCAAGGAAATGAGTCGTCAAATCATGAAAGACCGCCTTTCTCGCCGAGTACATCAGTGATGCATGGTGGCTAGCTAGTTGGGCTAGTGAGACCGATTAGCTAGACCACCCCCACATTTGTCTTTTCACCCTTTTTTATCTCCTTGTCGGCAGGTAAATAAAAATATCCACCACGGCGTTGCTCTTGTCTTTGGGTGCAGCAAGCACGGTACGCTCCAATACTATCAAGAAGGGATGAGGTGTTGCTCAATGAGTTTCTTGCTCCACAGTGCTTAGTGATATGCTCCAAAACCCTCAACTACTTTCTCGCATCCACATATGACCTAAACCCACAAGTCAAACTCGGCCCTACCGATTCTTTCTACCTGGCGCCACTGAGTTCAGATGCCATAGCCACTGCCACAAACCCTAGGCAAATTGGTCTCACCGATAGGGATCTCGGTGTCACCGAGATGGGATAATCTGTTTGTTTCCCTTCGTAACGTTTCGGTACCGCCAAGATGAGCGATCGGTCCCACCGAGATTGCAATGTAAACTCTTTTTCGTAACATTTCGGTCCCACCGAAATGAGCGAACCGGTCCCACCGAGTTTACCTGACCAACTCTCTGGTTAGCTTATTACCAAAACTGGTCCCACTGAGTTTGTGTAATCGGTCTCATCGAGATTACGTTATCCCCTAACCCTAATCATATCGGTCCTATCGAGTTGCATGTCGGTCCCACCGAAAATCCTAACGGTCACTAGATTTGCTAAATCGGTCCGACCGAGTTTCTCAATTCGGTCCCATCGAGTTTGGTAAGTTGTGTGTAACGGTTAGATTTTGTGTGGAGGCTATATATACCCCTCCACCTCCTCTTCATTCGTGGAGAGAGCCATCAGAACAAACCTACACTTCCAACTTGCTGTTTCTGAGAGAGAACTACCTACTCATGTGTTGAGGCCAAGATATTCCATTCCTACCATATGAATCTTGATCTCTAGCCTTCCCCAAGTTGCTTTCCACCCAAATCTTCTTTCCACCAAATCCAAATCCTGTAAGAGAGAGTTGAGTGTTGGGGAGACTATCATTTGAAGCACAAGAGCAAGGAGTTCATCATCAACACACCATTCGTTACTTCTTGGAGAGTGGTGTCTCCTAGATTGGCTAGGTGTCACTTGGGAGCCTCCGACAAGATTGTGGAGTTGAACCAAGGAGTTTGTAAGGGCAAGGAGATCGCCTACTTCGTGAAGATCTACCGCTAGTGAGGCAAGTACTTCGTGGGCGATGGCCATGGTGGGATATACAAGGTGGCTTCTTCGTGGACCCTTCATGGGTGGAGCCCTCCGTGGACTCGCGCAACCGTTACCCTTCGTGGGTTGAAGTCTCCATCAACGTGAATGTACGATAGCACCACCTATCGGAACCACGACAAAAACATCCGTGTCTCCAATTGTGTTTGAATTCTCCAAACCCTTCCCTTTACATTCTTGCAAGTTGCATGCTTTACTTTCCGCTGCTCATGTACTCTTTGCATGCAATCTTGAATTGTGTTAAGATTGGTTGACTTGTGCTAAGATAGCTAAAATCTGTCAAAGACTAAAATTGGGAGAAGGATAAGTTTTTATTTGGTCAAGTAGTCTAATCACCCCCCCCCCCCTCTAGACATACTTCCGATCATACAAGTGGTATCAGAGCTTTGGTCTCCATTTGCTTTGATTTCCATCGCTTTTGGTGGTCATAGCCTTGGTTTCACAACCTAGGAGAGTATGGTGTCTAGCAAGGGAAATTATCACCGTAGAGGTCTTTACTTTGATGGTACGAATTTTGCTAGTTGGAAGCATAAGATGAAAATGCATATTCTCAGACATAACCCGACCGTTTGGGCTATTGTGTGTATTGGCTTGCAAGGTGAAATATTTCATGGGAGAGAACCGAACCGTGAAGCTAGCGCGGATGAGTTGAAGATGCTGCAATACAACGGTCAAGCTTGTGATATCCTCTTCAACGGATTGTGCCCCGAAGAATTCAACAAAATCAGCCGTCTTGAGAATGCAAAGGAAATTTGGGATACTTTGATTGATATGCACGAAGGTACTGACTCCGTCAAGGAATCCAAGTTGGATGTGCTCCAAATTCAACTTGACAAGTTCAAAATGAAGGATGGTGAAGGTGTCGCTGAAATGTACTCTAGGCTTGCTCTTATCACAAATGAGATTGTGGGCTTAGGAAGTGAAGAGATGGCCGACAAATTCATCATCAAGAAGATCCGAAGAGCTTTGGACGAAAAATATGATATCGTGTGCACATTGATCCAAATGATGCCCAATTACAAAGATCTCAAGCCAACGGAAGTCATTGGAAGAATTGTTGCTCATGAGATGTCACTCAAGGATAAGGAGGAACTTCACAACAAGTCAGGTGGTGCTTACAAAGCCTCATGTGAAGCCCCTACATCATCAAGTGAGAAACAAACCTTCAATGAAGAATTGAGCTTACTGGTGAAGAACTTCAACAAATTCTACAAGAGTAGAAGCAAAGAGAGAAGCTCCAAGTCAAGGTCCTACAATGACAAAAGATCTTATAGTCGAGAGCGCAATTGCTACAATTGTGGGAGACCCGGACAATATTCCAATGAGTGTACGGCACCCCACAAAAGAAGAGAAGAATCACCCAAGAGGAGAAGTAGAAGAGAAGAATCACCACCAAGAGAGAGGAGGAGGAGAGATGATCATTCTGAACGAAGAACACCCCGGAGAAGCAAGGATTCGGAAAGGAAGGACAAGTCATCAAGGAGCTACACAAACCAAAGACATCAAGCTCATGTTGGTGAATGGGTATCCGGCTCTGTCTCCGACAATCACTCCAAGAGAAGCTATCACTCCGACTCCGAGTATACTCACGATGAAGGTGTTGCCGGTCTAGCACTTGTGTCAACCAACTCCTACGACATATTTGATTCACCAAATGAAGGACTTGGAAGATGCTTCATGGCTAAAGGCCCAAAGGTAACACACCCTGAGTATGTTGATTTCAATAGTGATGAAGATGACTTGCTAGGTGATGACGATTTACTTGTTGACAACTCTAGTGATGAATACTATGATGAAACGTCAATTAATCATGCTAATCAAGATAAAATGAATGACAATGATAAGGAGAAGATTGAGCTTCTAACTAAAGAACTAAGCACTCTTAAGTTAGCTCATGAAACTATCTTAGAAGATCATCGAGAACTTTTAAGGGCTCATGAGAAGTTACGCTTTGAAAAGCTCAACCTTGAGCAAGAGTATGAGTTCTTAAAGGCAATCAATGATGATATCCGCAAGAAAAGTTCTTCTTACATTGCCAAGCGTTTACTCTTATCAACTTACATGCCTCAAGTCAAGTCCATTAACAAGAACAAGAAGGATTCTTCCTCTAGTAGTAACAATAATCATGCTAAATCCAATGTTGTTGCTTCTAGTAGTTCTCTTGATTCCACTAATGATTCTCTTAACCAAGTTACACTTGAGAAAGAAAATAGCTTATTGAAGGGAATTATAGAGAAAGGTGTTTACAAGAACCTTGCCGAGAGTAAGCAATTTGAGGAAATTGTACGCAAGCAAGGAAGGCACCGGAAGAACCAAGGTGTTGGTTTTGAATGAAAGTTCAATGCCAATGGAGTTGAGTGGGAAGAAGATCAATATCCCAAGACTAAGTTTGTTCCTCAACAAGAGAAGTATGATCCTACTTCCTTCAAGAGGACACACGCTCAAGATAATCTTCCACCACAAGACCACAAGCAAAAAGGCAAGGATAAGCTTCAAGAGGAGATTGATGCATTTGAAGAAGCTCCTAAGGCCTTGGTCAAGTGGGTTCCCAAGACTACGTCAAGCTCTATTCATCAAGTACAACTACAACTCCAAGGATTCCCATCAACATGGTGTGGATCCCGAAGAAGAAGAACTAGAGAGTTCTTGAGGGTGACTCCGCCAACATATTTCACTCATATCATTTTGGCAACAACAAGTGCAATCAACTTCCACATCTTGCACTAGTTCAAGGAGTCACAAACCCTCTTGTTGGTAAGACAAGGGACAAGGCAACCAAATGCTTTCATAGACATCATCTTGTGTGTGCATCACTCTATGTCTATGGATATCCTTGTTTGTTCCTTGTGGGACTAACCCATGTAGGTATTGAAAGTGCAACTCACTCCAAAGGATTGCTCCAAATGATCTACATCAACATTGAGCATCCACATCTTCAACACCTACATGAAGTCATCATCGACAAAACCCAAGGTTAGTTCATCCCTCAAATAGGGGGGATCTCACATCTAGGGGGAGCTTAACTCTAAGAATTGAGTCAAAGAAACTCTAATGGTGTGAACACATCAATGCATTATGTAAAAGTGGTAACCCCACTTGAGCTTAAACGATGAGTATGACCTATAATCAAATGTTCACATTTGACTCCTAAGTCAATATACTCATATATAGATGACCTAGTCATCGCCAATTGTTTGATAGATGCTAGAATGGGTTGTGCATGCTTTGCCACATATTTCATTTGCCACTTTATTGTGTGAGCATGTTGATTGCATATTTAACTCATTCGAGGACATCCACTTGTTGCTTTGATTGATTGGTTTCTTTTTCTTTTGCCAAGTGGATGGACAAGAATGCCTAAGAACCTTCTCTAGCTATCTATGCTTTTCTTGTCTCAAACTCTATTCATGCTACATCACAAAATTTGATCAAGTCAGATTCGAACCACTCTGTGTGAGGAGCACTCGGAGTCCCTGATTCGTCATAGACTTAAACTTCCAAAACTAGTTTGTGTGTTTCGGTCTGACCAATTCTTCCATTTCGGTCATACCGAGATCACTAAGTCGATCTAGGTTTTCAATCTCGGTGCAACCGATTTGAACTTTTCGGTCACACCGAGTTGCTGTAACTGTCAACAGTTACACATCTCGGTGCCACCGAGTTGTTCCACTCGGTCACACCGACAGGGTCGGGCTATATATACTCACGGGCAAAAAATTGGAAACTTTCTCAGAACCCTTTCACCCGCGCATAGATCGCTCTGCCTCCAGGGTCTCCGGATCGTCCTCCTCGTCGCCAGCCGCCTCTAGTCGCTGGTCTCTGCCGCTGTCAATGGAATTCATCCCCGCCGTTGCCGCCGTAGTGAGTTCATCACCGAGCTAGGGTATGGACTCGATCACAGTGCTATTCCCGTCTGATTCCTAGCACATTGTGCTCATCATGATTCTTGCCACGATTGAAACTACTCTATCCAGTCAAAACAATCCATACATTAGAGGTGAATTGAAAATTTAGGGTTAGGTTTCCGCCGAAACCATCTCGGACCCACCGAGTTGTAGAACTCGGTTCCACCGATTCGGCTAATGCCATTGCACAAGTGATTCTCGGTCTGACTGAGAATTGCAAATCGGTGTGACCGAGTTCAGGACTTTGTGAAACCCTAGCAGTCTCGGTGCCACCGAACTGTGACTCGGTCTGACCGAGTTCACTAGTTTAGGTTCCAAAAGCTGCTTCGGCATCACCGAGTTTGCAAATCAGTTGATCCGAAATGCTTTCTATGGAAAACTAAAACTAAGTTTTTGAATCATTCTTTTGCAAAAACCTCTATATTTTGTGATGCTCATCCACTCTATCTCATCTATATCTATTCACAGGGTCTGCAGTCAGTGTTTGCAATATGTCTGATCAAAGTGACAGCCAGAACCAGTCAGAGGAGCAGATTCACATGAGTGAGGGCACTAGTTCCTCTAGCACCTCTGATGAGGGCAGCAGGAGCACCCCAAGCAACTTGCCCAAAGCTGCCACTAGGGCCAGAAAGAAGAAAACCTCAGAATCTAAGGATGAAGACTATGTGGCAGTTGAGAATGAGGCCACTTCCAAGAAGAAATGCTCAAAAAGGAATATGGCACAGCTGCAGCCACTAAGCCTGGTATGAAGACCAAAGTGCCTACAAAGAGAACTCCCATGTCTAAAGCCAGAGCCTCAACTCAAGTACCTGAGAAATCTGATCCCAAAGAGGCTGCTGAAGAAGGGAAGAAGAGGAAGGAAAGGGTCAAGAAGACCATGGCCAGAGTTGTTGGAAAGCCTTCAATGATGGAAGAGGAAGAGGAAGAAGAGGTTGCTGCACCAGCACCCAAGGCTTAGAAGCTTATGTGTGATGCTATTAGGTCAGGGGTTGCATCATCAAAGCCCAAAGAAGCACCCAAAGCTGCCTCCAAGCCCAAGACTGCACCAAAGAGGAATACCAGAAACATATCTGCTGCTGAAAAGAACAAGGCCCCAGTGCCTAAAGCTGTTGTTCAAGAAGAAGAAGATGAAGAGCATATCTTGAGAAAGTTGAAGCCAAAGATTCCAGACCACAATGATGCTCATCCTGTGGCTGAGAACATGAAGCTGAGGAAGGATGCAGGACTCAGACAGTGGAGGTTATCCGATCCTTATGCTATCAGGAGAAGGACTGCTGTTGACTACAGGTTCCATACAAAGGAACATCATGATTTCTATGAGACAGTATTGCTGGACAAGAAACCAATTGTATGTGACATGAGGTGGGTGGACTGGAAATACATCAAGGAGAATGAGGAACACTACCCTAGAGTGTTTGACAGTTTCAGTGCTTGTGGAGTGGCAGACTTTGTTGGACAGAAGTTCACAAAGTGGAATGATGAGCTCATAATGCAATTCTACTCCACAGCACACTTCTATCCAGATGGCAGAATAGTTTGGATGTCTGAAGGTACAAGGTACCAGTCTAGTATTGAAGAATGGGCAAATCTGATCAATGCACCAAAGGAGAAAGAAGATGACTTGGATGTCTATTCCAAGAAGAAGAAGGATCACAATTCTATGGCACACATGTACAAGGATATCCCAGATAAAGCTCTTGAAACTCACAAGTTTGGATTTGTACATTTCCTTCTGTCAGGACTGCCAACCATCAACTGGATCCTTAGGCACACACTCTTGCCCAAGTCATGAGATCATAACATGATCAGAGGCCATGCTATCAATCTGCTACACATATTTGATGTGCCTCAAAAGTTCAAGGTCATGAGCCTCATTGTTGAAACTATCAAGAGGACCACAGCTGACCAGAAGAGAAGTTGTGGGTATGCCCCACAGATCCAGGAGCTGATTAACTCCAAGATGGGCACTGGCACATACTTGTTGGACAAGGAACACATGCCTATCTTTCCAGACTTTGAGGATAACCAAGTGGTTATGGATGAAAATGAACCATCTTCTGTGCATGCTCAAGCAAATAAGGAGAAGGCAAGGACAGAGAAGGCTACCAAGATGCCAACAATGGAAGAGGCATCTCAGTACTTTCTAAAGAGCAAACAAGATCAACTAGGCTACTTGATTGCATCCACTCTGAGCATTGAGAAGGGGCTGGCCACCTTGACTCAAAACCAGGAGAGCCTAGAGAGGATCATGGAGCAAAAGTTCTGTGACTTGGATGTGAAGGTAACTGAGATCCAGTTTGTTGTTGAGCAGCTTCAGGATGATATACAGGAGAGGAAGGGCAAGACAACCACTGATGCATTTGCCAGAGTGCCTAGAGCTCAGAGATCAGCTGCAATGCCAGTGACATACACTAGAGCCACATCATCTGCACCAGCTCCAGCACCTACACCTCCAGCTCTAGCCATATCAACTGAAGTCTTCGTCCAAGGAGCCATCTCTACACCACCACATGAAGATCAAGCCTGAGAGTCGATATAGTGCTATGCATTTTCTATGAACTTTTTGGTAACTTGTTGCCAAAGGGGGAGAAAAATGTATAGATCATAGGCTTCGAGAGAGGGTGTTGCTTTTTATCCTCTCTTGCTTTGGTGGTTGAACTTTATTTGCTTGTTTGAGATACTTTATGTCTATGTGATACCTCGATGATCATGTGTTTGATCATATGCTACATTTATGCTTGTTGGATGACATTATCCTTCTTTCATCACTATATTATCATTCACTTTGCTTGGTGATGAGTGCATGTATTCAATCATTATCATTTTGAGCGGTCCACCAAGATGTATGTGACATGGCAGAGTAACCCATAAGCCTAACTCTTTGTGCATTTGCAGTCCAAAGCAAATCTTAAACTATGCACAAATTTAGGGGGAGCTCTTGCTTATCACATACTATTATCATTTGTCGAAGCTTTGATCTATATGTTGTCATCAATTACCAAAAAGGGGGAGATTCAAAGTGCAACTAT
Organism: Triticum aestivum; assembly: GCF_018294505.1. Classification (NCBI taxonomy): domain Eukaryota; kingdom Viridiplantae; phylum Streptophyta; class Magnoliopsida; order Poales; family Poaceae; genus Triticum; species Triticum aestivum. The sequence continues at coordinate 355,316,409 of NC_057813.1, read as the reverse complement.
CCCTAGGTGGTTTTGGTAATTCCTAACAACATATAGCTCATTGAGCTAACATCATTCCAAGATGAATATTTCAGGAAAAGCTCAATGAATGGCATGGCATGGATGAGAAAAGTGGATCCCTCAAAATGCTAAGGATAAATGGATTGGCTCAAGCTCAAAAGCTCAAGACTCTACATTTTATATTTTAGTGATCCAAGATCACATTGAGTCTATAGGAAAAGCCAATACTATCAAGAAGGGATGAGGTGTTGCTTAATGAGTTTCTTGCTCCACGGTGCTTAGCGATATGCTCCAAAACCCTCAACTACTTTCTCACATCCACATATGACCTAAACCCAAAAGTCAAACTCGGACCTATCTATTCTTTCTACCCGGCGCCACCGAGTTAAGATGTCTTAGCCACTGCCACAAACCCTAGGCAAATCGGTCTCACCGATAGGGATCTCGATCTCACCAAGATGGGATTGTAATCTCTCTATTTCCCTTCGTAACGTTTCGGTACCACCGAGATGAGCGATCGGTCCCACCGAGATTGCAATGTAAACTCCCTATTTCCTTTTCGTAACATTTCTATCCCACCAAAATGAGCGAACCGGTCCCACTGAGTTTACCTGACCAACTCTCTGGTTAGCTTATTACCAAAATCGGTCCCACCGAGTTTGTGTAATCGGTCTCACCAAGATTATATTATGCCCTAACCCTAATCATATCGGTCCTACCGAGTTGCATGTCGGTCCCACCAAAAATCCTAACGGTCACTAGATTTGCTAAATCGTTCCGACCAAGTTTCTCAATTCGGTCCCACCGAGTTTGGTAAGTTGTGTGTAACAGTTAGATTTTGTGTGGAGGCTATATATACCCCTCCAGCTCCTCTTCATTCGTGGCGAGAGCCATCAGAACAAACCTATACTTCCAACTTGTTGTTTCTAAGAGAGAACCACCTACTCATGTGTTGAGGCCAGGATATTCCATTCCTACCATATGAATCTTGATCTCTAGCCTTCCCCAAGTTGCTTTCCACTCAAATCTTCTTTCCACCAAATCCAAATCCTGTGAGAGAGAGATGAGTGTTGGGGAGACTATCATTTGAAGCACAAGAGCAAGGAGTTCATCATCAACACACCATTTGTTACTTCTTGGAGAGTGGTGTCTCCTAGATTGGCTAGGTGTCACTTGGGAGCCTCCGACAAGATTGTGGAGTTGAACCAAGGAGTTTGTAAGGGCAAGGAGATCGCCTACTTCGTGAAGATCTACCGCTAGTGAGGCAAGTCCTTCGTGGGCGACGGCCATGGTAGGATAGACAAGGTTGCTTCTTCGTGGACCCTTCGTGGGTGGAGCCCTCCGTGGACTCGCGCAACCGTTACCCTTCGTGGGTTGAAGTCTCCATCAACGTGGATGATAGCACCACCTATTGGAACTACGACAAAAACATTTGTGTCTCCAATTGCGTTTGAATTCTCCAAACCCTTCCCTTTACATTCTTGCAAGTTGCATGCTTTAATTTCCACTGCTCATATACTCTTTGCATGCTTGGTTGAATTGTGTTAAGATTGCTTGACTTGTTCTAAGATAGCTAAAATCTGCCAAAGACTAAAATTGGGAAAAGGATAAGTTTTTATTTGGTCAAGTAGTCTAATCATTGCCCCTCTAGACATACTTCCGATCCTACAACTGGTGTTTTCCCATGGTGAAAACCAAAAGATTCACCCCGCTCCTCGGCTAGCTCTCTCCGCCTTCCCATAGATTGCATTGCCTTTCAGCCATTTCTCCCCCTTTGCTTCCTCTCCCCATTGCTTCTACCTAGTTCCATGGCGACGCACCTGATCACGGAGTCTGAGGTGAGGCGCCTGACATAGGAGCTCCAGGTCAAGGATGCGGAGCTCAAGGAGGAGAGGAGTGGCATGCTCCTCCTTTATGTGCGGGAGTTCATGGAGCTTCAAAAGCGGCAGGCATCCACCACAGAAATGCTCGAGGCGTCGACGGTGTTGCTGTAGAAAGTGGGAGATACGACAGGTGGTCAGGCGAGCCGGCTGGAGCACGAGCGGCCCAATCGTGACGAGGTCCAGGATCGCCTCAGCCACTTGGTGGACCATGTTGCCACGCACGTGTTGCGGCTGCGCAATGACTACTGTCATGCCAGCACGACCATGTCGATCGTCGGGCTAAACTCGTTCAACCATCCCGTCAGCTTCAACGAGCTACGGCTTCCTGACTTGGTCTCCTTCTTCATCTATATCTCTAAGGAGCTGAGTCGTCTCCGCGCGATGGTGGGGGCTGAGCTGGAAAAGGAGGGGTTGTGGCTGTCGTCGCCGTTGTCAGGCGAATCCTCTCAAGGCTCCGTCACCGGAATCCATTCGTGCCATTGGACACCGTCTTTGACGAGCTGTCTCCCGTCGATTGGGAGTGAGCTCTGCAGGCGGTGGCACCATGCATCACCAACGTCATGCACCTTGAGAAGCAGAGGGACTTCGGTGGTGTTTAGGCGTCCTCTGCATGGGCATGTCCATGTCTTGGATCAAACTCAGACGATGCAGATCAGTCACTGCAGCACAAAGCGTGTGGGTGTGTTTGGTTGCATTCTCATCTCAATATAGTTGTTCCCTCGTCGTGCATGCTCATCTCAGAACCCCTCTTCATGCATGCTCCTAGTGTATTTGTGTTAACCAACTAGTGTGGACTCATGCACCCTTGATGCACTTTGCTAAACACCCAGAAGTGGGTCGAGAAGGGATCTTTTGCTCCCATCCCATGCACCCTTCATACATCCTGCCTAACACTGGTTCGTGCTTCATATGGTTCATGTTCCGTGGAGTACTGTGGCTCCGTACTCTCTACGCTCTATAGAGCTAGTTCTGTTAACATTGATCTCACCATTCATTCTCGACCGGACAGTAAAAAAACGGGTACTATGTTGCATTACTGTTCATATAGTTGACATGTGCACAACCTCATTTGTTGTTGTCGTATCTTACTACACTAGCAAGAAGATTATGCAATACTGACGTATGAACCACTACACATGCCTAGTATTAGGAGCATTGTGTAAGTTCAAGTGGCTGCCGTGTTTCGCGCTCCTCCGTCGTAAGAGTGGAAACGCTTGTTGTAATATTTTTTCTTCAGAAACAATGGACACGCTCTACCATGCCGATCCTCCTCGACGTTCGTCGGGAACCTTGCTACTCACTTTCGCTGACGTGTGGGACAGCCAGCATCAGGGTCCACTAGCCATGCACTAAATTACTCCGTACTAGAGTGCCCAACTACACGGTAGACTACCCCGATCGAAGTGCCGCAGTAATGCCCAATGAGCCGTCAAATCACAAAACCCCCTCCTTTCCAGCAGTAAGTTGGATGGACGAATCAACCATCATTTCACTCTTCTCCCTGAGCTTCCTCTCTTGAAGAAAACCCCAACTCGCTTCTCCCTCGTCTTGTTCCTAATTTCTTCACGAAAACCCTGACTTGCTTCCGCCATTGTTCTTCTCTCCCAAAGAAGGAACGGTGAGCGCATCAATGGTGTTGATTCTGGCCAAGGCCCGGTCTTGCAACCCTAAAACCGATCCTATAACTCCCTGTCTGTTTTTCTTATGGGTTTGTGATTATGGTTTCTTTTCTTTTCTTTCTATTTGACAGTTTCTTGATTGACCCTGCAGCACTGGCCAAAGTGATGTCTATGGCTCTGGCCAAAACCGTCGAGGCTCAGAGTACGAAGGAGCGCAAGCACCCCATCGATACTACCGCAGACAAGCTCAAGGCCATCGCCCTGTCCAAGCCTCCCTCGATCTCTCCAGGACCCCTCGTTAAGCAAGTCCAGGTAATATCTTTTCTGGATTATATTTTTCTCGGTCTTGATCGTGTTTTTTCATCTAACACGCAGTACTAGTACTGGTAGTACAACTTTCTGGGTGATCTTGCATGTGATTTTTGTGTGCCAAATGACGGTTCTAAATTCCTCTTTTGACCAAAACATGCGAGAGGTTGACACTGATTTCTTATAGATTACTTTGAACTACTTTATGAACATTAATGCTACCTTTGAAGAGAGTATATTAGCCTCAATAACTTGTGTTATGGATATTGCAAGTAATCCCTCTGCTCTCATGCCTTTGAAGACATGTTATAGTGTCTTTGTTCACTCATTTCTATGTGTATATGTAGTCTCATATGGAGTAAAATATCGAAAATCATCTTATATTTCTGAAAGGAGATAGTAATAAAATATTTGGTTTCTGTTTGAATTAGAACCAGGTCCGCGGTGGAGATGAAGTTATCAAAGTCATGTCGTGTGAACTGGAAGACCTGAGGATGAGTTCTACTGCTAAACTATCCAATTGTTGTGTCCTTGTCGCCACGTGTCCTGGACTAGTGTTTTCCAGTAGCATTGCTGTCAGGCGTGTTCTCGAGGGTGTACTTGACCACAACAATTTACTGGTTGTGCCTTCGATTATGAATGGTGTGGTTCTTGTAAAGCTTCCCGAGAAATCTGATGCGGACTATCTTCATTGTCATGTTTATGAGTGGAAAGACCACTCTGTTAGGTTCTCCAAGGTTGACGAGATGGTGATGGTGCTGGTAGAAATCTCTCACGAAGTCCATGGCCTAGTTAGTTATGAGGGGAACATCCCGCAGGTTGGTGGCAAGAAATAGTCTGTAGAGTTTAATTAGTGCAACTTTGCTTGTCTGTAGTAAGTACAATTGTTCAGTACTTGATTTGTGTGTGTGTGAACCCTGTATTGTTTAGTATTGCCGCTTTTGTTGTCTCGTGAGTCCTGAGAATAGTCTATGTTAATGTCTGTCAACTCAATTCAGTATGTATATTTTGAAGTATCCGAATCATCTTTTTTGTGAGGATGGTTTATGAATTATGGTTACACTCCAATATCGGTATGCATTGCAGGGTTTATCACACCCAGCAGGATTTCCAGTCCCATGGATGTTTGGTCCATACTATTTGTCAGGACCTTTGGACTGTCCTGCTTGTGGGAGTAAGCAAGGGCCTTGCATGCCACGCATAATTGGAGGATCAATCTTCTGTTTACAACTTGAACATAGTGATTTCCTGGTAAGGATTCACTCATGCACATCAAGTAAATCTTATTGATTTACTGTCTAAATCTTATTGATTTAATGTCATGTTTTCTTACTTTTGCCGCAATTTACGATGCAGGTTTTGCCATGTGACATTCATTACAAAATAAGCCGTTTGGTTTGCTCTATGATGGTTATTTTTGCAGGTTTCGCTTCTTATGTTGTGTCAGTAATGAAGGCACTGTCCATCACTTATATTACTGGACACAATTGGATCGGTCTGTTGTCTGAGTACAATTTGAAGCCCTATGACGAACTGCAGTTTGGTTTAACTAACACACCACAGTTAGTCCTTCTCACGTTTAAAATAAATGAAGAAAAAGACTGGATCAAGGTCGCGAAGCCTAGTCTAGTTAGAAAGCTGATCATAGCAGACCACAGACGATCGCTGCTGTCTCGCACATCGGTACCACCTTCAACAATGGATCGATCACCGGCACCTTCTCCAACGGCACTTGCTCTAGCACTGACAGCGGCAACAACTCAGTCTGATCCACCTAAGGATTGGGCACCTACAGCGTCAACCGATCAGCCTGATCTACCGGAGGATCGGGCATCGACACCGGCACCTGCTCCAACACCGACACCAGCTCCACAAGGGGCACCACCTCTGGCAGCAGCAGCGGCACTATCAGTCGCACCGGCATGGGTACCAGCAACGACTCTGACACCTGCACCAACACTTGAAGTTGCACTTTCATCTGCTCTGGCCCATGCAGCGGCAACGGAACCAGCAGTTGCACTGGCAACAGAGTGGGCTGCAGTTCGCACTGCATATACCAAAGTCCTTACAAAAACTGACATCTCCACCTTCTTGGTAAGCATTGGCTGCCCAAGTGCTTTGTTCTTTTTTCTTACCATGTTGTTTCACATGATTCACTATGCTGATCTAAAAGTTTGTGTATGTCTTCTTGTTTGCAAACACAGAATTCTAGAGCAACGAGGGAGTCGTTCAACAATCCGAGCGACCGTGGCCATGTTTCTCTTACCATGCACAGCCTTGGTGTGAATGAACCTACTAAATATACCGTAAGCACAAAGGATGGTCGCATGATGATTGATGCTAATGGCTGGTCAAGGTTCAAATCTAAATCAAATCTTCCGGTAGGGGATGATGTCAAAATCGAACTTTCTCAGCAAGAAGAGCTGGTCCAAATCAACTTTGAAATTCTTTAGTAGCAGCACGCAACTGCTAAACTGATCTATCCTACGAGAGATTTTGATGTAATAATATGGCATGGTGAAAGAAGTGCCATATGTGTATAAGTAGTACTACAGTATTATTTATCACGTAGGATATCATTGATAGAATTGCAACTCTGATTGTTGGTTAGGAACTGTCATTCGATTTCATTCTAACAGTTGCCATGCTTTATTCCATTTTTCTGTATTCGCCTTGCGGCAACATCTAAAACCTGTGACATACAGATCTCTTACAATATGAAATGCGCTGAGGTAGAACACATGGGCCGCCAAACATGCAGGCCCACCAGCCTATGGCCCAAAGTCCAAAACCATGAGCCTGATTGAGTATTATATTCTCAGTTGAAACCCCATATTATGGTATATATGTTCCCCTTGATTCTTCTTATGTATAAAGTTGTGATATAAATGATTTTTATATTTCTTTAAAGAGGGACTATCTCTCTGCCAAAAATATATTTATGTGTAACTAGTTACTCGTGCCTTTCTACTTCCTTTCGCTGATATGTGGGGCATCCGGCAACAGGGTCCATGTGTCGTGCACCAAATTAGAGTGCACAACTGCACGATAGACTCACCCCGGTCGTAGCACAGCAGTAATTCCAAATGAGCCATCAAATCACAAAAAAAACACCTTTCCAGCTTTAGCAGTAAGCTAGACAGACGAAGCAACAATATTTCACTGGGCCTGAAACCCCTTCTCCCTCATCTTCTTGTTCATAGAAAAACCACTCTCTCACTGGGCCTGAATCTCCTTCTCCCTTGTCTGCTTGTTCAGAGAAAACCCCCTCTCGGTGATTGCATAGGGTTTTCTCATGGAGAACCAGGTACGAATTCTTCATCCATCCCCGATAAATCCAAGTCCCTTGGTCGCAGATAATCTAGGATGGCAGCCGCGATCATTGATGCATTTTTCTTCCTACTGAATCTAGTATGGTTCATTTGCAGTGCCCAAAGTGAGAGGACCCTACAGGTTTCTATGCCCTTGGTGAGACGCCACACTTGTTCCTTCTCATCCTAACACAGGATTTTAAAACGCGCACAGTATGTTCCTAGAATCCTCTTTTCTATCCAGGGGGTGGGGTTTTTTGAACATGCTGTTTACTAATTTGGAAATTTGGATTGCCATATTTGGATAAAAGGTACTAGTACCATGGTCAACACTGACGTGAAGGAGGAAATTATTTCTAGATTTGGACAGCGAATACATTGTGTTCTCTTATTATTTTTCCTGCATTGCATTCCTTGCTTTGCCAGAACACATGTACGCAAGAAGGTCGGCCTTGCCATAACTGAATACATTAGTTTAATGGTCACACCGAAGACAAGCCATGGACATAAGTTCTGAGTTGGGTTCATGAACCAAGAAGATCGTTGCTTTTTTATGGCTGAACTTGGATAAACTTTCTCAAGTGTTACGGACAGAAAGTTGGCGCACGAGTGTTGATGGAAATAGCAGAACCTGGTCTCATCTTCACTGTGATCTTCCACCCCGACGTCGTTCTAGTAGTTCATCCATGTTAGTTTTGTATCTGGTTCTTGCTTGTTGCGTTGATTACTTCTTAATCCACCTATTATGTCTAAATAATCACAATTTAACTTTAGAAGTAGCAACGGTTTGTGATTCCCTTCTCTCTCGAAGATGCTACTTCTAACTAATATTTCTTATAATTGGTGACACGTGTAGGTTATTTCAAAGTTAAGTACGCTACTCATTTGTTATTCTATAAGAACTCGACTGTTACTGATGGCACTGAAGTTGACCGGGACGACATCCACAAGTTCCTACACTTTATTGATTGTCTTGAGGTCCTTGTGGGGCGTTTCGATGGTGGAAGGCCACGTGGGATATGTATGCCACTGCTGCACACGTTGAACAGGTCAAACTGTGTCGAGAAACTTATGGTACGAGCTGTTTAATGTTATATATGTTGTTCATAAGCTCTTGCTTATACACAGTTTTACAGCTGTGATCTTCTTGAAACAGAAATTGTCCAGTTCTATTGTTCCTATACAGATGCCTGACCATGGTCGGGTCAGACTTGCGCTTGGTCACAACATGATGTTTATGTCGACCTACTCCATTCCCCTTAGAGGTGAAAGATACTTATTCATGGGTGGTATCAAATAATGAAGGCCCATCCATCTTGGAGAATCGGTCAGAAGGTTATGCTCATGCTTTTCCATGGCTCTAAAGCGAATATCCTGTTTATTGACCACATTGTGAGATGAAGCCGCTTTTAGAAGGTTGTGCATGTGCAGGGTGGCACCTGGGCCTTCTTCCGGTTGAATCTGTATAAGTACTCATACTGCTTTCAACTATGGTTGTTAACTGCCCCTGCTGGTTTCAGTTATGGTTGTTAAGTACTCCTGCTGCTTTTACAGTCTGTCGTGTTTCTGCAGTCTTGTCTTCTTCCAGCCACCAAAACCAAACCAGCGCCGGCGGGGCTGCCTACTTCCACCTCCCACGGCAGGCTACGCCTCAGCGCACACATCGCCGCCCCACCATCTCCTAAATCGTTAACGCCGGCGTCCGAGGCCTCACTGTCGTCCTTCGCACGCTTTGTTGTGCTTGCTGTGGCGCTGCCCTCTGGTGTTGTCAACATGGTCAAGAAACAAGAGGAACCAGGAGAGGATTGTACTGGAGAGGATGACAGTAGGGACCCATCATGTCCATGGCCGTACGCAAGCAAGTTACTCATTTTTTATATTCTCCATTGTCAGCATATAGAAAAAAAAATGCTTCCTCCTAGTGGTTTCCTAACATCTGGGACCCACGATATTGTCAACGTATATAGTCAATAGACAAGAGAACATCACAAGATCGGCTGACACCTAGGACGTAGCTGCTTGAGTAGTATTTCTTTTGTTATTGTTTAGACGAGCAGGGTTTCAACTGGATTGTCGCCCGTCTAGCCCAGGCTTATATTTTGCGTTCACCACATAACCAGCCCAGCTATTTTTCCTTTTTAAAAATGGGCGCAGTTTATTTTTTTCTGAAGAATACCCAATCCAAGCCTACTTATTTTTCTACACCCTGATGGGCTGCAACTCTTTCAAGATGGCTGCAAATCTTGAAAGTAATATGAAATGGGCTGTAAATATAAACAAACATATGACAAATTGGCAATTACTTTATAATTTCTGAATTTTTTCACATTTTCAGATTCCAATTTCACTAGGATTTAACGTAATTTAAATATAACTTCAAAGTACTTTAAATTTGGCTCGACATTTCGGTATTAAAAATAGTTTAGACACCCACCGAAATATGCAAAATTTCGTTTAAATTTTTAACCCTGGCTCTGGCCAACAAAAAAACGGACTGCAATAAACTGCATAAGAAGTTATGATGAGATATAAATTATTTAAAAAATAGGGAATGGTCTGACTTGTGGGCCCATTAAGTTGACTCGTATGCAAGATTTTTTACTTATTATATACGTCAACACACGTAACCATTGGATGTCAATCCAATGGCCGTCGTGCTTCTTCAATCTTTGATCTTTTTGATCCAACCACCAAATCTAGTGCCCATCTATTTTTCCTTTTTGAAAATGAGCCCAGTTTAATTTTTTTGAAGAATAACCAATCCAAGCCTACTTATTTTTCTATGCCCTGATGGGCTGCAACTCTTTCAAGATGGTTGTCTTGAAAGTAATATGAAATGGGCTGTAAATATAAAAAATAGACGACAAATTGGCAATTACTTCATAATTTCTGAATTTTTCACATTTTCATATTCCAATTTCACTGGGCTTTAACCTAATCTAAAATATCTTCAAAGTAATTTAAATCCGGCTCGACATTTCGGTATTAAAAATAGTTTGGACCCCACCGAAATATGTGAAATTTTGTTTAAATTTTAAACCCTGGCTCTGGCCAACAAAATACAGACCGCAATAAACTGCATAAGAAGTTACAATGAGCTATAAATTATTAAAAAAATAGGGAATTGTTTGAATTGTGGGCCTATTAAGTTAACGCATATGCAAGATTTGTTTACTTATTATATGCGTCAACAGACGTAACCGTTGGATTGCAATCCAACGGCCGTCCTGCTTCTTCATTCTCTTTTGACAATTCTTTAGGTCACATCATGTTTGACAATCCTCTTGACTTGTCATATGCTATGCATGAGATAAGCCATATGTCACATTTGCAATCTCATGGTAGTGACTATGCATATGCCATTAAAATAAACCCAATTTGCACTTATGGCATAGAAGACAAGCCCGTGGTTATCGTCATTTGTTTTTGTTGTGATGATATTGATATGCTCCCTTTGCATCATTTATCTCATATGCCATGCCATGACCACCTAGCTTCGGATATGCATTGCTTTGGATGTTGTCCATTTTCTCCATATGATGTTTCCAATATTGCTCATGAGGAGACCCCCATAGTTTCCTCATACATTTTAGGAGATTTTGATTCATCATATCCATTGCATGATCCTAATAATTATGTGCACAATATGCTTCCCATGAATAACAATGCTATTGATGTGCCATATAATTGCATTCTCAATTCATGTCCACATCGTGTGATAAAAAATAACTATTCTTTCTTGATGGATGGCATGTTCTTATACCATGCGTCAAATTTCTTTGAGCGATGCTTATCTTGTGCTAACTCACACGTGCACATACACATCATGACATACGATGTGTACATTTACCATGCGCACAATTTATTTGGTTTGTGTCTCTTTTGTGTAGGTACCCCTGAATACTTATCAACCTCACAATCCCATGAGTTGACAAAACGAGCTCTAGAGAGCAATGATGACTTGGGATCCCATGGATTATCATTCCCACGACTCTCTTCATGCAAAGACTTTGCGCATTTCTTCTACATGTCCCTCACATGGTTATGGGTTATTGTCCATTACATGTTCTATGCCCATCTTGCCATGTTCACTTTGCATGATATACACATTCCTATGCCTTTGACATGCAGTTGTGACCCATGCTTTGCATTACACATGATGATTGATTCCTGTCCTTGTATGTGTATTTGCAAGCTTGGTAGAGATATTGCTTGTTATTTTCATGTTCCATTTATGACCCATTCCTATGATGATACTATGATCTTGCTTTGTGTTCGTGCTTGCGATATGTCAGGTGCATTGCCTATGCCTACTATTTGCTCACATGACATGATTGCCATGATTTTCTCTAGTATGTTGCATCTTCACACTACTAGTTTGCACGACTTGATTACTATAGTTGCTTATGTCGCATCACCGATGATTCATACTTGCTCATTTCATGCGATTCATGACAACCATCTACATGCTTTGCACATGATTATTAGTGTTTCTGGTCATATATCTCCATGTGTTGCCTCTCTCATGCTAGATGATTTCCCATGTATTGAGTGCAATAATGATTTTAGTCTTGCTAATGAGATTGCACCCATAGCATTCTCGCACATATTTGGAGATTTTGACATATTCCTTGTGAAGCATGCTTGCCTTCCTTCTTTGCACCATATGCCTAGTGTCATGAATATAGAAACTATTGCATCATATAATTCATGCACTTGTTGTTCTAATGGTTATGTGCAAGAGAAGAGAACCATCATGATGGATGATGTGTTTATCTACCATGCGCATACTTTCTTTGTTTTGTTGTGTGCATGTGTAGGATACTTGGACTTCGTGTGGACTTCCACTTCATGTGAGTTGACCATTCGAGCTCTTGAGGGCGAGCCTCATACATTCTACCATGACTCGCTTCTACACCACACTTCCTACCACTTCGGCATTGTGAAGAATGCACAAGGACACACTTTCAAGGTGGCATCCTTCTTGAGCTTGGATATTGTGGATCATACTTTTTGTGTTGCTTGCACCATTTGCAGGCATGTTTGCGATATTGCTTTCACCCATGATTGCCACATTTGCATGCCTCATGACATATATACCTTGTGTGTTGCATCCAAATCTTGGACTACTTGCTACTATCATATGGTTGGTTGCACCAATATCATTTCTTCACATATGCCATGTCCTATTGCTTGTCACATGCTTGACTTGATTGCCTCACATATGATGAACAATTTCTCTTTCTATTGTGTTGAGTGCCACACTATATTCACTATACCCTATGCACGTTATGCTTGTATTGTCTTGCACTTGACCCATGTGTTTAGACACTTTATTTTATTTGGTGTTGTGAATGATTCTTATGCCTACCATAGACCTTTCATTATGCAATTTGTGAATGCTTGCTATGAACTTGAGGTAGATGCTTATTCTCTTATCACACATATTTGCATCACTACTCACATTTACATGCTTGTCCCCATGGTATCTTTGCTTGTGCTCGATTGATATGCTTACATGCCATGTCACAATCCTTTGTCGCACCATATGCTTTGCATGATGACGACACTTGTTTGGTGACTCACCTATCGAATGCTTGGTTTTGCACTAACGCTAACCACATTCGTTTTTCCAAGTGTTTGTTGTCCTTACACCTTTTGAAGGAATCACAAGAAGGTGTGACATTAGAGAGTGCCCATTTCGAGCTTCAAGATGATGAGTACTTGGTGAATGTCCACTTCTACACGGCGAAGCCATCTCTTTCCCATGGTGATTTGGTTTTCAATCCGAGGTCGGATCTTTCCCAAGGGGGGGGGAGATGATGCATAGCATCCTACAGACATCACCATGTCAGGAGTCTGTTTGGAAAGTGACACGTGCCACATCTACTTCACATACACAAAGGTGAATCATATCCTTCACACATGCTCACTTGACCCCTTCGAGGATAGTATACTACTTGACACTCCACTAGTGTGCATGCATAGGTATTCCAAAGCTTCACGGACGACGAGGAGTGCAAGTGTCGAGGAACACCTACACCATCTGCGAGGGAAGCATGGAAGCGAAGACGGAAGAAGACGGAGCGGCGGCGTCTACAGCGGCCAGACAACCGACATGTCACCAGATGTCCGACACTCTACAGGTTCGGACAACCGGCGTCCACTAGTCGTCCAACACACCTTCCACCCAGCCAGACGAAGACACTACAGCGGTCGGACGACCAACGACCACCGCACGTCCGACAAGTACCAGTGGCCGGATGACCAACGCTGACCGGACGACCGGTGCCACCTGTCCACAGAAGAAACGTCGGAAGTCCGACGACCTCCGGACGTCCGAACCCCCGCGAGCAACCGGACGTCCAACACTGCATGTGCGCAGCCGGGCCTTTGGCCTTGTATCCCTCTCCGACTTACCCCTTCGTGACTTAGACTATAAATAGACCTCCCCCTCATCATTTCTAGGGTTAGCAAAGTGATAGTTCATTTCTATGTGAGCTTTGCTCCTACCTCTACTCTTGAGAGAGAGACTACCACTCCCATGAAGTTCAAGGCCTCCATGTGAGAAGATCCTGCAGGATATCGTCAAGGCCCCTCACGGGAGGATCCCTCTAGGATACCATCAAGACCTCCTATTGGAGATGAACTCTACCTTGTATCTTTCCCTTTGTTGTTCATGTACCTTGTGATCTTGTGTGTTTGATTGTCTAGTGGATGTGTGATTGGACTTGTTCTTGAGTGTTTCCCCTTGTGACTTCTCTCCGTTCTTCCCCGTGTTCATCGTGTTCTTTGTGTTCTTCGCGGGAATCCACTCCAATCGTGAAAGATCGGCATACACCACGTTAGCCCCGTATCACCATGGTTATTGGCATTTATTTTTCTTGTGATGATATTGATATGCTCCCTTTGCATCATTTATCTCATATGTCATGCCATGACCACCTACCTTCAGATATGCATTATTTTGGATGTTGTCCATTTTCTCCATATGATGTTTCCAATATTGCTCATGAGGAGACCCCCATAGTTTCCTCATACATTTTAGCAGATTTTGATTCATCCCATACATTGCATGATCCCAATACTTGTGTGCACAATATGCTCCCCGTGGATAAACATGCTATTGATGTGCCATATACCTGCATTCTCAATTTGTGTCCCCATCGTGTTATACATAACAAGTATTCTTTCATGATGGATGACATGTTTTTATACCATGCATCAAATTTCTTTGAGCGATGTTTATCTTGTGCTAACTCACACGTACACATACACATCATGATGGATTATGTGTACATTTACCGCACACACAATTTCTTTCGTTTGTGTATTTGTTGTGTACATGCCCATGCTTACTTGTCAACCTCACAATCCCATGAGTTGACAAAACAAGCTCTAGAGAGGAATGATGACTTGGGATCCCATGGATTGTATTTCCCACCGCTCTCTTCGCGCAAAGACTTCGCGCATCTCTTCTACATGGCCCTCACATGGTTATGTCTTATTGTCCATTATATTTGCCCATATTGCCATGTTCACTTTGCATGATATGCTCATTCCTATGCCTTTGCCATGCATTTTGTAACCCATGCTTTGCATTACACATGATGATTGATTCTACTACTTGTATGTGTATTTGCACGCTTGGTGGAGATGTTACTTGTTATTGCCATGATTGCTTTGTTCCCAATGCTTATGATGATGCTTTGATCATGTTTCATTTTCGTGCTTGCGATATCTCATGTGCCTTGCCTATATCTATTATTTTCTCACATGACATGATTGCCATGATTTCTTATAGTGTGTTGCATCTTCACACCACTAGTTTGCACGACTTGATTACTATGCTTGCTTATGTTGCATCACCGATGATTCATACTTGCTCAATTCATGCAGATGATGATAACCATCTACATTCTTTGCACATGATTGTTATTGCTTCTTCTCATATATCTCCATGTGTTGCCTCTCTCATGCTAGACGATTTTCCATGTATTGAGTGCAACAATGATTTTAGTCTTCCTAATGAAATTTCACCCATAGCATTCTCGCATATATTTGGTGATTTTGACATATTCCTTGTGAAGCATGCTTGTCTTACCTCTTTGCACCATATACCTGGTGCCATGAATATAGCCATTGTTGCATCATATTATTCATGCACTTATGCTACTAATGGTTATGTGCAAGAGAAGAGAACCATCATGATGGATGATGTGTTTATCTACCATGCGCATACGTTCTTTGTTTTGTTGTGTGCATGTGTAGGATACTTGGACTTTGTGTCGACTTCCACTTCATGTGAGTTGACCATTCGAGATCTTGAGAGCAAACCACCTTCTACCATGACGATTCTACATTGCACTTGCTTGTGTTTCAGCATTGTGAAGAATGCACAAGGACACGCCTTCAAGGTGACATATTTCTTGAGCATGGATATCGAGGATCATACTACTTGTGTTTCTTGCACCATGAGACTTATCGGTCATCCCGGACCACTTGATTGCGCACATGTTAGAGATATTTCCTTGACTAGCCATTTTCACATTTCCAAACCTCATGACATATATACCTTGTGTGTTGCATCGAATTCTTGGATTATTTTCTCCGATCATATGCTTGGGTGCAACAATCTCATTTCTTCACATATGCCATGTCCCATTGATTGCTACATGCTTGCCTTGATTGCCTCACACATGATGAACAATTGCCCTTTCTATTGTGTTGAGTGCCACACTATCTTCACTACACCATATGCACGTTATGCTTGCATTATCTTGCACTTGACCCATGTGTTTAGACACTTCATTTTATTTGGTGTTGTGAATCCTTCCTATGCCTACCATAGACCTTTCATTGAGCACATTAAGCATGATTGCTATGAACTTGAGGTTGATGCTTGTTCACTTGTCACACATATTTGCATCACTACCTCACATTTACATGCGTGTCCCCATGATATCTTTGCTTGTACTAAATTTGTGCGCTTACATGCCATGTCACAATTGAGGGGGTCCTGGATTAGGGGGTGTCCGGATGGCCGGACTATGACCTTTGGCCGAACTCTCGGACTATGAAGATACAAGATTGAAGACTTCGTCCCATGTCCGGATAGGACTTTCCTTGGCGTGGAAGGCAAGCTTGGCGATATGATATGAAGATCTCCTCCCATTGTAACCGACTCTATGTAACCCTAGCCCTCTCCGATGTCTATATAAACCAGAGAGTTTTAGTCCGTAGGATGAAAAAAATCATACCATAGGCTAGCTTCTAGGGTTTAGCCTCTCTAATCTCGTGGTAGATCAACTCTTGTACTACCCATATCATCAATATTAATCAAGCGGGAGTAGGGTTTTACCTCCATCGAGAGGGCCCGAACCTGGGTAAAAACATCGTGTCCCTTGTCTCCTGTTACCATCCGCCTAGACACACAGTTCGGGACCCCCTACCCAAGATCCGTCAGTTTCGACACCGACATTGGTGATTTAATTGAGAGTTCCTCTGTGTTGTCACCTTTAGGCCCGATGACTTCTTCGATCATCAACCACGACGCGGTCCAGGGTGAGACTTTTCTCCCCGGACAGATCTTCGTATTCGGTGGCTTCGCACTGCGGGCCAATTCGCTTGGCCATCTGGAGCAGATCGAAAGCTACGCCCCTGGCCATCAGGTCATGTTTGGAAGCTTAAACTACACGACCGACATCCGCGGGGACTTGATCTTCGACGGATTCGAGCCACGGCCGAGCGCGCTGCACTGTCACGATGGGCATGATCTAGCTCTGCCGCCGGACAGCGCCCAGAGCGCCGCTCAGGTGCCCGCTCCGACCATTAGCTCAGAGCCGACTGCGCCAGTCGGGAACGGACGGTTGGACACCGCCCCAGGAGCCGCAATCTCTACGGCCATAGAGCCGATACCAGCCTAGTCCTTTGCAAGGCCTGTGACTCCAAGGTGCCGACTCCGTTCCGGACTCCGAATCTTCGGCACCCCTTCGGATCGAACCCGATTGGGCTCCGATCATGGAGTTCACCACCGCGGACGTCTTTCAGCACTCGCCCTTTGGCGATATCCTTAGTTCACTAAAGTCTCTCTCTTTGTCGGGAGAGCCCTGGTCGGACTATGGTCAGCATGGTTGGGATGCGGACGACGAAGAAATTCGAAACCCACCCACCACCCACTTTGTTGCCACTGTCGACGATCTAACCGACATGCTCGACTTCGACTCCGAAGACATTGACGGTATGCATGCCGATGAAGGAGACGACCAAGAACCAGCACCTATAGGGCACTAGAAAGCCACCTCATCATATAACATATACATGGTGGACACCCCCAAAGCAGGGGATGGCGATGAAAAAATAGAGGATGACCCCTCCAAGAAGCAACCCAAGCACCGACGTCAGCGGCGCCGCTCCAAATCCCGCCAAAGCAAAAAGGGCAAGTCCGGCACTTGAGACAACAACACCCCGGACAGTGCCGAAGACAACCCCCTCTAGCAGGATTCAACACAGGAGGACGAAGGAGCCAGCCCTCATGAGAGAGTGGTAGACAGGGAGGTCGAGGACGGCAATTATATGCCTCCCTCCGAAGACGAGGCAAGCCTCGACGACGACGAATTCGTCGTGCCAGAGGATCCCATCGAACAAGAGCGTTTCAAATGCAGGCTTATGGCCACGACAAGCAGCCTCAAGAAAAAACAGCAGCAGCTTAGAGCTGACCAAGACTTGCTAGCCGACAGATGGACTGAAGTCCTGGCGGCCGAAGAGTATAAACTCGAACGCCCCTCCAAGAGCTACCCAAAGCGCAGGCTGCTACCCCAACTAGAGGAGGAAGCAACTAAACCTACATCACCAGCGTACGATGCGCCCGATTGGCCACCCCGCGGCCGCGACAGAGAGGCCTTTCGGCCCTCAACCCAAGCCGCACCCCGGCGCCGCTCCAAGAATACCAGAGCACGGGGAAACGCAACAGACCTGCGAGACATATTGGAGGATAAGGCAAGGAAAACAAGATCGATCTACGAATCACGTGGGCGCCCCACGTCATGTGACGATAACCGTCATGCCGGATATGATAAATACGGCCAGGCCAAACACAACATACAAAGCTCATCCGAGCTACGTCACGATATAGCCTAGACAGGGGTGCCGCACACCCACTATGCTTCACAGACGAAGTAATGGATCATCAAATCCCCGAGGGTTTTAAACTCGTAGACATCGAATCATACGATGGCACAACAGATCCCGTGGTATGGATCGAGGATTATCTCCTTCATATCCACATGGCCCATGGTGATGATCTACACTCCATCGAATACCTCCCGCTCAAGCTTAAAGGACCAGCTCGGCATTGGCTTAACTGCCTGCCAACAGAGTCAATTAGTTGCTGGGAGGACCTGGAATCCGCGTTCCTTGACAACTTCCAGGGCACTTATGTGCGACCACCAGACGCCGATGACCTAAGCCACATAATCCAGCAGCTAGAGGAATTGGCCAGACAATTCTGGACACGGTTCCTAACCAAGAAAAATCAAATAGTCGACTGTCCAGATGCCGAGGCCCTCGCAGCCTTCAGGCACAACATCCAAGACGAATGGCTTGCCCGACACCTAGGACAGGAAAAGCCGAAATCTATGGAAGCCCTCACGACACTCATGACCCGCTTTTGCGCGGGAGAAGACAACTGGCTAGCTCGTAGCAATAACATAACCAAGAGCCCTGGCAATTCGGCTACCAAGGACAACAATGGCAGGTCACGTCGCAACAAGCACAAGCGCCGCATTAACGGTGACAATACTGAGGATACGACAGTTAATGCCAGATTCAGAGGCTCTAAACCCGGTCAGTGGAAGAAGCCATTCAAAAGAAACCCTCCGGGCCCAGCCAGTTTAGACCGGATACTCGATCGCTCGTGCCAGATACACAGAACCCCCGAACAACCAGCCAACCACACCAACAGGGATTGTTGGGTGTTCAAGCAGGCAGGCAAGTTAAGTGCCGAAACCAGAGACAAGGGGCTGCGTAGTGATGACGAGGAGGAGCCCCGGCTGCCAAACAACAGAGGACAGAAGGGCTTCCCCCCGCAAGTGCAGACGGTGAACATGATATACGCAACCCATATCCCCAAAAGGGAGCGAAAGCATGCTCTCAAGGATGTCTATGCTTTGGATCCAGTCACCCCAAAGTTCAACCCATGGTCCTCCTGCCCGATCACTTTTGATCGAAGGGACCACCCCACTAGCATTCGTCACAGCGGATTCGCCGTATTGGTCCTAGACCCAATCATTGACGGATTTCACCTCACTAGAGTCCTCATGGACGGCGGCAGCAGCCTGAACTTTCTTTATCAGGATACAGTGCGAAAAATGGGTATAGACCCCTCAAGGATTAAACCCACAAAGACAACCTTCAAAGGCGTCATACCAGGTGTAGAAGCCAGCTGTACAGGCTCGGTTACACTCGAAGTGGTCTTCGGATCCCCGGATAATTTCCGAAGCGAAGAGTTAATCTTCGACATAGTCCCATTCCGCAGTGGCTATCATGCCCTGCTCGGACGAAGCGCATTCGCAAAATTCAATGTGGTGCCGCACTACGCATATCTCAAGCTCAAGATGCCTGGCCCTCGTGGAGTCATTACGGTAAATGGAAACACCGAATGCTCTCTCTGAATGGAGGAGCACACGGCGGCCCTGGCGGCGGAAGTACAGAGTAGCCTTTCAAGGCAATTCTCCAATCCGGGTGTTAAACGTCCGGACAACGTGAAGCGCACCCGAAGTAACCTACAACAAAACCGGCTGGCACGTTCCGAGCAAGCATAGCAGTGCGGCCCCAACCCCAGCCCTCGCCAGATGGCGATAGCGGTACCACGCGTACATAACTACGCTTTGGAAATACCATGGGCATAAGGGGAGGGGCATAACCACGGCACGCCCAGAACGCGGATCAACCGCACTAGGGGCTCCCTATTCTGTTGTTTCCTTATATATATATATATATATATATATATATATATATACTTTCAGGACCCAACTATCCGGAAGGCCTGTCCGGCAATACAGTCGCCGAACACACGATGCAACAGCCAGGGAGAGAACAAGCCACGTCAAATGTCCAAGTGGTCTCTATAACGAGCTAAATACCTATTTTACTTAAAGTCTCATAGCTCGCCCTTGGAGGGGACATGTCAAATAATCCCATCTCTTGCTTATCGCACTATTTGTATCGTTCTGCTTTCATAGCAGCCCCTTTTTAATAAACAATACATGGCTCTTATCTATTTTTGTATTCATCTATTTTATACAAATATGTTCAGTCATGATATTATGCAACCGTACACTTTGGTACGGCCAATACACCAAGGGCTTAAGCACCCCATAATAAAGGTGTGATAAGACCGAACAGTCTCATGAGTGCGGCACCCCGAACTTATAGCATTATATGCATCGGCTCCGAATCATGTCTTGGGTCAATAGTTGGGTTTGCCCGGCTCCCATGTTTTGGTACCTTACGTTCCGCAATGTTGGCTAAGGTAGAGCTGGGAGAACTACTGCGATTGTGCCCCAGTTGAGCTGGGTTAACACCTCAGTAGAGAAAGCTAAAACTGACCATCATGATAGTGCGAGAGACCGCTCGCTGTTCGCGAGGCTTTTCGAGTCCCTAAAGACTTATGTCGCTTAGAGCGAGGAGCCGGATTTATTTGCCCTAGGTGTGGATAGCGCCCCGAACTCGGTCTTCCGAATACTAGGAGCTTCGCCAAAATTTAATATTATAGAATTCTATGGCTAAGTGAGAGTGATAAAGCATTATAAGTCCGACGGCCTTGTTCATTGTGCTGAGCGCCTCCCTAGATGGACCCAAGAATGGGAACAAGAGCGCTCAGGATTATCCCGAACACCACAGCACTCGTGGCATGGGGGTAGAAGCCGATGACTTGCATCTCTCAGATTTGATAAATGGCCGCACAGAAGGTAATATTTTAAATTAACAAGCGTTGCTTAGCGCATATGAACAAAGTTTTCAGCGTATAGGATAACAGATGCGAGTCTACTAAAAAATGACATCTTTGGAGCATTCACCCGCTATAAGGCGGGCACCCTTCAGGACGCCCTTATAATACATCTCGGGCTTGCGATACTCCTTGCCCGGCGGTGGTGCGTCCATGACAAGCTTCTCTGCGTCCATCTTGCCCCGGTGCACTTTAGCACGGGCAAGGGCCCGACGGGCACCTTCAATACAGACGGAGCGCTTGATGACTTCAATCCATGGACAAGCGTCCACCAGCCGCCGCACCAGACCGAAGTAGCTCCTAGGCATGGCTTCTCTAGGCCACAGCCGAACTATGAGGCCCTTCATGGCCTGTTCGGCCACCTTGTGGAGCTCGACTAGCTGCTTTAGCTGGTTGCTCAGGGGCACCGGATGTCCGGCCTCAGCATATTGAGACCAGAACACCTTTTCCGTCGAGCTCCCCTCCTCGGCTTGGTAGAACGCGGCAGCATCAGACACACTACGGGGCAGATCGGCGAACGCTCCTGGAGAGCTCCGGATTCGGGTAAGTAACAGATAATTCACTTTTATATGCTTGCTTTGCATAAAAATGCCTTACCGCCGCTATCTTCTTTGTCGCCTCGATCTCCTGGAGGGCCTTCTGGGCTTCGGCCTTAGCGGTTTTGGCACTCTCAAGAGCCAAGGCGAGCTCGGACTCTCGAGTCTTCGAGTCACGCTCCAAACTCTCGTGTTTCTCCACGAGAGCCTGGAGCTCTTGCCGTACCTCCGCCACTTGCGCCTCCTGCTTCTCTCGCTCGATGCGCTCCAAGGCTGCACTGTTTTCGGCCTTGGACACCGCTTCCTTCAGGGTCGCCACCTCGGTCGTGGTCCCTGCAACATTCATGTTGGTCCTATCATTATTTGCAACCAGGTATTTCTATATACATTTGCATATGGTATTACATACCCTCCTTGTCCTCGAGCTGCTTCTTGGCATGGCTGAGCTCGTTCTCGGACCGCTCGAGGCTCTTCTTCAATGCATTGACCTCCACAGTCAGTGCGGTAGAGGTCAGCAGCGCAGCCTGCATTCCCATATTGACATATTTATGTTAGACTCCTGCGTATATCTTTTTAGATCCTCAGCTCAGCATTTCTTTCCGAACACCAAACTGAGCATCAGGGGCTACTGTCTATGCGGTACATATTCTTACATATCTTAAAACTTACCTCAAAGCCTGTTAGAAGGCTGGTACAGGCTTCTGTCAGCCTGCTCTTGGCGGACTGAACCTTCTGAATCACCGCACTCATAACAATGCGGTGTTCCTCGTCGATGGAGGCGCCGTTAAGCACCTCCAACAAATAGTTCGGTGCCTCCGTTTGGATGGAGGACGCCGGTGTCGTAGGCGTGCCCTTCTTGCAAAGGCGCCGCCTACCGGTCTCTGGAACCGTTGATGGTTCTGGAGCG
Organism: Triticum aestivum; assembly: GCF_018294505.1. Lineage (NCBI taxonomy): Eukaryota > Viridiplantae > Streptophyta > Magnoliopsida > Poales > Poaceae > Triticum > Triticum aestivum. The sequence goes on along the minus strand of NC_057813.1, from coordinate 355,293,836 downwards.
GTGCCCGGCCCAGGGCCGGACTTAGATCCCTCTGGGGCTTTACCCCCTTAGGGCCTGGAGCCCGGGAGGTCGCCTTGCGGCGCCTCCAGGACCACCTCCTCCTGGTTTAGTCCCTTTTGGGACTCCACCTCAGTGTCGTCCGTAGGGAGAGGGGAGGAGGCCGTCGGAAGTGAAGTGCTATTCACGTCCGACGAATCCATGGAGCCGCTCGACGAATCACTGAGCTGAGCCTTGGGCGGACTGCAAGATTGAATTCGGCGTTAGAAGGTACCATACAATAGAGGAGCACCATAAGTTATTCTGGTATCCGGACACTTACGATTTTGCCAGGGGCTTGACCCTGGAAGGCCATTCCTCCCTGCCGTCTTCGGCATCGGAGGCGTAGTCCGGCAGAAGGGTCCTCCCCTTCTTGGACCCTCCGGCCTCCCCAGTTGGGGCGGCCTTCCTTTTCTTTCCTCCCCCCGTTGGAGGGGGAGAGGCTTCTTCTTCTTCCTCCTCCTCGTCCTCAAAGGCGGAGGGTGCTTCGGGGTTGTCTGGCGATGAGTCCGACACCACCAGGCGCCGGGAGCTCTTTCGAGTCCCCGTGGCCTTCTTCTTGGCCTTCTTCTCCGGCACCACGTGAGGTGCCGGCACCAACAGCTTTGTCAAACGAGCATCCACTAGGTCTTCAGGCAAAGGAGCCGGGCAGTTGATCTGTCTGGCCTTCTTCTGCCAGTCCTGTTAAAGGGATGGGAGTTTAGATCCCGCATAGAGTCAAACTATGGAAAACAAATACCCCGTGATGGGAAAATTAAGCTTACCGCACTGGCTTGGCGCTTCGCGCAGAATCCGCGATCCTCGGTGATGGGAGGGTGGACCTCGGAGCTCTTGAAAAGCACCTTCCAGGCATCTTCGTGCGTTGTATCGAAGAATCTGGACAAAGTTTGGTGCTGAGCTGGGTCGAATTCCCACAGGTTGAAGGCCCGTCGTTGACACGGGAGGATCCGGCGGAAAAGCATGACCTGGACTACGGTGACAAGTTTGACCTTCCTGTCTATCAGATCTTTGATGCAGGTTTGAAGTCCGGTCACCTATGCCGAACTACCCCACGACAGGCCCGTCTCTTTCCAAGATGTGAGCCGTGTGGGGATGCCAGATCGGAATTCTGGGGCCGCTGCCCATTCAGGGTCACGTGGCTCAGTGATATAGAACCACCCCGATTGCCACCCTTTGATGGTCTCTACGAAGGCGCCCTCGAGCCATGTAACGTTGGCTATCTTACCCACCATGATGCCTCCGCACTCCGCTTGGCGGCCCCCCACAATCTTCGGCTTGACATTGAAGGTCTTCAGCCATAAGCTGAAGTGGGGCTAGATGCGGAGAAAAATCTCACACACGACAATGAACGCCGAGATGTTGAGGATGAAGTTCGGGGCCATATTGTGGAAATCTAGGCCATAGTAGAACATGAGCCCCCAGACAAATGGGTGAAGAGGAAAGCCTAGTCCGCGGAGGAAATGGGGGAGAAATACAGCCCTCTCATGGGGATGAGTTGCCCCTCATCTGGAAGCCGGTGCGCGATGTCGTCAGACAAGTATCCGGCCTTCCTCAACTTTTTGATTTGTCCCTCCGTGATGGAGGAGGCCATCCATCTAGCTCCCGCTCCAGACATGATTGGAGAAGGTTGAGGTGGGAAGTGCGGACTTGGGCACTGGAGCTCAAGTGCGCAGGGATGGATAAGCAAAGGAGGAAGAAGGCGTAAATGGAAAGGGTAGATCCTTATCCCCTTATATGGGCGGCAGAAACTACAATCCCCCACCAGCCTAATAAAACTCGCTTACCTCCCAAGTGTCGCGGTTAATGGCGCGGTTGGGTTACCCACGCCCGTATTGATGAGAATCCCGAAATAAGGGGACACGATCTCTGCTTTGACAAGACGTACCAAGGAAACTGCATCGCTAAACGCGCTGAGGTGGAATAGTGAAACGATTCAAATAAAGGCTTGGCCATGGCGTGATGTCACACTGCGGAATACGTCAGCAGATTAGATTTGTGCAGATATTATTCTCTCTACGGTGGTATGTGGAACTTATTTTGTCGAGCCGGACACTATCCTTGTGTTCAACATCTTCTACGAAGTATTTGGAGGAGGAACCCGCCTTGCAATGCCGAAGACAATTTGCGCGCCGGAATCGTTGTCATTGAAGCCTGGTTCAGGGGCTACTGAGGGAGTCCTGGATTAGGGGGTGTCCGGATGGCCGTACTATGACCTTTGGCCGGACTCCCGGACTATGAAGATACAAGATTGAAGACTTCGTCCCGTGTCCGGATAGGACTTTCCTTGGCATGGAAGGAAAGTTGGCGATATGATATGAAGATCTCCTCCCATTGTAACTGACTCTATGTAACCCTAGCCCTCTCCTTTGTCTATATAAACCGGAGAGTTTTAGTCCGTAGGACGAACAACAATCATACCATAGGCTAGCTTCTAGGGTTTAGCCTCTCTGATCTCGTGGTAGATCAACTCTTGTACTACCCATATCATCAATATTAATCAAGTATGAGTAGGGTTTTACCTCCATCGAGAGGGCCCGAACCTGTGTAAAAACATTGTGTCCCTTGTCTCCTGTTACCATCCACCCAGACACACAGTTCGGGACCCCCTACCCGAGATCCGCCGGTTTCGACACCGACAACAATCCTTTGTCAAAACATATGCTTTGCATGATGATGACACTTGTTTGGTGAATTACCACTTGAATGCATGGTTTTGCACTAACGCTAACCACATTTGTTTTTCCAAGTGTTTTTTTTCCTTGCTCCTTTTGAAGGAATCACAAGATGGTGCGACATTGGAGAGTGCACATTCCGATTGTCAAGATGACGAGTACTTGGTGAACGTCAACTTTTGCATGGCGAAGCCATCTCTTTCCCATGGTGAGGGAGTCCTGGATTTGGTGGTCTCTAGGTGTCCGGCCTATCCAATATGGGCCGGACCGGTGGGCCATGAAGATAGAGTGGAGAATCATCCCCGTGTTCGGGTAGGACTCCTGTATGCGTGGATAGCAAGATTGGTGTCTGGATATGTCCTTTCCTTCCCCTGTAAACTGACTTGGTATAACCCTAGCCCCCCCGGTGTCTATATAAACCGGAGGGATTAGTCTGCAGAGGATATCATAATATTCATAGGCTAGACAAGATAGGGTTTAGACATTACGATCTCGAGGTAGATCAACTCTTGTAACCCTTATACTCATTGAATACAATCAAGCAGGATGTAGGGTTTTACCTCCTTCAAGAGGGCCTAAACCTGGGTAAACATTGTGTCCCTTTGTCAATTGTTACCATTGATCCTTAGACGCACAGCTTGGGTCCCCCTACCCGAGATCTGCCTGTTTTGACACTGACATTGGTGCTTTCATTGAGAGCTCTGTTGTGTAGTCCCGAAAAAGCGATCTATGGCTCGCCTAGTCATCAACGACAATGTCACCTCTGGAAGAATCCTAACTTCTGGGCAGACCCTCCAGCTCGGTGGTTTCATCATAGGCGCCCGTACGGCCATCAAGCCTATAGCGCCCCCTCCTTGCATCGGTCTCGAGTACTTCGAAAAGATGGATCCGGCAGACGTCTTATCCTTAAGCGAGCTTCTAGATCTCATCACCGCCCTTGGGGTTTCAACAGACTATGGGCGGATCGGGCTGAAGCCTGACCAGAGGGAAATTAATTGCCCACCGATCACCCACCTGGTAGCGGTCGTGTAGGAACGAGCCGAGGACACCTCTCCCCCTATGTTGAGAACCAAATATGTTTGGGTCTCCGAACCTTTCGAGCCGGATACTCTTCCTTCGGAGGGGACTCCAAGTCCATCGAACTCTGGCTCGGATGTAGGATCAGGGGAGCACTCGGACCTCCCCAGACCCGAACTAGTCACCTCAGAGATTCTACAAGCTCCAAACACAAATGTGAGTCGGGATTCAAATTTTAAACCACCCACCCACCACAATCAATACTCTCCAAGCAACTCAGGCCCTCCAGATATATATGACCTGATGTATGTATGGCAGCAACCTCAGGAAACGGTCCATCACTTTTGGGCCAAATTCCTACTTCTTAAAAAGAAGATCAAAGTTTTTGTTGCGACGATGTTGTAGTATCGGTCTTCCATCGCAATTGTACCGACAAGGGAATACGGAATTCCCTCGACCGTCGCCACATACAGAGCTTCACGGAACTATCACAGGTAGTACAAAAGTACTGCATGATGGAAAGCACATGGAAGGCCCAGAAAACTCAACTTGAGCCTGCTGCCTTTAAGCAGCATGCGCGCCGGACCAAACGGATGCACCCTAGCGAGGCATCTGATCATTAGTCCATCGGCAGAAAAAATAAACCCTTTATGGGATATAGGTCCGTTCTTGACGAAGTCCCTGGCAGACCCTGTCCGATACATGCGACTCCGAGTATAGACTCAACCCTAGTCTTCGCGCATGTTGGGTACTCCAACAGGTAGCAAAGAGTGGAAAGGCCATCCTCGCCACCATCACCCAAGAGAAACACTCTCCAAAGAGGGACAATTTTAACGTCCTTACGGTCTTCGAGACCTTTTATTCAAATAATCAGCGAAAAAGGGCACTCCGCGACCTCGCTGAAGTCCACCAAGTTACCGCAATGAGCCCATGGAACGATGCGGCAATAACCTTCACCGTCAAAGACGAACCGAAGGCTCGGTCAGTCCGAGCACCCGCCGCCCTAGTACTAAACCCCATTGTGGATGGCTTTCAGATTGCCAAAGTGCTCATGGATGGCGGCAGTGGGCTTAACCTCATCTATGAAAACATGCTCGACAAAATGCAGATTGGTAGAACACGCATTGAGCAAAGCAATACCACCTTCTGAGGCATCATCCCCAGTCGAGAAGCACGATGCTAAGGGAGAATTAAATTGGATGTGGTATTTGGCATGCCAGAAAATTACAGGTCCGAAGAATTGCTCTTTCATGTGGTCCCCTTCAACAGCGGGTATCACGCCATCCTCGGACGGGACACTTTCTCACGCTTCCAGGCTATACCCCATTACGGGTATATGAAGCTTAAAATCCCTGGACCCAACGGAATTATCACAATCTCGAGCAACCCGGACAAAGCACTCCGTGCGGAAAACAAAACCGCATCCTTGGCCCTCGAGGCTTTAACCGAAGCCCTAGCAGCCAAAGAACTAACCACCACTACTAGGGAAAAGCCTATACACAGAATCTTACCAGCAGCGCGCTTTAAAATCAGGCGCTGCTACTACTTAGCAGTAGCGCTCACTTTAAAACCTCTCTGCTGGTACAAGTTTATCAATAGCGCGCACACACCAGGACGCCCTACTGCTAAAATTCCCACGACGCCGCGGCGAGGCCAATTATAGCAGCAGCGCGTTGGAACAAAGGGCGCTACTGCTAAGGATCGTAGCAGCAGCGCATTTACGCTATAATCGCTACAACTAAGGTTACTAGAAAAATTTAGTCCCACCTTGCTCCGTGAAGAGAGTTTGTACCACCTTAAATATGTTACTTCTACAACTTTCACAAGCACTTGGTCTTCATTGAACTCTATGTGTAGGATCTGTGGACGCAATAGGAATCCTCGCCTGTTCCTAAACCAACCGTCGAGGATTCCTATTGACAAATCAGATTGTACACAAAAAGACAATTGATGATCAATGTATTTTTTTATGTCTATGTCTAACATAGCAGTAGCGCGTTCTCGGCCAAAGGCGCTACTGATAGGTCGTTTAGCAGTAGCGCACTTTGCTATAGCGCGCTACTTCTAAGCCATTCCATCTTCCCCCTCACCTATCCGATACAGAACACACTCACACACACACACTCGATCTCCCCCTCGTCGCCCCTCCTCCGATCCGCGCCGCCGTCGCCTCATCCTCCGCGTTGGACTCGGTACCGGCCTCCTCCTCCGTCCTCCCTCCACTGGCCGTTGGCCGACCCCTCCTCGCTCTGCCTTCCTCCACCATTCTCCCTCCACTCGCCGCTGGCCAGCCCCTCCTCGCTTCGCCTTCCTCCTCCATTCTCCCTCCACTCGCCGCCGGCCATCCCCACCTCGATCCGCCTTCCTCCTCCATCCTACTCTCTTCTCCCTCCTCGAGTTGCCCCTCCTTCTCCCTCCTCCCTGCTACATTTTGATTTAGTAGGCTAGTTCATATGCAACATTCTGATTTAGTTGATATGATTCAGTTGATTTAGTAAGCTAGTTGATTTAGTTGATTTAGAACATTTTGATTTAGTTGATTTAGTAGGCTTGTTGATTTAGTTGATTTAGTAGGCTAGTTGATTTAGTTGATTTAGTAGGCTAGTTGATTTAGTTGATTTAGTAGGCTAGTTGATTTAGTTGATTTAGTAGGCTAGTTGATTTAGTTGATTTAGAACATTTTGATTTAGTTGATTTAGTATGCTACTGGATTTAGTATGCTAGTTGATTTAGTTGATTTAGGATGCTACTGGATTTAGTATGCTACTGGATTTAGTATGCTAGTTGATTTAGTTGATTTAGGATGCTTTGCTCATATTGCTTTAGGAAAATATCACATGCTACTGTTTTTCTTTCCTGTGAAGTGAATCATTAATCCTTTGCTCATATTGCTTTAGGAAAATGGCGCCACCACCACCACCACTATGTCAACTGTGCAAGTCAAGGTGCGCCAGCAGCCTTGCAACTGGCAAGCTGTTTGGCATCTACTTCCAGCCGAGTTTTCGTCATGCGGCAGTAAGAAATTAAATGAAATGTAACAACTATTTTATTTTTAGTGTTGGCATCACTGCATTGTGTCATTTTTCTTTTCTTACACAGACCGTCCCATGCAATGTGAGGTTGACATTCAACAAGCTGACAGGAGACACTGTGACTATGGAGGTCGAGAAAGGACGTAATATGTCGCAGATTGGAGGAGATGCATGGGCCCGTTTCCTCGCCCGCATGCGTCTTACTGGTGGTGAGTTGATCAGCTTCACCTTCAGAGCAGAAAGACCCAAGCTGGCTGTCATTTATCTCAACCTGGTGGAAGATGATGAAGATGACAAAGATGATGAAGATGACGAAGATGATGAAGATAATGAGGACCCACTTCATGAAGCCATCGTAGCTCAAAGAATGAGGCTGAGCGAGGAGGAGGTGTGCAACCTATGGGGCATAATTCCACCACGTGCTGACTTTGTCAGGGTGCCATTCGTGACCTGCCTGACAAGTACCATGCTCGATCGACATGATATGGTATGTTATACTTACAAATGCAAATTATCCGATGATATGCTTAGTGTAGAGTCCAATGATATGTTGTGTGGAATCTAGACTTAATAGAAATATATTTGCAAGAGTATGTGTGAGGCTATTTATTAATTGATATGTTTTTCTTATTCAGAAATTGCCAAAGAACCTATCTGTGAGTTGTGGTATCGAGCCTGATGAAGAAGGATCAGCTAGACTACGCCTTACCGCAAGGGGCTCCGTCACCACCTGTACTTACCGCATGGACACAGACAGTCGCACACACTTAAACTCAGTTGGGTGGAAGAGATTCCTCGTTGGCAAGAATCTTCATGTTGGACAGGCCATCCTAATTACTATCAGGAACACCCACCGCCCAGGCTTGAGGATGATGATCATCGTCGATATCATCTAGAACTACATATGTGTGTGTGGCTATATCATCTAGAACTACATATGATGATCGTCGTCGATATCATGTAGAACTACATATGATGATCGTCGTCGATATCATCTAGAACTAAATATGATGATCATCGTCGATGTCACCTTGTACAGCTTGAGGATGCATGTTGAGTATATATGAAATTGTTATCTAGTACTCCCTCGGTTCCAAATTACTCGTCGTGGTTTTAGTTCCAATTTGAACTAAAACCACGACGAGTAATTTGGAACCGAGGGAGTACTACCTAGTACCTATAATGCTTTATGAAATTGATATCTAGTAGTACCTAGTATCTGGAAATTGTAGTTTATTGAAGCTGGAGTGGGGAAATGGTGAAAGATATAACAGTAGAGCGGGCTCAGGAAATTGCTACAGCTAACTAATGGCAGCGCGTTCAGGAAACGCGCTGTTGATATAGTCAATAGTAGTAGCGTGGGCACAGACAGCGCTACTACTAACAGTTAGCTGTAGCGCCTTATTGGTAGCGCGGGTGCCCGCGCTGCTGATAGCCTCAAAACCCGCGCTACTACTAGGGTTTCTCCTAGTAGTGCACCCTATAGTCCACGGTGGACAAGGATGATGTGATCCTCGATAAGACACCTAAATCCACCTCTTTCAAGCCAGCAGATGAAATAGTTAAATTTCAAGTACACCCGACGGACCCCAACAAAACAGCGTCTATTGGAGCACAGCTGGATCTGGTAGTGGACGTCGCTTTACGCACATTCTTACGTGAAAATTGGGGTATTTTTTCCTGGCACCCTTCGGAGATGCCCGACATCCCACGCAGGCTGGCCAAACATAGCATCAATATGCTTAAGGGGTTTAAACCCGTTAAGCAGACATTGTGGAATTTTCCGAACCCAAGCGTCAAGCATGGGAGAAGAGCTAGCCAAACAGCTAGAAGCCGGGTTTATTAGGGAAATCAAACATCCGAATTGGTTAGACAACTTGGTCATGGTGCCAAAGAAGGACAAATCTTAGCACCTTTGCATCGATTTCAAAGACCTCAATAAGCCTTGCCCTAAAGATCCTTTCCCATTGCCCCGCATTGACCAGATCATTGATGCGACCGCAAGACACGACTCATTGTGTTTCCTCGATGCCTATTTCGGATACCATTAGATTAAAATGAAGGAATCGGATCAGGCCGCAACGGTGTTCATCACCCCTTATGGCCCTTTCTGTTTCAACACTATCCCTTTGGGCTCAAAAATGTTGGGGCCACTCACCAACGTATGATTCAAACGTGCTTGCAAAAACAAATCAGCAAAACAGTTGAAGCATATGTGGACAACATGGTCATCAAGAGAAAACACGTATAAAACTGGTGGGCGATCTTCGCCTCACCTTCGACAACCTCCAGACATACGACATACGGCTCAATCTAGGAAAATGTGTCTTTGGAGTTCCAGCCGGAAAACTGCTAGTGTTCATTGTTTCCCATAGAGGAATTGAAGCAAATCCAGCTAAGATCCGAGCATTGTCACAATTGGCTATACCAACAGACCTAAAGCAAGTCCAAAAACTAGCAGGGTGCGACGCGACCTTAAGCCGCTTCATCTCCAGATTAGCAGAAAAAGCATTACCACTTTACAAGCTACTAAGACACACTGATAGCTTTGAATGGACGGACGCTGCCACAAACGGATTGGAAGAAATCAAGGCCCTAGTCACAAGCAACCCAATCCTAGCTGCCCCAGGTGTTGGCAAGCCAATGTTGTGATACGTCCATTTTGCATCATGCTTTTATATCAATATTTATTGCATGATGGGATGTTATTACACATTATATCTTAATACTTATGGCTATTCTCTCTTATTTTACAAGGTTTACCATGAAGAGGGGGAATGCCGGCAGCTAGAATTCTGGCTGGAAAATGAGCAAACATTGGAAACCTATTCTGCACTGCTCCAAAAATCCTGAAACTCCACGAAACATGTTTTTGGAATTAATAAGAATTATTGAGCGGAAGAAATACATCAGGGGGCCCACACCCTGGCCAGGAGGGTGGGGGCGTGCCCACCCCTACTGGGCGCCCCCTATCTCCTGGGCCTCCTGGTGGCCCCCCGGTGTCCATCTTCTGCTATATGAGGGATTTTACCCTGGAAAAAATCGGGGGCAAGCTTACAGGATGAAACTCCGCCGCCACGAGGCGGAACCTTGGAGGAACCAATCTAGAGCTCCAGCGGAGCTGTTCTACTCCGTCAATAGATCCTATGGGTATGTCTCCATATAAGATGGTTTATGGAAAAGCTTGTCATTTACCTCTAGAACTTGAACACAAAGCATATTGGGCTATTAAAGAGCTCAACTATGACTTCAAACTCGCCGGTGAGAAGAGGTTGTTTGACATTAGCTCACTTGATGAATGGAGAACCCAAGCATATGAGAATGCCAAGTTATTCAAAGAAAAAGTCAAACGCTGGCATGATAAAAGGATACAAAAGCGTGAGTTTAACGTAGGTGATTATGTGTTATTATTCAACTCTCGTTTAAGATTTTTTGCAGGAAAACTTCTCTCTAAATGAGAAGGTCCTTACGTTATCGAGGAGGTCTATCGTTCTGGTGCCATAAAAATCAACAACATCAAAGGCACAAGTCCGAGGGTGGTGAACGATCAAAGAATTAAACATTATATTTCAGGTAATCCTATCAATGTTGAAACTAATATTATTAAAACCGTAACCCCGGAGGAATACATAAGGGAAACTTTCCAGAACGTTCCAGACTCCAAAAAGGAATAGGTATGTGGTACGGTAAGTAAACCGACTCCAAAGCAACTCCAATGGCATTTTTTATCAGTTTTGGAATATTTAAGAATTTTGGGAAGAAAGAAGTAGTCCGAGGGGGACACGAGGCCCCCACGAGAGTGGAGGGCGCGCCCACCCTTACTGGGCGCGCCCCATGTCTCGTGGGCACCTCGTGTGCCCCCCCTAGACTCCGTTTTCTTACACGTTACATATTTTGGTCGGTAAAAATTCATTGTATAAACCCCCGAAGGTTTTGACCACTGTATCACACAAATCTCCTCTGTTTTCGTTTCGAGCTGTTTCCGTTGCAGATCTAGAGCACTATGACGTCACCCTCCTCCAACAACGAAGACAAGGATGCTTGGCTATTGAAGATAGAGCTGAAAAGAGAACAACCGGAGCAGATCAACAAGGATGAAGGGATCAAGAAGGCCATGGAGGTCCAAGCTCCGGTGGAGAAAGAAGAAGACATCCCTCAACCTTTACCTAGCCTCTTTACTCCAACAGAGATTGAATCTTTCAAGATGATTGAGTTAGCTCGCATACAGAACAAGTATCTCACGCAGGAGAATATTTTGTTGAAGTATCATATCGCTGGACTCAAGGGCATTATCCGCAAGTTGGAGGAGCTTTTACGCTCGATGTGCGATTATGTACCATAATCATCACCACCTCCATCACCTTCGAGGACATAATTACATGGGTATGGGCACTTCCCTTGGCAACTGCCAAGCTTGGGGGAGGTGCCCCAGTATCGTATCACCCTCACACTCCTATCTTTACCGTTTTATTTAGTGTGATCCCTTTAGTAGTATCTTGATCTAGTAGATTGAAGTTTTGATATCAAGTAGTTTGAGTTTTGCTTTGTGATCTCTTTTTGTAATCGAGTCCGTGAGCTATCTATAATAAAGATTAGTGTTGAGTCAAGGGCTTTGCTATGTTGCTATGATCCTAAGAAAGTAGAAAGAATAAAAGAGTTCATATTGATCTTGTGGTTACTGATGACTTCACACATAGAAAGTATGAGGCATAAAAGTTGTTGAGAGTTGATAAACGTAGTTTTCGTCATCGTTGCAAATAATAGGAAGTGATAAGGGAAGAGAGGTTCACATACAAATATATTATCTTGGACATCTTTTATGATTGGGAGCACTCATTAAGTATGACATGCTAAAAGGGTTGACGTTGGACAAGCAAGACAACATAATGGTTTATGTTTTCTCACATCTCAGTTAAAGTATATTGTCATTGACCTTACAAACATGTTGAGCTTGCCTTTCCCCCTCATGCTAGCCAAATCCATTGCACCAAGTAGAGATACTACTTGTGCTTCCAAATATCCTTAAACCCAGTTTTGCCATGAGAGTCCACCATACCTACCTATGGATTGAGTAAGATCCTTCAAGTAAGTTGTTATGTTGCAGGCAATAAAAATTGCTATCTAAATATGTATGACTTATTAGTGCAGAGAAAATTAGCTTTATACGATCTTATTGTGCAAGTAATAAAAGCGACGGACTGCATAATAAAGGTCCACATACAAGGGGCAATATAAAGTGACGTTCTTTTGCATTAAGATTTTGTGCATCCAACCCTAAACGCACATGACAACCTCTGTTTCCCTCTGCGAAGGGCCTATATTTTACTTTATGTTTTTACTTTATGCTTGAGTCAAGGTGATCTTCACCTTTCCCTTTTTCATTTTATCCTTTGGCAAGCTCCTTGTGTTTGAAAGATCATGATATATATATATATATATCCAATTGGATGTAAGTTAGCATGGGATATTATTGTTGACATCACCTAAAGGTGAATACGTTGGGAGGCAACACAATAAGCCCCTATCTTTCTCAGTGTCCGGCTGAAACTCCATAACCACAAGTATTGCATGAGTGTTAGCAATTGTAGAAGACTACATGATAGTTGAGTATGTGGATTTGCTGACAGGCTCTATTGTTGACTCTTTCTTATGTTATGATAAATTGCAATTGCTTCAATGACTGAGATTATAGTTTGTTAGTTCTCAATGAAGTTTTCGAACCATACTTGACATTGTGAATTGATTGTTACTTGAGTATAAGAAATCATATGATAAAATCTATATATGTTGCTGTTACAAGAATGATCATGATGCCCTCATGTACGTATTTTATTTTTATCGACACCTCTATCTCTAAACATGTGTACATATTTTTCGATTTCGGCTTTCGCTTCAGGACAAGCGAGGTCTAAGCTTGGGGGAGTTGATACGTCCATTTTGCATCATGCTTTTATATCAATATTTATTGCATTATGGGCTGTTATTACACATTATATCTCAATACTTATGGCTATTCTCTCTTAGTTTACAAGGTTTACCATGAAGAGGGGGAATGCCGGCAGCTAGAATTCTAGCTCGAAAAGGAGCAAACATTGGAAACCTATTCTGCACTGCTCCAAAAATCTTGAAACTCCACGAAACATGTTTTTGGAATTAATAATAATTATTGAGCGGAAGAAATACATCATGGGGCCCACACCCTGGCCAGGAGGGGGGCGCCCACCCCTACTGGGCGTGCCCCCTATCTCCTGGGCCCCCTGGTGGCCCCCCAGTGTCCATCTTCTGCTATATGAGGGCTTTTACCCTGGAAAAAATCGGGGGTAAGCTTATCGGACGAAACTCCGCCGCCACGAGGCGGAACCTTGGCGGAACCAATCTAGAGCTCCGACAGAGCTGTTCTGCCGGGGACACTTCCCTCTGGGAGGGGGAAATCATCACCATCATAATCACCAACGATCCTCTCATCGGGAGGGGGTCAATCTCAATCAACATCTTCACCAGCACCATCTCCTCTCAAAACTCTAGTTCGTCTCTTGTATCCAATCTTGTATCAAAACCACAAATTGGTAACTGTGGGTTGCTAGTAGTGTTGATTACTCCTTGTAGTTGATGCTAATTGGTTTACTTGGTGGAAGATCATATGTTCAGATCCTTAATGCATATTATTACTCCTTTGATTATGAACATGAATATGCTTTGTGAGTAGTTATGTTCGTTCCTGAGGACATGGGTGAAGTCTTGCTATTAGTAGTCATGTGAATTTGGTATTCGTTCGATATTTTGATGAGATGTATGTTGTCTTTTCCTCTAGTGGTGTTATTTGAACATCGACTACATGACACTTCACCATTATTTGGGCCTAGAGGAAGGCATAGGGAATTAATAAGTAGATGATGGGTTGCTAGAGTGACAGAAGCTTAAACCCTAGTTTATGCGTTGCTTCGTTAAGGGTTGATTTGGATCCATATGTTTAATGATGTGGTTAGGTTTACCTTAATACTTCTTTTGTAGTTGAGGACACTTGCAATAGGGGTTAATCATAAGTAGGATGCTTGTCCAAGTAAGGGCAGTACCCAAGCACCGGTCCACCCACATATCAAATTATCAAAGTACCGAACGCGAATCATATGAGCGTGATGAAAACTAGCTTGACGATAATTCCCATGTGTCCTCGGGAGTTCCTTTCTCTTTATAAGAAATTTTCCAGGCTTATCCTTTGCTACAAAAGGATTGGGCCACCTTGCTGCACTTTATTTACTTTATTTACTTGTTACTCGTTACAATTTATCTTATCACAAAACTATCTATCACCTATAATTTCAGTGCTTGCAGAGAAAACCTTACTGAAAACCGCTTATCATTTTCTTCTGCTCCTCGTTGGGTTCGACACTCTTACTTATCGAAAGGACTACGATAGATCCCCTACACTTGTGGGTCATCATGTTGTTGTATATCTCGGCAACTAACTAGGTAGTCAGTGTTGTACTCGTCGTTGAGCGAGGGGAAGAGGGACATAAACTGCCCACCAAAAAACCAGTTTATTACGTATCAGAGGTCCTCACACCATGCAAATCCCGACACCCCCACTACCAAAAGGTAGCCAATACGGTCTTCATGGCATCCCAAAAACTATGACACTATTTTCAAGAGTGTTCGATCACAGTGGCATCTGAAGTACCACTTAACAACGTTATCAACAACAGGGACGCCACTGGCCGTATAGCCAAATGGGTCATCAAACTTCTACCGTTCGAAATAACATACAAGCCATGTCGGGCTATCAAATAACAGGTGCTGGCCGACTTTGTCACGGAATGGACGGAAGCCGAACTCCCTAAAGAGTACAGTTCATACTCCAACTGGATTATGTACTTTGATAGCTCCAAAATGCTAGCCGGACTGGGGGCGAGCGTAATCTTGACATCCCCCACTAGGGACACAATCTGCTACATGCTACAAATCATGTACACGGACTCCAATAATGCAGCCGAATACGAGGCGCTTCTACACGGTCTTCACATGGTTGTCTCAATGGTATACAATGCCTCGAGGTGCGTAGCGATTCAAACCTCGCAATATCCCAGGTCAATGGAGAGTTCGATGCAAAAGATCCAAAAATGGCGGCATATCGAAATGTCGTATTAAAAATATCAGCTCGGTTCGAGGGACTTGAATTCCATCATGTCGCTCGAGAAAGTAACCAGGCAGCTGACATCCTCGCTCGCATGGGCGCTAAGCGCGACCCTGTACCACCTAATACCTTTGTGGAAAGGCTCTTCAAGCCATGTGTAGTATGGTAGGGTGAGAGCAGAGAGGCTAGTATGGACCTGGTCACACCCCCAGCAGCCGAACACAATGCAGATACTATCGAGGGTTCGGATATAGAAATAACACCCTCTGCTCACGAGATCATGGCTGTTATCGCTCCATGGACCGAACCTTTCCTGGCCTACCTTAATAGGCAGGAGCTTCCCGATGCTCAGAATGAAGCCCGTTGCATAGTTCGATGCTCTAAAGTTAATAAAGTGCACGAGGGTGAACTGTACAAAAAGAGCACTACCGGAGTCCTCCAAAGGTGCATCTCCGAAGAGGGGGGACGACAACTCTTGCCGGAAATACATGCTGGTCTGGGCGGTCCTCAATGCGCAGCTCGGGCCCTTGTAAGCAAAGCTTTCAGGACAGGTTTTTTCTGGCCAACGGCCAGAGCAGACGCACAAGCCCTTGTCCAATGTTGTGTGGGCTGTCAGCTTTTCGCCAACCAAAGTCTATGCCTCCCACTTCCTTAAGAACAATCCCCATCACATGGACCTTCGCGGTCTAGGGGCTTGATATGGTCGGTCCCCTTCAAGGGGGAAGCAACAAAAATAAATATTTGCTGGTGATGCTTGATAAATTCACTAAATGGATAGAGGCCAAACCAGTAAAAACAGCTAAAGCAGGGCCAGTGATTGACTTTATATCCAGCGCGGTACACCGTTATGGTGTGTTGCATAGTATCATCACTGATAGTGGATCCAATTTTATAGCTAAGGAGGTGAAAAGCTAAGTTGGGAATTAAACTCGACTATGCATCCGTATACCACCCTCAAAAAATGGTCAAGTTGAACGGGCCAATGGTCTAATCATGAGTGGCATTAAGCCCAAACTGGTGCACTCCTTACGATAATCAGATAAGCACTGGGTTAAGGAACTCGATTCTGTACTCTAGGGGTTGTGGACCATGCCAAATCAAACGACCGGATACACACCCTTCTTTAAGGTGTACGGCGTAGAATTGGTATTGCCCTGCAACATTATTCATGACTCACCTCGAATGCACATGTACGAAGAGCGAGAAGCCAAACTCGATCGGCAGGATGACCTAGACGGACTCGAAGAGGGGCACGAGGTTGCAAAGGTGAGTTCCGCATTTTATCAACAATAAGCCAGTTGATACGAAATCAGAGAAGTGCGGGCTAAGACATACAATGCTGGAGAACTTGTTTTACGCCTCCTGTCCGGGATATACCCCGCGGTGTAAACCGGCCGGAAGGATAATCCGGCCGGACTTGGCGATTCACTGGCGACCTGCACAGACCAGACGGTTTACAGTTCATTGGTAATCCGGCAGGCGGGCCAGAGGAGCAACAAGACCCGGCGGCCTGTCCGGAGGTTCATGAAGGCCGGTTCAACCATTGTGGGCCGGTTTAAGAGGAAAGGAATATTTACCTTACAAAGAGTTAAGACCAGGACTTGTATCCGGTTTGTATTAGAGATAGACTAGTCCTAATCCTAATAGGACTCCACATGTAACTCGCCCCTTCAACATATATAAGGAGGGGCAGGGCTCCCCAAAGAGGGACAGACAACAATCAATAATCTCTAGGGCTAGACACAAAGAGGAGAGCCGGTTTACGGCGACTCCCTCGTGATGATAATGAGACCTAGCCTCAAACAGCATGTAGGGTTTTTACCGGATGATGTTTCCCGGGGCCCGAAGCTGTCTAAACCCTTGTCTTGCGTGTTGATCCGCCCTGCGTCTCTTGATTCCGCTCAACCCCTCTCAAGCTACCACATAGATGCGTTGGCCTCGCGACTAAGTCCTTTCACTAGGACATCTGACGTGACAATTCCACGACAGTTGGCGCCCACCGTGGGGCCTGCGCACGGTGGTGTTGAGTTCTTGAAGGGATCTTTCATATGGATCGAGAAGCTCGCGGTTGATTAGATGAAGAAGAGGCTCGCAGGATAACCCGGCATGGGGTAACTTCGGGCAGAACCGGTAAGGTTCAGCGGATCGCCGGGCTTATGAGTGTGCGCAGCCGCCGTTCTATGATCGGTCAAGTCACAGGTGTCGCCGAGACCGACTGGAGTTCTAGGCAATCGAAACCGTTTCGTTCACGTACTGCCTAATTACGCGGTCGGGTCAAACTCTTGAAAATTACGGCTGTTCGGCGATGTTGCTGGGACCCCTCACTTCAAGTTTTGGAGAAGATTCGCCGGTGCACTGTGCAATGAATCTGAAAAGCCAACGGACATCTACTAGTACTCCTACAAAGCACCAAAGGTCATCTAGAGTCGGCAGCAAAGTCGAAGCAAACCTAATCATCATATGTTACTCCTCTATCAGTTTCCACTATTAATACTTGTACTAGTAGTGGGCACATGGACCAAAGTCAATGGATTTTCACCTCCTCCCATGAAGACTAGTACTACTACTCCTCACCCGGATTAAATAGAAGAAGAAAAGCTTTGGAGTTGTTCAAAGATTGAAGATATGGCTGCTGTTTGTCTGGCACGAGCTCGGACACGTACAGAAAACGGAAAGGCAGGTACCTTGTTACAGCGAAAAAAAAGTGCCAAGTCGACGATGACCCAGAGAAGGATTTTTTGGTGCTACTATGGCCTCGCTTCGCTCACATGGTCGCCTCGGGTCTGACTTGCAAGTCGCCCTGCCGTGCCAATCTCCTCCCCGCGGCCGGTTCCCACGCCGGCTGGCCAACTCACTGGCCCCGGCCTGCTCTGAGCTCGGATGCATGCATCTCCTCGTCCAGCGCCCGGCCTCTAAGTTGCTGCCATGACCCGCCCGCGCCTCGCCGTTTTTGTCTCCGCAGTCAAGTCACCTCACGACCCAGCTGTGTCAAATGGTACTGAGCCGCCCTGATGGTCCTGGCCCGCCTCAAACTGTCTTCGCCGTGAGCCGCCTTCGCCGGTTTGTGAGTCGTCGGTCTCTGTTTTCGTCTTGCCAGCGTGCAACTGCTGCCGTGACCTCACCCTGTCCGGCCTTCACCGACCAGATGCCTTGCGTGTATCTATTTCAAGATCGCTGATGGAGAGCCGCCCGTCCCTGTTGCTGCGCTCGCATCGCCACGGGTCTCTAAGCGACGCCTCGCTTCTGTTACAATTTTGAAACCGCCAGACCACTTTGAAAGCGGTCACCGTCGACCGAGCTGTCAAATCGCCGATCGCCAAGACCAAGATTTCCGATGCAACCGTTCTTGCCTAAAGTCGAGTTACCGCCGCTGCAGTTTTTTCTCCGTGTATTAGGCAAATTCAAGTACCGAGGCAGCAAGGACGATATTGCTGTTGCTCCACAGCATCATGCAGGGTCACCCCATGCAGAAGCAATCTGCCATGCTGTTGTTGCTGCTGCTTGGGAAGTACAACTTCAACTAATACTCACGTGAAGCTACTGTGCTAGTTTGTTCTTTGTTTGTTACTACCAACATCGTGACTTGAGAAAGGGATTTCAACAACTTGAAAATCATTTGGATGACTCAAAAGTGGAACCGGCGACCTTGAGGCCACCTTGAGCCGCCGAGGGCCGCGCCAAAGCCGCTGCCATGGCTCACCAGTTTCTGAAACGTGAGGTGATATCTTTCTTTTGTATTTCATCAACATATTAATCCATGTGAGAACGACTACTCGGGTATGCGATATTGTTTATGCAGGGAAATTATTTATGACAAAAGTGACATTATACCGCGGAGACGGCGCCACGCCAACATCTTTTGGCACAGAGTCGTCTCTCGCGACCGCGCTGGATTACAACGCCGTGTCCATTTCTCACGACGACGCCGGTTCAGAACAAGGAGGACGACTCGCCTGTTTGCACCGGCTTACAAATGCTGCGGCTGATTTATCTGTCTGCTCCCGCGGCCGGTTCACCCGTGAGCGACTTCAAATCCACCTAGCGATCATAAATTTCATGGCGGATTATTTCTGGCCTGGCACATCAGGTGATATTCATCTAAGATATATTTTATTGGCACATATTATTTTTTGTCAAAGAGCAGTTTATCTTTGCCTTGGTCTACAATATTATTGATGCGGGACAGTTGTTCACTACATCAAAACGACGTGGTTAACTCGCCCGTCCGCGTCGGTTTACAAACACCACGGCCGGTTCATCTATTTGAGCCGCCTCTGATGCGGCGGTCATTTTTTCCGTCCATTTCTCACGGCCTGGTCTACATCAACATACCGGGCCACACCTATCTGCATGGGCTGTTTATTGAAGTATGAGCAAGTCACAGCTTGGGTAGCCCGGCTTTCTTTCAAATTGGAGGCAAATTATTATCAACCACCGTCTGCACTGGATGGTTCAATGGGCAGGCGCACAAGTCGCCGCCAATACAGTTTGGTTAACTTCAAATCGCCAGTTGGAAGGAGCCATCGGCCGAGTTGCTGACACGGCTCATACAGGATCATTTATAACCTACCGCAGTCACCTCAACCTTCTGTGGATTTACATCGTGCTATCAACACCAATGATATACAAGTTTTGCGGTTTATATCACGGTCAAATATGGAGAGTTTCAAGCCAACTCCTTGAGTCACCTTGAGACTCGGGAGCTACGTTGACATGACTAAGCAAATCTTGCCAGCAAATTTATGAACCCCAGGACGATGGAGGGAAAGATAACCCGGTCCCGGAGGCTACTGTTATTTGAAGGCCGTCGGAAAATTTCTGGCTTAGTAAGTATATGACAATTACAAAATCCCGGCTCAATAAAGAAGATCCGAGTCATCAGAAAGAATTCCGGTTTAAAATCCGGCTCAAGGGAAGTCAGTCTCATTGAAGCTCTCAAATATCTAGTTTACAATCCGGTTCAAGGGAAATCTGTTCTCCCACAAAAGCTCTGAAGCGCCCAAACCCGGTTTAACAATGTCCGGTTCAAAAAGGAATTAACTTCTCGCAAGTTCGAGTTTAAAGACCGTCAGAAAATTTCCGGCTGAAAATGAAGATTCTGGTTTAAAATCCGGGTCAAGGGAAAGATGTCTCCCACAAAGCTTTGAAGCTCTCAATATCTGGTTCAAGATCTCGGTTCAAGAAGAATTTATCTCTTGCAAAAAAAAGTTAAAAATTACCGAAGAGGACCTGCTGCCATGATGCGCAGTTCAAACATGGGTATCCTGCCTTATTGGCCTAACATATTATTGATCACATGGGGGCTTCTACTTCATAAAGCGGGGTCTCTGTCTTTCTCATCATGCGAGGTTACACGGAGTGGTTCTGTTTAAAGCGGCCTCCGGTTTACCCCTTGACATTTGTTTTTTATATATCACTGGGGGCCTTGGTCGTGTCCGAACCAACGAACACCCTTTGATAGGTGACAGCCACCAGATCATTTGGGGACATGGTCAAGTCTGAACCGGTCACGCCTCTTGGTCGGCCTAAGGCCACAAAATCACTTGGGGGCATGGTCGAACCCGAACCATTGTCACGCCTCTTGATCTGGCATATATGCCACGAGTCATTTGGGGACCTGGCTGACTTGAATCATTGTCACTCCTATTGGGGGCCTTGATCCTGTCCGACCATGGTAATACCATCTGAACAGCTCAGTATAGCATATTTTTGCAAATGGTTTTTATCATTGCCTTTGTTTGAAATTTTCTTTAATAATATTTCTTCTTTGTTGCGTTCTTAAACCGACAAGATTCGCAGACCGTTTCGACTGTCAATTTATGGAACGCGATCAATTCTTAATCTGGAGACTATTTGCCCGGTTTATTTTTTTGATTTTATGTTACCATCTTATTATAGAGCAAACCGGTGTTCATTAACCCGGTTTGACTTTCAAATTACAAGTTGTCAGTACATGATCAAGTTATAATCTGGAGACTATCAGCCCGGTCTGGTTTGACTACGAGTCGCCAGTATTATATATGGTTAAACTGGTGTTTATCACAACCCGGTACGGTTTATCATAAACCGGCACAGTATGAAAGGAGTTATCATTACTCAAGATTGGGATTATCATCCTTACTACAAAAAGTTGGTAAAGCCAACAATGTGATTCAATGTCACAGGTATGATATATTTCATATTTGATTATTCTTAAGTGCAGCCTTGGTTATAAACCTGGGTTATATGTTGGGCATTATGACCCGTCCGGCGGTAAACCGCCAGGACACTTTAAACTTGTTGTATGCAGAAACAGGTTGAATAAAGCATGATTATAAATTATCCGGTGTTTATTAAACCAGCCTGGCTTTGGACTATACGTCGCCAGTATATATTTGGATTGCGCCATTGGAATCATGCGCTTATAAATGATTGGGTCATATTATTCAAATAGCCAAACTTGGTTGAATTTTCATTATGATATTGGATGAATAAGGTTTCATACCGGATTATATTATCTTGAATAGCCAACATGGCTGGATTTTTATTATGGTTATTAATATTATGATTGAGGTTTTCAAAGTCGCTTTAGCGCAATGGATATTATGTTATCAATGGATATATTCTACAATTGAAGGAATAGTCTCGAGTTGCTGCAGGCTTACAACCCGGCACTTGGGGGCTACATTATTTAAGTTGAGATTATATCAAATACACAAGTCTCATGTCGCTGCAAGCATGCACCATGACACTTGGGGGCTAATGAAAAGTCATTATCTGCTCATATTATTGAAGACCCGACTCATCACATTATAATGAGTCGGCCCTCGGGGGCTACCAATTGCTCCTGTCAACAATTGAAGGTACAAAGCTTTTTATTCATTATATTGAAGGGTCTGCTACTCAGTTGGTAAAGCACAAGGCTCTTAACCTTGTGGACGTGGATTCAAGTCCCACGATGGGGGTTACATCATATGATGTTATTTTCATTGAAGTATATATCAAGTCCCAGCTCAATATTATCTTACTAAGCCGGCCCTTGGGGGCTACACATCATTGCTCAAATCTACATGATTATACCTACAAAGTCCCTGCTCATTATTGCATAATAACCCGGCCCTTGGGGGCTACACTGGTTGAAGTTTTTATGAGTATAAGATAATTACAAGTCCTAGGTTGCTGCAAGCATGACAACCCGGCACTTGGGGGCTACATAATATGGAATGTTCAGTTTTACTAAGTGACTGGGATGAACAACATGGATTTATTCAAAGTAGCAGTAATTATATGAAAACAAGTCTCAAATCATCACTTTGTTCTATTCAAGACTTGGGGGCTACAGGTAATATGGATATAAGGGAGAAAAAATCTTCAAATGCTCAGTTTTGAGTAATAATTATGACCTGGAGTTGGTGACAATTATGACTTGGAGCCATCCATATTTACAATCCGGCAATTTTGGTAATATTAAATCCGGCAAATTTTACACCTTCAAACCGGCTAAATATCAGATGAGTATGTCAAGACCAATATTTCTTAAAACCGGCGCCTTGGAAGCCGATTCAAGTGGATTATTCTTCACATTTTTTTCTATAAGGAGCCAACATCAGCAATTTGAGTACGAAGCTGGTTATTAACCCGGATTTTCTAGAAGGAGGTGACAAGGATTTAAGGATGATCAAGTGCCGGTTTACAAGAATATTTAAACCGGAGCACAACCCGACGAAATTTGTTCTTGTGTTTATGTTGCAGATCAGTTTAACATGGATGAATCCAAATTAAACTGGGGGCTAATGTCGGGGATATACCTCGCGGTGTAAACCGGCCGGACTTGGCGATTCACCGGCGACCTGCACAGACCAGACGGTTTACAGTTCATTGGTAATCCGGCAGGCGGGCCAGAGGAGCAACAAGACCCGGCGGCCTGTCCGGCGGTTCATGAAGGCCGGTTCAACCATTGTGGGCCGGTTTAAGAGGAAAGGAATATTTACCTTACAAAGAGTTAAGACCAGGACTTGTATCCGGTTTGTATTAGAGATAGACTAGTCCTAATCCTAATAGGACTCCACATGTAACTCGCCCCTTCAACATATATAAGGAGGGGCAGGGCTCCCCAAAGAGGGACAGACAACAATCAATAATCTCTAGGGCTAGACACAAAGAGGAGAGCCGGTTTACGGCGACTCCCTCGTGATGATAATGAGACCTAGCCTCAAACAGCATGTAGGGTTTTTACAGGATGATGTTTCCCGGGGCCCGAAGCTGTCTAAACCCTTGTCTTGCGTGTTGATCCGCCCTGCGTCTCTTGATTCCGCTCAACCCCTCTCAAGCTACCACATAGATGCGTTGGCCTCGCGACTAAGTCCTTTCACTAGGACATATGACGTGACAATTCCACGACACCTCCCGAAGAAGAAAAAGGACAAGCTCAAACCAAAATGGGAGGGGCCCTTCATCATAGATGAAGTCCTTATAGGAGGAGCCTATCACCTTCGTAATGCAGTGGATAATCGCCTTGAGCCCAACCCATGGAATGCCGCTCGGCTCCGAAGATTTTACGCATAGTTCGGCCTCTTTATTTTTTACTTTGACTAGGTCTTTCCTTGTCCTCTCCTTTTTTTTTCTTTTTCTATCCCCAGGTATGTTAGGATCTGCCGCACTGTTAGGGGTACACATCTTTAAATGTATACACCCCACTATAACTGGGGGCTTCTCAAACAAAGCTTATTATTAAAAGCTTATAGCTTACGTTATCTACGTCAATTGTTTTATACATCTTTTTGCCATTATATGAAAATCTATGGCTTAAGTTTTTGGGAAGTTGGGCTGCCTCGCTCCTGTGCTTATACCCTACTTTCCCGATTGTTCGTCTAGGGTGTAAAGGGAGTACCTCTGCGATTGTTACAACCGGGTTATTTAGATCTGTACCTCAGATGGGTGAAGCCGAAAGCTAGCGTTCTAAAGGGAATAATTGGTTGGCAAACAACGACAGACTGTTTTGCTACAAAAAATATGGGATAGGTTGCCCGTAATTCAGATACAAGCCTCGGCATGCATAATTCAGCATGCCGACCCAAGGAAAGGAACCCCTAACCGAACTATATTCCCTGGAAGATGTTTCTTACGTTAAGCAGTAATATAACATAACTCCCCGAACACATTTTGTCTATTTGAGCAATATGACCGGATTGCCTAGTTTCCGGACATACTAAATGTTTCTTATTCAACATAGTATCCGGAAACACTCCAACTTCTTGGTTCGGAGGTTAAAGCTGAAGGCCTGCGATGACAAATTTTTACAAGTTCGGCCAGAGATAAAGTTTGATAATAAAGTACATTGTTACATAGAATTTAACACCTACTCTTTCTCTATGCCCTCTATAAGGCTATCTAACCTACAGTCTTCTTGCGAATATTTCGCAGCTATCATCACCTGGTCATATACCAAGTTCATAGGAATTTCTTTTCCATCTTGTCCCCGAGGTCCATCTCAAGCCATATGATTCGGATCAAGTCCGGTGTAGCGCGTCTTCACCATCGCCCACGCCTCTCACGCACCTTCCCGGCATGCTGATGACTTCCATAGCTCGAACCGGCGCCAGGCACCTTTGAACAGGTTCACCAACCCCTCCATGCTTTCTGGAGGGGCATCGGACGGCCATACGGCCTTAACCATGTTGTTCATACCTTTTCGGGCCCACTCGTGCACTGTGGACAGTTCCATTAGAATGTCACCTTGAAATCTGGCCACTTCTTCTTCAGGATGCCCGGTTAGCAGACCTGCACACTAGTATTATAAGATATCGCATTGTTAGATGAGTCCTCTGGATAGTTAAAAGGACATACCGAATATGCCGCCTTTTAATTTTTTGTTCTCCTCTTGCGCGGCCGATAATTGAGCCTTTAAGCTCCTTATCTCTTCGGCTTGTGTCGTGGAATTGTCATGTCAGATGTCCTAGTGTGAGGACTTAGTCTTGGAGCCATCGCAACGAGGTTAGCTTAAAGGGGTTAAACCAGACAAAGGACATGGGGAGTTTATACTGGTTCTGCCCCTTGCGATGAAGGTAAAAGCCTACGATCCAGTTGTGGTGGAATTGATGGGGTTTCGATGACCAGGGAGCGAATCCGCTTTGCCTGGCTCTCGAGTTGTTGTTTCTTGTCCTTGAACCGCCGTCGGGTCATCCCTTTATATACACAGGTTGACGCCTAGCAGTTTACAGAATCCGGGCCGACTCATACACGTGTCCGTCTCGGTTTCTACTCTTTCCTACCTTACGACACAAGTTACACATCATATGGCGGTTTATGTCTACGGGACCTAATCCGCCTTTGGGCCCTGGGCCTCTAAATCTCTACAGTAAAGCGCCATACTCCTTGTCTTCATGGGCTTCAGTATGGATAACTCATTATGGGTATAACCCGGCCCCACCTGGGCGGTTTATAGTCAGTAGTTATATCCCCAACATTAGGCCCCAGATTGATTTGAACCTGTTCATGTCATCTTCAATACTTAGGAAAATTCATTCTTCAACACCTTCGTGTGAACCTTGTAATCCGCCATGACATCATCTTCCAAGATTATATAAACTGCCATGACATCACCTGCTCATTAGAAAACCATACATACCTCCCCCTTTATTAATGAGCTTCTGAAAATCGAGGCGACAACTCTGTCATATATCCATTTTTGGGCTCCTCGATTCTCGTGCCTGTCGCTTATCCCTTCGCCTTATAAACAACGCCGAGGGTCATTTTTACCTTTCCCCTCGTGCATCGTCACTTCTTCCTCCTCCTCGCGTCGACCTAGCGTTCAACCTCAGCCGCCGCCACCGCGTCTTCGTCCTCGACCTCAACTTCGGCCGCTGCATCAACCTGAGCTTACCAGAGAATCGCGGAGCCTCTCCGCTGCTCCCGTGACACCGGTAAGTCCTCTTTCCTTCCCCCCTAGATCTGTCATTAGGGTTTCTATACCCGTCGGTGTTCATCAGTGTTCGTCATTGTTCGTTTCTGCGCAATAGCTCTTGATCTAAACCTTGATATTTATCCTGTATAGAGATAGCCATGATCCTTCCTTTCCATTAGTGCATCTCATTTAAGTAGAAAACCCCACCTGAATCCTTCAACTGTTCCAATGCCAGAACATTTAACCTTGAATATTTTTCCATTTTTTGACACACGGTAGATCCAGATTTGTAATGTCAATTTTTGAATCATGTTTTTCATCACTTAGTTATTTCAGATCTGTACCTTCCATACTAATGTAGGCGGTTTAACTTTTAGAAAATTATAACCTGCCAGGTATCATTATCCCTCTCTTAAACCGCCGATTCATCATTTCTATAACCCTGCGAATGTCAGAATCCAGTTTAATATGTATATATATGCCTCAATGTCTTCTCCCTATGACCTTGCGACGCATTATACTTGTTAGTCATGAATCTTAAACTGACATCGATCTTTTTTTAGCTTTTCATTGAAATGGCCGAACAATTTTATGCTTGCAACTGGGTTCCTTCCCGGGTTACGGAAGAGCAGCTAAACGGGTGTGTTACAACCGACGCTTTAGCGAGTAAAGAAATCATCCACTAGAGGGTCCCCAGTCCAGAAAATCATCCTGAGCCCAAGGATGGAGAGGTCATTGTGTTTGCTGATCATCTGAGTCGAGGGTTTAGCCCTCCTGGATCAAAATTCTTCTGTGACGTACTTGCTAGCTTCCAAATCCGGCCTCAAGATATTGGACCGAACTCCGTGTCCAATATTTGCAATTTTCAAGTATTTTGCAAGGCTTATCTGCAAGAAGAACCTACTGTTGAGTTATTCAGAGACTTCTTTTACTTAAACCACCGTATTGAATTTTCGGATGGGCCCAACACTGAACTTGGCGGAGTTTCAATTCAGAAAAGGAATGATGTCAACTTCCCTCACGCCAAGCATCATAGCCACCCAAAAGACTGGAATCAAACTTGGTTTTATTGTCAAAACACAGCTCCAGCTGACGAAAATCCTCTGTCGGGTTATCGTGCTCACCGGCTTACCAATACACATCCAGTTCCCCAACGACTCACTCCAAAGGAAAGAGCTAAGTATGCACCACAACTTTCAAAGCTCCGAGCCTTTATGGCAAATGGTTTAACCGGCATTGACTTTGTCCTCTATTGGGTCTCTTGGAGTATCTTGCCCTTAAGCCGTCGCCCCGGTTTAATGTGCGAGTACACAGGAAATACCAAAGATAATCAGCGACATATTGATATTTAGCTAACTGACGAGGAGATTATTGAATCTGTCCAGAAGATGCTGGATGAACCGGTATCTGAGTGCAACAAGACAGGGTCAGTCCTTTCTGTGTTTCCAAAAACTGCCAGCTGTAAGAATTGCATCATTCTTGTCTTAATTCGACCCCTCTTAAATATTTCTTTATAACTTGTTGTCCATCTTTGCAGGGTGATAATCCATTCTGGAAGAGGAAGCCACATGATAAACCGGCAAAGCCGCAGGATAAACCAGCGAAAACACCTTGCACTAAGACCAAAGTTATGAAGAAACCTGCGAAGAAGAAAACCGACGAGTCCCCTGACCCGCCCAATGATGAAGAGCTTGTTGATCCGGAGTCAGATGTAGAACTTGATTCTCTTGGTTCCTTTTTCATACACCTCACTGACAATGATCATTATCAGGATGATGCGGAGGCTAGCCGTGCTAGTGATGTAGAGGTAATTACTCTTTCTTCCAACTCAGATCCTGTGCCAACACCAAAAACCCGTCAAGCAGTCCGGAAAGTACGATTTTCACACCCTCTAGCTTATTCGAATCCGCACTTTCTTTTGAAGACACGGCAGCATGAAGCTCGCCGCACAACCCAGCATAGCGGCCAAGTGGTTACTTCCTCCGGTTTACCAAACTCTCCGGTTCGTAAACGCCACCAAGAGGTCTCTTGTACTTATGATACACCTTGTCCCAGGGCGGGTTATTTCCGATATCCTCTTAATCCGTCTAACTCGAATTACCAGGGACCTCCCATTCATCTTCTGGTGAATCAACAGGGATGAAGCTTCTGACCCTTAAAACGGTTCCTGGGTGAGTAAACTTTGCTAATCCGTCATACCTTAGTATTTTTTATCCTTACACTGTTCTGATGCATACTTATTTTTTTCCAGGGCCAAAGCCAGAGCCAGCAAGAAAGCCAAAGTGAACAAACCGGCTGAAGACCCCAATCGGGATGAAATGGAAAAAACTCTTGAACCGTCACATCCAGATGTTGACAATATTCCTGATGGCCCATCATTGCCGGATCAAGCAACTGAAGTTGAGCGCATGGATGTTGATCCATCGGCTCATGCTGATGATCCGCCAAGCCCGGCTAAAGGTGCTGATGACGATGTTGTTGTTACTGGCATTGGTTACACCTCTCCTAGCAATCCTATCTTTTTATCAAAGCATAGTGCCAAGGAAGAACTTTCTGCTATGGACAAGGGCAAGTGGAAAACAGATTTATCAAGCTATGCCCACCTCAACGCCCAAGACATTCATTCTGGATTCTTAAACCGCCTGTACACAAGCCGCGACTACGAAGCCGGTTTAGTGGGCCTGATGAAGGAGCGGTATGAGGTAAATATCACTCACTCTGCATAAGTTGTCTTTCCTTATGACCGGCTTAGACTATCAATTCCAGTAGCTCCCAAGGGCTGATTCATCATATTAATGTTAACCGGGACTTGTAGTAGAACAATATTTAATTTTGCTTGCGTAGCCCCCAGGGACTAGTTTATACCTTTAGGATGAACCAGTACCTTTCTGTCATGAAGATTCCAAAATTCTTGATAATCATCTTCGTAATCCGATTGAGGAGGAAAAAACCATAACCTTGACTTGAGCAAATATGCATTAGCCCCCAAGTGCAAAGCGTATAACTTGTTATGTGCTTGGAACTTAAAATGACAGTTGATAAGAAGCAATATGCATTAGCCCCCAAGTGCCAAGTGTATAACTTGTTATGTGCTTGGGACTTCAAAGATGCACTACCAACTTATTAAATGTCTCTTCTAGGCTGATCTGAGCAAAAAGGAATCTCCAATCACCGACCTTCAAGAAAATATCAAGTCCCAGCAAGCAGAAACTTCCAAGGCTAAAGAAGAACTGACCAGCGCTTTAACAGCCATGGAACAACTGAAGGACAACTTTAAAAGTGAACGGGCGGGATGGGATGTTGAAAAAACAACTCTGCTAAAGCGGGCGAGGACGCTGAGGCGGCCCTTAATCCGGTAGTAGAAGAACTGACTGGCTTGAAACGGAAAATCAATGCTATGACCATTGTTGTCTTCGGTAAATATCCTCTTCATGGGCTTTAAATAAGCAACATCCATGAAACTACCGGTTTACTAATATTTTGACCATTGCACGTAGCCGTGCTACTCATCTTGGCTCAGATATGCGCAAAAAACTAAAGGCTGCTTATACACTGATAGAGCAATTATATACCGGCGTTCAATGGGTCATCTGCATAACTTCACATAATAAACCGCCCCCAACTTTAATCAAGGAAACGTTGAAAAATTTATCTATGATGCCTGCCCGGCTTGAGGAATTGAAGAAATCAGCTACTAGGGTCGGTGCTCTTACTGCATTGACTTGGGCCAAGGCATGGATATCTGACCTTTGATCCGGAGGATATTGGAAACGGCTATCCAGGTCAAAAAGAAGATGGGTCAGATTTTGATAATGACGACCTCAGGGCCCCGACGAGGGAAATGCGTCCACTGGCAAGCAAACTGGCTGATGACACTGATTTTTCATTTTACCAAATGATTTATGATGCCAACAACAAATGGGTTAACGCACCGACTTATGATGTGCAAAATCTTATCCCGCCAATCCGTAAGCATACCTACGCCCCTGATGTTGAACCATCCACCCTTATAAGTGATGAAGCTGTCTTCCAAGCCTTAACTGGGATTGACTGAGCAACCATTGACTTCCAGCCACTGGGTGGAGAGGAGGAGGATGAACCGAAGCAGGATGATCCACAACCTTCACGTTAGTCTGGTGAAGAATCATGATCTGAAGGCCGGTTTAGCTTCTGCACACTGCAATCCGTGTGATAAACAATTATCCTTTTGGGGCATCAAAGCGCCTTGTAATAGGCTAGTTTAAACACTTGTTCTGCTATGCCATCGTGCATATCCACTTTCCATAATACCGTTAATCCGTCATGATTATGCTATGTTTGCTTATGATCCTTAGCAGCTTTATTCAATCCTGTTTCTGCATGCAACAAGTTTAAAGTGTCCTGGCGGTTTATCACCGGACGGGTCATAACACCCAACATAAAACCAAGGATTATAACCAAGGTTGTACCTTTAAGAAAATATGAAATATATCATACCTGTGACATTGAATCACATCATTGATTTACCAACTTATTGTAGTAAGGGTGATAACCCAAATTTTGAGTACTGATAACTCCCCCCATGTTTGCCTGTTTATAATGAAACCGTGCCGGGTTGTAATAAACACCGGATTATCCGCATGTCACACCGGCAACTTGTAGTCGAAGCCAAACCGGGTCAAGAAACACCGGATTATAACTGATCGTGCACTGACAACTTATAGTTGAAAGTCAAGTCGGGTCAATTGACACCGATCATCTTGTAATTTTGTACTTGGCAACTCAAAAACTAGATCGGGTCAGTAAACACCGGTTTGAACATAAACCTCACCAAAATAAACTGCTAAAAGAAAATTTTGAGAAGAAAACATGCAAAAAGGCGAGGCTTTTCATGGTCTGCCAGGCCACTGAGTTAAACCATTTTACAAAGCCTTATAAGATGGACCTCACATTAACCAATCGTCATTTTAACTATGACAAGTTCAGGGTCTTTATAAGATTGACTTGTCAAACGTTCGACGGGTCTTACCAGGATTACCTGGGCAGAGTGACTTACTTAAAAAGGCAGGATAACCCGGGATGTTAGGTGAATACACCTGGCTTCCAAGCCTGGCTTTTATAGCCTATTACAAGGTTATAGACTCTCAGTTCTTGTAGAAGCAAAGAGCCCCCGAGTAATATTTTGAGTTGTGCTCAGTGGGCGTCTATGTTTGAGTTGTGCTTTGCAATAGACTCTCTTTGGCTCCTTATGAATCTAGGTATGAAGCGCCCAAGCTTTTTTTGTGGATTTATAAGCTGGATTAATAGACAATCAGAAGTCTGCTTTTATAAACAGAAGCCCCCATGTAACCAAAAAACTTGAAGAACGGCAGAGGCCCCGCTTTAGTAGGGATGCCGGTTTATTATATTGATCATAATATATACATTGTCACGAATATGTACATAATAGGAGCCTATGGCTCAGGTGTAGTAAGGCCAAAGATGAGCAATATTCCACGGCCGGCGGGTCTCCTCCTCTGATTTGCGTGAGTCTTTGTGCTCTCGAACATCGATAAGGTAGTATGACCCGTTGTTCAGATCCTTGCTGACCACAAAGGGTTCTTCCCAAGGTGGGGATAACTTGTGCATATCGGTCTGATCCTGGATAAGCCGGAGCACTAAGTCGCCTTCTTGAAAAGCTCTGGTTTTAACCCGACGGCTGTGATAACACCACAGATCTTGTTGATAAATCGCCGAACGAGCTGCCGCTATGTCCCATTTTTCATCTAACAGGTCCAATGCGTATTGGCGTGCTTGTTCATTGTCCACCTCAACATAAGCTGCCACCTGAGGTGAGTCATGGCGAATGTCACTGGGGAGAACTGCTTCTGCTCCGTACACCATGAAGAAAGGATTATAACCCATAGATCTACTGGGGGTGGTATTAATGCTCCACAATACAGAAGGCAACTCTTCCACCCAACAACCCGGCGTCCTCTGCAAAGGAACCATAAGCCGGGGCTTGATGCCTTTCAAGATTTCTTGATTAGCTCTCTCAGCTTGACCATTAGACTGGGGGTGAGCCACTGATGACACATCAAGCCGGATGTGCTCACGTTGTCAAAAGTATTCCATAGAACCCTTGGGGAGATTCGTGCCATTATCTGTTATGATGATGTGTGGAAAACCAAAGCGGAAAATCACCTTCATCATGAATTGAACCGCCATGGCTGCATCACACTTGCTAACTGGCTCCGCCTCTACCTGCCTAGTGAACTTATCAACCACCTCCAGAAGGTGGATCTTCTTATCCTTGGACCTCTTAAAGGGCCTAACCATATCCAGCCCCCAAGTTGCAAACGGCCATGTGATTGGAATCATCCTCAATTCTTGAGCCAGAATATGAGCTCCGCGTGAGAACTTCTGACAGCCATCACACTTTTTCACCAAGTCTTCAGCATCAGCATGAGCTGTCAGCCAATAGAAGCCGTGACGAAAAGCTTTAGCTACCAAGGATTTTGAACTGGCGTGGTGACCACAATCTCCTTCATGTA
This sequence comes from Triticum aestivum, assembly GCF_018294505.1. Taxonomy (NCBI): domain Eukaryota; kingdom Viridiplantae; phylum Streptophyta; class Magnoliopsida; order Poales; family Poaceae; genus Triticum; species Triticum aestivum. The sequence goes on along the minus strand of NC_057813.1, from coordinate 355,261,554 downwards.
TCTCATGCAAAATCTCACGGCCTTCTTCAGGAGATATGCAACGTCGAAACGCCCCTGTTACACTACAATGATGCAATTCTCCATTGACGATGGTCATTGACTTGGATCGTCAGATTATCTGCCTAGCCAAAGTTTCATCCTCCAATAACTCGCCCCGGTTCATATACGCCAAATATGGGACCGTCCAATCTGGGATAATATGAAGAGCCGCCACCAATTGAGCCTCCAGATCAGGAACAGCCAAATCCTCCTCTGTAGGTAGCTTGACCGACAGATTATGCAAGACATCCAGAAAAATGTTGGGCGGAACTGGTTTATGCTGGGAACCCAACCGGCTTAAAGTGTCTGCCGCTTCGTTCTTTCACCGGTCCACATGGTCAACCTGATAACCCTTGAAGTGACCAGCGACAATATCCACTTCCCGACGATACGCTGCCATGAGTGCGTCCTTGGAATACCAAGTACCAGACACTTGTTGAGCCACCAGGTCTGAGTCACCGAAACACTTAACCCGGCTTAAATTCATCTCCATAGCCATTTGAAGACCATGGAGTAAAGCCTCATATTCAGTTGCATTGTTAGTGCAAGGGAACATTAAACGGAGAACATAACAAAACTTATCACCTCGTGGGGAAGTTAACACAACTCCCGCCTCCGAGCCCTCTAATTGCCTAAATCAATCGAAATGACTAGTCCAATAAGTATGATCCGGCTTTTCCTCCTACGCATGCAACTCTGTCCAATCATTGATGAAATCCACAAGCGCTTGGGACTTGATTGCCATACGAGGCACATATTTTAACCCTTGAGGCCCAAGCTCAATGGCCCACTTGGCAACCCGGCCAGTTGCTTCCCTGTTTTGAATTATATTTCCCAAAGGGGTAGAACTGACCACAGTGATGGGATGACCCTGAAAATACTGCTTAAGCTTCCGGCTAGCCATGAAAACTCCATAAACCAGTTTCTGCCAATGTGGGTACCTCTGTTTGGACTTAATAAGCACCTCACTGATATAATAAACCGGCCGTTGAACCGGATACTCCTTCCCAGCCTCCTTGCGCTCTACCACAATGGCCACACTGACAGCCCGGGCATTGGCAGCCACATATAACAAAAGCGGCTCTTTATCAACCAGAGCAGCAAGGACAGGTGGCTCGGCTAACTGCTTCTTCAAATCCTCAAACGCCGCATTAGCAGCATCACTCTAGACAAAGTTGTCTGTCTTTTTCATCATCTGATATAGAGGGATAGCCTTCTCGCCCAACCGGCTGATAAACTGGCTTAGCGCTGCAATACGACCCGCCAGACGTTGAACCTCATTGATACACGCCGGTTTAGCCAGAGACGTAATAGCTTTGATATTTTCCGGATTAGCTTCAATGCCCCTGTTAGACACCAGAAAACCCAAGAGCTTGCCTGCCGGTACACCAAAAACACACTTGGTCGGATTAAGAATCATCTTATAAACCCGGAGATTATCAAAAGTTTCCTTCAAATCATCTATTAACATCTCCTCTTTTCTGGACATCACCATGATATCATCCACATAAGCATGAACATCGCGCCCAATCTGGTTATGAAGACAATTCTGCACACATCGATGATAAGTCGCCTGGGCACTCTTGAGCCCAAAAGGCATAGATACATAGCAGAAGGCTCCAAAGGGAGTTATAAAAGTTGTCTACTCCTGGTCCTTAACTGCCATTTTGATCTGATGATAACTAGAATAAGCATCCAGAAAGCTCAAATGCTCACAACCCGCTGTAGCCTTAATAATTTTATCAATACGACGGAGAGCAAAGGGATCAGCTGGACAAGCCTTGTTCAAATCCGTGTAATCCACACACATACGCCAAGTGCCGTTCTTCTTAAGTACTAGCACTGAGTTAGCTAACCACTCGGGGTGAAAAACCTCCACAATAAACCCTGCTGCCAAGAGCCGGGCTACCTCCTCGCTAATGGCTTTACGTCTTTCTTGATTGAAGCGGCAGAGAAACTGCTTGACTGGTTTAAACTTGGGATCGATATTAAGAGTGTGCTCAGTGAGTTCCCTCGGTACACCTGGCATGTCAGAAGGTTTCCATGCAAAGACGTCCCGGTTCTCATGGATGAACTCGATGAGCGCGCTTTCCTATTTCAGATCCAGGTTAGCACTAATACTAAACTGCTTGGATGAATCGCCAGGAACAAAATCACCCAGCTTAGTCTCATCAGCAGATTTAAACTTCAAGGCTGCATCATGCTCTGTAGTTGGTTTTTTCAAAGAAGTCATATTCGCCGGATCAACATTGTCTTTGTAGAACTTCAACTCCTCTGTTACACAAACCGACTCAGCATAGGCCGCATCACCTTCTTCCCATTCCAAAGCGATCTTATGGCTCCCATATACCATGATGGTCCCCTTATGACCCAGCATCTTGAGCTACAGATAAACATAACAGGGCCTTGCCATGAACTTAGCATAAGCCGGCCGTCCAAATAGGGCATGGTATGGGCTCTTGATTTTCACCACTTCAAAAGTCAATGTCTCTGATCTTGAATCATGATCATATCCAAAAGCAACCTCCAGAGCTATCTTACCAACTGGATACGCCGACTTACTAGGCACCACACCATGGAAAACAGTGTTTGACGGTTTGAGATTTTTATCTGTCAATCCCATGCGATGGAAGGTCTCATAATACAAGATGTTGATACTACTCCCTCCATCCATGAGAACCTTGGTGAACTTATACCCTCCAACCCGAGGTGACACCACCAACGCCAGATGACCCGGATTATCAACCCGGGGTGGATGATCCTCTCGACTCCACACAATAGGTTGTTCAGACCAGCACAAGTAACAGGGCACCGCCGGTTCAATGGAGTTAACTGCCCTTTCATGAAGCTTCTGATCATGCTTGCACAGGCTAGTGGTGAAAAAATGATACTGCCCACTATACAACTGCTTCGGGTTGCTCTGGTAACCTGACTGTTGTTGTTGCTGACTCCCCTGATGATTATAACAACCCTGGTTGCCCTAACTACCTTGATTGCCATGTCCGCTTTGATTACCTTGAAATCCTCAGCCAGAACTGCCTCCACCATAACGCAGCCCATGAGACCCGGGTCCTGAACCGCCAGACGGTCCCTGATCATATCGGAAAAGATCGGAGTTTTTAAACTCCCACATAATAAAGCAATCCTTCCAGAGGTGCGTAGCTAGCCTTTCTTGCATCCCATGCCTTGTGCAAGGCTGGTTTAACAGGCGCTCAAGATTGACACCTGATCCTCCACTCCGCAGGGGTGGTTTACCCTTATGACGCTGACCATTATCCTGCGCGTTGGTGTTAGCCACAAAATCTAAACTATTATCCGCTTTACGCTTACCATTATTTCCATGGCTCGTCGGGTTATGTTGCTACCCTTTGGTGTTCCCGCTCTTCTTTCCCTTCCCCGGCTTTTCATCCTCAGACTTGGTACTATCAGAGTCGGCAAATTTAAGCAGAGCTGCCATAAGTGTTCACATGTCATTGCAGTGATGCTTGAGCCGTTGCTTCAGAGGCTTGAACCGGCAATTGCCCTCCAACGTCAAGACTGCTAAATTGGCATTGATGCGGTCCGACGAATGCAAGATTTCTGAAACCCAGCGGACCCAATGGGTTGTCGGTTCACCTTCTTCTTGGACACAGATGAGGGAGTCCTGGATTAGGGGGTATCCGGACAGCCGGACTATATACTTTGGCCGGACTATTGGACTATGAAGATACAAGACTCAAGACTTCGTCTCGTGTCCGGATGGGACTCTCCTTTGCGTGGAAGACAAGCTTGGCGATTCTGATATTATGTTTCCTTTCTTGTAACTGACTCCATGTAAACCCTAGCCCTCTCCGGTGTCTATATAAACCAGAGAGTTCGGTCTGTATGAGGACGATCACAACATTCATAATCATCATAGGCTAGCTTCTAGGGTTTATCCTCTACGATCTCGTGGTAGATCAACTCTTGTAACACCCATATCATCAATATCAATCAAGCAGGAAGTAGGGTTTTACCTCCATCGGGAGGGCCCGAACCTGGGTAAACATTGTGTCCCTTGCCTCCTGTTACCATTAGCCTTAGACGCACAGATCAGGACCCCCTACCCGAGATCCGCCGGTTTTGACACCGACATTGGTGCTTTCATTGAGAGTTCCTCTATGTCGTCGCTGCAAGGCTAGATGGCTTCTTCAATCATCAACAACGCGGTCCAGTGTGAGACTTTCTCCTCCGGACAGATCTTCGTGTTCGGCGGCTTCGCACTGCGAGCCAATTCGCTTGGCCATCTGGAGCAGATCGACAGCTACACCCCTGGCGATCAGGTTAGGTTCAGAAACCTAAACTACACGGCCGATATCCACGGAGACTTGATCTTCAATAGATTCGGGCCTACGCCAGGAGCGCCGGACAGTCACGTTGTGCACGGCTTAGACCTGCTGCCGGACAGTGCTCAGGATATCGCCCCTGCAGGAGTCCCGGACCTAAATCCGGGGCAGATTGCCTCGCCCGAGGACGGGTGGATGGACCCCGCCCCAGAGGCTACGCACCCATCAGCGGTAGAGCCGAGCACAGACTTCACCCCCAAGGAAGCCTGTGACACCGGACCCCCGGACTCGTATCCGATTGTAGGTTCCAGGCCGCGCACTCCCAAGCCTGCCGAACCTGGGTGGGCTCTGGTAATGGAGTTCACCGTTGTGGATATCTTCCAACACTCGCCCCTTGGCGACATGCTAAACTCGTTAAAGTCTCTCTCATTGTCAGGAGACTCTTGGCAGAACTATATCCGGCTCGAGCGGGAAGCTGGCGATGAGGGAATTCGTTGCCCACCCACCACCCACTTCATTGCCACTGTCGAGAACGTAATAGACATGCTCGAATTCGACTCTGACGACACCGACGGTATGGACGTCGGCACAGGGGGCGATTCAGAACCACCACTCACGGAGCGCTGGACTGCCACTTCATCATACGATATATACATGGTGTATACGCCCAAGAAGGATGACAACGACAACTCGAAGGATAAAACCCCCAGACAAAAGCCAAAATGACGCTGTAGGCGCCGCTCCAAGTCCAGAGACAGTAAAAATAGCGATAACAGCGCTAGAAAGATCGACATGACAACCAACTTCGAAGGCAACAACGACCATATGGACCCAGCGATGGAGCAGGATGAACTAGATCACGCCGAACACAGCTCGGAGCAGACGCCCGATCACAACGATCTCGAGGAATGAACTAATCAAACCGCCCCGGGACAAGAGCACAGTCCGGATGATGATGCATTCACCATCCCGAAGACACGCTTGGAACGAGACAACCTCCACAGAAAGCTTATGGCCACTGCGAGAAGTCTGAAGAAGCAGAGGCAAAAGCTTAAAGCCGCACAGGACACGCTCAATCGTAGATGGAATAAAGTACTAGACACTGAAGAAAAGTATGGCGACGATCGCCAAACAAAGAGCTATCCAAAGGGCAAGCTGCTACCAGAATTCGGCGACGAGGCCGTTCCACCGAAGAACAATACGGCCAATAGGCCAAACAAACCACCTCGAAACAATGGAGCAGCTACCAACGACGCACACGATTTATGTGAGCTCCCGGACAAGAAGGCTGGCGCTACCAGGTCCATCTATGGATCTAGAGGACGCCCCCCGGCAAAGGACCATGGTAACCAAAACGATCAGACTGGTCGGATACCTGTTCGGAATCAATACCGGAGACATCAACAGCCGACTACATGCCATAGCACGTCTAGAAACAGGGGGGCTGCTCACCCTCTGTGCTTCACCGAAGAGGTACTGGACCACGAATTTCCACAAGGTTTCAAACCTATGAATATAGAGGCATATGATGGAATGACAGACCCCGGGGTCTGGATCGAGGATTTTATCCTGCATATCCACATGGCTCGTGGGGACGACCTCTACGCCATCAAGTATATCCCCCTCAAGTTGAAAGGACCAGCTCGGCACTAGTTCAAAAGCCTCCCCGAAAATTCAATCAGAAGTTGGGAGGAACTCGAGGACGCTTTTAGGGCAAATTTTCAAGGGACCTTTGTCCGACCCCCGGATGCAGATGATTTAAGTCACATAGTTCAACAGCCTGGAGAGTCCGCCCGCAAACTTTGGAACAGATTCCTCACTAAGAAGAATCAAATTGTCGACTGTCCGGATGCTGAAGCCCTAGCGGCCTTCAAGCACAGTATCCATGACGAATGGCTCGCCAGACACCTCGGCCAAGAAAAGCCAAGGACAATGGCAGCCCTAACTAGCCTTATGACCCGCTTTTGTGCAGGTGAAGACAATTGGTTGGCCCGTAGAGGCACCAGCGACCCAAGTACATCCGAAATTAGGGATGGAAATGGGAAGCCACGGCGCAATAAAAACAAACGTCGAAACAAGGAAGTAAGTCCGTACAACACAACGCTCAACGCCGGATTCAGGGGCTCTCAACCCGGTCAACAAAAGAAGGCACTTAAAGGCAGCAATGAAGGACCGTACGGCCTGAACAAAGTCTTGGACAGACTATGCCAAATCCACGGCACCCCCGAAAAACCTACGAACCACACTCACAGAGAATGCTGGATCTTCAAGCAGACTGGCAAATTAAATGCCAAACACAAGGGAAGGGAAACACCAAGTGAAGACGAGGATGAGCCTCGCCAGCCGAACACTGGGGGACAGAAAAAATTCCCACCAGAGGTAAAAACAGTAAACATGATCCATGCGACTCACTTATCAACGAGAAGGCGCGAACGCGCACTCAGAAACGCATGCGCTATAGAGCTCGTTGCACCCAAACTCAACCACTGGTCGGCCTGCCCGATCACCTTCGATCACAGGAACTACCCGACTATTATGCGGCACGGAGGATCAGCTGCCTTGGTGCTCGACTCAATGATCGACGGATACCATCTTACTCACGTCCTCATGGACGGCGGCAATAGTCTTAATCTAATATGCCAGAACACTGTCCGCAGGATGGGGATAGACCCATCCAGAATCAACCACAGTAACACCACCTTTGAAGGGGTGATACCAGGCGTCAAAGCACACTGCAGGGGCTCCCTCGTACTAGAGGTGATGTTCGGCTCCCCAGGCAACTTCAGCAGCGAAAAACTACTCTTCGCCATCGCCTCCCTCCAATGTGGTTATCAAGCATTGCTTGGGAGAACGGCCTTTCCCGCTTCAATGCAGTACCGCACTACGCCTACCTTAAACTAAAGATACCCGGTCCACGCGGCGTCATCACCGTTAACGGAAGTACAAAGTGTTCCCTACGCATGGAATAATACGCGACGGCTCCAGCAGCCGGACTCTAAGCGACCTCTAATACCAGAAAGCATGATTGGTCGTCAAGACCACGGACACGGTTAGACAAGTCCGGCAGCCCAGATCAACCTGATCTGGGCGCCACACATGTAATCCCATAGAGGACACCAGGGGCTATAGATAAATAATAAAGCCCAATTCTAGGCCTAACCTTATTAGCAGGCCAATGTCTAACACTTCTACTATCCATTAGTGATAGCTAACTTTTCGCACGCTTATGTCATACTCTTCTCCATGAGTTTTTCATTTCACAGACACCATTCGTGCAACACCCTCCCAGGCCACGGCACAATAGAGACAAAGGTGCAGACGTGCAGCAGGGCCCCGCTCAAAGTTTTCTCTTTAGATTAAGCCACTGTGTAAACCTTCTTTATTGTCTCTTGTTACTTACATATCCCATGGGCACTACACCCACAGAGGATACTGCCGTTATTGGCATTTCGCCATGACAGACTAATGCACGTACCTAGGAATATAGGGTTCATAATAAGGGGCGTTACTCAGCCCAGTAAAAGTCCGAATACCTTCGGGAGTGTTCGGCGTTGCGAGTTTGGCCTTATATGCATCAGCTTCAAATCACGTCTTTGGTCAAATGTTGGGTTTGCCTGACTCCTGGGTTCGCTGCCTTATGTTCTGTTTTTATCAGCTAAGGCGGCCAAAGGAGAACTACTGCGATTGTGCCCTGGTTATTTCGGATGAGCACCTCAGTAGAGAAAGCCAAAAACTGACTGTCATGATATAGCGAGAGACTGTTCAACCACTCGAAGACCTATCAGAATCTTTAGGATTCCTCCGCATTAACGAAGGACCGTTTCCCGGTCATGTACACACGCGCCCGTATTCGGATGCACACAAAGGTACCAGGGGCTACATAGTAGCCCCACCGTCAAACTCCTATGGCTAAGGGAAAGTGTTATAGCTATATAGTCTAGTTGCCTAGTTCGACGTGCGATCACCTCCTTAATGGACCAAGACGTTGGATCAAGTGTGATTACTCATACTTTTCGCGAACACCCCCGCACTGTGTGCGTGGGGGCTGAAGCCAACGACTACTAAATTTCAGATTACACATATACATACAAATGGCCGCACGCGAGGCACAACAATACTTTCGGGCACAAAGTATAAATATCTGTTCCACAATTGAAATAACATTGTTTTTACAATGACAAGATTTTTCACTCGAACATGACATTCTTCGAGCACTGAGCCTCTATTAAGCGAGCGCCTTCTACTACCTGATCCAAGTAGTGCTCGGACGGATCTTGGCCGCCCGCCGGATTCTAGGTCGCAATCATGGTGGCCTCCATATCTGTCCAATATGCTTTAACGTGGGCAAGGGACATCTGTGCACCCTATATGCATGCCGACCTCTTCACGGCATCAATCCGTGATATGGCACCAAGGAATTGTTGCACTAAACCAAAGTAATTGTCCGGCTTGGGCCCTTTTGGCCATAGATGGTCTATCACAGACCGCATTGCAAATCCGGACAGCCTGTGGAGCTCGGCCACAGCAGCCATTTTCTCACTCAGAGGCAATGTGCGCGTTGGAGCGTTGAACTACGTCCAGAACATCTTTTCCACTTCATCATCTTTTGAATCCTCAAAAAACTTGACTGCATCAGCCGCACTCTTCGCCAAATCCGCATAGGTGTCCGCAGGACTCCAGCGTCGATCAAGAGGAGCGTACTTCGGATCCAAACACTTCAGCCGCAACAAATAGGCTGTCGAAGCTCCTCTCACGCATCCCTAATGTCGGAATGCATCTCCTTAGCCGCATCAAGAGCCTTCTTTAGGTCAACCTTATTTGCCTGGTTTTCTTTTTCAAGCAACTCATACCGGTTGGCGGCCTTTTCTAGCTCCACAGCCATTTCGGCTATTTTGTCTTCGCTCCGGCGATGAGCAGCCTGTTCGCATGGGCATGTTCCTTGGCCAGGGCAAGTTTCGCCCTCAGGGCTTCCATGGCAGTAGCACCATCTGCAGCCCAAACATATAACATTAGCATTATGGTCCTCTCAGTTTTTCCTACATAAATATATAATAAGGAAAGCATATCACATACCTTGTGACTCGTTCAGCCGCTCGTTCACCAGCGTGATATCGGCATCAATAACTCCAATTTGCCTCCTCAGTTCGGCAACTTCAATGGATTATTCGTCTGCTGGATCCTTAGACACCTGCGCATAAATACAGCGCGAACATTACTTCCAGAATATGAACCCCCGTTTGCCGCCTAAGGCGGACAACCAGAGTCTCAGGGGCTACTATCTATATGGAGCACACCTAGCGCGTGCGTCACAGCTAAAAATTATGTATTTCTCATTACATACCTCAAAGCCTCTAAGCAGGCTCGTAAAGGCTTCATTCAACCCGCTTGTGGCAGATGAATTTTTCTTGAGCACCATGCTCATTAATGAATGGTGCTCCTCCGAGAGATCAGCTCGCTCCAGAAGGCCCGCCGGCGTGTCCGGACGGACGCCGGATTGCGCCGAACCCTTTTTGTCACCCCCGTGGGAGCCGAATACTCCGGGCTCAGGGCGGCCGAAGTATTAGCTTCTAGCTCCGGCAGGACTGGACTCCTCCGTGATAACACCTCGGGGTCGCCTGCCTCATGAGGTGGAGAGTTTGGTGGAGTCTCACTCTCCATCATCTCCGGAGGGAGATCCCCCGAAGACGAACTCTGTTGAGAAGAGCTGCTAGCCTGGCTGCAAAGAATAGATCTTGGTTATTGCTCGCAAGGAAGGAAGTAGTACCTTCATATTTAAGATTAACTTACAACTCGGTTGAGGGAGCCCTTCGGGGCAGGGCCCCCTGGCGAAGCTTTCTTCCCTTGTTTCGCCACCTCCGCCTCCAAGTCTTCGGAGGCAGCCCTTTTCTTCTCGCGAGGGGAGGAGGCCTTAGATTCCTCTCCCCGACTATCCACCTTTGGGGAGGTAGCAATTCCCCCGGTTTGGATGCGCAATGTGTGAAGCTCTACTTCTTTGTTCTTCCCTTCGTCTTTCCCTGAGGGCACTTTGCTTAGCACACGGTCAAGCATCTTGGCTATGGCAGGACTGGGCGAGCCTTCGGGAAGTGGCACCGGACACCTGATTCTCTCCGCCTTGCTGCGCTATTCCTGGCCGCGGAGGATTTTCAGAATAATATTATGATAAATATAAACGAAGTGTTCGGTTTTTGGGTTACTTACTTGGGTATCTGGGCGATTGCAGCTCAGGCCCGCATCCTCGGTGGTGTCCGGACACTTTGCTTGTGGTCCGAAGAATAACTTACACATCCCTTCGAGCGTCAGGTCGAAGAAGTGTAGAATAGTCCATGGACCTTCCGGATTGAACTCCCACATCCGGAGAGGCCGGCGTTTGCACGGTAACATCCGTCAGATTAGCATTACCTGAATTATGCTGGCAAGGCTAATGTCCCTCTCCAGAAGCTCCCTGATGCGGCTTTGTAGTGTGGGTACATCATTAGCAGGCCCCCAATCCCGTCCTATATTGGTCCATGACGCCAGTTGGGGAGGAGGACCCGAACAGAAGTCGGGGGCAGCCACCCACTTTGTACCTCTGGGAGTCGTGACGTGAAACCACCTCCGCTGCCATAAATCGGACACCTCTGGGAAGGAGCCCTCTGGCCATGGAGCGTCAGCATTCCTGCTTATTATTGCACCTCCCTCCGTGTGACGCTCTTCAATCATCTTCGGGTTCAAATTAAAGGTCTTGAGCCATAAGCCATAGTGTGGAGCGACATGAAGAAAAGCTTCGCACACGACGATGAACGATGAAATATGGAGGATAGCGTCCGGAGCTAGATCATGAAAATCTAGCTTGTAATAGAACATGAGCCCTCTCACAAAGGGATCAAGGGTGAGGACCAAGCCGCGGAGAAAGTGAGAAACAAATACGACGCTCTCGTTGGGCTCGGGAGTAGGGATGACCTGCCCTGGAGCAGGAAGCCTGTGCTTGATGTCGGCGGTTAGATATACAACCTCCCTAAGCTTTGCAATGTCCTCCTCTGTGACCGAGTAGGCCACCCACCGGCCTTGGTTGGATCCGGACATGATGAAGGATCCGGGGTGCTTGGGTTTGGGTTTCGGGTGTTAGAACTCGAGATGTGAAAAGGCGCAAGGGTGGTGGAAAAGAGGGATAGGCCTCAGCCCCTTTAGAAAAGCGGAGAATATCAAGCGTCCTCAGCATAACCGCTCGGGACTTGCCTAAAAACACGGAGTCCTACCAACAGGCGTCATGGGGCTGCACGCTCCCACATTGATGGGAAATCCCATGATAAGAGGAGCACGATCTCTGCTTGGACAGGATGTGCCAATAAGACCGCCTCGCAATGCGTATCGAGGCGGGCCAAGAAGAACCGGTTCATATTGGATCAGATCACGGCATAAGAGCACATCATACAAAAGTTGCCGACAGATCAGATTTGTGAAATATTATTCTCTCTACGGTGGTATGCGAAGATCATCTTGCAGATCCGGACACGACTCAAGTGTTCGATAATAACTTTGGAGTATTCGGAGATGGAACCCGCCTTGCAATGCCAAAGACAAACTGCGCGCCGGACTCATCGTCATTGAAGCCTGGTTCAGGGGCTACTAAGGGAGTCCTGGATTAGGGGGTATCCGGACAGCCGGACTATATACTTTGTCCGGACTGTTGGACTATGAAGATACAAGACTCAAGACTTCGTCCCGTGTCCGGATGGGACTCTCCTTTGCATGGAAGACAAGCTTGGCGATTTGGATATTATGTTCCCTTCCTTGTAACCGACTCCATGTAAACCCTAGCCCTCTCCGGTGTCTCTATAAACCGGAGAGTTCAGTCCGTATGAGGATGATCACAACATGCATAATCATCATAGGCTAGCTTCTAGGGTTTAGCCTCTACGATCTCGTGGTAGATCAACTCTTGTAACACCCATATCATCAATATCAATCAAGCAGGAAGTAGAGTTTTACCTCCATCGAGAGGGCCCGAACCTGGGTAAACATTATGTCCCTTGCCTCCTGTTACCATTAGCCTTAGACGCACAGATCGGGACCCCCTACCCGAGATCCGCCGGTTTTGACACCGACAACAGGCGGCTAAATCCACAATTGACATGGGATGCTTGCGCGTGTCCTTGAAATTCAGGATAAACCGGGCCTTTAACTTGGCCCATGACCCAATGGAGTTAGCTGGCAAACTTTTCAGCCAAGTACGAGCTATTCCTTCCAAGATCATGGTGAAGTATTTAGCACATGCCGCATCATCCACATCCAGCATCTCCATCGCCATCGCATAGCTTTTGACCCATGACTCGGGGGGTAAATCAGCAGTGTAATTGGGCACCTTTCGAGGACCCTTGAAGTCCTTGGGCAGCCGCACATTGCGTAGAGCCGGGGTGAGACATGGCACCCCCCAAGAACTAAAAGCAACACCTGGTTCCACTGAAGTTGTTGGACGAACCGGAGTAAACTCACGGTCCGCATACTGTGCTGCTAACTCGGCTTATCTACGTGCTCTACCATGATCCACCATGTCCTGAGCATTGGCACCACCGCCCGCTGGGTTAGGCCCTCGAGGGGGGTTACGGTTCCGTGCCCTGCTTGACACAGCCGGTTCATCAATATGCCTGCTGTAACTCCGGCTCAGGCGAGGGGTTGAATGAACCCTGTCTCGACTATACGAATAAGCCTGCTGCTGAACTAGAGTCATTTGAAGGAGATCTCTGGCCCGCCGCATCTCAACCGCTGCTGGAGACTTGCCTTCCATTGGAATAGTTGCCAAACGCGACGTCGCAGCGATCAAGGGTAGAAAAGTGAGACGATGGTGTTGACACGTACTGAGGTGGGTCATGGTTCTATCGAGGCGGGTCCATCGTCCGTGGCTGACCCGGCGCTCCCGTCCCAGGTGCTTCAACCCGGTTCACCACTGTCGGGTTACTGGTTTTCGCTCCTGGTGTGTTAAAGAGATTCATTGCTTCATAAACCGGTGATAGACGAGACCGATGCCTCCTCCTCATCATGTTGTTTGAAGCCTTCTGATCCAGCATGAGTCAATAATTTTCTGCCTGAATCTATTATGCCTGAGCATCCAAAGCGGCCTGCTCCTCAGCCATCCTGGTTTCCTCAGCCGCCAAGTCCTCCTTGGCCTGAGCTATCTGATCTCGCAGCTTCGTGACCTCCGTGTTATGCTGATATTGATTATACGGGTTAACCTCTATGGTCAACAATGTTGTCCAAGCGTCCAATAAATCGGACAGGACTTGAGCAGGCGGGCGCGCAGGGCTTCCTGCCCCGGCTACCATTGTCGCTGCTGATCCAAAAGTTATTGCTGCCACAATTGAGGAGTGTTGCGTGGGCTGAATACCGGCCATGAAGATCACAACCCTGTTTGTCGGCTCAAGGGGGTCCGGAATACTGTCGCCATCGGAACAACCCCCAAACCAGCCATCTTGCAGTTGGTACAGTGACTCAGTCTCACCGGTGGATGATTTGCCATCTGAATAGACAACCATCTCACCGTCGGATACCGGTTCAGATTCCGCACCATTGATGAATCCTACGAACGCACGCTTCATGGTGGGCTGAACCCGGGCGGGGCTTGCACGCTGAGCCGTCTCGATGAGGTCGGTGCAGATGTCCGGCTCAGGGCCCGGTTCACTGATCCTCCCAATGAAGACATGAATTCCTCCAAAGGGGACCCGATACCCGTACTCGATTGAGCTGGTGTTGGGCCCCAGCCTGCGTCATCGATGTAGAGCTTGCTGCGACGTGTCCCTTGAGCCCTTCGAAATTGACCTATAAGAACTTGAAACCATCGTGCGATAGCCCCGCGGTGGGCGCCAACAGTCGTGGAATTGTCACGTCAGATGTCCTAGTGCGAGGACTTAGTCGTGGAGCCATCGCAACGAGGTTAGCTTAAAGGGGTTAAACCGGACAAAGGATATGGGGAGTTTATACTGGTTCGGCCCCTTGCGGCAAAGGTAAAAGCCTACGATCCAGTTGTGGTGGAATTGATGGGGTTTTGATGACCAGGGAGCGAATCCGCTTTGCCTGGCTCTCGACTTGTTGTTTCTTGTCCTTGAACCGCCGCCGGGTCGTCCCTTTATATACACAGGTTGACGCCCAACGGTTTATAGAATCTCGGCTGACTCATCCATGTGTCCGGCTCGGTTCCTACTCTTTCCTACCTTGCGACACAAGTTACGCATCATATGGCGGTTTATGTCTACGAGCCCTAATCCGCCTTTGGGCCCTGGGCCTCTAAATCTCTACAGTAAAGCACCATACTCCTTGTCTTCATGGGCTTCAGTATGGATAACTCATTACGGGTATAACCCGGCCCCACTTGGGCGGTTTATACTCAGTAGTTATATCCCCAACAGCTTGCTTGTTCCTTTCCTCCTCCATTTTTTCCATTCCCAGTGTTCATTGGGCTTTTCTTCATTTCCTCTAGTTTAGAGGAGGCCGCATTCAACTGTGTCCGACTTGCTTCAAGCTCTTGGGACAGCATGTTGTTCTTCTCTTTAAGGACCTGCGGTCATAACGATCCTTAAAACGGTTAGTCTATACCGCTTCAAGTCTCGGGAGCTACTGGCACATATCTATTAAATTTGCACAAACTTTCACTTGTATATCGTTTGAGAACAGGCGAGTAACTCCAGTGAGTCCGTCCCGGACAGCTCGAATATATGCCTCCATGGTGCTAAGGGTGGCAAATTCCTGCTCAGAAAAAGCCGACGCGCATAGAGTCTCTTTTAGGCGTTGATGGTTCATCGCACTCTCCACTTCGGAATTGGTGATGGATACGTCATCCGAATCCTCATGAGGTGGATGAGTCGGTGCCGCCTCCGTATGGGCACCCGTCCTAGTTGATGAGTTCGGCGTAGGATTCGCTGCAGCTCGGCTAGCTGGGATCTTGGGTACGGTTCACCGTGTACCTCTCCTGAGATGATAGAAGGGGGAGAAACATGACAATTTGATCTTATGCACAGGCATATATTAAATAATTATACATCTTTGATGATGGGGGAGGATCAGCGGCGCTCCCGGTCTCCTTTCATTTTGAACGCTCACCCCGCGAAGATGTTGCCTGTCTTGGGGCTACCCTTGATTGGGTTCGGCTCGTTGAACGCCGATCCTATAAGGCATGGTTTAGTATGATGGGGGAGTTGCAAACAAGGATCCTCTTTTTAAAGATGGTTTCTAAACACTTACCATAACGTAAGAGAAAAATCCATGGTAGTCGCCCATAATCGCCACTTCTGAGCCGTCAAGGCTCGCTAGATAATAGACTCCACCATCAAACTTCACAAATATATCCTGGATTTGTCCGGATATGTCCTTTCCTTCCCCTATAAACCGACTTGGTATGACCCTAGGCCCCCCGGGTGTCTATAAAAACCGAAGGGGTTAGTCTGTAGAGGATATCATAATATTCATAGGCTAGACAAGCTAGGGTTTAGCCATTGCGATCTCGAGGTAGATCAACTCTTGTAACCCTTATACTCATCGAATACAATCAAGAAGGATGTAGGGTTTTACCTCCTTCAAGAGGGCCCGAACCTGGGTCAACATTGTGTCCCTTTGTCCATTGTTACCATTGATCCTCAGACGCACAGCTTGGGCCCCCCTACCGAGATCTGCCAGTTTTGACACCGACACATGGTGATTTGGTTTTCGATCCGAGGTCGAATCTTTCCTAGTGGGGAGATGATGCAGAGCATCCTATGGACATCACCATGTCAAGAGTCCATTCGGCAAGTGACACGTACGACACCTACTTCACATACATAAAGGTGAATCATCTCCTTTACACATGCTCACTTGACCCCTTCGAGGATGGTATATTACTTGACACCCCTCTTGTGTGCATGCATAGGTATTGTTCGCTATGGACGACGAGCAGGAGTGCGAGTGCAAGTGTACAACTACACCATCTACGAGGGAAGCGTGGAAGCGAAGACAGAAGAAGACGGAGCTGCATCGTCTACAGTGGCCGGACGCCGACGTGCCACCAGACGTCTAACATGTTGGGGAACGTTGGGAAACAAAAAATTTCCTACGCTCAACAAGATCAATCTAGGAGATGAACATCTACGAGAGGAGAGATGCATCTACATACCCTTGTAGATCTCTAAGAGGAAGTGTTAAGAAACATGGTTGATGTAGTTGAACGTCTTCGCGATCCAATCACGATTCATCCTGCGAACTCCCGATGCAAGTGCCGAACGGACGGCACCTCCGCTTTCAACACACGTACGGCTTGATGATGCCTTCACCTCCTCAATCCAGCGAGTGATGGTTAAGTAGTATCTTGAGTCCTCCGGCAGCACGACGGTGTGATGGCGGCGGTGGTGGAGAAATCTCAGCAGGGCTTCGCCAAGCACTACAGAGAAGAAGATAGACTACGAGGGAGATGGAGGGCAGCGTCATGGCATAGATGGGTGCGGTTGCCCTCCCTCTACCCCTCTATATATAGGGGGAAGGGAGGAGGAGGGGGCACCCTAGGGTTCCCTAGGAGGCGGCGGCCACCAGCGGAAAACCCTAGACGGGTTTTTGTGCCCCCCCGGGAGCCTTGGCCCCCAAGGCAATGGGGGTGGCTGCCCTAGGGGAGCGCCCCTACGCCTTCTGGTTACATGATATGGGGTGGGGGGGGCGCTCAACCCCTTAGTGGGTTGGTTTGCCCCCTCCCCTTGGCCCATGGGGCCCCCCAACACTTGACGGGCCCCTCGAAAACCCCTTTCGATGACGCTGGTCATCTCCCGGTACACCCAGAACAATTCCGGACTCCAATACCCTTCGTGCAATATATCGATCTTCACCGCCGGACCATTCCGGAGTTCCTCCTCATGTCCAGGATCTCATCCAAGACTACGAACAACCCTCGGTAACCACCATAATGACTCAACTATACTTATATCGTCACCAAACTTTAAGTGTGTAGACCCTGCGGGTTCGAGAACTATGCAGACATGACCGAGACACCTCTACGGTCAATAACCAATAGCGGGACCTGGATGCTCATATCGGTTCCCACATATTGTACGAAGATCTTATCGGTTGAACCTCGATGTCAAGGATTCGGCTAATCTTGTATGTAGTTCCCTTTATCTATCGGTATGTTACTTGCCCGAGATTTGATCGTCGGTATCTCCATACCTAGTTCAATCTTGTTACCAGCAAGTCTCTTTACTCGTTCCGTAATACAAGATCTCGTGACTAACTCATTGGTCACATTGCTTGCAAGCTTATTGTGATGTTGTATTACCGAGTGGGACCTGAGATACCTCTCCGTAATATAGAGTGACAAATCCCAGTCTTGATCCATGCCAACTCAACAGACACCCTCGGAGATACCTGTAGAGCACCTTTATAGTCACCCAGTTACGTTGCGACATTTGGTATACACAAGGCACTCCTCTGGTGTCAGTGAGTTGCATGATCTCATGGTCATAGGAACATATACTTGACATGCAGAAAAACGATAGCAATAAACTTGATACGATCATTTGCTACATTCATAGTTTGGGTCTTGTTCATCACATCATTATCCTAATGATGTGATCCTGTTATCAAATGACAACTCATGTCCATGGCTAGGAAACCATAGCCATCTTTGATCAACGAGCTAGTCCGGTAGAGGCTTACTAGGGACATGTTGTTGTCTATGTATCCACACATGTATGTGAGTTTCCGGTCAATACAATTATAGCATGGATAATAAACGATTATCATGAACAAGGAAATATAATAATAACCACATTAGTATTGCCTCTAGGTCATATTTCCAACAGTCTCCCACTTGCACTAGAGTCAATAATCTAACATTACATGGTAATGAATCTAACACCCACAGAGTTCTGGTGTTGATCATGCTTTGCCCGTGGAAGAGGTTTAGTCAATGGATCTACAACATTCAGGTCCGTATGCACTTTGAAAATGTTTATGCCTTCCTCCTTGATGTAACCGCGGATGGAATTGAAGTGTCGCTTTATGTGTCCTGTCCTCTTGTGAAACCTTGGTTCCTTGGCTAGAGCAATGGCACCAGTGTTGTCACAGAACAGAGTCATCGGCTCTAGTGCGCTGGGCACAACTCTAAGATCTGTCATGAACTGCTTCATCCAGAAAACTTCCTTTGCTGCTTCCAAGGCAACTATGTACTCCCCTTCGCATGTAGAATCGGGTACCACGCTTTGCTTGGAACTGCACCAGCTTACCGCTCCCCCATTTAGAATATATATGTATCCGGTTTGAGACTTAGAGTCATCTGGATCAATGTCAAAGCTTGCATCAACGTAGCCCTTTACGACAAGCTCTTGATCACCTCCATAAATGAGAAACATTTCCTTAGTCCTTTGCAGGTACTTAAGGATATTCTTCACCGTTGTCCAGTGATCCACTCCTGGATTACTTTGAAAACTTCCGGCCATACTTATGGCAAGGCCGACATCCGGTCTTGTGCACGGCATCGCATACATGATAGAGCCTATGGCAGAGGCATAGGGGATGACACTCATCTTTTCTCTATACCCTGTAATCGCTGGGCATTGAGTCTGACTCAACTTCACACCTCGCAATACAGGCAAGAACCCCTTCTTGGACTAATTCATTTTGAAGTTCTTTAAAATATTAATAAGGTATGTGCTTTGTGAAAGTCCTATCAAGCGTCTTCATTTATTTCTATGGATCTTGATGCCTAATATCAAAGCAGCTTCTCCTAGGTCCTTCATTGAAAAACTCTTGTTCAAATATTCCTTCACGTTTTCCAAAAGTTCTATATTGTTTCCAATCAGCAATATGCCATCCACATATAATACTAGAAACGCTATAGAGCTCCCACTCACTTTCTTGTAAATACAAGCTTCTCCATAAACTTGTATAAACCCAAACGCCTTGATCACCTCATCAAAGAAAATATTCCAACTCCGAGATGCTTGCACCAGCCCATAAATGGATCGCTGGAGCTTGCACACTTTGTCAGCGTTCTCTGGATCGACAAAACCTTCCGGTTGCATCATATAATACAACTCTTCCTTAAGGTAACCATTAAGGAACGTTGTTTTGACATCCATCTGCCAGCTTTCATAATTGAAAAATGCAGCTATTGCCAACATGATTCTGACGGACTTGAGCATCGCTACGGGTGAGAAAGTCTCATTGTAGTCAACTCCTTGAACTTGTGAAAAACTTTTTGCCACAAGTCAAACTTTATAGACGGTGATATTACTGTCCGCGTCCGTCTTCTTGAAAATCCATTTATTTTGAATGGCCTTTCGCCCTTCAGGTAATATTCAAAGTCCATACTTTGTTTTCATGCATGGATCCCATCTTGGATTTCATGGCCTCTAACCATTCATCGGAATCCGGTCCCACCATCACTTCTCCATAGCTCGTAGGTTCATTGTTGTTATTGTCGAATAACATGACCTCCAAGATAGGGTTACTGTCCCACTTGGGAGCGGTACGTATCCTGGTCGACCTACGAGGTTTGATAGTAATTTGATCTGAAGCTTCATGATCATCATCATTTGCTTCCTCTTCAACTGACATAGGCGCCACAGAAGCATATTTCTGTGTTGTGCTACTTTCTGGTTGAAGTAAAGGTTCAACAACCTCGTCAAGTTCTATCTTCCTCCCAATCAATTCTTTCGAGAGAAACTCTTTCTCGAGAAAGGACCCATTCTTAGCGACAAACACTTTGCCTTCTGATTTGAGATAGAAGGTATACCCAACCATCTCTTTTGGGTATCCTATGAAGACACATTTGTCCACTTTGGGTTCGAGATTTTCTAGCTGAAGCCTTTTTACATAGGCATTTCAACCCCAAACCTTAAGAAACGACAACTTAGGTTTCTTGCCAAACCACAATTCATACGGTGTCGTCTCTATGAACTTAGATGGTGCCCTATTTAAAGTGAATGCAACTATCTCTAATGCATAACCCCAAAACGAGAGTGGCAGATCGGAAAGGGACATCATAGAACGCACCATATCTAATAAGGTACGATTACGACATTCGGACACACCATTACGCTATGGTGTTCCAGGTCGCATCAATTGTGAAACAATTCCACATTGTCTTAAGTGATTGCCAAACTCATAACTCAGATATTTTCCCCATCAATCGGATCGTAGGAATTTAATCTTCTTGTTACGATGATTCTCAACTTCACTCTGAAATTGATTGAACTTTTCAAATGTTTCAGACTTATGCTTCATCAAGTAGACATACCGATATCTACTCAAATCATCGGTGAAAGTGAGAAAGTAGTGCTATCCACTGCATGTCGCAATGCTCATCGGACCACACGCATCAGTATGTATGATTTCCAACATGTCACTTGCCCGTTCCATTGTTCCGAAAAATGGGCTTTTAGTCATCTTGCCCATGAGTCATGGTTCGCATGTGTCAAGTGAGTCAAAATCAAGTGACTCCAAAAGTCCATCAGCATGGAGTTTCTTCATGCACTTTACACCAATATGACCTAAGCAGCAGTGCCACAAGAAAGTGGTACTATCATTATCAACTCTAGATCTTTTGGAATCAATGTTATGAACATGTGTATCATCACTATCGAGATTCAATAAGTATAAACCCCTCACAATTGGTGCATGACCATAAAAGATATTACCCATATAAATAGAACAACAAATATTCTCTAATTTAAATGAGTAACCATCTCGCATTAAACAAGAAACAGATATAATGTTCATGCTCAACTCAGGCACTAAATAACAATTATTTAGGTTCATCACTAATCCTGATGGTAATCGAAGATCGAGCGTGCCAACGGCGATCATGTCAAACTTGGAACCATTTCCCACACGCATCGTGTCACATCCCTAGCTTCTGGTTTGCTCTGAGCTAGCTAGTCATGTGTTGCATCATGTTTAAATTTTAGTTAAACTTGAAATGGGGATTGTTTAAACCCTAGCACCAAATGAATGCAAATAGGCTCAAATAAAATCATTTTCAATGAACCCAAAATGCCTTTGAAAATGTTCATGATTTCTGATAAAGGTGAAAACCTCTGCAAAAAATTATGAACATATATCTAGGTTATTCCTGGATTCTTGAATTAAATCATAAAGTATTTGCATTTGGGCATTTAAATGCCAATAAATAGTTTAAATTCTCAAATAATCATAAACTAAAATGTTTGTTGTTGGTTATATTTCAAACATTGGCATTGATCAGTTTCATGATTTTTGGGTTTGGTCTAGTATTTTTAATAAAGTCACAAAGTTGCAGAAAATAGAAAATGATAGATAAAAGCAGAGAGCAGAGAACTTACCTGGCGCTCACCTGTGAAGCCCACCTGGAGGCCCAAGTGGCCGGCCCAGCCCACCAGGCCACCCTTCTGTCGTCTTCCTCCCCCTCGTCCCGAAGCAGCTCGGTGGCGCGCACCCGAGAGCCCTCGGCCACCTCCTGCTTCCACCTGGGAGCCCCGGGACTTCTACCAGCGCCACGGAGACGCCCGAAGACCCTGTCCCCTCTCCCTCACTCGCTGCTCTCTCTCCCCTCCCCTGGCTCTCTCCCCCGAGCTCACCCGAGGGCCACCGTCGCCGCCGCTCGCCGCTGCCGCGCCCAGAGCCACTACCCCGCCTCTCCACCGTGTCTAAAAGAACCGCCACCGTCTCGGGCCTCGCCGGCGTCGAGTCGCCGGCGGGTTTGACCCCGCTGACCCCGTTTGACCACGGGTGGGCCAGTTTGACCCCCTGGGTCAATGACAGGTGGGCCCAGCCCCGCTAATTAACTAGGATTAGTACCAAATGAATTTAGTTAAGCTAATCACACTAACATGCGGGACCCACTGTCAGGTTTGACCGGACCGCGACCTGTTGACCTGCTGACGTCACACTGACGTCAGGCTGACGCAGTAAATCATTTACTGGATTTATTCTTTTTAGGAAATTCCAGAAAATACCACAAACTTCTAAAAATCATAGAAATTCAACCGTAACTCCAAATTAAATAAGTTATATATGAAAAATGATCAGAAAAATCCAATCTATCCATATGTACTAGTTTCATGCATGTTAAAACACTTTAACCTTGCTGTTTAGGTGAAACAAGTTAATGCACCTTTATGACTTCATATAATGGGTTTGCATTTGAATCTTTGGTTCAAATGGACTCATTTCAATCTGTTCTAGCTTGCATTAGCCCAAAACACATTCATATTGCCATGTCATAGAATGCATCATATTGTGCTTTGCATTGATCGTGTTTCTTCTCTGTTTGTCGGTGTTGTTCCCCCTCGATAGATGTTGTACCGATGTTGTGATCGTTGACACTGATGAAGACTCAATGCTATCTTCAGAAGTGCCAGGCAAGCAAAACCCCCTTGTTCACTCCGATACAATCCTACCCTCTCGCCCTGCTCTCTTTTAGTGCATTAGGACAACAACGAGTCATTTGTTACTTGCTGCGGTAGCTGAACCCCTTTATCCTCTGCATGACCTGTCATTGCCACAATAAATAGATGAAACCCACTAGTATGAGTAGGAGTTGTTTGAGCCCTGTTGTGCCTACTCATTCATGTTTTTTGTCATGCCTGCTACTGCTTAGAGTTGAGTCAGGTCTGATTCATCGGGAATGAATCAGAGGTGTGTGAACATGTCCTACTGTGTGTGAGCTAAGTGTGTGAACACGATTTGATAAAAGGTATCGGTGAGAGGCCATGTAGGAGTACATGGTGGGTTGTCTCATTGAAGTCGTCCTTAGGAACTGAGTTCTATATTTGTGATCCATGATTCAGCTACTACCATGCATTGGGCCCTGAAATATGACCCCGCTCGACTTCTTATTCACCCTTGTCCTCTGTCCAGGAGTTGCAAGTAGTTTTTGGTGTTTGTAGTATGCTGGAGGCCGTGCGCAGCGCTGACCGGAGGGGTGGGCTGTGATGCGGTAGGCACGTGGCCGGGTGTACTGGGCGCCCGTTTGGTGTCACGGAACCCTGTTCACATCGTTTGGGGCTGTGAGCGAAACCCCGGCCGGATCTCCTCATGGATGGAACCCGAATAGGCGATAAACCTGGACTAGAGACTTAGGTGTTTAGGTAGGTCGTGGTCTACACCCACGTCGGCTTTCGCTTGAAGTCTGCCGAGCACATGTCGTGTGCAGACGCTCAGTGGTGGAAACATGTATCAAGAAGTACACCCCTGCAGGGTTAACATCATCTATTCGAATAGCCGTGTCCGCGGTAAAGGACTTCTGGGTTGCTTATATCAGTTCATCGACAAGTGAAAGTGGATACTCTAAAATACGCAAGATAAGTGTGAGTGCTATGGATGGCGTCCTCGTAGGAAGACGGGAGCGGATCCATAGTGGTGTATTGATATGGTGAATATGTGGACTCGTGTGCGCCACCTCAAAAGAGTTACTTGCAGTAGTAGTTCAGGATAGCCACCGAGTCAAAGCTGGCTTGCTGCAGTTAAACCCCACCATCCCTTTGTTGATAATGATGCATATGTAGTTAGTTCTGATGTAAGTCTTGCTGGGTACATTTGTACTCACGTTTGCCTATTTTATGTTTTTGCAGAGAGACTTCAGTCTCACTAGTAGTTTCGCGTGGACTTCGACATTTAGCTTGTTACCTCAGCTACGATCTTGTGCCCTCGGCAGGATCTGGTAGATAGTCAGGCTTCTCAGCCTTTTTCATTTATAGATGTCTGTACTTAGACATGATAGCTTCCGCTTGTGCTTTGACTTGTATGCTCTGAATGTTGGGTCATGAGACCCCTGTTTGTAATATCTCGCTCCTCGGAGCCTAATGAATACATACTTGGGTCGTAGAGTCATGTTGTGATGCCATGTTGTATTTGCACATATCGAGCATATTGTGTGTATGTTATTGAAATGCTTGGTATGTGTGGGATATGACTATCTAGTTGTTTATCCTTAGTAGCCTCTCTTACCGGGAAATGTCTCTTAGTGTTTCCATGGTAGCTTGCTACTGCTCCGGAACACTTAGGCTGGCCGGCATGTGTCCTTCTTCGTTCCTGTGTCTGTCCCCTCGGGGAAATGTCACACGATGAATACCGGAGTCCTGTTAGCCCGCTACAGCCCGGTTCACCGGAGTCCTGCTAGCCCAGTGCTACAGCCTGGATTCACTCGCTGATGACCGACACGTTCGATGCTGGGTCATGGATGCCTGTCCCTGTAAGTTTGTGCCACTTTGGGTTTACGACTAGCCATGTCAGCCCAGGCTCCTTATCATATGGATGCTAGCGACACTATCATATGCGTGTGCCAAAAGGCGCAAACGGTCCCAGGCAAAGGTAAGGCGACACCCGTGGGAATACCGTGCGTGAGGCCACAAAGTGATATGAGGTGTTACATGCTAGATCGATGTGGCATTGAGTCAGGGTCCTGACACATCGTCACTTCGTCCTTCGCCAGCCTCCATCTATTCCGTAGTTCCTACTTTGAGTTGCAAATGCGAGCAACTGAACTAGTATCAAATACCCGACACTACAACGAGAGTTGGTAAGGTACACATCAATAACATGTATATCATATATACCTTTGTTGGCGTTGTCCCCCTTCCTTTCGGCCAGATACTTGGAGCAGTTCTGCTTCCAGTGGCCAGTTCCCTTGCAATAAAAGCACTCAGTCTCCGGCTTGGGTCTAGCCTTGGGTTTCTTCACTGGAGGAGCAACTTCTTTGCCACCTTTCTTGAAGTTTCCCTTCTTTCCCTTGCATTTCATGAAACAAGTGGTTTTATTCACCATCAACACTTGATGCTCCTTCTTGATGTGTGACTCAGCGACTTTCAGCATCACGAACAGCTCAGAGACTAACTTGTTCATCCCTTGCATGTTATAGTTCAACACAAATCTCTTGTAGCTAGGTGGTAGTGATTGAAGAACTCTATCAGTGACACCCTCTGGCGGGAGCTCAATTCCCAACTCAGCCAGACGATTCTAGTACCCAGACATTCTGAGTATGTGCTCACTGACAGACCCGTTCTCCTCCATCTTGCAGGCATAGAACTTATCGGAGGTCTCATACCTCTCGATCTGAGCATTCTTCTCAAAGATAAACTTCAACTCCTGGAACATCTCATATGCTCCATGACGTTCAAAACGCCTTTGAAGTCCCGGCTCTAATCCATAAAGCATGGTGCACTAAACTATTGAGTAGTGATGTAGGGTGGAACTCTAGATGCCCAATCTTTCACGATTGGAGGGGATCCTACGAAGAACATGAGGAACACAAGGGGACAACACGAGGAGAGAAATCACTCAAACCAACAAGATTTGATTACACATGTGCTAGATCCTTGAAAACACAAAGAGATACACGATTCGAATCCAACAAAGGATGATACAAGTAGCAACTAGTTCATCTCCAAGAGGAGGTCTTGAGGGGTCTTCCCATGAAGGGGTCTTGAATCCAAAGAGGATCATCTCCGAAGAGGGAGCGGTCTCTCTCGGTGGAGTACATTGGGATGGATGAGCAAAGTTGTATCTCACAAATGAGCTAAACCATTGATAACCCTCGAAAGAGGGAGGAGGGGGGTCTATTTATAGTCTTAGTGGACGAAAGGGTAAGTGGGCTTCGGCCCAACACGCAGGTGGTCATACAAGCGTTAGACGTCCAACGGTCACCGATCGTCCGATGGCTCACGAGGCTCCGGACATCCGGTGCTAGTCGGAAATCTGCTATTTTGACTTGGGTGTGCTTTGGTCGGACATCCGGTCGGGGTCGGATGTCTGAGCATCGGTCGTCCGGTGATATCCATACTTCCGGTGTTTTGGCTTGGGTGTGGGGGTGTCGGTCGTCCGGTGTTGCTCGGTCGTTCGGACGCTGGGAGGTGTCGGTCGTCCGGTGTTGCTCGGACGTCCGGACGCTGGAGTGTGCGCGGGCTGGGACTTGGCTGGCTAGTTGGAGCCTCCAGGCGTCGGACGTCCGAGAGACGTTGATTGTCCAATGACTAGGAGTTTCAAGCAGTCCTTCTTCTTGTTCATTGAACTTGGTGTCCTCACTGTCTTGTCCGTTGGGTGTAGCTGACCTGAGGCTTTCCTCCGAATACCTAATCACACATAGGGTCTCCGCCTGAGGTAGTAACCATGTCTCATAAGTAGAAAGTGGAAGTTCGTAGAGGAGCGAGTTCACCTTATCTTTGATATCCTTTGATCGAGCTCTTGTCATTGGTCCAAGTGGTGTCGTGGGAGATGTAGCTAGGTCCATGGGGATGTCCTTGGGATGCTCCGCATCGCCCCGCCCCCCCCCCCCCCGTTCCTTTGGGAAAGATCCAACCACATATCAAATTCTTCATCACCATGGTAGGGAGAAAGATCCTTGACATTGAAGATGTCGCTCACGTTGTACTTGTCGTGCGGGAGGTCAATCTTGTAAGCATTGTTGTTGTAGCGTGCTAGCACCTTGAAGGGTCCGTCGGCTCCTGGTAGAAGTTTGGACTTGCGTTCGTTGGGGAAACGGTCCTTGCGAAGATGTAGCCACACAAAATCTCCAACGTTGAATATCATGGGTTTCTTGTTGACGTTGGTCTTGGTCGCGAGTCGTTGTACTTGGCGCTCGATGGTGTGCCTTGTATCTTCATGCGTCTTCTTGAGGTAGTTCCCTCAGGCACTCGCATCCATGTTGATGCGCTCTTGTAGTGGTAGAGGAAGAATGTTCAGTGGGGACAACAGGTTGAAACCGTAGACGACCTTGAAGCGGGACTTGTAGGTGGTAGAATGTCTTGCACGGTTGCAGGCATACTCGGTGATGGGTAGGCACTCCTCCCACTCCTTGATGTTCCTCTTGATCAACACGCGTAGTAGAGTGGAGACTGTTCGGTTCGTCACTTCTATTTGGCCATCGGTTTGTGGATGGTATGTGGTGGAAAATAGCAGCTTGATTCCGAGCTTGGCTCATAAGGTCTTCCAAAAGTAACTCAAGAACTTGACGTCGCGGTCTGAGACAATCGTCTTTGGCACTCCATGTAGGCGCAAGATTTCTCTACAAAAAGAGTTGCAACATATGAAGCATCGTATATCTTGTTGCATGGAATGAAATGTGCCATTTTATAGAATTGGTCGACAACAAAAAACACAGAATCTTTGCCATTTCTAGTCCTAGGCAAACCAAGCACAAAGTTCATACTAATATCTTCCCATGAGTGATATGGAATTAGAAGGGGTGTATATAGACCATTATTGAGCTTTGGACTTAGCTTTGCGACATGTCGAACATCGGTTGGTGAAGCGTGAGACGTTGCGGAACATCTTGGGCTAAAAATAGTTCTTGGAGAGCGTAGCGAATGTTTTGTCACGTCCAAAGTGTCCCATTGGCCCTCCTCCAAGAGATTATTGCAAAAGTAACAAACAAAGAGAAGACTCGGGGATGCAAAGTTTGT
Source organism: Triticum aestivum (assembly GCF_018294505.1). Taxonomy (NCBI): domain Eukaryota; kingdom Viridiplantae; phylum Streptophyta; class Magnoliopsida; order Poales; family Poaceae; genus Triticum; species Triticum aestivum. Next base: position 355,233,845 of record NC_057813.1, on the reverse strand, counting down.
TAGCTCTCATAATATAATCATCTTTGCTGTAATAGCATTCCCAAGATGTATGCGTCAAACACTTGGCACATGGAATAGCAAAAGTACGATCATGCGCATATTAGTCTTTTATGTGCTCAAAGCCAATGACATTCAATTCTAGTTTAGTAACAAGCATGCATTTGGGGGAAAGCGCATCCACCAAAGCATTCTCTTTGCCCTTAAGGTACTTGATGATGTAAGGAAAAGACTCTATGAATTCACTCCACTTAGCATGACGCTTGTTCAACTTAGTTTGACCCTTAATATACATGAGAGTTTCAGGGTCGGTATGGATGCTGAATTCATGAGGGTGAAGATAATGTTCTCAGTCGTGCAAAACTCGCACTAAAGCATAAAGCTCTTTGTCATATATGGGATAATTGAGTTGCACTCCGGAGAGTTTCTCGCTAAAGTAAGATATGGAGCGCTTCTCTTGCATTAACACACCTCCTATGTCGTACCCACTAGCATCGAAATGAGTCTCAAATGGTTTAATAAAGTTTGGTAAGGAAAGCAAAGTAGCATGTGTAAGCAAATTCTTAAGCTCATTGAATGTGGTATCTTGGGATGGTGCCCAAACAAAAGGTGCATTCTTCTTACTTAAAGCATGTAAAGGAGAGGCAATGGTGCTAAAGTCCTTAATGAATCTACGATAGAAACCAGCTAGGCCAAGGAAACTTCGCACTGGTTGCAAGTTGGATGGTTGTGTCCAAGTTTTAATAGCATTGATTTTAGATTCATCTACATGCACACCCTTAGAAGATACCACAAAACCCAAGAAAACAAGCTTATCAACATTGAAAAGGCATTTGTCCATAGTAGCATAAAGTCGCTCTTTCTGAAGGGTTTGTGACACGGTTCTAAGATGGGTGACATGATCTTTGAGGGATTTGCTAAAGAAAAGGATATCATCAAAATAGACCACAACAAATACGCCAATGTATGGCCTAATAACAAAATGCATAACTCTAATGAAAGTACCGGGTGCTTCGGATAAACCCATTGGCATAAAAAGCCATTCATATAAGCCAAATTTGGTCTTAAATGCGGTTTTCCATTTATCACCTTCTTGTATGAGGATTTGGTAATAGCCACTCTTAAGATCTATCTTAGAGAAAATGATGGCTCCGCTAACTTCATCTAGCATATCATCTAAGCATGGAATGGGGTAACGTTATCTAACGGTGATAGCATTGATAGGACGACAATCAGAACACGTGCGATAGGTGCCATCTTTCTTAGGAACAAGGATTACCGGTACGGCACATGGGCTCAAGCTCTCTCGCACATGGCCATTGTCAATGAGTTGTTGTACTTGCCATTGGATCTCCTTGGTTTCCTCGGGGTTGACGCGGTAGGGTGCTTTTTTAGGAAGGGGTGCTCCGGGTATGAGGTCGATTCGGTGTTCGATGCCTCGTAGAGGTGGTAGTCCCGGAGGTAGCTCATCGGGGAACACGTCTTGGAATTCCTGGAAAAGAGAAGACAACACTAAAGGTAGATTGTGTGAGGTGTTAGTTGTAGTTGCTTCGTCCTTGCACAAGAGGACATAGTGCATAACACTTGATGGGTTCTCACACACTTCTCTTATCTCATTTTTGGTGGCAAATAGCACTAAGTTTTTCTTGTCGCTCATCGTGGAGGCACTCGATCTCGGCTTGTGGCACTCACTCTCTTTTTGGTGTTTTCTCTCTCACTATTCTCTCCATGATGGGTGGCTTGCTTGTTGGCGATCACTTGACTTGGAGACATGGGTTGTAGCATGTACTCCTTTCCTTTCATCTTGAAGCTATAGTGATTGGTTCGCCCATTGTGGATGACGCCGCGGTAAAATTGCCAAGGACGTCCAAGAAGGAGGTGGCAAACGAACATCGAGACGACATCACATTCCAAAGTGTCTTCATATGCTCCTATCTTGAAGGAAACTTGCACCACATGCTCGACTTGAATAGTGTCAGAGTCGCTTAACCTTTGGACCTTGTAGGGATGCGGGTGCTTCATCTTGACCAATTGAAGTTTGGAACATAGCTCTTCACTTGCCAAGTTATGGAAACTCCCTCCATTGATGATGACATTCATGGACCTTCCGTTGTTGTCAGCCTTGGTGTCCATGATATGGCATCTTTGGTCTTCGTCTTGTTGATGTTGTAGAGTCAAAACCTTGGAGACGACGAGAGTGGGGCTCGAATCTTCGTCACAAAAGACTAGCTCATCTTCCTCTTCGTTCACGCGCCGGTGCATGGCCATTTGCTCAAGGGCTTCCATCCCATCTTCACTCATGGAGTCATATGTTCTGTCGTCATTGAGGATCATGGTGCGCTTGTTGGTACACACAAAGGACTTGTGGCCTCGGCCGTCGCAAGTGAACTGCTTGATTGAACTTGTCTTGACGGTCTCATCGGTTGGAGTAGATGATGATGAAGCTTTTTTCTTGAAGTTGTTTGTAGTAGGAAGATGACTTGAAGTTGTAGAAGTCTTTTTGTAATTCGACTTGTCACCGTTGCTTGTAGAAGGCTTGATTGAGGTAAGAGTCGTTGGAGTCATTGAAGCTTGGTTGTTGTAGAAGTCGTAGCTCTTGGAAGAGTACTTGGCGTACTTGAAGTCATCTTGCACTTGTCGTTCCGCCTTGGTAGCTTGATGCACTAGCTCGATGAGGATGATTGAGTCCATTCAAGAAACAGGCCATAGTTTCCTCATCGTATTCCGTTACATTGGCTGTTATCATGGCAAACTCCATTTCTTAGTAGTATTCTTCAACTCTCTTTGTTCCTTGCTTGAGGAGTTGGAGTTTCTTGAAGAGGTCACGGTTGTAGTATGTTGGCACAAAGCATGCTCTCATGACATCCTTCATTTGATCCCATGTGGTGATTGGTGGTTAACCTCTTGCTTCTCGTCGCTCAAGGACGTGTTTCCACCATATGAGTATGTAGTCTTGGAACTCAAGGGATGCCATAGAGATCTTCTTCTCTTCCTCATAGTTGTGCAAACAAAAGATCATGTCGACCTTCAATGCCCATGAAAGGCACTCTTTGGGATCATTGCTTCTGATGAACTTGGGCATAGTGAACTTGAGCTTGCCATAGCATCACTCTTCATTATGTTGGGGTCAGGGATGATGACGCCCTTGACGTGGATGGTTTTCAACCTCATGTTGCTCTTGACGAACTTGAGGTTCTTGTCGAGATTATGGGACTTGTTGATGTACTCTTGCTTGATAGTTCCTCTCTAGGACTTCTTCATGATGCGCTTCTTATTGCTCATGATTATGCCGGTTGCACATGGTAACACCTCGACTTGATTCTCATAGGGCACGTTGCACCTCAAGTGCTTGAGCTTCACATCGTTGTTGTTCTTGACGTTGTGCTTCGGCATCTTGTGCATCTTCGTGTAGTCGCGCTCGCTCTTCCTCTTCTTGTTGGCGTTGTCATTGCCTTTCTTGTGCTTGCACGAAGGTAGCTTTATTTTGATGATGTTGATGCTCTTGTGCTAGACATTTCTCTTGAGGATCGATGCCGTGTAGAGGATTGCGATTTGCTTGATGGTCTTGGTCGTGGCTCGACGAAGCATGTTCGATGTAGGGGTACTTGAGCCGGAGATGGTGTCGTCGGAGTGTCGAACCGAGTGGCTCCATCTTGAGTAGGACAAAGTTGTAGAGGAGTGGTTTACCAACAAGGCACGAATCTCGTCCATTCTTGCATCATTCTCTTGTTTGTGTGTGTTGAGCTTGTTGTCGAAGTAGTCTATTGTTCGTTGCTCAGAGAGTCGCAAGTCGGTGGTGAGATTCTCGATGCAGTCGCTCATTGCTTGTTGTTCTTGATGCAAAGCTCGTTGTGCACCCAAGAGGTGGCTCTTGGTGACGTAGGATGACATGTCGTCCTCTTGCTCGATGAAGAGTGGGTTGGTAGAAGAACTTGGCCTATCCATTATTCCAAGCAAATATGTGAGTGGGAGAAGGAGAGGAACTTATACCAAATGTACCTTGACCAATCTTGAAGATGGATCAATGATCACTCAAATTTGTAACAAGGAAGTAACACAATTGGTACCCATTCTTGTCGGTTCTTACAAATACACAAGTAAAGCTTATAGTGGAGCTCGGTTAGGATGGTGGCATAAAATGTTATGCAATTGTTAGTGAGACTCAATAATGTTGAAAAAGATTTGCAAATTTGTAAATGCAACAAGTAGAACAATAGCAAGTAGGGGTACGTGGAAACACACACGCAAATAGATAAATGGGGTGGTGCAACCAAAAATGAGCTCAAAATGTGGGATCCACGAAAAATTCTCTTTTTGCACAACAAGAGAGAGACGCTAGCATGATTGCACAATAGGCGGATATGAAACTTGTGCACAACCTACTAAGAAAAAATACAACGACTTCTATCCCAAGTATGTTATATGTATGGTATTCCGATGATATCATCAAAGATGACTGAGTGTGGCAATCTTAATGTTGTATGATGTTATGGTTCTTGCTTAAAAGCTCTTTGCTTATCTTTTCCTGTTTTGCTTAAAAGCTTGTTTGGCTCTTTCTCTTTTGAGCTCTTTTGATGGCCACTTATGCAAACTTCACGAACCAAGATAGCAATTGTGTATATGCTATGGAAACCTTGTAACACAAGAGATGATACCAAGATATGTACCAAGATGATATGGTATGTATGCAATGGGAGCTATGATCACTAATGTGCACAAGTAACGTTGCCGGCAATACTCAAACGGCTAGTCTCGATAGGCAGGGTACGCAAAAATGGGCTAAGGGGTGATGAATGTAAGGCAAGAATGAACCGTGAAAGGATACCATGATACCAAGTTGATATAGAGGTTACCGTTCTTCCTTACGGTTGAGGTGTCAAAATTGTTGAGCGGTCGATGTCGATGACGAATAAAAGTGGGGGTGATGTCGTTGTCAAACCGTCCCTAAGTAGCCGAAACATGTTAGGAAATGGAAACCGCAACTCAAAACTCAAAGACCAGATGTGTCAAAATTGTGTCAGAGTGCGAAACGGTTGATCAATGGTGGTTGCGGAAAGTGGTGGTGGCATGCAAGTGTGTATGCGGAATGGTGGTATTGTAATGTATGCGGAAGTGGCGGTGGAGCGGTGACAGTGACCGAACTGAAGAAATTCAGTTTCGTCAGAGTTCATCGGACGTCTGTTGGTGGTCGGATGACCGGTAGTCGTCGGACGTCCGATCGCTATCGGACGTCTGATGCCTGGGCGATTTCGGGCATGGGATGAACCCGGGTTCTTGAGATGTGGAGGCGAAATTTGGGCAAAATTTGAGTGATTTTGTGGCTGGAAATGGAGGAGATGGTGGGGAAAAGCTAGATCCCCGTGAGGCAAAGCAAATCCACGGATCAAATCCAACAAAACTTCATCACACCTACAAATCACAAAAAATTGGGGCTTTTTTGTGGGAATTTTCGAAATTGGGGAAGAACACAACAAAACTAGGCTAGAAAACGAGGGTAGGAGCTCCAAATTCGTGATCAACCAAGGCTCATGATACCAATATGATGTAGGGTGGAACCCTGGATGCCCGATCTTTCATGATTGGAGGGGATCCTACAAAGAACACGAGGAACACGAGGGGAGAACACGAGGAGAGAAATCACTGAAACCAACAAGATTTGACTACACATGTGCTAGACCTCGAAACACAAAGAGATACACAATCTGAATCCAAAAATGGACGATACAAGTGGCAACTAGTTCATCTCAATGAGGAGGTCTCGAGGGGTCTTCCCATGAAGGGGTCTTGAATCCAAAGAGGATCTTCTCCGAAGATGGAGTGGTTTCTCTCGGTGGAGTAGATCCGGATGGATGAGCAAAGCTCTATCTAACGAATGTGCTAAACCATTCCTAACCCTCAAAAGAGGGAGGAGGTATATTTATAGTCTTAGTGGACAAAAGGGTATGTGGGCTTCGGCCCAACACGCGAGCGGTCATACAGGCGTCGGACGCCCGACTGTCACCTGTCGTCCGATGGCTCGCGAGGGTCCGGGCGTTCGGTGTTCGTTCGAAATCCGCTGTTTTGACTCGGGCGTGCTTTGGTCGGATGTCCGGTCGGGGTCGGATGTCCGAGGCGTCGGTCGTCCGGTGATCTCCATACTTCCGCTGTTTTGGCTCGGGTGTGGGGGTGCTAGTCGTCTGGTGTTGCTCGGTCATCCGGACGCTGGGAGGTGTCGGTCGTCCGGTGTTGCTGGGACATCCAGGCGCTGGAGTGTGCGCGGTCTAGGACTTGGCTGGCCGGTTGGAGCCTCCAGGCATCGGACGTCCGAGAGGCGTCGGTCGTTTGATGACTGGTAGTTTCGAGCAGTCCTTCTTCTTGTCCATTGAACTTGGTGTCCTTGCCGTCTTGTCTGTTGGGTGTAGCTGATCCGTGGCTTTCCTCCAAATACCTGATCACACATAGGGTCTCCGCATGAGGTAGTAGCTATGTCTCATAAGTAGAAAGTTGAAGTTTGGAGAGGAGCGAGTTCACCTTATCTTCAATAGCCTTTGCTCGAGCTCTTGTCATTGGTCCAAGTGGTGTCATGGGAGATGTAGGTAGGTCCATGGGGATGACCTTGGGTTGCTCTACATCAAGTAGTCATCAGCATGCGACTGTCAGGCGTTCACAACGTCCACACTCGCTGGAGGGGTGGCGCACCAAGCGGTGCATCAAGGACATAAGACTTATTGGAAGTCATGAGGATAATCCTCAGATTTCGGGCCCAGTCCACAAAGCTACTTCCATCATCTTTCAGCTTAGCTTTCTCTAGGAACACATTGAAATTCAGGGGAGCTACTGCGCGAGCCATTGATCTACAACATAAATTTGCAAAGGCAACTTCAGACAATTTTTCATGATAATGAGTTCAATTAATCATATTACCTAATAACTCCCACTCAAATCAACATCCCTCCAATTGTCCGAGTGTAACACGATCCAAATTCACCAACCCAAGTCTGATCATGACGTGAGATGAGGTGGTTTCAATGGTGAACATCTCCATGTTGATCATATCTACTATATGACTTGTGTTCGACCTTTCGGTCTCTTGTGTTCTGAGGCCATGTCTGTACATGCTAGGCTCGTCAAGTTTAACCCAAGTGTTCTGCATGTGCAACACTGGCTTGCACCCGTTGTACGTGAACATAGAGTCTATCACACCCGATCATCACGTGGTGCTTTGAAACGACGAACTTCTGCAACAGTGCACACTTGGGGAGAACACAATTTTATCTTGAAATTTTAGTGAGGGATCACCTTATAATGCTACCGTCATCCTAAGCAAAATAAGATGCATAAAAAGATTAACATCACATGCAAATCATAAGTGACATGGTATGGCCATCAACTCGTGCTTTTGATCTCCATCTCCAAAGCACCAGCATGATCTCCATCGTCATCGGCATGACACAATGATCTCCATCATCATGATCTCCATCATTGTGTCGCCATCAGGGTTGCCACGCCGACCATGCTTCTACTACTATTGCTACCACTTAGTGATAAAGCATTACATAGCGCTTAAATATTGACACGCGGGTCATACAATAATTAAAGACAACCCTATGGCTCCTGCCGGTTGCCGTATGTATCGACATGCAAGTCGATATAAACTATTACTAACATGATCATCTCATACATCAAATATATTTCATCATGTCTTTGGCCATATCATATCACAACATACCCTTCAACAACAAGTTAGACGTCCTCTAATTGTTGTTGCATGTTTTGCTGGCTGCTATGGGTATCTAGCAAGAACGATTCTTACCTACGCAAAGCCACAACGGTGATATGTAAGTTGCTATTTAACCTTCTACAAGGACCGCCTTTGTTAAATCTGTTTCAACTAATGTGGGAGAGACAGACACCCGCCAGCCATCTTTATGCAACAAAGTCACATGTCTGTCGATGGAACCAGACTCATGTACGTGGACATGTAAGGTTGGTCCGAGCCACTTCATCCCACAATACCGCCGAATCAAGAAAAGACCAAGGAAGGAAGCAATCTAAATATCAACACCCACAAACTCCTTTGTGGTCTACTCGTGATGTCATCTACGCATAGACCTAGCTCATGATGCCACTGTTGGGGAATGTTGCATGGGAAACAAAAAAATTCTTGCGCTCACCAAGATCAATATAGGATATGAACATCTACGAGAGGAGAGATTGCATCTAAATACCCTTGTAGATCGCTAAGCGGAAGCATTAAGAAACATGGTTGATGTAGGGCGGAACCCTAGGGGCCGATCTTTCACGTTTGGAGAGGATCCCTATGAGGAACACGAAGAACGCACGGAGGGGAACGAGGGAAATCACGGGGAAACGCAAGAGAAAACACTCAACCAACACGAATATGATCACACATGTGCTAGATCATCGAGGCACAACGTAACACGAGATCCAAAGTCAACAAGGGACGATACAAGGGTAACCATTCTTCTCCGTGAGGAGGTCTTGATGGTCTTCTCCGGATGGAGGTCTTGAATCCAGGTGGATCTTCTCCGGATGGAGGTGTCGGTCCCTCATGAGGAGTAGATCCATGTGGATAAGCAAAGCTCTATCTCAAATGAGCTAAACCAATGCTAACCCTAGAACGTAGGTGGAGAGGGAGTATATATATTCTAAGGGGCGAAGGGGTACATGGGCCACGGCCCGGAAGCGCTGCACGCAGGTAGGAGGGGGCCGAATGTCCGGGTGTCAGGCCAGATGTCCGGGCGCTCGCGAGGGGCCGGATGTCTAGGCTGTCGGGCCGGATGTCCGGGCTGGTGGAATCGGCCTTGCTGCTCTCTAGATAGACGGGGCCGGATGTCCAGGCAGAGGGGGCGGATGTCCGGGGCTTCAAGAGGGGCCGGATGTCCGGGGTGAAGGCTAGATGTCTGGGTCGTCGGGGCAGCCTTTTGTGCTCCCTGGATGGCGTGTCCGGATGTCCAGGCTGGTGGCAGGATTTCCGGTGCGGAGGGCTGGATGTCCGGGTTGGACGCCGGATGTCCGGGCCCTATAGCTTCTGCTGCAGACCCGTGGCTGAGGGGTAGATCTCCAGGGGATGGATGTCTGGTGCCTGGAAGCTGTCCTCACATTCTTTCGTTGGTTCTCTTCTTCCGTGGACTTGGGGGCTTGACCATCTTCATGTGCATCCTCGGGAGGGTCCTCTTGGTACTTAATCATGCACAACATTCTGGACTTAGGTAGTAGCCATGTCTCGTGAGGATCATAAGAGATATCACTAAGGAGAGAAGTCACCTCGGTCTCGAGAGCTCTAGCTCGTGCTCTTGTCATGGGTCCTCTTGGTGCTTGGTGAGATGATGGTAGGTCCATGGGGATGACCGTAGGATGCTCCGGATCATCTCCCCTCCCTTGGGAAAGATCCAACGTCGGATCGAAATCCTCATCACCATGGTACGAGGAGAGATCGTGGACGTTGAGATGTCGCTCATGTTGTACTTGTCGCGTGGGACATCGATCTTGTAAGCATTGTTGTCGTAGCGTGCTAGCACCTTGAAGGGTCCATTAGCTCGAGGTAGAAGTTTGGACTTGCGTTCGTTGGGGAAGCGGTCCTTGCGAAGGTGTAGCCACACGAGATCTCCAATGTTGAATATCATGGGTTGCTTGTTGACGTTGAGCTTGGTCGCTAGTCATTGTACTTGGCGCTCGATGGTCTTCCTTGTATCCTCAGGCATCTTCTTGATGTAGCTTGTGCGTGCGCTCGCATCCATGTTGGTGCGCTCTTGCAGTGGAAGAGGTAGAATGTCCAATGGGGACAACGGGTTGAAGCTGTAGACGACCTCAAAGGGGGACTTGTCGGTCGTCGAATGTCTTGCACGGTTGTAGGCGTACTCGGCGATGGGTAGACATGCCTCCCACTCCTTGATGTTCTTCTTGATCAACACACAAAGTAGAGTGGAGAGCGTATGGTTCATCACCTCCGTTTGGCCATCGGTTTGAGGATGGTATGCGGATAAGAACAAGAGCTTGATTCCGAGCTTGGCACATAGCGTCTTCCAAAAGTAACCAAGAACTTGACGTTGCGGTCGGAGACGATTGTCTTTGGTACTCCATGGATTCGCAAGATTTCCCTACAAAAGAGATTGGCAACATGTGAAGCATCGTATATCTTGTTGCAAGGAATGAAATGTGCCATCTTGGAAAATTGGTCCACAACAACAAACACGGAATCCTTGCCATTTTGATTTCTAGGCAAACCAAGTACAAAATCCATGCTAATGTCTTCCCAAGGTTGATAAGGAATAGGTAGAGGCATGTAAAGACCATGGGATTGAGCTTTAGACTTAGTTTTCCGACATGTAGAGCATCGGTTGGTGAAGCGTGAGACGTCGCAGAACATCATGGGCCAAAAGTAGTTCTTGGAGAGTGTGGCGAATGTCTTGTCGCGTCCAAAGTCTCCCATGAGTCCGCCTCCATGAGCCTCTTGCAAAAGGAGCAAACGAAGAGAAGACTCGGGAATGCAAAGTTTGTTATCTCTCATAAGATAATCATCCTTGATGTAATATCGTTCCCAAGATGTATGCGTCAAACATTTAGCATAAGGAGTAGCAAAACATGGATCATTAGCATACAAGTCTTTGATGTGCTCAAAGCCAACAACATTCAACTCAAGTTTAGTGACAAGCGTGCATATGCATGAAAGTGCATCTGCAACTACATTTTCCTTACCCTTAATGTACTTGATCACATAGAGGAAAGATTTAATAAATTCACTCAATTTGGCATGACGCTTGTTCAACTTAGTTTGAACTTTTAAGTACTTAAGCGTTTCATGATCGGTATGGATGACAAACTCATGAGGTCTAAGATAATGTTCCCAAACATGTCACACACGCACTAAAGCATACAATTCTTTGTCATATATGTGATAGTTAAGCTGAGCACCGGAGAGTTTTTCACTAAAATATGCAATGGCTCGTTTTTCTTGCATTAAAACTCCGCCAATTCCAGTACCACTTGCATCACAATGAACCTCAAAAGTTTTATCAAACTTGGGCAAAGCAAGAATCGGAGCATGAGTAAGCAAAGACTTGAGCTCATCAAAAGCGGTAGATTGCAAAGATCCCCAAACAAAAGGAGCATTCTTATTACTCAAGGCATGCAAAGGAGCGGCAATAGTGATAAAATCTTTTACAAAGCGACGATAAAAACCTGCAAGACCAAGAAAGCTACGCACTTGTTGCAAATTGGTGGATTGGGGCCAAGTTTTAATTGCTTAAATTTTCGATTCATCAACATGGACACCCTTGGAAGAGACAACGAAATCCAAGAAAACAAGCTTGTCAATACCAAACATGCACTTTTTCATGTTGGCATAAAGACGTTCCTTGTGAAGAGTTTGCAAAACAGCCCTAACATGCTTTAGATGCTCTTTCATGGAATTGCTAAAAACAGGAATGGCATCAAAGTAAACCACAACAAACACTCCAATATAAGGTCGAAGCACAAAATGCATAAGACGCATGAAAGTACCGGGAGCTTCCGATAAACCCATAGGCATAGCCAACCACTCGTACAAGCCAAATTTGGTTTTGAAAGTGGTTTTCCATTCATCACCTTCTTGTATGCGGATTTGATAATAGCCACTTTTGAGATCAATATTTGAGAAAATGGTGGCACCGCTAAGTTCATCAAGCATATCATCTAAGCGAGGAATGGGATGCCTATAACGAACGGTAATAGCACTGATAGGTCTACAATCTGAGCACATGCAAAAACTACCATCTTCCTTGGGCACAAGTATAACGGGAACAGCACAAGGGCTTAAGCTTTCACGTACATGTTCGTTGTCGATTAGTTGTTGTACTGTTGGATCTCCTTAGTTTCTTAGGGGTTGACGCGGTATGAAGCTTTGTTTGGAAGAGGTGCTCCGGGGATGAGGTCAATTCGATGCTCAATGCCTCGTAGAGGAGGTAGTCCCGGAGGTAGCTCACCGCAGAAAACATCTTGGAATTCCTGCAAAATAGAAAATAACACTAAAGGTAGATCATGAGAGGTGTTAGTTCTAGGGTCCTCATCCTTGCACACAAGTACAAAGTGCATAACACTCAATGGGTTCTCACACACTTCTCTCATCTCTCTTTTGGTGGCAAATAAGACTAATTTTTTCTTGACGCTCATCGTGGAGGCTGTCGGTTTTGGCTTGTGGCTCTCACTCTCGTTTGGGTGGATCACTTTCTCTCTCTTCTCTCCATGATGGGTGGCTTGCTTGTTGGCTATCACTTGACTAGGAGACATAGGTCATAGCACATACTCCTTCCCTTTCATCTTGAAGCTATAGTGATTGGTACGCCCGTTGTGGATGACGCCGCGGTCAAATTGCCATGGTCGACCAAGAAGGAGGTGGCAAACGGACATCGGGACGACATCACACTCCAAAGTGTCCTCATATGCTCCAATTTTGAAGGAGACTTGGACCGTATGCTCGACTCATATAGTGCCGGAGTCACTTAGCCATTGGACTTTGTAGGGGTGCGGGTGCTTCATCTTGACCAATTGTAGCTTGGAGCATAGTCCTTCACTTGCCAAGTTGTGACAACTACCTCCATCGATGATGACCTTGACGGATCTTCCATTCATGCCGGCCTTTGTGTGGAAGATGTGGCATCTTTGATCTTCTTCTTGTTGATGTTGAAGAGTCAAAACTTTGGAGATAACGAGAGCAGGGCTCGAATCCTCATCACAAAATACTTGACCATCTTCGTCCTTGTTCACGCGCCGGTGCTTGGCCACTTGCTCAAGGGCTTCCATCTCCTCTTCACTCATGGAGTCATAGGTGCCGTCGTCATTGAGGATCATGGTGTGCTTGTTGGTGCATTGGAAAGACTTGTGGCCTCGGCCGCCGCAAGTGAAACACTTGAAGGAGCTTGTCTTGATGGTCTCATTAGTCGGAGTAGATGATGAAGCGTGCGGCTTGAAGTTGCTTGTAGTAGGAAGAAGACGACTTGAGCTTGTCGAAGTTTTCTTGTAACTTGACTTGTCGTCGTTGCTTTTAGACTGCTTGGTTGAGGTAGAAGTTGGAGGAGTCGTTGAAGCCTAGTTGTTGGATAAGCCATAGGTCTTGGATGAGTACTTGGCTTACTTGAAGTCATCTTGCACTTGACATTCTGCTTTGGTAGCTTGATGCACGAGCTCAATGAGGTTGGAGTAGGGTTGGAAGTTGGCAATCTTCTTGATGGGATGATTGAGGCCATTCAAGAAGTGTGCCATAGTTTGCTCATCATCTTCCGTGACATTGGCTCGAATCATTGTGTCGGTGTACAAAAGTAGGGGCTCTCCTTTTGACCCCTTTACTTGTGCACGGGCAGTCAGAGCCACGCGCCGCGGCCACACATAGCAGGGCAAAGAGGGAAGCCGGAGAGAAGCCGAAGGCTCGAGACGAACAAGACAACATCATGTACCAAGGCCACAAAGTGCATATGGGCGAAGCTGGTTTCCCCGGCAAGACCCTTGCTGGGGGCAGCCTCCGCAGCCCCTGCAAGCCCCTTACCGAGGCAGCTCACCCACACCAGCGAAGCGGGCCACCCTCGAGCCACGGTCCCCAACGCCAGCAACCACGTTGGACCAGGGCTCGTGAGGCACCTCCATGGTGGCATGCAGTTCTTTGTGAAGACATAGAATGCTCAAGATCAGATGAGGATTGGAAAGCAACAATCCTCACCAATATCCTTACCGAAGGAATCCACAAGACCCCCGGCAAGACCCTTGCCGGGGACGCCAGCGCGCCACGGCAAGGCCCTTGACGGGCCACCCGGCAAGACTCTTGCCGGGCCACCCGACAAGACCCTTGCCAGAGGTGATAGCAGGGCCACTGCCAGGCCCGCACCAACCAACTCCCCGCCGCCGTTCGCATGCAGCTGCCAGCCCAACCACTGGGCACGCACCTGCATGGCAACATGCAACTTCCAGGCCAACTCAGCATGCACCTGTGTGGCGGCATGCAGATCTTTGTGGAGGCTCCACCATCGCGCCACCTCAGCTGCTTGCCTGCCTACATGGCACCACATGCATCGCTGGCCAGGACGCGTGTCGAAGCTAGGAGGAGCGGCAACGGACGGGATGGGCCTCGCTCCCATCCCCGATAAAGTGAGGGACACCTAAGCCATGCATTAAATGCATCTTGTCCTGTAATACGGGCGATAAGCTCGCAACACTGTAGGCCTTTCCACCTCCTGTGTGCCACTGTGGCAGCCCCTTCGAATATAAAAGGAGGCCCGTAGCATACAGGAAAAGTATTCGGCTCTTTCGAACCATACAACACCCATAGCTAGTTCGAGAGCTCAAAAACACTCAATGCATCCACCAAGCGGGACTAGGGTTTTACGCACCCTTGCGGCCCGAACCTAGGTAAACGATCCCCATGTCAACTACCAATCCTGCTCTTCTCACAACACCGTGCCCCGCAACCGTAGTAGGGATTCTTGTGATCCCATAGGTGTCGTTTCCCACTAACATCTTTGGCGCGCCAGGTAGGGGGCGCAATTGTGAGAATCTGGTCTAGCAGTTGACCTGGTTCTTCCTCATCACCATGGCTCCTAAGAAGAAGACAACCACGGTGATCGGTTCGTCCGGGACCGGATTGCCAGTACCGGTGCGGACCAGTAGCGGGCCAGTCGCAGAGAGAACCCGTGGCGCGGCCCGCGAACATTCGCATCGCCTTGGCGGTCCAGGCCCGGCGAGTGGCGTCGGTCGCGTGCCAGGCAACGAGCCACCAGTCGCGGGGTCCAGAGACGGATCCGGGCCCCCCGCAGGCGGCGCGGGGCCCTCCAGGGGCGCCGCCATCCCGCCATATGGCGGCGCGGCAGCCTCCAAGACACCAACAGCGGCGCCCACGGTGCGCTCTTCTCAGGTTGTGCGTGACGAGCAGCACCGCCCTGCTGGAGACCCTGGGCGCCGTCCTGGGAAGAGTCCCATGAACCCTTCGCATGATGAGGAAGGCCAGCATGCACGCCGAGGTGCAGACGGGGATGGAGAATGCCTGCGGGGCCGTGACGCGGCTCCTTCTAACACGGTTAGAAGTCAAGGCGCATCGCGGTCCACCCAGCTTTCGCCGCCACCCACGCCAGCAGAAGCCCTAGCGCGCGCAGCTGCTCCTCGATTTTCCTCCCGCCGCGGAGAAGCTCGGCGAATGGAGGGCCACCATCCGGAGCCTCGTCGGCATCGCCAACACTGATGAGTTGCGGCCGGCAGGACCTGTAGGCCGTCGCTCTGCCGAGCCACCGCATTCCAACGGAGGCCGGGCCGGAGGCGATGCGGCCACGGTGCACTCCCCTCCTCCATCCCAACCACCGCTAGTGTCGGCCCGTCGCGATGATGCCCGTGATGATATGTCCATTGCGTCGTCCGACCCGCGAACCCATCGCGACCAACGCCAGGTTCTTTGGGAATGAGTTCATGAAGACGCTCGAACCACCATCGAGCGCCGGCATGACGTGCGCCACCAGTCGGACCGGCGGGCAGGGCCCACTATGGACCACCCAGCACCGGGAGGCTACGGTGGCCTACCTCACGAGATAGGTTATTTGGCCTTCACCCGTGAGCTGTGGCAGTTCCAGTGGCCCTCCCACCGCATGTTCAAGCCCGACGTTGGCGAAAAGTACAACGGCAAGACTCACCCGTCGGAGTTCCTCAGCATCTACACCATCGCGATGCAAGCTGCTGGGGCCCGCAACGACAAGGTGCTTGCCAGTTACTTTCCATTGGCACTCAAGCCCAATGTTATGTCATGGTTGATGCACTTGCCGGTAGACTCCATTTCTTCCTGGGCGGATCTGTGTCATTAGTTTGTTGGCGCCTTTACCGGAGGCCACCAAGCTCAAGGACAGGCGAGTGATCTGCATATCATCCCCTAGAAGGAAGGAGAAAACTTGCGCAAGTACATCCAAAGGTTTAGCCGAGTGCAGTACAACATCCCCGACGTTCATCCTACCGCTGTGATCAGTGCATTCCATCAGAATGTGCGCAATCGTAAGATGCGTGAAGAACTGGCAATGAACAAGGTCAGGCATGTGGCCGAACTTTATGTCCTGGCCGATCGATGCGCTCGTGCTGAAGAAGGAAGGAAGTACCCCGGTGAAGACGCCGGCGCGGAAACCGATTCCACGGATGATATCGCCGCCCCGGCGAAGAAGGGCCGGCGCCGTAACAGGAAGCGCAGTGGAAAGACCGTGCTTGCCGTCGAGGGATCCGACGACACTGGCGCCACCAAGAAGCCCAAGGCAGGTCACCCTGGCAAGGAGGTTGCCGGGTGTGCCGCTTGCCGGGCCTTGGCGGCTGCCGACAAGCCAGGAGGCTCCGACAAGCAGTATTGCAAGTTCCACCGCACCAAATGCCACGATCTCCTGAACTGCCGATAGGTGGAGCTGCTCGCTGAGAAGCAGAAAGCCGAGTATGAGCGGCGGGACAAGGAGAAGGGTCAATAGGGTGCCGAATGATCCGGCGAGAAGCGTGGCAGCCAAGGAGGTCGCCGCGGTAAAGATAATCAGCAGGAGAAGCCCGCCCGGGGCCGCAACGAGAAGCAGGAAGACGATGATCATGACGAGGACGATGATTCCGGCGACCATGAGTTTTAGAAAGCCACATAGGCCATGTGCGTCGACGGTGGCGCCTCGCTGCATACATCCCACCGCTAGCTCAAGCAGTGAGCGCGTGAGATCACAGTGGTGGAGCCATCGGTCAATGCACGGAAGCCGCTGAGGTGGTCCAGCACGCCTATCATCTTTGACACCGAGGACCACCCTGACCGCACTACCGTGGTCGGGTGCTTGCCGTTGTTGGTCTCACCAACAATCCGCAACCTCAAGGTGATGAAGATGCTAGTTGACGGCAGGGCCGGTCTAAACTTGATCTCACCCATTGTGATCAAGAGGCTGCAAATCCCTGATGGAGACCTCGAGGAGACGGGCACGTTCCAAGGGGTCAACCCAGGGAGGAGCCAGCCAAAGGGAAAGGTGACGCTGCCCGTGACGTTCGGAGGCGAGATGAACCATAGGACGGAGAGGATTGTCTTTGATGTAGCCGAGATCCCCTTGCCCTACAACAGGATCCTCGGCCGCCTGGCGATAGCCAAATTCATGGCGGCTTCACATTCCGCCTACAACATGTTGAAGATGCCCGGGCCGATGAACATCATCACCGTCCCCTCCGACAAGAAAGATGCATTGATTTGCGCCGACCAAGTCTACCAGGAAGCAGTTGCAGCAGTTTCCGCCAAGGCACCTTCTCCTGCCGACGGAGCCCCGGGAGGGAAGAAGACCAGCGAGACCCCTCGCACCTACTCCGGCAAGCGCACCTCTTCGGGGTGTTGTGCTCCCACTGAGGAAGTGCCAGAGAGCTCTGCCGGCAAGAGCAAGAAGTCCAGAGCTGCACCACCAGAGACCAAGAAGGTGCCCGTCAAGGAGGACGGTGCAGGGGGAGCTTTCACCATAAGCTCCACCCTCGACAGCAAATAGGAAAGCAAGCTCGTCACTTTCCTACGGGAAAAATGTTGATGTGTTTGCATGGCAAGCTTCCGACATCCCCGGCATTCCCAGGGAAGTGATTGAGCACCATCTTGCTGTATGTCCTCATGCGCGGCCCGTCACGCAGAAGGTCAAGAAGCAAGCTCTGGAGAGGCAGGAGTTCATCATAGAGGAGATCAGAAAACTAGAGGCAGCAGGCCTGGTAAGAGGAGTACTCCATCCAACGTGGTTGGCCAATCCGGTAGTGGTGTGCAAGGCAAACGGGAAGTGGAGACTGTGTATTGGTTACACGGACATTAATAAGGCTTGTCCAAAGGATCCCTTCCTGTTACTGCGCATTGACTAGATTGTTGACTCCACGGCTGGGTGTGACCTGTTATCATTCCTCGACGCTTACTCGGGATACCACCAGATCTTCATGACGAAAGAGGACGAGGAGAAGGCGGCATTCATCACCCCATGTGGTACATATTGCTTTTTACGGATGCCTTTCGGGTTGAAGAGTGCTGGCTCAACCTTTGCAAGAGCGGTCCAAATTGGTTTTGAGCCCCAGCTGCATAGAAATATGGAAGCTTATATGGATGACATAGTGGTCAAAACCAAGGACAAAGCAACCCTTGTGCAAGATCTGGAGGAAGCATTTGCAAACCTGCGCAAGATCAACCTCAAATTGAACCCTAATAAGTGTGTCTTCGGCGTCCTGTCTGGCAAGCTTCTCGGGTTCTTTGTGTCCCAGCATGGGATTGAAGCAAACCCGGATAAGATCAAGGCCATCGAGCAGATTGAGGCACCCAAATGGATCAAGGACGTGTGTCGGCTCACTGGCTGCGTTGCCGCCATGAGCCGGTTCATCTCCAAGTCCGAGGAGCGTGTCCTTCCTTTTTTCAAGATCTTGAAGAAAGCAGGGCCACTGGAGTGGACCCCAGTGGCCGAGCCAGCACTGCAGGATTTGAAGAAATACCTCTCCTCTACCCCAGTGCTGGTTGCACCCAAACCACAAGAACCATTGTTGCTTTATCTAGCGGAAACAAATCAGGTGGTTAGAGCCGCACTAGTGGCGCAGAGAGAGGTCTACGAGAAGGCAGCGGCAGCGGCAGAGTCAACAGATGGCAAGCCGGAACCCTCTCCGGCAGGGCTCGATCCCAGCTAGACTGAGTCCCCGGCAGAGGCTGACACCAGTGCGACAGGGCCCGCGCGACCGGGTGAAGAGGCGCAGAAGAATAAAATGGTACAACACCCACTTTACTTCGTCAGCTCCCTCTTGCAGGGGACTAGGTCGAGGTACTCAGGCGTGCAAAAGCTGCTCTTTGGCCTCCTTATGGCTTCGAGGAAGCTACGCCATTACTTCCAAGCGCACGATATCACGGTGGTCACCCGCCTCCAATTGCAACAGATACTGCATAACCCAGATGCAACGGGGAGGATCGTGGAATGGGCCCTGGAGCTATCAAGTTTCGGTTTGAAGTTCGAAAGTACCTCAATGATTCAGAGCAGAGTCTTGCCAGAGTTTGTTGCAGAATGGACGTTGACGCCCGACGAAGAGGTGCAGGAGACCACTCTCCCGGGCAAGGGAACGAGCCGCAACTGGATCATGTACTTTGATGGTGCCTTCTCGCTGCAAGGCACCAGTGCTGGTGTGCTGCTTGTCGCGCCCACCGGAGAGCACCTCAAGTATGTCATCCAGATGCACTTCCCGCGGGAGATGTCAACCAACAACACCGCCGAGTATGAGGGTTTGCTTGCCGGTCTCAGGATTGCGGCAGACCTCGGGGTTAAGAAGCTCATCATCAGGGGTGACTCACATCTCGTCGTCAGGCAGATTAACAAAGATTATCAAAGCCCGTTGATGGAAGCTTACGTGGATGAGGTGAGGAAATTGTAGGAGTGCTTTCATGGTATACAAGCGGAGCATGTCCCTCGGACGGAGAACGACATCGCCGACTACCTGTCAAAGTGCGCTGCCCTCAAGCTACTTGTGGAACCAGGTACTTTTGTGCTTCAGTTAACTCAACCATCCGTTGAGCCATCAACCGGACAGAGCAAACGGAGGAAGCTAGGCTCCGGCAAGTACTTCCCAACCGAGCTCCCCGAAGCCGCCAGTGAAGATGTTGCAGTGGATGCCGATCCTGCCGCGGGGCAACTGACTCCGGTAGGACCTCAGGTCATGGCCGTAGAGACGGACGCTCCCATGGCAGAAGAGATGCCTTTGGTCCTTGTCTTCGAGCCACAGGCTCCGTCATGGGCACAGCACACCGTCTGTTTCCTCCAAAAAGGAGAGCTTCCTGAGGAGCAGGAAGAGGCAGAGAGAGTAGCCTGCCGGTCTGCTCTGTACCAATTCGTTGATAACGTATTGTACAGAAAAAGACCGAATGGGGTGAAATTAAAGTGCATCTCCCCAGAGGAAGGACTAAATCTATTGGCGGAGATACACTAAGGCATATGTGGCTCCCACATAGGGTCGAGGGCCCTTGCCAGCAAGGCTATCCGGCAAGGCTTCTTCTGGCCCACCGCTCTCCAGGATGCGACGGCACTAGTAACCAAGTGTGAAGCGTGCCAGTTCCATTCAAAGAAGCTTCATCAACCAGCTCAAGCCCTTCAAACTATCCCTCTCTCCTGGCCCTTCTCGGTCTGGGGGCTCGACATATTGGGCCCCTTCCCCTGTGTTGTCGGGGGCTTTGAGTACTTGTACGTCGCAATCGACAAGTTCACAAAGTGGCCAGAGGTGGAAGCAGTGAGGAAGGTAATAACACAGTCAGCCATCAAGTTCTTCAAAGGACTAGTGTGCCGTTTTGGGGTGCCCAACAGGGTCATCACCGACAATGGCACACAGTTTACAAGCTATGCCTTCATGCAATACATTGAGAATCTCGGCAGCAGGGTCTGTTTTGCTTCCGTGGCACATCCACGGAGCAACGGCCAAGCGGAGAGAGCAAATGCTGAAGTTCAGCGAGGCTTAAGAATGAAGACTTTTGACAGGCTGCGCAAGAGTAGAAGGCGCTGGATTGATGAGTTGCCGGCGGTTCTTTGGTCGATCAGAACGACGCCAAATCAAGCCACCGGCCAGACACCCTTTGCCCTGGTTTACAGGGAAGAAACAGTTCTCCCCACAGAACTCATATACGGGTCACCTCGAGTGCTTGCTTATGATGAGCTTGAGCAAGAGCGATTGCGGCAAGATGACGCGATGCTCCTTGAGTAAGATCATCTTTGGGCGGCTGTGAGAGCAGCATGCTACCAGGAAGCCTTGCGCCGCTACCATAGCCTCAAGGTTCATGCCCGGAGCTTTGAGGAAGGCGACCTTGTTCTTCGGCACGTTCAGTCGGCCAAGAATTCCAACAAGTTGACGCCAAAGTGGGAAGGCCCTTACTGGGTAACACGAGTCACCAGGTTTGGCGCAGTCCGGTCGGAGACCGAAGATGCCGTTCCAATGAGCAACTCCTGGAACATCGAGCATCTCCGCAAGTTTTACCCATAAGGCGCGGTTGTCGGGCCTCCCGGCAAGCCACCCTTTTGTACAAGCCTTGCCGGCAAGGCATGTAACCCTTTGTACAAAGCCAGGCGCAGACCCTGAGCATAAATAAATGAAGCGTTGGCGCCCTAAGTTATAGCATGCATGCTAGGTTGAGTCTCTACCTTGGTTAGGGTTGATAGTGCTTAGCGGCGGCTAACCCCTAGCTTAGAGGTCGAGTGCGCGTCTCTCTGTTCTTCTCTGCCTTCTTTGGTTCGCAGGGCATATAAGTATTCTTGCAGAGATATTTTGGAAGAAGGGGGACGGACCGGCATCCGGGCCCCGACAAGCCAAAGTTGCCGGGGGCTGCAAGGAGAAGGATCCATCCGTGGCAAGACAAGGTTGTCGGGGGCTGCAGATCTAGATAAGTTCTCTATCCTCTATCATGTATTTTGTTAGACTGGGATACGTGAAACCTCGTTTTATTTCTAAGCTATCATGCTCCCCTTTTTCGGCACCCAAGGATTATCCCCTGGGTCTGAATTTGGTCATAGCCGCGACAGCAAAGAAGAGGAACGAGGAACCTAAGCCCACCTCATCCCTGCCTCCGCCAAGGGCGTGAGAAAGGTCGAGTGAAGTGGGGGGACAGCAAGGCCTGTTGCCGGGCGAAAAACGTTTGTCTTAAAAGATAACGAGGATTCACTCCTTGTCGTGGGTTCCACCCACGAACGAAAAACCCGACAAACATCCCTTTTTCATTAAAAAACATCCCGTATAGGTACAGTTCATACAAAATGAAAAACATGAGCAAGGGGATTACAAGTTCTAAAGTTAACAGAGGCCGGAAGGCTTACAAGACTAAAAAGGGATAAGTTGCCCGTAATCCCTTTCTTATCCCTCTCCTCAAGAAATGGAACAAGAAAGCAGAAGGGCAAAAGGGGTGCCTAGGCAAGCTATGGGTGGCATAAGACACCAAGGAAACATCTCGGTGGCCGTCCAAAGGTTGGATGGTGATGGCGGCGCCGGAGGAAGAGCTCGAAGACAAGGCGGCAGGACGCCAATACGCGATGAAGGCGTTGGTGCCTGCGTACTCCGACTTGACATCCTAGCCGCCCGCCCTCTTCCTCTTCTGCAGCCTCCCAACGCCAGCCGCCCAAGGATACGACCCCGAGAAGTTCAAGGAGTCAGCGACACGGATGATGGGGTCGCCGGTGCCTCCCGGGGTGGCGCCCGATGCCTAGTCAGACATGTCATCATGCCGCCCACTGCCCTCGTCGTCGTTGCCATTGTCTTCCTCACCACTCCCGCTCGAGGAGGAATCTTCATCGTCAGAAGAGCTCTCCACGTAGCATGCCACGCGAGTCCCGAGGTGCCCGAAGATCTTGACAGAGAGGAGGCCACCCTCCATTAGTTTGAAATGGAGAGTAAGCCCCTCCGTCAAGCTGTGGATGCGAGCGAAGGTCTTCCACCCCCGGCGGAGATACATGACATGAGGGGTGGAGAACTCGACGTCGGCCCATGCGCCGCTGTTCCCGCAACCCCTCATATGCAGCCGCAACGCCTGCGGCGGATCCAGCTCCATCTCCCGCGCAAATGGATTCGGGAGGCGAAGACGACGATGCGGTGGCTGGCGGATCCTGACGAAGAACTCACAAGGGTTGTCCCCGACGTGGCCCTCCACCGCAGGAGGGGCCGCTGGCAGAGGCGAGGCCGGTCCGCCGCCCCGTCCTCCTCTCCCTCGAGCACCATGATGGCCTCGACCTCGCCCCCTCCCCCTCCCTCTCATGGCCAGCTGCGCCGCCACGACCTCTAGGGGAGGAGCGATGCGCTGTCTAGCCGAGACCCTCGCCGCCACCGATGAAGCATCGCCACGCCCCCTCGCCATGGTAGAAGAAAGGAGGAAGGAGGGATGGAGAAAGGCGAATGACGAAGGATTGAGAGGCGTCGTCCCTCTCGCTCCCACTTTATAATGGGGCGGGGGCGAGGCTCGGCCGCCCTCTCCCGGCCAATTCGGCCCGTTAAAGTGACAGCAAGCCGGGCCGTCGACCGCCCTCCCCGCTCCATTGAAGGCGTGTGGGAGTCGACCCCCGCACACGCACGACTTCCCACATCCTGCGTGCCTGCCATTCGCTCTGCATCGTGAATATAGCAAACGTGGCACAAGGGATGGGCGCAGTGGGACGCGTGGAGCGACGGTTTCTCAAGTGAGGGCAGTAAATGAGCAGCGGCCCCACGGTCTCGTAGAGACACGCAAGCCGCCTCTTTACTGTCCACCATAGGATGACGCCAGCATGCTTCCGTCACGCACGCATGCACGACCCCCATGTCGCGCGTTCAACACAGGTCATGGGGAAGCGCAGCGGATGGAGCAGTTACCACAATAAAATCCGCCCTGTCTTCCCGTGCACCTTTCTGGGCTTGGCCCAACAATGTGTCGCACTTATGTGTGGCCCAGGCCCGGGGGCTCCTGTCGGTGTACAAAACTAGGGGCTCTCCTTTTGACCCCTTTACTTGTGCACAGGCAGTCAGAGCCACGCGTCGTGGCCACACATAGCAGGGCAAAGGAGGGAAGCCGGAGGCTCGAGACGAACAAGACAACATCAAGGACCAAGGCCACAAAGTGTAGATGGGCGAAGCAGGTTTCCCCGGCAAGACCCTTGTCGGGGGCAGCCTCCGCAGCCCCAGCAAACCCCTTGCCGGGGCAGCTCGCCCACACTAGTGAAGTGGGCCACCCTCGAGCCATGGTTCCCAACACCAGCAACCATGTTGGACCAGGGCTCGGGAGGCACCTCCATGGTGGCATGCAGATCTTTGTGAAGACATAGAATGCTCAAGATCAGATGAGTATTGGAAAGCAACAATCCTCACCAAGATCCTTACCAAAGGAATCCACAAGACGCCGGCAAGACCCTTGCCGGGGACGCCAGCGCGCGACGGCAAGGCCCTTGCCGGGCCACCCGGCAAGACTCTTGTCGGGCCACCCGACAAGACCCTTGCCAGAGGCGACATCAGGGCCACCACCAGGCCCGCACCAACCAACTCCCGCCGCTGTTCGCATGCAGCTGCCAGCCCAACCCGCTGGGCACGCACCTGCGTTGCAACATGCAACTTCCAGGCCAACTCAGCATGCACATGCGTGGCGGCATGCAAATCTTCGTGGAGGCTCCACCACCGCACCACCTCAGCTGCTTGCCTGCCTACATGGCACCGCATGCATCACTGGCCAGGGCGCGTGTCGAAGCGAGGAGGAGCGGCAACGGACGGGACAGGCCTCGCTCTCATCCCTGATAAAGTGAGGGACACCTAAGCCATGCATTAAATGCATCTTGTCCTATAATACGGGCGATAATCTCGCAACACTGTAGGCCTTTCCACCTCATGTGTGCCACTGTGGCAGCCCCTTTGCCTATAAAAGGAGGCCCGTAGCATACAGGAAAAGGATTCGGCTCTTTCGAACCACATAGCACCCATAGCTAGTTCGAGAGCTCAAGAACACTCAATATATCCACCAAGCAGGACTAGGGTTTTACGCATCCTTGCGGTCCGAACCTGGGTAAACGATCCCCGTGTCAACTACAAATCCTGCTCTTCTCACAACCCCGCGCCCCGCAACCGTACTAGGGATTGTTGTGATCCCATAGGTGTCGTTTCCCACCGACACATGGCTATCTCCATTTCCATATAGTATTCTTCAACACTCTTTGTTCCTTTCTTGAGGAGTTGGAGTTTCTTGAAGAGATCGCGGTTGTAGTTGGTGAGCACAAAACGTGCTCGCATGACATCCTTCATTTGAGCCCAAGTGGTGACTGGAGGTTCACCTCTTGCTTCTCGGCGCTCAAGGACTTGTTCCCACCATATGAGCACATAGTCTTGGAACTCAAGGTATGCCATAGCAATCTTCTTGTCTTCCTCATAGTTGTGCAAATGAAAGATTTTGTCGACCTTCAATGCCCATGATAGGTACTCTTTAGGATCATTGCTTCCATTGAACTTGGGCATGGTGAATTTTAGCTTGCCATAGCATTGCTCTTCATTGTGTTGTGGTCGAGGATAATGATGACGCCCTTAACGTGGAGGGTAATCATCCTCATGTTGCTCTTGGCGTGGAGGAAGTCCATGATCAACTTCCTCTTGTTGAACTTGAGGTTGTGGAGGAACTTGTTGGGCTTGTGGAGGAGCTTGGGGAACTTGACGTTGCACTCGCGGTTGGTAGTTCTGCTCTTGGATTTCTTCTTGAAGTGCTTCCTCTTGATTGCGCCGATCTCGATTGCGGTTGGCGATGGCTCGACTTGATTCTTGAAGGGCACGTTGCACCTCAAGAGCTTGTGCTTCACGTTGTTGTTGTTGAAGACGTTGAGCCTCGGAGTCTTGTTCCTCTTGATGTAGACGTGCTCGTTCTTCCTCTTGGCGACATTGACGTTGTCGTTCTTGAGCTTGTGCAAAAGCAACTTGGTGTGGTTGAGGATGAAGTACTTGCTCGTCGACTTGCTCTTGTGAATGCTTGTCGTGCAGAGGATTGCGAGACGCATGATGGTCTTGACGCGGCTCATCGAAGAGTGTTCGATGTCGGTGTACTTGAGCCGGAGAAGGTGTCGTCCAAGTGTCGACTTGAGCAGCTCCGTCTTGAGTATGAAGAAGTATAAGGAGGACGGTTCACCAACAAGGCGCAGATCTTGTCCATTCTTGCATCATTCTCTTGCTTGTGAGCGTCGAGCTTGTTGTCGAAGTAGTCCTTTGTACGTTACTCAGAGAGTCGCAAGTCGGTGGCGAGGTTGTCAATGCGGTCGGTCATTGCTTGTTGCTCTTGATGAAACGCTCATTGTGCACCAAAGAGGTGGCTCTTGGTGATGAATGATGACATGTCGTCGTCTTGCTCGGTGAAGAGTGGATTGGTAGAAGTACTTGGCCTATCCATCATTCCAAGCAAAAATGTGAGTGGGAGAAGGAGAAGAACTTATACCAAATGTACCTTGACCGATGTTGACGATGAATCAAGATCACTCAATTGCGGACAATGAAATAGCACAATTGGTACCAAATCTTGTTGGTTCTCACACCTACACAAGGAAAGGCTTATGGTGGAGCTTGGTTAGGATGGTGGCACAAAATTTGATGCAATTGTAAGTGAGCTTCAATAATATTGGAAAAGATTCAGAAATTTGCAAATGCAACAAGTAGACCAAGCAAGTAGAGGTACACGGAGACACGCACGCAAATAGATAAGTGGGATTGTGCAAACCAAAAATGAGCCAAAATGTGGAATCCACGAAAATGCTCTTGTTGCACAATACTCGAGAGACGCTAGCACGATTGCACAATAGGCGGATACGTAACTTGTGCACAACCTACTAGGAAAAATGCAACAACCTCTATCGCAAGTATGCTATATGTATGGTATTTCGGTGATATGATCCAAGATGATCGGATATGACAATCTTAATGTAGTATGATGTTATGGTTCTTGCTTATAAGCTCTTTGCTTATCTTTCCTCTTTGCTTAAAAGCTTTGTTGTCTCTTCCACTTTTGAGCTCTTTTCTCATGCGAAACTTCGTGAACCAAGATAGCAATTGTGTATGCGATGACAACTTTGTGACACAAAAGATGATGCTAAGATAGGCACCACTATGGTATGGTATGCATGCTATGCAGTATGATCACTAATGTGCACAAGTCACGTTGCCGGCAATACTCAAAGGCTAGTCTTGATGGGTAAGTACCGCAAAAGTAAGGATATGTGGTTATCAATGCAATTGCAAGGTATGACAAAGATGTCGTTGAAGTTACCGTCCTTGGCGATGATGAGTCCTTTGCGAAGATGAGCGGTGGTGATCTTGACATCGAACCGTACCTATATAGCTGAAACACAATAGGACATGGGAACCACAACCCAAAATCTCAGTGACCAAAACGTGTGAAAATCGTCATAGGAGGTAGCGGTGAGCAGTGGTGGTGCTTGTGGAAAGCGGTGGTGCTATGCGGAAGTATACGTGGGCACCGGGGCAAAATTGGGTGAAACTAGGCGGAAAAGGGCGCGGAGGATGGAGTTGTAGCTGCCAGGGGCCGGATGTCTGAGCCAGTGGCCGGATGTCCGGGGACTCGGGCTGATGTCCGGGCTCCTGGATCGTGGCTGCACGAGATGAACTCCATGGGAAAAAGGGCAACTTCGGGGCAAAATTCAGACGAAATTGTGGATGGAAATTGCGGATGAGATGGGGAAAAGCTAGAATCACTCGATGCAAAGCAGATCCGTGGATCAAATCCAACAAAACTTCATCACGCCAACAAATCACAAAAAAAATTGGTGGCTATTTTTGGTGGGGATTTTCGGATTTAGGACAAAAACAACAAAATCAAGCTAGAAAAAACGGGGTAGGGGCTCCAAAAACATGATCAATGTGGCTCATGATACCAAGATGATGTAGGGCGTAACCCTAGGGGCCGATCTTTCACGTTTGGAGAGGATCCCTACGAGGAACACGAAGAACGCGCAGAGGGAAACAAGGGAAATCAAGGGGAAACGCAAGAGAAAACACTCAACCAACACGAATATGATCACACATGTGCTAGATCATCGAGGCACAAAGTAACACGAGATCCAAAGTCAACAAGGGACGATACAAGGGTAACCATTCTTCTCCGTGAGGAGGTCTTGATGGTCTTCTCCGGATGGAGGTCTTGAATCCAGGTGGATCTTCTCCGGATGGAGGTGTTGGTCCCTCACGAGGAGTAGATCCGTGTGGATGAGAAAAGCTCTATCTCAAATGAGCTAAACCAATGCTAACCCTGGAACATAGGTGGAGAGGGAGTATATATAGTCTAAGGGGCGAAGGGGTACATGGGACACGACCCGGAAGTGCTGCACGCAGGCAGGAGGGGGCCGGATGTCCGGGCGTCGGGCCGGATGTCCGAGCGCTCGCAAGGGGCCAGATGTCCGGGCTAGTGGAGTCGGCCTTGCTGCTTGCTGGATAGACGGGGCCGGAGGTCCGGGCGGAGGGCCGGATGTCCGGGGCTTCGGGAGGGGCCGGATGTCCGGGGTGAACGCTGGATGTCCGGGCCGTCGGGTCAGCCATCTGTGCTCCCTGGATGGCGTGTCTGGATCTCCGGGCTGGTGGCCGGATTTCCGGTGCGGAGGGCCGGTTGTCTGGGCTGGACGCCGGATGTTCGGGCCTTGTAGATTCTGCTGCAGACCCGTGGCTGAGGGGTAGATCTCCAGGGGCCGGATGTCCGGGGCCATGGCCGGATGTTCGGTGCTTGGAAGCTGTCCTCGCATTCTTCCATTGGTTCTCTTCTTTCGTAGACTTGGGGGCTTGACCATCTTCATGTGCATCCTCAGGAGGGTCCTCTTGGTACCTAATCAGGCACAACATTCCGGACTTAGGTAGTAGCCATGTCTCGTGAGGATCATAAGAGATATACTAAGGAGAGAAGTCACCTCGGTCTCGAGAGCTCTAGCTCGTGCTCTTGTCATGGGTCCTCTTGGTGCTTGGTGAGACGATGGTAGGTCCATGGGGATGACCGTAGGATGCTCCGCATCAAACGTCTTCGCGATCCAATCATGATCCATCCTGCGAACTCTCGATCCAAGGGCCTAACGGATCCGCGTTCAACACAGGTACGGCTTGATGACACCTTCACCTCCTCAATCCAGCGAGCGATGGTGAAGTAGTAGCTCGAGTCCTCCGGCAAAACGACGGCGTGATGGCGATGGTGGTCGAGAAATCTCAGCAGGGCTTCGCCAAGCACTACGGAGAAGAAGATGGACTACGAGGGAGAGGGAGGACAGCGCTGTGGCATAGATGGGTGAGGCCGCCCTCCCTCTACCCCTCTATATATAGGGTGATGGGAGGAGGAGGGGGGCCCTAGGGTTCCCTAGGGGGGCAGCCACCAGGGGAAAACCCTAGATGGGTTTTGGTGCCCCTGTCACCCCCCCCCCCCGGAGCCTTGGCCCCCAAGGCAATGGGGGTGGCTACCCTAGGGGAGCGCCCACCCCTTTTGGTTATGTGAGATGGGGTGAGGGGGCGCTCAACCCCTTAGTGGGATGGTTTGCCCCCTCCCCTTGGCCCATGGGGTCCCCCAAAACTTGTTTGGGCCCCCCGAAACCCCTTTTGATGATGCCGGTCATCTCCCGGTACCCCGAAACAATTCCGGACTCCAATACCCTTTGTCAAATATATCGATCTTTACCTCCAGTCCATTCCGGAGTTCCTCGTCACATCCGGGATCTCATCCAGGACTACGAACAACCTTCTGTAACCACCATAATGACTCAACTATACTTATATCGTCACCAAACGTTAAGTGTGTAGACCCTGCGGGTTCGAGAACTATGCAGACATGACCGAAACACCTCTACAGTCAATAACCAATAGCAGGACCTGGATGCCCATATTGGTTCCCACATATTGTATGAAGATATTATCAGTTGAACCTCGATTTCAAGGATTCAGCTAATCGCATATGTAGTTCCCTTTGTCTATCGGTATGTTACTTGCCCGAGATTTGATCATCAGTATCTCCATACCTAGTTCAATCTCATTACCAGCAAGTCTCTTTACTCGTTCCATAATACAAGATCTTGTTACTAACTCATTGGTCACGTTGCTCGCAAGCTTATTGTGATGTTGTATTACCGAGTAGGCCCTGAGATACCTCTCCATCATACGGAGTGACAAATCCCAGTCTTGATCCATGCCAACTCAACAGACACCCTCAGAGATACCTGTAGAGCACCTTTATAGTCACTCAGTTGCGTTGCGACGTTTGGTACACACAAGGCACTCCTCCGGTGTCAGTGAGTTGCATGATCTCATGGTCATAGGAACATATACTTGACATGCAGAAAAACGATAGCAATAAACTTGATACGATCATATGCTATGTTCATAGTTTGGGTCTTGTCCATCACATCATTTTCCTAATGATGTGATCCCGTTATCAAATCACAATTCATGTCCATGGCTAGGAAACCATAGCCATCTTTGATCAACGAGCTAGTCCGGTAGATGCTTACTACGGACATGTTGTTGTCTATGTATCCACACATGTATTTGAGTTTCCGGTCAATACAATTATTGCATGGATAATAAACGATTATCATGAACAAGGAAATATAATAATAACCACTTTATTATTGCCTCTAGGGCATAATTCCAACACGACACTCTATAGCGCCCGGACGACCGGCGTCCATAGGATGCCCGACAGCTTCCACCCAGCCAGACGAAGATGCTACAGCGGCCGGACAACCGACGACCACCGGATGTCCGACAAGTACCAGGGACCAGACGACCGATGCCGACCGAACGACCGGTGCCGCCAGTCCAGAGAAGAAATGTCGGAAGTCCGACGCCCTCCGGACGTCTAGACCCACGCGCCCGACCGGACATCCGACACTGCCTGTGCGTAGCCGAGACTTTGGCCTTGTATCCCTCTCCCACTTACCCCTTCGTGGCTTAGACTATAAATAGTCCACCTCCACCTCCTTTCGAGGGTTGGCAAAGGATTAGCTCATTTGAGAGATAGCGCTTTGCTCATCCGCTTAGCTACTTCTTCATTGGAGTCCACGACCTCTTTGGAGAAGATCCCCCAAGCGGATTCAAGACTCCTCACGGGAAGACCCCCTCAAGGCCTCCTCACAGAGATGAACTTTACCTTGTATCTTTCCGTTTGTTGTTCATGTATCTCGTGGATCTTGTGTGTTCGATTTTCTAGTGGATGTGTGAGGGAGTCCTGGGTTAGAGGGTGTCCGGACGGCCGGACTATGACCTTTCGCCGGACTCCAGGACTATGAAGATACAAGATTGAAGACTTTGTCCCGTGTCCGGATAGGACTTTCCTTGGCGTGGAAGGCAAGCTTGGCAATACGATATGTAGCTCTCCTCCCATTGTAACCGACTCTGTGTAACCCTAACCCTCTCCGGTGTCTATATAGACCGGAGGGTTTTAGTCCATAGGACGAACAACAATCATACCATAGGCTAGCTTCTAGGGTTTAGCCTATCTGATCTCGCGGTAGATCTACTCTTGTACTACCCATATCATCAATATTAATCAAGCAGGAGTAGGGTTTTACCTCCATCGAGAGGGCCCGAACTTGGATAAAAACATCGTGTCCCTTGTCTCCTGTTACCATCCGCCTAGACGCATAGTTCGGGACCCCCTACCCGAGATCCGCCGGTTTTGACACCGACATTGGTGCTTTCATTGAGAGTTCCTCTGTGTCGTAACCTTTAGGCCCGATGGCTTCTTCGATCATCAACCACGACATGGTCCAGGGTGAGACCTTTCTCCCCGGACAGATCTTCGTATTCGGCGGCTTTGCACTGCGGGCCAATTCGCTTGGCCATCTGGGGCAGATCGAAAGCTACCCCCCTGGCCATCAGGTCAGATTTGGAAGTTTAAACTACACGGCTGACATCCGCGGAGACTTGATCTTCGACGGATTCGAGCCGCACCCGAATGCGCCGCGCCGTCACGATGGGCATGATCCAGCTCTACCGCCGGACTGTGCCCAGAGCGCCGCTCAGGTGTCTGCTCCGACCCTTAGCTCGGAGCCGACTGCGCTGGTCGAGGACGGGTGGCTAGACGCCGCCTTGGGGGCTGCAATCTCTATGGAGATCGAGCCGAACACCAATCTTGTCCCTCGCGGAGCTCGTGACTCCAAGGTGCCAGACTCCTTTCCGGACTCCGAATCTTCCACACCCCTTCAGATCGAGCCCAACTGGGCTCCGATCATGGAGTTCACCACCGCGGACATCTTTCAGCACTCGCCCTTTGGCGACATCCTGAATTCACTAAAGTCTCTCTCTTTGTCAGGAGAGCCCTGGCCGGACTATGGTCAGCAAGGTTGGGATGCGGACGATGAAGAAATTCCAAACCCACCCACCACCCACTTCGTAGCCACTATCGACGATTTAACCGACATGCTCGACTTCGACTCCGAAGACATCGACGGTATGGACGCCGATGAAGGAGACGACCAAGAACCAGCGCCTATAGGGCACTGGAAAGCCACCTCATTATATGACATATACATGGTGGACACCCCAAAAGAAGGGAATGGCGATGGAAAAATGGAGGATGACCCCTCCAAGAAGCAGCCTAAGCGCCAACGTCAGCGGCGCCGCTCTAAATCCCGCCACAGCAAAAACGACGATTCCAGCACCGAAGACAATAACACCCCGGACAGTGCCGACGACAACCCGCTCCAGCAGGATTCAGCACAGGAGGATGGAGAAGCCAGCCCTCATGAGAGAGCGACAGACAGAGAGGTCGAGGACAACAATTATGTGCCTCCCTCCGAAGACGAGGAAAGCCTTGACGACGACGAATTTGTCGTGCCTGAGGATCCCATCGAACAAGAGCGTTTCAAACGTAGGCTTATGGCCACGGCAAGCAGCCTCAAAAGAAAATAGCAGCAGCTTAGAGCTGACCAAGATTTGCTAGCCGACAGATGGACTGAAGTCCTGGCGGCCAAAGAGTACAAACTCGAACGCCCCTCCAAGAGCTACCCAAAGCGCAGGCTGCTACCCCAACTAGAGGAGGAAGCAACTAAACCTATATCACCAGCGTATGATGCGGCCGATCGGCCACCCCATGGCCGCGACACAGAGGCCTTTCGGCCCTCAACTCAAGCCGCACCCCGACGCCGCTCAAAAAGTACCAAGGCACGAGGAAACGCACCAGACCTATGAGACGTATTAGAGGACAAGGCAAGGCAAACAAGATCGATCTATGGATCACGTGGGCGCCCCACGACACGTGACGATAACTGTCACGCCGGATATGGCGAATACGGCCAGGCCGAACAGGGCAGGCAAGGCTCATATGAGCTATGTCGTGATATAGCCCAGTATAGAGGCGCCGCACACCCACTATGCTTCACAGATGAAGTAATGGATCATCAAATCCCTGAAGGGTTTAAACCCGTAAACATCGAGTCATACGATGGCACAACAGATCCTGCGGTATGGATCGAGGATTATCTCCTTCATATCAACATGGCCCGCGGTGATGATCTACACGCCATAAAACACCTCCCACTCAAGCTTAAAGGACCAGCTCGGCATTGGCTTAACAGCTTGCCAGAAGAGTCAATTGGTTGCTGGGAGGACCTGGAATCCGCATTCCTCAACAACTTCCAGGGCACTTATGTGCGACCACCAGACGCCGATGACCTAAGCCACATAATTCAGCATCCAGAGGAATCGGCCAGAAAATTCTCGACACGGTTCCTAACCAAGAAAATCAAATAGTTGATTGTCCGGACGCAGAGGCCCTCGCAGCCTTCAAACACAACATCCGTGACAAATGGCTTGCCCGGCACCTTGGACATGAAAAGCCAAAATCCATGGCAGCCCTCACAACACTCATGACCCGCTTTTGCAAGGGAGAAGACAGTTGGCTAGCTCGTAGTAATAACATGACGAAGAGCCCTGGTAATTCAGATATCAAGGACAACAATGGCAGGTCGCGTCGCAACAAGCACAAGCGTCGCATTAACGGCAACAATACTGAGGATATGGCAGTTAACACCAGATTCAGAGGCTCTAAACCCGGTCAGGGGAAGAAGCCATTCAAAAGAAATCCTCCGAGCCCATCCAGTTTAGACCAGATACTCGATCGCTCGTGCCAGATACACGGCACCCCCGAACAACCAGCCAATCACACCAACAGGGATTGTTCGGTGTTCAAGAAGGCAGGCAAGTTAAGTGCCGAAAACAGAGACAAGCGGCTGCATAGCGATGACGAGGAGGAGCCCCGGCCGCCGAACAACAGAGGACAGAAGGGCTTACCCCCACAAGTGCGGACGGTGAACATGATATACGCAACCCACATCCCCAAAAGGGAACAGAAGCGTGCGCTCAGGGATGTATATGCGTTGGAGCCAGTCGCCCCAAAGTTCAACCCATGGTCCTCCTGCCCGATCACTTTTGATCGAAGGGACCACCCCACTAGCATTCGTCACGGCGGATTCGCCGCACTGGTTCTAGACCCAATCATCGACGGATTTCACCTCACTAGAGTCCTCATGGACGGCGGCAGCAGCCTGAACCTGCTTTACCAGGATACAATGCGGAAAATGGGCATAGATCCCTCCAGGATTAAACCCACAAAGACGACCTTTAAAGGCGTGATACCAGGTGTAGAGGCCAGTTGTACAGGCTCAGTTACACTTGAAGTGGTCCTCGGATCCCCGGATAATTTCCGAAGCGAGGAGTTAATCTTCGACATAGTCCTGTTCTGCAGTGGCTATCACGCCCTGCTCGGGCAAACCGCATTTGCAAAGTTCAATGCGGTGCTGCACTACGCATATCTCAAGCTCAGGATGCCAGGCCCTCGTGGAGTCATTACGGTCAATGGAAACACCGAACGCTCTCTCCGAACAGAGGAGCACACGGCGGCCCTCGCGGCGGAAGTACAAAGTAGCCTCTCAAGGCAATTCTCCAGTCCGGCTATTAAACGTTCGGACACCATCAAGCACGCCCAGAGTAACCTACAACAAGACCGTCTGGCACATTCCGAGCAAGCATAGCAGTGCGGCCCCAACCCCAGCCCTCGCGAGATTGTGAAACTAGTACCACGCGTACATAATTACGCTCTGGAAATACCATGGGCATAAGGGGAGGGGCACAACCACGGTATGCCCAGAATGCGGCTCAACCACACGAGGGGCTCCCGATTTTGTCGTTTCTCTTTTCTTACTTTCAGGACTCCACTCTTCGGAAGAACTGTCCGGCAATACAATTGCCGAACACACGATGCAACAGCCAGGGAGATAGCAAGCCACGTCGAACGTCCAGGTGGTCTCTATAACGAGCTAAATACATGTCTTACTTAAAGTCTCGCAGCTTGCCCCTAGAGGGGGACATGTCAAATAATCCCATCTCTTGCTTATCGCACTATTTGTATCGCTCTGCTTTCATAGCAGCCCTTTAATAAACAATACATAGCTCTTGTCTATTATTGCATTCCTTTTTCATGAAAATATGTTCAGTCATGACATTATGCAACCATACACTTTGGTACGGTCAATACACCAGGGGCTTAAGTTCCCCAAAATACGGTGTGAGAAGACTGAACACTCTCATGAGTGCGGCACCCCGAACTTATAGCACTATATGGATCGACTCTGAATCATGTCTTGGGTCAATAGTTGGGTTTGCCCGGCTCCCATGTTTTGGTACCTTACATTCCGTTATATCGGCTAAGGTAGCGCTGGTAGAACTACTGCGATTGTGCCCCAGTTGAGCTGGGTTAACACCTCATTAGAGAAAGCTAAAACTGACCGTCATCATAGGGCGAGAGACAGGTCGCTGTTCGAGAGGTTTTTCGAGTCCCTAAAGACTTATGCCGCTTAGAGCGAGGAGCTGGATTTATCCGGCCTAGGCGTGGATAGCGCCCCGAACTCGGTCTTCCGAATACTAGGGGCTTTGCCGAAATTTAAAATTATAGAATTCTATGGCTGAGTGAGAGTGATAAAGCATTATAAGTTCGATTGCCTTGTTCGTTGTGTTGAGCGCCTCCCTAGACGGACCCAAGAATGGGAACAAGAGCGCTCAGGTTTATCCCGAACACCCCAGCACTCGTGGCATGGGGGTAGAAGCCGACGACTTGCATCTCTCAGTTTTAATAAATGGCCGCATAGAAGGTAATATTTTTAATTCAAAAAGCGTTGCTTAGCGCATATGAACAAGTTTTCAGCGCACAGGATAAACACGAGCGGGTTTACTCAAAAATTACATCCCTGGTACATTCATTCGCTACAAGACGGGAACCCTTCAGGACGCCCTCATAATACATCTCGGGCCTGCGATGCTCCTTCCCCTCTGGTGGCCCATCCTTCACCAGCTTCTCAGCATCCAGCTTTCCCCAGTGCACTTTAGCACGGGCAAAAGCCCTACGGGCGCCCTCGATGCATACAGATCGCTTGATGACTTCAAGCCATGGACAGGCATCCACCAGCCGCCGCACCAGCCCAAAGTAGCTCAAAGGCATGGCCTCCCCAGGCCACAGCTGGCCTATCAGGCCCTTCATGGCCTGTGCGGCTGCCTTATGAAGCTCGACCAGCTGCTTCAGCTGGTTGCTCAGGGGCACTGGGTGTCCGTCGAGCTCCCTTCCTTGGCCCGGTAGAATGCGGCGGCGTCGGATACACTGCGGGGCAGATCTGCGAATGCTCCTGGAGAGCTCCGGATTCGGGTAAGTAACAGGTAATTTACTTTCACGTGCCTGCTTTGCATAAAGAATGCCTTACCCGCCGCAATCTTTTTCATCGCCTCAATCTCCTGGAGGGCATTTTCGGCTTCGGCCTTGGCAGATTTGGCGCTTTCAAGTGCCGAGGCAAGCTCGGACTCTCGAGTCTTCGAGTCAAGCTCTAAACTCACATGTTTTTTCACAAGAGCATTGAGCTCTTGCCGCACCTCTGCCACCTGCGCCTCTTGTTTCTCTCTCTCAGTGCGCTCCACGGCCGCATCGTGTTCGGCCTTGGAAAGTGCTTCCTTCGGGGTCGCCACCTCGGTTGTGGCCCCTGTAACATTCACGTTGGTCCTGTCATTATTTGCAACCAGGTATTTTTATATACTTACATAAGGTACTATATAACTTCCTTGTCCTCGAGCTGCTTCTTGGCATGGCCGAGATCGTTCTCGGACTGCTCGAGGCTCTGCTTCAATGCATCGACCTCCACAGTCAGTGCGGCAGAGGTCAGCAGCGCAGCCTGCATTCCCATATTGACATATTTATGTTAGACTCATGTGTATATCTTTTTAGATCCTCAGTCCGGCTTTTCTTTCCGAACACTGAACTGAACATCAGGGGCTACTGTCTATGCGGTAACATTTTTATATGTTTTAAATACATACCTCAAAGCCTGTTAGAAGGCTGGTACAAGCTTTTGTCAACCCGCTCTTGGCGGACTGAACCCTCTCGATCACCGCACTCATAACAGTGCGGTGCTCCTCGTCGATGGAGGCGCCGTTAAGCACCTCCAGCAAATTGTCTGGCGCCTCCAGTTGGACGGAGGCCACCGGGGTCGTAGGCTTGCCCTTCTTGCGAGGGGGCCGCCTGCCGGACTCCGGAATCACTGAAGGTTCTGGAGCGGTGTTCGGCCCAGGGACGGACTTAGATCCCTCTAGGGCTTCATCCCCATTGGGCCTGGAGTCCAGGAGGTCGCCTTGCGGCGCCTCCAGGACCACCTCCTCCTGATTTAGCCCCTTTTGGGACTCCACCTTGGCATCGTCCGTAGGGCGAGGGCAGGTAGCAGTCGGGAGTGAAGCGATATTCACATCCGATGAATCCAGGGAGCCGCTCGACGAATCGCCGAGCTGAGCCTTGGGCGGACTGCATGATTGAATTTGGCGTCACAAGGTACTGTACAATAGAGGAACGCCATGAGTTATTCTGGTATCCGGATACTTACGATTTTGCCAGGGGCTTGGCCCTGCATGGCCATTCCTCTCCGCCGTCATCGGCGTCGAAGGCGTAGTCCGGAAGAAGGGTCTTCCCCTTCTTGGACCCTCCGGCCTCCCCAGTTGGGGCGGCCTTCCTTTCCTTTCCTCCCCCCGCTGGAGGGGGAGAGGCTTCTTCTTCTTCCTCCTCGTCTTCGGAGGCGGAGGGCGCTTCGGGGTCGTCGGGCGATGAATCCGACACCACCAGGCGCCGGGAACTCTTTCAAGTCCCCATGGCCTTTTTCTTGGCCTTCTTCTCCGGCACCACGTGAGGTGCCAGAACCAGCAGCTTTGCCAAGCGGGCATCTGTTGGGCCTTCGGGCAAAGGAGCCGGACAGTCGATCTGTCTGGCCTTCTTCTGCCAGTACTGTTAAAGGAATGGGAGTTTAGATCCCGCATAGAGTCAAACTATGAAAAACAAGTACCCTGTAATGGGTAAACTAAGCTTACCGCGCTGGCTTGGCGCTTCGCACAGAATCCGCGATCCTCGGTAATGGGAGGGTGAACCTCGGAGCTCTTTAAAAGCACCTTCCAGGCATCTTCGTGCGTTGTGTCGAAGAGCCTGGACAAAGTTTGGTGCTGGGCCGGGTCGAATTCCCACAAATTAAAAGCTCGTCGTTGACACGGGAGGATCCGGCAGAAGAGCATGACCTGGACTACGGTGACAAGTTTCACCTTCCTATCGATCAGGTCTTTGACGCAGGTTTGGAGTCCGGCCACCTCTGTCGAATTACCCCATGAAAGGCCCGTCTCTTTCCATGAGGTGAGCCATGTGGGGATGCCAGATCGGAACTCGGGGGCCACTGCCCATTCAGAGTCACGCGTCTCGGTGATGTAGAACCACCCCGATTGCCACCCTTTGATGGTTTCCACAAAGGAGCCCTCGAGCCATGTGACGTTGGCCATCTTGCCCACCATGGCGCCTCTACACTCCGCTTGTCGGCCGCCCATGACCTTCGGCTTGACATTAAAGGTCTTCAGCCATAAGCCAAAGTGGGGCTGGATGCGGAGGAAGACCTCACACACGACGATAAACACCGAGATGTTGAGGATGAAGTTCGGGGCTAGATCATGGAAATCCAGGCCGTAGTAGAACATGAGCCCCCGGACAAATGGGTGAAGAGGAAAGCCCAGTCCGCGGAGGAAATGGGGGAGGAACACCACCCTCTCATGGGGCCTAGGGGTGGGGATGAGTTGCCCCTCATCTGGAAGCAGGTGTGCGATGTCGTCAGAGAAGTATCTGGCCTTCCTCAACTTTTTGATGTGCCCCTCCGTGACGGTGGAGGCCATCCATCTACCTCCCGCTCCGGACATGATTGGAGAAGGTTGAGGTGGGAAGTGCGGACTTGGGCGCTGGAGCTCGAGTGCGCGGAAATGGATAAGCAAAGGAGGAAGGAGGCGTAGATTGAAAGGGCGGATCCTTATCCCCTTATATGGGCGGTCGAAACTATGTGCCCCCACCAGCCTAGTAAAACTCGCTTATCTCCCAAGCACCGCGATTAAATGGCGCGGTTGGGTTACCCACGCCCGTATTGATGAGAATCCCGGAATAAGGGGACATGATCTCTGCTTTGACAAGACGTGCCAAGGAAACCGCCTCGCTAAACACGCTGAGGTGGGACAGTAAAACGATTTGAATAAAGACTTGGCTGTGGCATGATGTCACGCTACGGAATACGTCAGCAGATTAGATTTGTGCGAATATTATTCTCTCTACGGTGGTATGTGGAACTTATTTTGCAGAGTCGGACACTATCCTTGTGTTCAACATCTTCTATGAAGTATTCGGAGGAGGAACCCGCCTTGCAATGCCGAAGACAATTTGCATGCCGGACTCATCGTCATTGAAGCCTGGTTCAGGGGCTACTGAGGGAGTCCTGGATTAGGGGGTGTCTGGACGGCCAGACTATGACCTTTGGCCGGACTCCCGGACTATGAAGATACAAGATTGAAGACTTCGTCCCGTGTCCGGATAGGACTTTCCTTGGCGTGGAAGGCAAGCTTGGCGATACGATATGTAGATCTCCTCCCATTGTAACCAACTCTGTGTAACCCTAACCCTCTCCGGTGTCTATGTAAACCAGAGGGTTTTAGTCCGTAGGACGAACAACAATCATACCATAGGCTAGCTTCTAGGGTTTAGCCTCTCTGATCTCGTGGTAGATCTACTCTTGTACTACCCATATCATCAATATTAATCAAGAAGGAGTAGGGTTTTACCTCCACCGAGAGGGCCCAAACCTGGGTAAAAACATCGTGTCCCTTGTCTCCTGTTACCATCCGCCTAGACGCACAGTTCGGGACCCCCTACCCGAGATCCGCCAATTTTGACACCGACAATGTGTGATTGGACCTTTTCTTGAGTGTTTCCCCTTATGATTTCTCCCCGTTCTTTCGCGTGTTCATTGTGTGCTTCATGTTCCTCAAGGGAGTACACCCCAATCATAAAAACCGGCCTACACCGGGTTAGCATTGTATCAGGGGGTGTAGCGTTCAAAGCTTTGATTCTTTGATGTTAAACCTAAATCCTATGGAAGTTGCGAGAGAAATCTCTTTGTGTTCCGAGCAAATACTTGCCAGCAAGAGATTGTGATCTTCATTGCGAGAGATTTGTCTCTGACCGAGGAGTTAGTATTACTTGGTCATCAAGTAATGTTACTGTTTCTCTTGAAATCCGACCGTTGTGAACATGTCGGTTGGCCATTGGCTGGACCGCATGTCCAAAATGGTCATTTCCCACCAGGGAAGGATGCAGCTATAAATAGCCACTCTGCACCGGCGTTGTCCGGTGGCTGCTCCGTTTGATTGTGAGAAGATTGTTGAGTAACCCCCTATCCTGAGTGATTTGAGTTTAAAATCTACCGAGAGAAAACCCAGAGCCAAAAAATTATATAGTGGTTCAGCATCACTCAAATCTATGTCCATTACGCTCTACCTATTACTCTTGAGAGCTGCAGACTCTCTAGATGGTTAGGTGCCAATTTCTTCAAAGACCAAGAGTAATTGTGGTTCTCGAAGAAGAAATATGTAAAGGTTCGGAGATCGCCTCAAGTATCTACCACAAGTGATCGACATTGGTTGACGAACCAATTGTCGAGGACAATAGGGCGAAGAGAGTTTATCTTCTATGTTAAATCACAACCCCTCGAAACAGACATAGTCCTTTTGCAGAAGGGCGAACTAGTCTACCGAATTCCTTGTCACCATCGAGCATCACTGGTTACCTCTGCTTCTCCTATTTACATTCGAACTGTTTCAATCATGTGATTTGTCTCGATGCATGCTTTTAGTTTCCATTCGTTAGTTTGTATTCACTCGCTGTACAGTGTTATCGTTCACTCCGCTGCTAGGTTCCGAGAGTTTTGATATTTCCAAAGAAAAATTAAAACTCCCATTCACCCCCCCCCCCCTGGTAGACATACTCCGTTCCTACACTTAGTTTTCTTCCAAACCTCCGGTTCTCTATCTGAAACATTATATATTTATCCAATCTTTTCTGGTGCAAATAACATAAGCTACTACACTTCTAATACTAAAAAAATCAATGGTCATTAATGTGTGACCCCGCGGGTTTGGTAAAGTATAGACATCACTAGAACTCCATCCGTTCACTGATCAATAGAGGAACCGCAGACATCCATATTGACCCCTATACCCACAAATAATAATCGAGTGAACATGTTGTTCCCGTGTGCTATTCCTTTTGTTTCACAATACTTTACAAACCCGAGGTGAGATTTATCGGCATCCCCATGAACCAAAGTGCATCATCCGCTATGAAGGTACATGATACTCTCATGGTCTGAGGATTTATGCATACGTTAACATATTGTGTTATATTCTATTAACTTGTGACAAAATGATCTTGTAGTATAACAACCAATTGGGTCTCTTCAACACAAGTGTTCTTCTAATAATGTGTCCTTAAAGTTGTTGTCATCCTCGTTACATTATCTATGCCCATGATCAGGAAAACATAACTATCATGCAACAGTTGAGGTAGTCTTAAACGATAGACTAGGAATATATTTACCGTTTATCATACTACACATGCGCATGAGTTTTCCTCTAAGCCGAAACATTGTAATTATAGCATAGAAATAAACATTAATTGCAAAGTTGGGCATAAATAATAACTGCCTCTAGGCCTTATTTCCAACACTCCATGTATCTTAGAAGGGCTTGGCTTGCCCATACTAATATGAACAAGTCATGGTCACACTTGGGTGTTCCCCTAAGCGTTGGTGATAGGACCAAATACAACATGGGTGCAGGAGTTACGTTAGGGAACATGCAGATCACTCTTATCTTTATGATTATTGGCTAAATGATGTTCCTCTCTAAGCCATTGCGCCACACATTATTGGATTGGTCCCTCGAAAAGTCAGATCTAGACATACTATTGTCGCCACCCTTATTGTGGTCGTTGGCTAAAGGGTGTTAAATCACCTTCGTCCATTGACAAATTTTTACAATTGCTTAGTTTGTGGGTGGCCCTCCGCCATATTCCTTACTGAAAATCAACATGATCTCTGGTAGTGGTCGCTTACTTCCTCATGACGTTTTTCGTTGTCCTTGGTGTATTTATCGTACTTCGAATCGCTTTAGTCTTTGGGCCTTGCCAAGGCTATATCCAATCATGGGTTCCTCTTGGTTGCAAATTCTATATCTGGCTTGCGGTCCACAAAGACATTGGACGACAAGTCATCTTGGAAAACAAGGGTTCCCTCACAATGATCTTTGCCCACTTTGTAGCTCTGTTTCAAAAGATGTTGATCACCTTCTCGTTGGTTGTTCCATTGCCAATATTATATGGCGAGTGCTAGGCACTGACGCGCCAGCCCAAATTTTGGTCGGTCGTACCAGCACCGTACGATAAAACAAAAAGGAGTCGCATGATTTCTATCTTCCTCCTCCTCATGCGTCCTCTTCTTTTAGAAAAATTTCCCTACGCGCCGCCATGGACGACGACGCACCAGCCTCAAAGCACCCCTGCGTCTCCCCCATTGCTGCCCTCACCGCCGGTCGCCGCCATCGTCACCGGTCGTTGCCTCCTGCTTTTCTCACCAGCAAAACTGAGCTCGCGGTTGCAGCTCCCCGTGGCAATGATTATAGTTTTGTGGCCGCCGCTTGCAAGCTCGCCATGGGCCGCTCACCGGCTCGCTGTCGCCGCTCGCCAGGCCAGCTCGTCGATTGGATGGTTGCAGCAAAAAACTATTGCAAAAAATGAAGGAAATATACCCTAGAGGCAATAATAAAGTTGTTATTTTATATTTCTTTATTCATGATAAATGTTTATTATTCAAGCTAGAATTGTATTAACCAGAAACTTGATACATGTGTGAATACATATACAAAACATTGTGTCCCTGGTATGCCTCTACTTGACTAGCTCGTTGATCAAAGATGGTTAAGTTTCCCAGCCATAGACATGTGTTGTCATTTGATGAACGGGATCACATCATTAGTAGAATGATGTGATGGACAAGACCCATCCGTTATCTTAGCTTAATGATCGTTTAGTTTTATTGCTACTGCTTTCTTCATGTCAAATACATATTTCTCTGACTATGAGATTATGCAACTCCCGAATACCGGAGGAATGCCTTGTGTGTTATCAAACGTCACAACGTAATTGGGTGATTATAAAGATGCTCTACAGGTATCTCCGAAGGTGTTTGTTGGGTTGGCATAGATCGAGATTAGGATTTGTCACTCCGAGTATCGGAGAGGTATCTCTGGGCCCTCTCGA
This sequence comes from Triticum aestivum, assembly GCF_018294505.1. Classification (NCBI taxonomy): domain Eukaryota; kingdom Viridiplantae; phylum Streptophyta; class Magnoliopsida; order Poales; family Poaceae; genus Triticum; species Triticum aestivum. Next base: position 355,190,713 of record NC_057813.1, on the reverse strand, counting down.
TAATGCACATCATAAGAAGCCTCGCAAGCAATGTGACCAATGATTTAGTTGTGGGATGATGCATTACGGAACGAGTAAAGAGACTTGCCAGTAACAAGATTGAACTAGGTATGAAGATACCGACGGTCGAATCTCGGGTAAGTAACATACCGATGACAAAGAATAACGTATGTTATCATAACGGTTCGACCGATAAAGATCTTCATAGAATATGTGGCGGCCAATATGAGAATCTAGGTTCCGCTATTGGTTATTGACTAGAGAGGTGTCTCGGTCATGTCTAATAGTTCTCGAACTCGTAGGGTCCGCATGCTTAACGTTCGACGATGATTTGTATTATATGGTTATGTGGTTTGGTGACCGAATGTTGTTCGGAGTCCCGTATGAGATCACGAACATTATGAAGAGTCTCGAAATGGTCGAGAGGTAAAGATTTATATATTGGATGATAGTATTCGGACACCAGAAGTGTTCCGGAATGTATCAAGTACATATCACAGTACCGGGGGGTTACCGGAACCCCCCGGGGGAAGATATGGGCGATATGGGCCTTAGGAGGGAGCACACCATCCTACAGAGGGGTGGTGCCCCCCCCCCAAGGAAGGAGGACGAATAGGATTAAGAGGAGGGGCAGTGCCCCCCTATTTCCTTCTCCCCCCTCTCTTCCCTTCTTTCCCCTTCCGGTAAAAGGAAAGGGGGTGAATCCTACTAGGAGCCCAAGTAGGATTCCTCCTACTTGGGCACGCCTAGGGCTGCCCCTCTCCCTCCTTTATATACGTGGGGAGGGGGCACCTAGAAGACACATCAACTATTCCTAGCCGTGTGCGGCGCCCCCTTCCACAGTTTACACCCCCGGTCATATTTCTCGCATTGCTTAGGGACGCCCTGTGCAGATCACTTCACCATCACCGTCACCACGCTGTCGTGGTGATGGAACTCATCTACTTCCTCAACACTCTAGTGGATCAAGAGCTCGAGGGACGTCATCGCACTGAACTTGTGCAGAACTCGGAGGTCTCGTGTGTTCGGTACTTAATTGGTCGGAACAAGAAGAAGTTTGACTACATCAACCGCGTTGGCAAACGCTTCCCCTTTTGGTCTACGAGGGTATGTCCACTCTCTCCCCCTCTCGTTTCTATGCATCTCATGGATAGATCTTGTGTGAGCATAGGAAATTTTTGAAATTGCATGCTACGTTTCCCAACAGTGGTATCCGAGCCAGGTCTATGCGTAGATATGCACGAGTAGAACACAAAGAGTTGTGGGCGGTGATCGTCATAATGTTTACCACCAATGTCTTATTTTGATTCGGCAGTATTGTTGGATGAAGCGTCCCGGACCAACCTTACATGACCATGTTCATGATACCGGTTCCACCGATAGACATGCAATTAGTTTTGCGTAAAGGTGGCTGGCGGGTTTCTGTTTCTCCAACTTTAGTTGAATCGAATTTGACTACGGCCGGTCCTTTTTGAAGGTTAAAACAGCAAACTTGATAAATCACCATTGTGGTTTTGTGCCGTAGGTAAGAACGGTTCTTGCTAGAAGCCCGTAGTAGCCACGTAAAACTTGCAACAACAAATTAGATGACGTCTAACTTGTTTTTGCAGGGCATGTTATGATGTGATATGGTCAAGACATGATGTGATATACGTTGTTGTATGAGATTATCATGTTTTGTAAAAGTTATTGACAACTGGCAGGAGCCTTATGGTTGTCGCTTTATTGTATGAAATGCAAACGCCATGTAACTGCTTTACTTTATCACTAAGCGGTAGCGATAGTTGTAGAAGCAATAGTTGGCGAGACGACCACAACGCCATGATGGAGATCAAGGTATCGAGCTGGTGACAATGGAGATCATGACGTTCCTTTGGAGATGGAGATCAAAAGCACAAGATGATGATGGCCATATCATGTCACATATTTTGATTGCATGTGATGTTTGTCTTTATGCATCTTATTTTGCTTAGTACGGCGGTAGCATTATAAGATGATCCCTTAACTAAATTTCAAGGTATAAGTGTTCTCCCAGAGTATGCACCATTGCGAAAGTTCTTCGTGCTGAGACACCACGTGATGATCGGGTATGATAGGCTCTACGTTCACATACAATGGGTGCAAGCTAGTTTTGCACATGCGGAATACTCAGGTTAAACTTGACGAGCCTAGCAGGTTACATTGGAGACCGAAAGGTCGAACGTGAATCATATAGTAGATATGATCATCATAGAGATGTTCACCATTGATGACTACTCCATCTCACGTGATGATCTGACATGGTTTAGTTTATTTGGATCACGTATCATTTAGCTGACTTGAGGGATGTCTATCTAAGTGGGAGTTCTTAAGTAATATGATTAATTGAACTTAATTTATCATGAACTTAGTCCTGATAGTTTTTGCATATCTATGTTGTAGATTAATGGCCCATGCTACCATTCCCTTGAATTTTAATGCGTTCCTAGAGAAAGCTAAGTTGAAAGATGATGGTAGCAACTACATGGACTGGGTCCATAACTTGAGGATTATCCTCATTGTTGCACAGAAGAATTAGGTCCTTGATGCATCGCTAGGTGTACCACCACCCCCAGCAACTGCAGACATTGTGAATGCCTGGCAGTCGCGTGTTGATGACTACCCGATAGTTCAGTGTGCCATGCTTTACGGCTTAGAATCGGGACTTCAAGGACGTTTTGTATGTCATGGACCATATGAGATGTTCCAGGAGTTGAAGTTAATAATTCAAGCAAATGACCGAGTTGAGAGATATGAAGTCTCCAACAAGTTCTGTAGCTGCAAGATGGAGGAGAACAGTTCTGTCAGTGAACACATACTCACAATATCTGGATATCATAATCACTTGACTCAGCTGGGAGTTAATCTTCTAGATGATTGTGTCATTGACAGAGTTCTTCAATCACTGCCACAAAGCTATAAAGGCTTTGTGTTGAACTATAATATGCAAGGGATGGAAAATACTATTCCCGAGCTCTTCGCAATGCTCAAAGTTGCGGAGGTAGAAATCAAGAAGGAGAATCAAGTGTTGATGGTTAACAAGACCACTAGCTTCAAGAAAAAGGGCAAGGGAAAGAAGGGGAACTTCAAGAAGAATGGAAAGCAAGTTGTCACTCCCAAGAAGAAACCCATAGCTGGACCCAAACTTGAAACTGAGTGCTTCTACTGCAAAGGGACTGGTCATTGGAAGCGGAACTGCCCCAAGTATTTGGCGGATAAGAAGGATGGCAAAGTGAACAAAGGTATATTTGATATGCATGTTATTGATGTGTACCTTACTAATTCTCGTAGTAGTGCCTGGGTATTTGATATCGGTTCGATTGCTCATATTTGTAACTCGAAATAGGGACTACGGATTAAGCGAAGATTGGCTAAGGACGAGGTGACGATGCGCGTCGGGAATGGTTCCAAGGTTGATGTGATCGTCGTCGGCATGCTACCTCTACATCTACCTTCGGGATTTGTTTTAGACATGAATAATTGTTATTTGGTGCCAGCGTTGAGCATGAACATTATATCTGAATCTTGTTTAATGCGAGACGGTTATTCATTTAAATCAGAGAACAATGGTTGTTCTATTTATATGAGTAATATTTTTAATGGTCATGCACCCTTGAAGAGTGGTCTATTTCTGTTGAATCTCGATCGTGGTGCACTACTGGAATCTGGCACTTTGCCATCTGCCATGGCAGATGGCAAAGGCATGGTCGGCGAATGGCAAAGGCTTTGCCATCTGCCAGCAGATGGCAAACAGTTTGTCTGAAACCCTGCCGGCAAACGCTTCTTTTCCGTCTGCTGGCTGATGGCAAAGAGCCTGTGCCTTTGCCATCAACTGGCAGATGGCAAAGCCTCTTAACGGGGTTAGCCCTGTTAGAAGACTAACGGCATACTTTGCCATCTACCAGCAGATGGCAAAGGCTGCAGGCTCTTTGCCGTCTGCCAGCAGATGGCAAAGGCTTCAGGCTCTTTGCCGTCTGCCAGCAGATGGCAAAAGGGCCCAAATAGGCCAGCCCAAATTTTATATGTAGATGACACGTGGCCCCTTTGCCATCTGCCAGCTGATGGCAAAGCTCTTTGCCATCTGCCAGCAGATGGCAAAGTGCCTATATTGCCCCATTTAATTTTTTTTCTTATATCAATTCATTTTCATAGAAAATCAAACACAAATATATTTATATGACCAATATAGCATATTCAACACATATTACCAATAGTCATGAACACATATATATCGGACACATATCCAACACATGTTACCAATAGTAGCAAGTTTCATCCATACATATACATAGTTTCATCAATATTACACAGTTTCATCATAGGTAGCAAGTTTCACAAAGTCAAAGCAAAACCTAAAGACAAGCACTCCATCAACCCAAGCTTCTGTGATCTGAAGCAAATCTACAAAATGGGAAAGAAGAAAGTTAGAAAGACTAGAAGAAGAAGATTATTATGATGCAACTAAAATGTGAAGATTATTATGATGCAACTTATATGTGTAAAATAGGTCATTTTGGAGCTAAGTATGGTTATTATGTCATTTTTGAGCTAACTAAGCATACTAAGTCATTTTGGTGTAAAAAATGCTAAGTAAGGTCATTTTGGAACTAATAAGTTTATTATGTCATTTTGGAGCTAACTAAGCATATGAAGTCATTTCGGAGCTAAAATATGTCATTTCATAAGTCATTTTAGAGCTAGCTAAGCATATTAAGTCATTTAGAGGAAAAAATGCTAAGTATAGGTCATTTTAGAGCTATCCTAGGTTAAATAGGTCATTTTTGAGCTAGCTAAGCATATTAAGTCATTTTGGAGGAAAAAATGCTAAGTATAGGTCATTTTAAAGCTATCCTAGGTTAAATAGGTCATTTTGGAGCTAATTAAGAAAAGCACTAGGCAAAACTTACCGTCAACCCGTAGGTGAAGGATCAAGGTTCTTGCTTGCGGTAGTGGCTGACGAAGGAGGATTAGGGTTCTTGCTCGCGCCAATGGCAGACGTCGATGCTTGTCGGGAGTTATGTTGCACCAAATTAAAGATCATTTGCAATGTCTCGTTAGCATGAACACACGGGGAGGTCGTCGAACACCAGACCCTCATAGCGATGAAACAACTGCACATTTAAATCCACCTGATCAACACAAATATATTATGATTTTTTTCATAACAAAATCGGAAAATATATGACCTAACTCATAGTTCTTAAATATATGACCCCGTCGGCATCTTCATATATAATTGAACTTATAACACACATGTATACATGTTGTAATTAGAAGAAGAAAAATACAGTGGTAACTCATCTCAGTTAGTAATTGTAGACCATTTAGTGAAATAGCTTCTCAGATGTTAAATGCTCCACTACCCTTGCATTCTAGCCGACAATTAATTCTGATTTAACATTGTATGTAACCGTAACTGTGGATGTCCACATTCTAAATTTCAGAAGAATTTTTTTTAATGTAGATGTCTGCAACATTAAAATTTATATCTAATATTTTTGTGTGTATGTTAACAAAAATATGAAGGAGTGCACGTTTCATTTATTATTTCAAAATTACGACCCACACATTAGTCTCATTCGTGTAATGGGAAAAAACAAAGTATTCCATATTCAAATGCTAGTATAAATATTTGCATTAAAGGAAACAAACTCAGGAATTTCTAAAATTTAAAGAGGGATTTGATTGATATTATTTAGTTAAATTTTATGATAAAAGAAGTCTGGGAGCAAAATGTTTGCACCTGGTGTGGTCTTATTAGTATATTTTTAGGCAAGATAATGAAGACAAAATAACAAATCTATAGGTAGATATGTTTGATTTTTCTTATCACAAATATGTCCTACATACGGTTCCTCTGCCTTAATAACACCATTTCATATTTTTGCATACACCTAATTCAATTGTAAATATGGAAAAACTGTTGCTCAAGCCTAACTTAATTATATGCAGTACAAATTATAGGACAGAACTGCTGGCTTTTAGAAAATATGAATAACGTCAATACCCAAGCACAGCCTGTTCAAATGAATTCCCTCGCCCAATATGCTCTTTAAGGTACAGGGGGAGAGAAAATTTCCATATACATTTAGACATAGCAGAACATGAGCGGAAAGAGTAGCTATGAGCTCAGTTATAAAACTGGAAGTTGCTAGTGTATGTATATTTACATACTTATATTTTTCTCATCTCTTCATTGGGAGATAACATGTATAATTTAGCATGTATATCTGCGGACATAGCAATTGGTCAGTTACAGGATGTTGATCGGAATATAATTGGAAACTTTGATCGCAAGACATACTATACTTCTAGCCAATTATTTGTATCTTCAAATCCTCTAGTCAAGAGATCAACCAAATCATCAATAAATATTATAAGGGAAAGAAACTATGAAATAAAAAGGATCTGCAAGATAATGTCTTTTCAACAAAATAGCAGTGCAACACACCATTTGTACAAAAAAACTATACGTAGCTATCATGCAAGCATATGATACTTGATCCTTAATTTCATCATAATCCAGTGGAAGAGAGGAAATCATACATCTATGTAGGACGTATATCACTGTCACCCATCTGCCCATGGCATCCAGACACGCTATTGCCAGCCGTTGCACCACCATCCTGACACATGGGCACCTCACGCCACTACACGAGGATGATTGGTGGTGGAGTCCGTAGCAGGCTGCATGTCGATGTCCTCGCCGGATAAAAAATAGTGCTATTGTTGGTAGCTAATGTTCTCTAACTGTCTTCCAAATAGAACTACAAAGGTATGACCAGATTGCCTATAAACAGTGGGATAAATAAATGGAATATGTTTTAGTTTGATTTTTGAAAGGCATGGTTGAACTCTAAGAAACCAAATTCATAAATGAGGTTAGAGAGGTCGGCCAGGTTACATAACTATTCTCTCTAGCAAATAACAGAATCAAAGTAGCAAGTCTTGGTGCACGGATAAGTTCTGAAATAATGACAACTTATTTCCATTGTCTAGAACTAAGCATCATTTTCCAAGCTTGAACATTATTAAAGCAATATAAATTTAATCACAGTGCAACTCTATATATGTATAAGAGGCGACGTCAAAATCCCAGCAACTAATTAGCAATTATGTGAAGCTCCAGATGCCCCAAAAGCATGGACGTACTGCAAACCTGTTCATATATGCTCATTACGTTTGAGTGGAATCATCCCTGGAATCAGCTCGACACCGGCGTTAGGCTGCGTTTCTCGATCTTCTCTACGCGACCGGTGGAGTGGCAATGGAGAGGGCGTGGGTGGATCTGCAGGACATAATGGCCGAACACATGTCAGCAAGGATACCATGACGGCATGGGAAAAGAGGAGATCAATCGCTCGAGTTGGTGGAGAAGAAGCCACAATAGATGGCGCCCAAGCACAGGCATGGCGGTGGCATGAGGACGACAAAGCCGGCAGACTCGCTAGGCCTCGGGAGACTCGCTAGGGCTTTTGCTTTAGATGATCCATGATCTATGGGATTTTTCTTTACGAACGGTGATCTTATTAGAAAAAAATAATGTGAAGAAGAAGGCTTAAGCCTTGCCGGCGTGGAGTGGCACAGAATCCTCGGGGGAGGGCGAGATATTAGGAGTTATATTTTTCTACCATACCAAATCAAGCTTGTTACGGCAAGGCAGGAATTGCAAATTGTATTTGCCTAGCTACGTGACCAGATTGGACTTGCCTTTTCTAAAAACCAGATTGGACTTTCCTTTTCTAAAAACCATATTGAACTTGTTGCCCGTATAGCACATACCTTTTTTTAAATGGTATAGCACATACCTTTAGCATTACGTGCAATGTTTTATGGATTAATTCGGAGGCTTGTAAAAAAACACTCATTGATTGATTCTAGGATTGATCTAGACCGTAATAACTTGGTCCCACCAGATTAACGGCTCCTAATTTCTAATTAACATGGTAATTTCTTGGAAGTCTAGAATTAGTATAGGTATAGATAGATAGATAGATAGATAGATAGATAGATAGATAAGATATAAGATATAAGATTGCAGTACCCACATAGCAAAATGCATTAACTTGTGATTCCAGAATTAAACAACCAACAACATGCGCCAGGGTAGGATTTTGCACACAACAAGTACTCTGAAAATGAACTGCACACATGTACAGAACAAAGAACATGAGCCAGGACACTGATCCATAGGGAAGAAGAGAAGGGGACGAGCTCACCTTGTAGTTTAGGCTTCAGGGGCGTGGTCGTCCTGGTGCCGCTCCTAGCTTGGGAGCATCGCTCGGGCATCAATGGCGTCGGGGCTAGCTCCTCTGAGACATGGGGCGCAGCTCCTTGAAGAAGGCGCGTCGGACGGCGGCGAAGATGGGATCCGGTGGGAAATAGACCGGGCTGACGGGGGCGGGGCGGTGGGCGGCCTGGATCCGGAGTAGCGACCAACGGGGACCGGCGCGGCTGGCCTTGATCCTTGGGGTGGCGGGCGACCGGCGGGGAGGCGCAACTGGTCGGTCTCCTCCCTCGTGGTGGGGCGGGAATGGACCGGCGGGATGGCCTATCCTCCGGCTATGTAGGGGAAACCAACGGCGGCGATGACTGGTGAGGGCGGCGGCGACGACCGGTGAGGGCGGCGGCGGTGACCGGTGAGGGTGGTGGGGAACCCTATCCAGCAGCACGCACGGGAGTGGGCTGAGACTGATTCGGGGTGGCTGGGTTTTTTTAGGGAGGCTGGGGGTTTTCTTTTCTTTAATTTTTCACTTTTTTTAGCAAGGAGAGAGATGGTCCCATCTCTTTGCCATCTGCCAGCAGATGGCAAAGAATATTTGCCGTCTGCTGGCAGATGACAAAGAGGTGGGGCTGGTACGCTGTTACACTCTTGACGGCCACAGGATTTGCCAACCTCTTTGCCATCTGCTGGCAGATGGCAAAGATTATTTTCCATCCACTAGCAGATGGCAAAGAATTGGCTGATGGCAACCATGTTCTTTGCCGTCTGTCAGTTCTTTGCCATCTGTTTTTTATAAGAAGATGGCAAAGACGTTCTTTGCCATCAGCTGGCAGATGGCAAAGAGCTGGCTAATGGCAAATTCCATGTTTCCAGTAGTGGTGATACACATATTCATAATATTGATGCCAAAAGATGCAAAGTTGATAATGGTACTGCAACATATTTGTTGCACTGCCGTTTAGGTCATATCGGTGTAAAGCGCATGAAGAAACTCCATGCAGATGGACTTTTGGAATCACTTGATTATGAATCACTTGATACTTGCGAACCGTCCCTCATGGACAAGATGACTAAAATTCCGTTCTCCGAAACAATGGAACAAGCCAATGACTTCTTGGAAATAATACATACCGATGTATGTGGTCCGATGAGTGTTGAAGCTTGTGGCGGGTATCATTATTTTCTAACCTTCATAGATGATTTGAGGAGATATGGGTATATCTACTTAATGAAACACAAAGAATTTGTGAGTGAAGTGGAGAATCATCATAACAAGAAAATAAAGTTTCTACGATCTGATCATGGAGGAGAATATTTGAGTTAAGTGTTTGGCCTTCACTTAAAACAATGTGGAATAGTTTTACAACTCACCCACCTGGAATATAGCGTAATGGAGTATCTGATGTCGTAACCGTACTTTATTAGATATGGTGCGATCTATGATGTCTCTTACCAATTTACCACTATCGTTTTGGGGTTATGCATTAGAGATAGTTGCATTTAGATTAAATAGGGCACCGTCAAAATCCGTCGAGACGACACCGTACGTACTGTGGTTTGGCAATAAACCTAAGTTGTCGTTTCTTAAAGTTTGGGGATGCGATGCTTATGTCAAAAGGCTTCAGCCTGATAAGCTCGAACCCAAATCGGAGAAGTGTGTCTTCATAGGATACCCTAAAGAAATAATTGGGTACACCTTCTACCACAGATCCGAAGGCAAGATCTTTGTTGCCAAGAATGCAACCTTTCTAGAGAAGGAGTTTCTCAGAAAGAAGTGAGTGGGAGGAAAGTAGAACTTGATGAGGTAATTGTACCTTCTCTCAATTTGGAAAGTAGCTTATCTGATAAATCTGTTCCAGTGATACCTACATCAACTAGAGAGGAAGCTAATGATGATGGTCATGAAACTTCAGATCAAGTCACTACAAAACCTCGTAGGTCAACCAAAGCATGATCAGCACCAGAGTGGTACGGCAATAACATGACGAACCTATGAACTATGAAGATGCTATGATGAGCCTAGATTCTGATAAATGGCTTGAGGCCATGAAATCTATGATAGGATCGATGTATGAGAACAAAGTGTGGACTTTGGTGGATTTGCCTGATGATCGGCAACCCATAGAGAATAAATGGGTCTTCAAGAAGAAGACTGACACTGATGGTAATGTTACTGTCTATAAAGCTCGACTTGTTGCAAAAGGTTTTCGACAAGTTCAAGGAGTTGACTACGATAAGACTTTCTCACCCGTAGAGATGCTTTAGTCTGTCTGAATCATGTTAGCAATTGCCGCATTTGATGATTATAAAATCTGGCAAATGGGCGTCAAAACTGCATTCCTTAATGGATTTCTTAAAGAAGAGTTGTATATGATGCAACTAGAAGGTTTTGTCAATCCTAAAGGTGCTAAAAAAGTGTGCAAGCTCTAGCAATCCATTTATGGACTGGTCAAGCATCTCGGAGTTGGAATATACGCTTTGATGAAGTGATCAAAGCATATGGTATTATACAGACTTTTGGAGAAGCCTGTATTTACAAGAAAGTGAGTGGAAGCTCTATAGCATTTCTAATATTATATGTGGTTGACATATTGTTGATTGGAAATGATATAGAATTTCTAGATAGCATAAAAGGATACTTGAAAGAAGTTTTTCATTGAAAGACCTCGGTGAAGCTGCTTATATATTGGGCATCAAGATCTATAGCGCTTGATAGGACTTTCACAAAGCACATACCTTGATAAAGTTTTGAAGAAGTTCAAAATGGATCAGTCAAAGAAAGGGTTCTTGCCTGTGTTACAAGGTGTGAAGTTGAGTTAGATTCAATGCCCGACCACTACAGAAGATAGAGAAAAAATGGAAGTCATTCCCTATGCCTCAGCCATTGGTTCTATCATGTATGCTATGATGTGTACCAGACCTGATGTGTGCCTTGCTATAAGTTTAGCATGGAGGTACCAAAGTAATCCAGGAGTGGATCACTGGACAGCGGTCAAGAACATCCTAAAGTACCTGAAAATGACTAGGGATATGTTTCTCGTTTATGGAGGTGATAAAGAGCTTGTCCTAAATGGTTACGTCGACGCTAGCTTTGACACTGATCCGGATGGCTCTAAGTCATAAACCGAATATGTATTTATATTGAATGGTGGAGCTGTTAGTTGGTGCAGTTCCAATAAGAGCATCATGCTGGATCTACATGTGAAGCGAACAAAGCTAATTTTTGGAAAAATATCTGGGCAAAGGTTTCAATCCAATCGGAGTTACGGATCTCCAGATATAAAAGAAACGGTGCCCGGGCAGAATCCCAGAACGCAGAAACAGAGAGAGACAGAGAGACAGATCCAATCTCGGAGGGGCTCTCGCCCCTTCATGCCATGGGAGCCAAGGACTAGAGGGAAAGCCTTCTCCCATCTAGGGAGAAGGTCAAGGAAGAAGAAGAAGAAAGGGGGGCTCTCTCCCCCTTGCTTCCGGTGGCGCCAAAACACTGCCGAGGCCATCATCATCACCGTGATCTTCACCAACAACTTCACCGCCTTCATCACCAACTCTTCCCCCCTCTATGCAGTGGTATAACCCCTCTCTTACCCGCTGTAATCTCTACTTAAACATGGTGCTCAACACTATATATTATTTCCCAATGATGTATGGCTATCTTATGATGTTTGAGTAGATCTGTTTTGTCCTATGGGTTAATTGATGATCATGATTGGTTTGAGTTGCATGTTTTATTATTGGTGTTGTCATATGGTGCTCTCTATGTCGCGCAAGCGTGAGGGATCCCCGCTGTAGGGTTTGCAATATGTTCATGATTTGCTTATGGTGGGTGGCGTGAGTGACAGAAGCACAGACCCGAGTAAGCAGGTTGTTTGTGTATGGGATAAAGGGGACTTGATGCTTTAATGCTATGGTTGGGTTTTACCTTAATGAATCTTTAGTAGTTGCAGATGCTTGCTAGAGTTCCAATCATAAGTGCATATGATCCAAGGAGATAAAGTATGTTAGCTTATGCCTCTCCCTCAAATAAAATTGCAATAGTGATTACCTTTCTAGTTATCGATTGCCTTGGACAAATAACTTCCTCGTGACAAAAAGCTCTCTACTAAAACTAACTTAGTTGTGTCTTCATCTAAACAGCCCCTACTTTTTATTTACATGCTCTTTATTATCTTGCAAACCTATCCTATCACACCTACAAAGTACTTATAGTTTCATACTTGTTCTAGGTAAAGCGAACACTAAGCGTGCGTAGAGTCGTATCAGTGGCAGATAGGACTTGAGAGAATATTTGTTCTACCTTTAGCTCCTCGTTGGGTTCGACACTCTTACTTATCGAAAGAGACTACAATTATCCCCTAAACTTGTGGGTTATCAAGACCTTTTTCTGGGGCCGTTGCCGGGGAGTCATAGCGTGGGGTGAATATTCTCGTGTGTGCTTGTTTGCTTTATCACTAAGTAATTTTTATTTTTTGTTATTAGTTGTTCTCTATCTTTAGTCATGGATATGGAACACGAAATACCAAAAAAAATTAGGTGTACTTGCTACTCATGGAGATGGGGAACCTCCTAAAACCCTCGATGCTCGTTATGTGAAAGAAATTATGTACTACTTTGATAATCCTGAGAAAACCCCATTCAATTTTGTTATGGGAGACACGTTGGATCAACGTAAATACTTTAGGGATTATCGCTTGACACAAAAAGGGAAACTATTATGGGATCAAATTTATATGTTGCGTTGGTATGCTCGGGATCTATGCTTGAGACATGATTATACTTGTTGCTCTAGGATGAAGGCTCCACACCTTCCCTTTTCATGCAAATTTAATGATGATAAAACCTTAGCTTCTTGTGCTAATGGTATATATTATTATGATGTGGAACAAATAGAAGAATTTGTTGCTTTTATGGGTGCTTATGAGATTAAATCTATGTTTAAAGAGTTTGAAGATTTTGATGATTCAGTTTATAGACCTGAAAATTTTGCTATACTTAAATATTGCTATGAGAATTATGAATATAATGCCAATATTGATCCATTTATTGAGGAAGTCTCCGCTGTCCAAGAAGAGACTAATATTTTGCAGGAGTCTATGGAAGAAGAAATTGATGAAACTATGAGCTCATTGGATGAAAAAGATGATGAGGAGAGTGAAGAACAAAAGGAGGGAGAGCGGATTAGCTACCCATGCCCACCTTCTAATGAGAGTAACTCTTCAACTCATACATTGTTTAATTCCCCTTTGTGCTTACCGAAGGATGATTGCTATGATGATTGCTATGATCCCTTTAATTTGTTTGAAATATCCCTTTGTGATGATGCTTATTATTCAACTTTCATACACTTTTGGCAACTTTTTATACTATTTTTGGTACTAATCTATTGATCCAGTGCCCAGTGCCAGTTCCTGTTTGTTGCATGTTTTATTTTTCGCAGAAATCCCATATCAAATGGAGTCCAAATGGGATAAAAACAGATGGAGCTTATTTTTGGAATATTTATGATTTTGGGGCAGTAAAATCAACGCGAGACGGTGCCCGAGGTGGCCACGAGGCAGGGAGGCGCGCCCACTTTAACTGGGCGCGCCCTTGACCCTCGTGGGCCCCTCGTAAGGCGGTTGCTGCTCTTCTTTGGCCGCAAGAAAGCTAATTTTTGGAAAAATATCTAGGCAAAGGTTTCAATCCAATCGGAGTTATGGATCTCCAGATATAAAAGAAACGGTGCCTGGGCAGAATCCCAGAACGCAGAAACAGAGAGAGACAGAGAGACAGATCCAATCTCGAAGGGGCTCTCTCCCCTCCCACACCATGGGAGCCAAGGACCAGAGGGAAACCCTTCTCCCATCTAGGGAGAAGGTTAAGGAAGAAGAAGAAGAAAGGGGGGCTCTCTCCCCCTTGCTTCCGGTGGCGCCAGAACGCTGCCGAGGCCATCATCATCACCGCGATCTTCACCAACAACTTCACCGCCTTCATCACCAACTCTTCCCCCCTCTATGCAGCGGTGTAACCCCTCTCTTACACGCTGTAATCTCTACTTAAATATGGTGCTCAATGATATATATTATTTCCCAATGACGTATGGCTATCTTATGATGTTTGAGTAGATCAGTTTGTCCTATGGGTTAATTGATGATCGTGATTGGTTTGAGTTGCATGTTTTATTATTGGTGTTGTCCTATGGTGCTCTCTGTGTCGTGCAAGCGTGAGGGATCCCTGCTGTAGGGTTTGCAATATGTTCATGATTTGCCTATGGTGGGTGGCGTGAGTGACAGAAGCACAGACCCGAGTAAGTAGGTTGTTTGCGTATGGGATAAAGGGGACTTGATGCTTTAATGCTATGGTTGGGTTTTACCTTAATGAATCTTTAGTAGTTGCAGATGCTTGCTAGAGTTCCAATCATAAGTGCATATGATCCAAGGAGAGAAAGTATGTTAGCTTATGCCTCTCCCTCAAATAAAATTGCAATAGTGATTACCGGTCTAGTTATCGATTGCCTTGGACAAATAACTTTCTCATGACAAAAAGCTCTCTACTAAAACTAACTTAGTTGTGTCTTCATCTAAACAGCCCCTACTTTTTATTTACGTGCTATTTATTATCTTGCAAACCTATCCTATCACACCTACAAAGTACTTATAGTTTCATACTTGTTCTAGGTAAAGCAAACACTAAGCATGCGTAGAGTCATATCAGTGGCAGATAGGACATGAGAGAATATTTGTTCTACCTTTAGCTCCTCGTTGGGTTCGACACTCTTACTTATCGAAAGAGGCTACAATTATCCCCTAAACTTGTGGGTTATAAGCTATTAAACATCAAAACTTAACTGGGTGATTATAAAGATGCTCTACAGGTATCTCCGAAGGTGTTTGTTGGGTTGGCATAGTTCAAGATTAGGATTTGTCACTCCGAGTATCGGAGAGGTATCTCTGGGACCTCTCGATAATGCACATCATAAGAATCCTTGCAAGCAATGTGACTAATGAGTTAGTTGTGGGATGATGCATTACGAAACGAGTAAAGAGACTTGCCAGTAACGAGATTGAACTAGGTATGAAGATACCGACGATCGAATCTTAGGCAAGTAACATACCGATGACAAAGGGAATAACGTATGTTGTCATAACGGTTCGACCAATAAAGATCTTCGTAGAATATGTGGGATCCAATATGTGCATCCAAGTTCCGCTATTGGTTATTGACCGGAGATGTGTCTCGGTCATGTCTACATAGTTCTTGAACTCGTAGGGTCCGCACGCTTAACATTCGATGACGATTTGTATTATATGAGTAATGTGATTTGGTGACCGAATTTTGTTCGGAGTCCCGGATGAGATCACGGACATGACGAGGAGTCTCGAAATGGTCTAGAGGTGAAGATTGATATATTGAATGATAGTATTCGGACACGAAAGTGTTCCGAAATGTATCGGGTACATATCGGAGTACCGGGGGGTTACCAGAACCCCCGGGGGAAGATATGGGCCGTATGGGCCTTAGGAGGGAGCACACCAGCCCACAGAGGCGTGGCGCCCCCTCCCCCCAAGGAAGGAGGCCGAATAAGATTAGGAGGAGGGGCGGCACCCCCCCCCCCCTCTTTCCTTCTCTCCCCCCCCTCTCTTCCCTTCTTTCCCCTTCCGGTAAAAGGAAAGGGGGGCAGAATCCTACTAGGAGCCCAAGTAGGATTCCTCCTACTTGGGAGCGCCTAGGGCTGCCTCTCTCCCTCCCCCGCCTTTATATACGTGGGGATGGGGCGCCTAGAAGACACATCAGCTATTCCTAGCCGTGTGCGGCGCACCCTTCCACAGTTTACGCCTCCAGTCATATTTTCGCAGTGCTTAGGCAAAACCCTGCGCGGATCACTTCACCATCACTATCACCACGCCGTCATGCTGACGGAACTCATCTACTTCCTCGACACTCTGTTCGATCAAGAGCTCGAGGGACGTCATCGCACTGAACGTGTGCAAAACTCAGAGGTGTCGTGCCTTCGGTACTTAATCGGTCGGAACGAGAAGAAGTTCGACTACAACAACCGCGTTGGCAAACGCTACCGCTTTGGTCTATGAGGGTACGTGGACACTCTCTCCCCCTCTCGTTACTATGCATCTCATAGATAGATCTTGCATGAGCGTAGGATTTTTTTAAAATTGCATGCTACATTTCACAACAAAAAACTGGTCCCAGCTCCGCCAGGCGGTTCCAGCAAAATCAAATGCTCGTTGTAGCAAAATCAAATGATGGTTCCAGCAAAAAAGAACAAAATGTAGCAAAAATCAAAAATGTGCCTACCGCATGAAGAAATTTGGTTCTAGCAAAGAACTCTCTAGGTCCCATCACCGTGGAATCAAAACAAATCACCGGTAGAAAAAATTGAACTGGATCCAGCAAACCAAGAAAACGGTGGTAGCAAAAATTGCAAAATAAAAATGAAAGATGTCCCTGGCAAAAGTAAAAAACGCGTACGTAGCAAAAAATCAAGCTCGTTCCAGCAAACCAGAAAGTCAGTGGTAGCAAAACCAAATGTGTGTGGTAGAAAAAATAGTATTAGTTCCAACAAAAACAAATTCTTGTGGTAGCAAAAAGGATTACTGGTTCCGGCATTAGGGAACACTGGTTCCAGCATCATGGCATGCTGGCGCAGCTCCAAGATGAACGGCAAGAAAAGAAATAACAATCTCCTCTCCCAAGAGCAGAGCATGTGTGTTGCATGTGCTTGAGCCCAACATCATGGGATCTATGGCAGACTGCGCATGGCATGAGAGAAAGGGCAAAAAATCATGGACGAGATCACCCCTCTCATGGATCTATGGCGGAAAAATGTTGCGGGAAGAGAGAAGGCAACAAAAACGAGCTCAAATTCATGGGGATTAGGTGTGGATTTCTGGAGAAAACACACGGAGGAGGAAGGAGAGGCTGAGAACTGGGGGATTGA
Source organism: Triticum aestivum (assembly GCF_018294505.1). Taxonomy (NCBI): domain Eukaryota; kingdom Viridiplantae; phylum Streptophyta; class Magnoliopsida; order Poales; family Poaceae; genus Triticum; species Triticum aestivum. Next base: position 355,173,536 of record NC_057813.1, on the reverse strand, counting down.
AGGACGAACAGGGTGAGGATGCCTCGGCCCTCGCGTGGTCTCCAGAAAATGCAAGGGGATAAGATGGAAGTGGTGGAGATAGAGATAAGCTTTGTCGGTGGTGGGGCTGGGCTACCTAGTAACGCGAGCGAGCGGACCGGCCGAACGCTCGGCCGGTCGACCGTATACAACGGTTTCCCATATTATGTGGTGTAGGGTACTGAACTAGGCTAGGCTTCCGATGATTGCACCTGCCATTGGAGCCACCTTCCCATTGTGAACTTCTCCTGTTATGAGCACTCCACCTCCTGATATAGGAAGAAAATGAACAACCTGATTATCATGGATGCATGGTCCATCTGGAGATTTTTTTTCAAAACTATCATGTTTTTTGAAGCAAATTCGAAAACTATAGCACAGAATGAAGAAAATGCAAACCTATGACCCTGTCGGCCTCGCTTGGGCCGAAAAGGGACTTTTCGGCCAGCCTTCGGCCAAAAAGAGGACGTCGGCCCGCGGTTGACCGAAAACGGGCTGTGGTGGGCCGAAGAGTTGCTGTCGGTGGTGGCCCGGCCGAAAATAGTAGCTTTGGCCAGCTGGTGGCCGAATTGGGCCCTTTTCGGCCTAGCCTAGGCCGAAGTGTACTTCGGCCACCCGTAGGCCGAAAAGGCTGGATAAGCCCGAGCGGTGGCTTCTTCCTCCTTTGTCACTTCTGTTCTTCTTTCTCTCCTTTCTCTCTCTCATTCTTCTCTTGAGGTCGCCACCCCACCCCGATCTCCTCCATTTGCCACCCATTTTCACATCCAAGCCACAGAATCGGTAGATCGTAGCAAACTCCGACGGCCTATGGTGTTTTTTTTGCTATGGGATAGTTTTTGATGCATTTTGGGAGGAGTAGCCATGGTGGGGAGGAGGATCCATGGTGGGGAGGATGACGTGGGGTTGGGCAGTAGGTGGTGGTGACGAGGAGCAGCAGCTGTGGAGGAGGAGGTGCTGCTTGGGGGGTCACCGGAGTTGAACCTCCGGTCGTCGAGGGGGCGGCGGTGCCGTTGTCCGGTGATGCAAGTACTCCGCGAGGTGGCCGGTTCCGCTGAGTCAAAGAGAGGACACACGCTTCGAAGGTATAACCATGTAGTCACATTGCGAATTTTAGTGTTAATATATTTGTGTCGGCATTTTAGTGCATAGTTCGTGTAGCGGGTAATATTAGTGTATATAAGTCATATTGCGAATTATAGTGTTAATATATTTGTGTCGTCATTTTAGTGCATAGTTCATGTAGCGGGTAATATTCGTGTTCATTGTGATTAATGAGAAGATGACAATGTCTGACAGGTGAAAATGTCTGAATCAGTAAATCTGATTGTTTACTACGGTGCTGGTAATGTTCGATATAATGAGTTTGGGGTTGATCTTAGCGAGTTTAAAAATGGCGCCATGACACTAGCAGACCCGGACAGACTGGACATTAGACAGTTGAAGTACTGGTTGACAACTAGTTTCGGGCTGGATCCCGAAGTATGTTCCATTAGTATTCAGGCATTGTGGACCAAATCATGTAAAAATGTCAAGTGGGAGTTGATGCCGGTAGATAGGAGCCAGCATTGGTTGTCCCTGTTAAGGCGCTGCCGAGATTGAAGAATCCACCCATATGCACTTGTGCAACCTATGCCGAAGGAGGAGAATACCGTAGAACTCCACAGGGGGTATGAACCCGGCCAAGGCAGTGAAGTGGCTAACGAGATTGTTTTATCTGGGTCACAACCAGAAGATGTGGATGCTAGCCAACCCGAGAAAGAGTCGGGGTACATGCCACACAATGTTTGTGGTCCTGATACTGGGCAGAGTAGCCAGCTGATAATATTAGCTGGTTCTGGTTTTGCTGACGGGGATGAGGAAGGGGATGAAATGCAGAGGGTGATGGAGGAAGAGGATGAGGGTGGATTGGCAGAGGAACTGGATTCTGAAAATTCTGAGGATGAAGTGGAGGTACCGATTCCTTCTTCATGGGATCAGGACATATCCACCGGCCTTACGGTCAACGATGGCCATGAGACTCCATGGCAGTATAATCTGAACCAAGTCCAGATAGGGGCTATGTTTTATACAAAGAAAAAATTGAAGTATGCGGTGATAAAGTGGGCTATGTGTACGCAGAGGGTTTTCCGGACACACATATCAAGTCCAACAAACTATACTGTGAAATGTGTTGAAACAGGTTGTCCTGGGAAGGTGCACGGGCACGTGCCGAAGTATGACATCCACTGGGTTGTCACCAATGTCGTCACACATAATTGTGTGAGGAAGAACCTGCTGGTGAAGCATCCGAACATGACTTCAACTCTCATTGCGCAACTCATGTATACTGAGATAGTAGAGAAGAAAGATATAGAAGCAAAACACATCCAGACAGTAGTGAAGGTCAGATGGAATTATGTCATTCCTTATGGGAAGGCTTGGAGGGCTAAACAGAAGGCTATGGAGGAAAGGTTTGGGACGTTCTTCGACTCATATGATAATGTTGTTCGTCTCCTTGGCTGCCTGAAGGAGAGGAATCCCGGTAGTTATGTGAAGGTACAGCACATGAGGTTGCTGAGTATACCAGATTTCAAGGTGTTGACACGAGTGTTCTTCTCTTTCTCTATGTGCATCGAAACTTTCCAGCATTGTCCTCCTGTTATGTTTGTGGATGGTACATTCCTGACCGGTCAGTATAGAGGGCAAATCCTGACTGTTATTGGTGTGGACAGGAACAATCAAATCATCCCACTTGCCATGGCATTTGTGGAGGGTGAGAACTTTGCCAGCTGGGTATGGTTCTTCCGGCAAGTGAAAATTGCCATCGTGAAGGACCGTGCAAACGTGTGTGTCATTCATGACAGACATGCTGGTATATTGAAGGCCGTGAAGACACTACGTAATCCAACAGTTGACGAACCAACACCTTGGAGGGACTTGCAGAGCCGGTGGTGCGTGCGCCATCTTGGGGCTAATTTTTTCTCACAGTTCAAGAACAAGCGGTTGATGAACTTGTTCAAAAAATTATGCAAGCAGAGCCAGCAACGCAAATACGGATTTATTTGGTCAAAACTAGATGAGTTTACTAAGAAGCAGGTCTGTGCGAGGAAGAAAATGGAAGAAGATCAGGTTAAATTAGCATCAATCATCGCGGAGCTGGAGGAGCCACTAGGTCTTTGTGACTTGCTAGGAATTGACCCTACTAATACTAAGAGAAAGAAGGGAAGGGCAACAAAGAATTTTTTTGAGTGGATAGAGAAAGAGCCTCCAGTGAATTGGTCTTTGCTGCATGACACCCATGGAGCTAGGTATGGCCACATGACAATCAATCTTGCAGAGGTGTATAACTTTGTGCTGAGAGGGAATAGAGCATTGCCACTCACAGCTATTGTGGAGGCTGTATTCCATGGCACTTTGAGATATTTTAGAGAAGGCACGAGTTAGCAAAGAAGAAGATTGAAGATAATCCCAACACACCTTATTGTAGCCGTGTCATGGAATACATGGCAAAACAGATAGAGAAAGCAAAGAAGCACACTGTCAGACTCATAGGGAATCAAGAAAGGAGGTATGAGGTTCAGCTTTCTACCGATGGTTTTGGTTCTGGACATGAGGTGAAGACACACGAGGTAAAAATTGGAACGGAATTTTATCCAACGTGTGAGTGTACATGCAACAAACCAAAGTTGTTGCACCTACCTTGCTCTCATGTGTTGGCTGCATGTGGCTAGATTAAGTTGGATGGCAAAGTGAACAAAGGTATATGTGATATACATGTTATTGATGTGTACCTTACTAATGCTCGCAGTAGTACCTGGGTATTTGATACTGGTTCTGTTGCTAATATTTGCAACTCGAAACAGGGACTACGGATTAAGCAAAGATTGGCTAAGGACGAGGTGACGATGCGCGTGGGAAATGGTTCCAAAGTCGATGTGATCGCGGTCGGCACGCTACATGTACATCTACCATCGGGATTAGTTTTAGACCTAAATAATTGTTATTTGGTGCCAGCATTGAGCATGAACATTATATCTGGATCTTGTTTGATGCGAGATGGTTATTCATTTAAGTCAGAGAATAATGGTTGTTCTATTTATATGAGTAATATCTTTTATGTTCATGCACCCTTGAAGAGTGGTCTATTTTTATTGAATCTCGATAGTAGTGATACACATATTCATAGTGTTGAAACCAAAAAATGCAGAGTTGATAATGATAGTGCAACTTATTTGTGGCACTACCGTTTAGGTCATATCAGTGTAAAGCGCATCAAGAAACTCCATACTGATGGGCTTTTGGAATCACTTGATTATGAATCACTTGGTACTTGCGAACCGTGCCTCCTGGGCAAGATGACTAAAACGCCGTTCTCCGGAACTATGGAGCGAGCAACTGATTTGTTGGAAATCATACGTACTGATGTTTGTGGTCCAATGAATGTTGAGGCTCGCGGCGGGTATCGTTATTTTCTCACATTCACAGATGATTTGAGCAGATATGGGTATATCTACTTAATGAAACACAAGTCTGAAACATTTGAAAAGTTCAAAGAATTTCAGAGTGAAGTGGAAAATCATCGTAACAAGAAAATAAAATTTCTACGATCTGATCGTGGAGGAGAATATTTGAGTTACGAGTTTGGTTTACATTTGAAACAATGCGGAATAATTTCGCAACTCACGCCACCCGGAACACCACAACAAAATGGTGTATCCGAACGTCGTAATCGTACTTTACTAGATATGGTGCGATCTATGATGTCTCTTACTGATTTACCGCTATCGTTTTGGGGTTATGCTTTAGAGACGGCCGCATTCACGTTAAATAGGGCACCATCAAAATCCGTTGAGACGAGGCCTCATGAACTGTGGTTTGGCAAGAAACCAAAGTTGTCATTTCTTAAAGTTTGGGGCTGCGATGCTTATGTGAAGAAACTTCAACCAGATAAGCTCGAACCCAAATCGGAGAAATGTCTCTTCATAGGATACCCAAAAGAGACTGTTGGGTACACCTTCTATCACAGATCTGAAGGCAAGATTTTCGTTGCAAAATTCGGATCCTTTCTAGAGAAGGAGTTTCTCTCGAAAGAAGTGAGTGGGAGGAAAGTAGAACTTGATGAGGTAACTGTACCTGCTCCCTTATTGGAAAGTAGTTCATCACAAGAACCGGTTCCTGTGACAACTACACCAATCAGTGAGGAAGCTAATGATATTGATCATGAAACTTCAGATCAGGTTTCTACTGAACCTCGTAGGTCTACCAGAGTAAGATCCGCACCAAAGTGGTACGGTAATCCTATTTTGGAAGTCATGTTACTTGACCATGATGAACCTACGAACTATGAGGAAGCGATGATGAGCCCAGATTCCGCAAAATGGCTAGAGGCCATGAAATCTTAGATGGGATCCATGTATGAGAACAAAGTATGGACTATGGTTGACTTGCCCAATGATCGGCAAGCCATTGAGAATAAATGGATTTTTAAGAAGAAGACTAACGCTGATGGTAATGTAACTGTCTATAAAGCTCGACTTGTTGCAAAAGGTTTTCGACAATTTCAAGGGGTTGACTACGATGAGACTTTCTCACCCGTAGCGATGCTTAAGTCTGTCCAAATCATGTTAGCAATTGCTGCATTTTATGATTATGAAATTTGGCAAATGGATGTCAAAACTGCATTCTTGAATGGATTTCTGGAAGAAGAGTTGTATATGATGCAGCCAGAAGGTTTTGTTGATCCAAAAGGTGCTAACAAAGTGTGCAAGCTCCAGCGATCCATTTATGGACTGGTGCAAGCATCTCGGAGTTGGAATAAACGCTTTGATAGTGTGATCAAAGCATATGGCTTTATACAGACTTTTGGAGAAGCCTGTATTTACAAGAAAGTGAGTGGGAGCTCTGTAGCATTTCTGATATTATATGTAGATGACATATTATTAATTGGAAATGATATAGAATTTCTGGATAGCATAAAGGGATATTTCAATAAAAGTTTTTCTATGAAAGACCTCGATGAAGCTGCTTATATATTAGGCATCAAGATTTATAGAGATAGATCAAGACGCTTAATTGGACTTTCACAAAGCACATACCTTGATAAAGTTTTGAAAAAGTTCAAAATGGATCAGGCAAAGAAAGGGTTCTTGCCCATACTACAAGGTGTGAAGTTGAGTCAAACTCAATGCCCGACCACAGCAGAAGATAGAGAGAAAATGAAAGATGTTCCCTATGCTTCAGCCATAGGCTCTATCATGTATGCAATGTTGTGTACCAGACCTGACGTGTGCTTAGCAATAAGCTTGGCAGGAAGGTACCAAAGTAATCCAGGAGTGGATCACTGGATAGCGGTCAAGAACATCCTGAAATACCTAAAAAGGACTAAGGATATGTTTCTCGTATATGGAGGTGACAAAGAGCTAGTCGTAAATGGTTACGTCGATGCAAGCTTTGACACTGATCCGGACGATTCTAAATCGCAAACTGGATACATGTTTTTATTAAACGATGGAGCTGTAAGTTGGTGCAGTTCTAAACAAAGCGTCGTGGCGGGATCTACATGTGAAGCGGAGTACATAGCTGCTTCGCAGCAAATGAAGGAGTCTGGATGAAGGAGTTCATTTCCGATCTAGGTGTCATATCTAGTGCATCGGGACCAATGAAGATCTTCTGTGACAATACTGGTGCAATTGCCTTGGCAAAGGAATCCAGATTTCACAAGAGGACCAAGCACATCAAGAGACGCTTCAATTCCATCCGGGATCAAGTCCAGGTGGGAGACATAGAGATTTGCAAGATACATACGGATATGAATGTTGCAGACCCATTGACTAAGCCTCTTCCACGAGCAAAACATGATCAGCACCAAGACTCCATGGGTGTTAGAATCATTACTGTGTAATCTAGATTATTGACTCTAGTGCAAGTGGGAGACTGAAGGAAATATGCCCTAGAGGCAATAATAAAGTTATTATTTATTTCCTCATATCATGATAAATGTTTATTATTCATGCTAGAATTGTATTAACCGGAAACATGATACATGTGTGAATACATAGACAAACATATAGTCACTAGTATGCCTCTACTTGACTAGCTCATTAATCAAAGATGGTTATGTTTCCTAACCATAGACATGTGTTGTCATTTGATTAATGGGATCACATCATTAGGAGAATGATGTGATTGACATGACCCATTCCGTTAGCCTAGCACTTGATCGTTTAGTATATTGCTATTGCTTTCTTCATGACTTATACATGTTCCTGTAACTATGAGATTATGCAACTCCCGTTTACCGGAGGAACACTTTGGGTGCTACCAAACGTCACAACGTAACTGGGTGATTATAAAGGAGTACTACAGGTGTCTCCAAAGGTACATGTTGGGTTGGCGTATTTTGAGATTAGGTTTTGTCACTCCGATTGTCGGAGAGGTATCTATGGGCCCTCTCGGTAATGCACATCACTATAAGCCTTGCAAGCAATGTAGCTAATGAGTTAGTTACGGAATGATGCATTACGTAACGAGTAAAGAGACTTTCCGGTAACGAGATTGAACTAGGTATTAGATACCGACGATCGAATCTCGGGCAAGTAACATGCCGATGACAAAGGGAACAACGTATGTTGTTATGCATAGTTCTCGAACCCGTAGGGTCCGCACGCTTAACGTTACGATGACAGTTTTATTATGAGTTTATATATTTTGATGTACCGAAGGTTGTTCGGAGTCCCGGATGTGATCCAGAACATGACGAGGAGTCTCCAAATGGTCGAGACATAAAGATTGATATACTGGAAGCCTATATTTGGATATCGGAATCATTCCGGGAGAAACCGGGATTTTTCCGGAGTACCGGGGGGTTACCGGAACCCCCCCCCCCCCGGGGGTTATTGGGCCTACATGGGCCATGAGGGAGAAGAGGAGGGCCGGCCAGGGCAGGCCGCGCGCCCCCTCCCCCCTAGTCCGAATAGGACAAGGAGGGGGGGCGGGGCCACCCCTTTCCTCTTTCCCCTCCCCCCTTTCCTTCTCCACCAAGGCAAGAGGGGGGAGTCCTACTCCCGGTGGGAGTAGGACTCCTCCAGGCGCACCCCTTGGGGGCCAGCCGCACCTCCCCCCTCCCTCCTTTATATACGGGGGCAGGGGGCACCCTAGAACACACAAGTTGATCTACGTGATCGTTCCTTAGCCGTGTGCGGTGCCCCCCTCCACCATATTCTACCTCGGTCATATCGTCGCAGAGTTTAGGCTAAGCCCTGCGCCGGTAGAACATCATCATCGTCACCATGCCGTCGTGCTGACGGAACTCATCCCCGATACTTTGCTGGATCGGAGTCCGGGGATCGTCATCGAGCTGAACGTGTGCTGAACTCGGAGGTGTCGTACGTTCGGTACTTGGATCAGCCGAATCGTGAAGACGTACGAGTACATCAACCGCGTTGTCATAACGCTTCCGCTTACGGTCTACGAGGGTACGTGGACATTACTCTCCCCTCTCGTTGCTATGCATCACCATGATCTTGTGTGTGCGTAGGATTTTTTTTTTGAAATTACTACGTTCCCCAACAGTGGCATCCGAGCCTGGTTTTATGCGTAGATGTCATATGCACGAGTAGAACACAAGTGAGTTGTGGGCGATACAAGTCATACTACTTACCAGCATGTCATACTTTGGCTCAGCGGTATTGTGAGATGAAGCGGCCTGGACCGACACTACGCGTACGCTTATGCGAGACTGGTTTCACCGTTACGAGCACTCGTGCTTAAAGGTGACTGGCGGGTGTCTGTCTCTCTCACTTTAGCTGAACCGAGTGTGGCTACGCCCGGTCCTTGCAAAGGTTAAAACAGCATTAACTTGACGAACTATTGTTGTGGTTTTGATGCGTAGGTAAGAACGGTTCTTGCTAAGCCCGTAGCAGCCACGTAAAATTTGCAACAACAAAGTAGAGGACGTCTAACTTGTTTTTGCAGGGCATGTTGTGATGTGATATGGTCAAGACATGATGCTATATTTTATTGTATGAGATGATCATGTTTTGTAACCGAAGTTATCGGCAACTGGCAGGAGCCATATGGTTGTCTCTTTATTGTATGAAATGCAAATGCCCTGTAATTGCTTTACTTTATCACTAAGTGGTAGCGATAGTCGTAGAAGCAATAGATGGCGTAATGACAACGATGCTACGATGGAGATCAAGGTGTCGCGCTGGTGACGATGGTGATCACGACGGTGCTTCGAAGATGGAGATCACAAGCACAAGATGATGATGGCCATATCATATCACTTATATTGATTGCATGTGATGTTTATCCTTTATGCATCTTATCTTGCTTTGATTGACGGTAGCATTTTAAGATGATCTCTCACTAAATTATCAAGAAGTGATCTCCCTAAGTATGCACCGTTGCGAAAGTTCTTCGTGCTGAGACACCACGTGATGATCGGGTGTGATAGGCTCTACGTTCAAATACAGCGGGTGCAAAAAAGTTGCACACACGGAATACTCAGGTTAAACTTGACGAGCCTAGCATATAACAGATATGGCCTCGGAACACAGAGACCGAAAGGTCGAGCGTAAATCATATAGTAGATATGATCAACATATTGGTGTTCACTGTTGAAACTACTCCATCTCACGTGACGATCGGACATGGTGTAGTTGATATGGATCGCATAATCACTTAGAGGATTAGAGGGATGTCTATCTAAGTGGGAGTTCTTAAGTAATATGATTAATTGAACTTAAATTTATCATGAACTTAGTACCTGATAGTATTTTGCTTGTCTATGTTTGTTGTAGATAGATGGCTCGTGCTGTTGTTCCATTGAATTTTAATGCGTTCCTTGAGAAAGCAAAGTTGAAAGATGATGGCAGCAATACACGGACTGGGTCCATAACCTGAGGATTATCCTCATTGCTGCACAGAAGAATTACGTCCTGGAAGCACCGCTGGGTGCCAGGCGTGCTGCTGATGCAACTGACGACGTTAAGAACGTCTGGCAGAGCAAAGCTGATGACTACTCGATAGTTCGGTGTGCCATGCTTTACGGCTTAGAACCGGGTCTTCAACGACGTTTTGAACGTCATGGAGCATATGAGATGTTCGAGGAGTTGAAGTTAATATTTCAAGCCAATGCCCGGATTGAGAGATGTGAAGTCTCCAATAAGTTCTATAGCTGCAAGATGGAGGAGAATAGTTCTGTCAGTGAACACATACTCAAAATGTCTGGGTATAATAATCACTTGATTCAACTGGGAGTTAATCTTCCTGATGATAGTATCATTGACAGAATTCTTCAATCACTGCCACCAAGCTACAAGAGCTTCGTGATGAACTATAATATGCAAGGGATGGACAAGACTATTCCCGAGCTCTTCGCAATGCTAAAAGCCGCGGAGGTAGAAATCAAGAAGGAGCATCAAGTGTTGATGTTAACAAGACCACCAGTTTCAAGAAAAAGGGCAAAGGGAAGAAGAAGGGGAACTTCAAGAAGAACAGCAAACAAGTTGCTGCTCAAGAGAAGAAACCCAAGTCTGGACCTAAGCCTGAGACTGAGTGCTTCTACTGCAAGCAGACTGGACACTGGAAGCGAAACTGCCCCAAGTATTTGGCGGATAAGAAGGATGGCAAAGTGAACTAAGGTATATGTGATATACATGTTATTGATGTGTACCTTACTAATGCTCGCAGTAGTACCTGGGTATTTGATACTGGTTCTGTTGCTAATATTTGCAACTCGAAACAGGGACTACGGATTAAGCAAAGATTGGCTAAGGACGAGGTGACGATGCGCGTGGGAAATGGTTCCAAAGTCGATGTGATTGCGGTCGGCACGCTACCTCTACATCTACCATCGGGATTAGTTTTAGACCTAAATAATTGTTATTTGGTGCCAGCGTTGAGCATGAACATTATATCTGGATCTTGTTTGATGCGAGACGGTTATTCATTTAAGTCAGAGAATAATGGTTGTTCTATTTATATGAGTAATATCTTTTATGGTCATGCACCCTTGAAGAGTGGTCTATTTTTATTGAATCTCGATAGTAGTGATACACATATTCATAGTGTTGAAACCAAAAAATGCAGAGTTGATAATGATAGTGCACCTTATTTGTGGCACTGCCGTTTAGGTCATATCAGTGTAAAGCGCATGAAGAAACTCCATACTGATGGGCTTTTGGAATCACTTGATTATGAATCACTTGGTACTTGCGAACCGTGCCTCATGGGCAAGATGACTAAAACGCCGTTCTCCGGAACTATGGAGCGAGCAGCTGATTTGTTGGAAATCATACATACTGATGTTTGTGGTCCAATGAATGTTGAGGCTCGCGGCGGGTATCGTTATTTTCGCACATTCACAGATGATTTGAGCAAATATGGGTATATCTACTTAATGAAACACAAGTCTGAAACATTTGAAAAGTTCAAAGAATGCCACACCCTAGCTAGCCATGCATTAGAGTGTTGCATCATGTTTACTCTTTCATCAGAAACCTGAAATGGGGATGACAGAACCCCCAGTCCCTTCTGAAACCAATTAGGGTTTACTAAAAACTTTTTCAATGAACCTGAAATGCCCTTCTAAAATGCCCATCATTTTTGTCTTGGTTCAGAACCTCTGCCAAAAGTGATGCACATTTTCCTAGGCCATCTTAGGGTTTTTGAATTAACTCATAAATATTTGAATTTGGGCATTTAAAATTATATAAAATATTTAAATGCTCAAATAACTCCAAACTAAAATGTTTCATGTTGGAAATAATCCAACTATGGACCAGGAGTAGTTTGGTGATTTTTGGAGTTGCCTAAGTATTTTATTTAATTCAACAAAGTTGCAGAAGTATTAAAAAAACAGAAAACAGAAGAAATGGAAAAGGCTTACCTGTCGCCCAGCACCCGGCCTACCTGCCGGCCCAGCCCAGCACCGCGCCAGCGAGCTGCTTGCCGGCCAGGCAGGCAGGCAGGTGCTCGACGGCGAGCACCGCATGGGTGCCACGCACCTACTCGCCGCCTCGCCGCCTCCCTCTCTCCCCCGAACCCCCCAGACACCCCCTCTCCTCTCCAGCTCCTCTCCCTCGCTCTCCCACGCCATGGCCGACGCCATCGCCGCCACCCCCTCGCCGTAGCCACGCCCTCCGTCAACCCCACGCCGTGCCGCCGTGTCCAGGAGCTTCGCCGCCGTCCACTTCATCGAGCTAGCCAAGCCCCGTGTGCTCGAGCGGCCCGAGACCACCGCACCGACCTCGCCCGAGCTCGCCGTCGCCGGAGATCCCCTTCAACGCCGTCGCCGCCTCAGCTCGTCCCCGACCCCGCCGGTGGCCTCTACGGGAGCGCTGTGAGCCTAGCTACCCCTCCGACCCTCTCTCTCTCATTCCCGAGCCGTGTAGCCACCGCACGAAGATCACACGCACGCACCGCCGCGGATCTCGTCGCCGACGTGCTTCCGGCCATCCTCCGGCCAACCCGCGGTGTCCAACGCACTCACCACGCTGCGTTAGGCCCAACCGTGCACTCCCCGCACCTCACCGATCCCCCTAGCGACAAGTTCGACTTTGGCCGAACTCCGGTGGCCGCCAAAGTCGTCGCCGGCGCCAACTCCGGCCACCCCGACCCCAACGGACTCCACCAAGAGCTGCGGCTCGACCTCAGCTCCGCTTCGGTGCCCTCCGCGGCTCGTTTGGTTGCCGGAACGGCAAAAATCACTTCCGCCGCCGCGTCGGGCTCGCCGGCGGCTAAACGCCGGTGCAGCCGACCCGGGTTTGACCACGGGTGGGCCCTGGTTGACTCCCCTGAGTCAATGACAGGTGGGGCCCAGCCCTGTTAATTAAACAGGTTTAGTTTTAATTAAACTTTAATTAAAATAATCACCCTGACATGCGGGACCCACTGTCAGGTTTGACCCTGACGTGTTCCGTTGACCTGCTGACGTCACACTGACGTCAGGCTGACGCAATAATTGATTTTCTGGAATTATTCTAATATAGAAAATTCCAGAATATAATTTAAACTTCAAAAATTCATAACTTTTATTCTGTAACTCCAAATCAGACAAATTATATATGAAAAATGATCAGAAAAATCCAATCTATCCATCTGTACTATTTTCATGCATGACTAAACAAGTTAACTTGATGTTTAATGCAGAACAAGGAAAAACACTTTAAAGGGCCATGTTTGAGTTTGAAATTTGAATCTTTGATTCAAATTGGTTCAAACCCTTCTGGTCTTAGTTGCATTAGCCCAACACACTCATATTGCTATGTTTCATGCATGCATCATATTGTTGCACATTGTTTGGTGATGGTTGTATATCGGTGTTCTTGCGGCAGGATCTGCCCCCGAGGAGTACCGTGATTACCCTAACGAAGAACCGTATCAGTGCATCGAACCATCAGGCAAGCAACCAACCATTTGATCATATCGATACAATCCCATGTTCTCGCTCCTGCTCTCTTTTACTGCATTAAGACAACGCGTTTCAAACTGCTGTGTGCTACGGTAGTTGAACCCACTTCCTCTGCATGACCTGTCATTGCCACAGTAACTAGATGAAACCCACTAGCATGTGTAGGAGTTGATTGAGCCATATGTATGTGTTGTTCCTACCTTGCTATGCCTGCTATGCTTAGAGTCGTGTCAGGTCTGGTTCATCTGGGTGATGGGCTAGAGTGAAATGTTTATGTCGGTAATGAGAGTGGTGTGGTGAACACGATTTGGTAAAGGTATCGATGAGAGGCCATGTAGGAGTACATGGTGGGTTGTTTCATTGAAGCCGACCTTAAGCACTGAGATCTGTATGTGTGATTTAAGATACAGCTACTACCATGCATTGGGCCCTGAAATATGACCCCGCTCGACTTCTTATTCACCCTAGCTCTCTGTCCAGGAGTTGCAAGTAGTTTCTGGTGTTTGTAGCCTACTGGAGGCCGTGGACAGCGCTGACCGTAGGGGTGGGCTGTGATGCGGTAGGTACGTGGCCGGGTGTACCGAATACCCGTTAGGTATCTCGGGAACCCTGTTCACATCGTTCGGGGCCGTATGGGAAACCTCGGCCGGACTCCCTGCGGATGGAACCTGGATAGGCGATAAACCTGGACTAGAGGCTTAGGTGTTTAGGTAGGTCGTGGTCTACACCCACGTCGGCTTTCGCTTGAAGTCTGCCGAGCACATGTCGTGTGCAGACGCTAAGTGGTGGAAACATGTATGAAGAAGTACACCCCTGCAGGGTTATCATGATCTATTCGAATAGCCGCGTCCGCGGTAAAGGACTACTTGGTTGCCTATACAGTTCATAGACAAGTAAATGGAAACTGCTAAAAGCCTCAAGATAAGTGTGAGTGCCGAGGATGGCTCTACCGTAGGGAGACGGAGGTGGATCCTCGGTAGTGTATTGAAGTGGTGAGTAGTGGACTCGTGTACGCAAAACCATTTCAAGTTGGAGTTTCGTAGATTAGCCTAGCCAAGAGTCAAAGCTGGCTTGCTGCAACAACTCCACCAACCCTTCTTGATAATATGCATGTATGTAGGTTCTGATGTAAGTCTTGCTGAGTACCTTTGTACTCATGTTGCTATAATTTACATTTTACAGAAGACGCTGCAACCCCTTCTGATGGGTTCTACGTAGACGTTGACATCAACGAGTAGGCTAAAGGCCCAGGTGGTGATCCTGAGCTTGTGAAGGACCACGTAGTATAGCTAGGCTTTCCAAGCCTCTTTTATCTTTCTAGTTGTCTGTACTCAGACAAGTTACTTCCGCTGCTGGTTTGTATGACTGTATGACTTGAATGCTGGGTCGTGTGACCCGTACCTTTGTGTATGTTATGTATGGCTCTCTGAGCCTTAAATAAAGTACTTGTGTCGTAGAGTCATGTTGTGATGCTTCGTTGTATTTGCACATATCGAGCATATTGTGTGTATGATTGAAATGCTTGGTATGTGTGGGATCTGACTATCTAGTTGTTTATCTTTAGTAGCCTCTCTTACCGGGAAATGTCTCCTGGTGTTACCGCTGAGCCATGGTAGCTTGCTACTGCTCTGGAACACTTAGGCTGGCCGGCATGTGTCCTTCCTCGTTCCGGTGTCTGTCCCTTCGGGGAAATGTCACGCATTGAGTACCGGAGTCCTGTTAGCCCGCTACAGCCCGGTTTACCGGAGTCCTGCTAGCCCAGTGCTACAGCCCGGACCCACTTGCTGATGACCGACACGTTCGAAGCTGGGTCATGGATGCCTGTCCCTGTAAGTCTGTGCCACTTTGGGTTTACGACTAGTCATGTCAGCCCGGGCTCCTTATCATATGGATGCTAGCGACACTATCATATACGTGAGCCAAAAGGCGCAAACGGTCCCGGGCAAAGGTAAGGCGACACCCGTGGGGATACCGTGCGTGAGGCCGCAAAGTGATATGAGGTGTTACCGGCTAGATCGATGTGACATCGAGTCGGGGTCCTGACAGCGTTGGTATCAGAGCCGGACTGCCTGTAGGTTCTCCAAGCCAAACTGGTCGATGTTGAGTCTAGAAATTCTTTAGTTATATGTAGGGGAATTGTTTGTGGGTTGGCACGTAAGGCTCTTTTTACTCCTTACATCTTATGCCTTCTGATCTGAGTCATCATCATCTCTTCTACGGGGATTAAGAACTAGGCTATCTCTTCTTTCTATCAGGATCACGTGTTACTAATCAGTAGTACCTTATAAGTTTGATGAATACAAGCCTAGTTCAATTCTACTACCACACTATGTTGCTAGGATGGACTCAGAACTTGATATGATGATGATGAGTGTGTGTGTAATCCTTTGTCAAATGTCTCAAAATCCTTCTTGAGCATTTACAGCTGTTATGCTGCCGAAATTTTGCTAGAAATTCTAATGCCTTTGCATTATGATTGTGCTTTCAGATGGCCACTCGCGACCCCAATCAAGTGGTTCGCCTGACTCGATGCTTAGATGTGCCCGGCCATACTGCCATGTTGGTCAGGGTAATGACTGAGGCTGGATACCGTTGGTATCCTGAGTACACGGTCGAAGAGCAATTCCGAGACTTTAATCAAAGCCAGTATCTCTGCACTGTCAGGATATTTCCATCTTATCCTGGGTCCACCGAGCCCCTTCACTGCTCCTATGGACTCGGGGTTACTATTGAGATGGCTGTGCAGGACGCCGCCTACTCTATGATGACCATCATGCGAGTCAGATCTGGTCTATTTCGGGACTCTGATTTCCGGTATATGCCAGGATCACTTCCGGGAGCACAAGGGTATCTCCAGGCTATCTATGCTGACCCCACTCAGGAGGATTCACGGACTCGCACCACTGCTGAGATGCTCGAGGATAAGGACCGTGAAAATCGGGCCTTGAGGTTAGAGCTCTTCAATACCCGTGCTGACCATTGGGCCACGTTGACTCGGTTTGCACCTGCGGTGCAAGCTGGATATTCGGATATGCGCGATCTCTATCCTGTGAGATCTGCTTTGCCAGACGTGATGGGTTGGCGTGATGTAGGAGGCATCACCCCACCTCGCGGTCCCCGCAGGCCACCGTCTGTTGGTCCAAGACCTCATCCTAGCCCCTATGGCCCACAAGCTCCGCGAGATCGTCTGTTTCCGGATGATCATGTTGAGCTTCCAGGCTATGGAGGTGACTTCTACGAGGACTACTACGGATCGGTCTGAGTTAGTGGTAGTATCACTAGTCCGCACTATCTGTGTCGTCTATCGTCCCGCGTGACTCGTGGGATATGACCTAGTTTGTACTCTTTCCGGAGGTGTAGAAAAATAATGTATAGGAGCTTGGGATGCCTCCGATGAGATGTAATCCTCTTTTCACCGTAATAGTACTTTGTTTGGTCTTGTACTAAACCCTGTATGGTGTGTATGACGATGGAATAAAGAAGCAGTTTCTGTATCTACCATGTCATACGGATGATCATCTTGCATTTCGAGTTATTCCTTACATTTTGTATCCTATGTCGGAATTTTATCATTCTGACTGAATCATTGTCTTGTTTACCTAGGATGGTCAACACGCGCACTAACCCTGCTCCTCAAGAGCAGGCCGAAGGCAGTGAAGTCAGGGATGCAAATCTGCCTCATCCCCCTTCCCTAGCCGAGGTTATGATGGAAGCTGAGAGAAACAAGCGGGAGACCAACCGTTTGTTGGAGCGTATTGAACAGAACACAGCACACCATCAGAGGACTAACGTGGTGTCACTCAGTGATTTTATCAAATTACATCCACCCACGTTCCATCACTCCGTCGAGCCTCTCGACGCTGATGATTGGCTTCGCAGTATCTCTCACAAGCTGCGTTCCGCGCTAGTAGCTGAGGCTGACAAGGTCACCTTTGCTGCATATCATCTTGAAGGCCCCGCCAGTCTATGGTGGGAGAATTATGGAGCTATGCGCCCAGCGGACCATGTCACTACTTGGGCTGAATTCAGTGAGGCTTTCCGTGAACATCACATTCCGGAGGGTCTCATGGACCGTAAACGTGAGGAATTTTGCAATTTCACCCAAGGCCGACTCTCTGTGGATGCTTACAGCAGGGAGTTTGGTAACCTCGCACGATATGCAACTGAGGAAGTTTCTACTGATGCCAAGAAGCAAGCAAGGTTCCGTAAGGGACTTAGTCCTGAGCTTCGCCGCGACCTCCGTCTGCATGAGTGCACATCTTTTCAGAAGCTTGTTAACAAGGCCATCAGTGCTGAAACTGGTCAGACTGATTATGACGCAACACGCAAGCATGGCCGTGACATGGGTTCCTCATCCGGTGCTGGTCCTCAGAAGCGCCGCGTGTGGGTGCCCAACACCGCCCTGCCACCCAGGTTCACACCGAGGCCATCTTTCCAGGCGCCTCGCCCTGTTCAACAGTCTGCTCCAGCCAAGCCCTATGGGGGTCCAACCAACAATGCTCCTCCACGTACCAGTTCCGTGACTTGTTTCAAGTGTGGGGAATCTGGCCACTATATGCGTGAGTGTCCCCAGACCAACCCCAACCAATCTGCTAAAGCTGTTGGCCGTGGCAAGCCGACAGGGAAAGTGTTCCACGCCAAGCCGGCCACCGCCTCACGTGGCCATGTCAACTGTATCTCTGCCGAAGAAGCTCAAGAAGATCCCAACGTCGTTCTCGGTACGCTCCTTGTTAATTGCCACCCGGCATCTGTTCTTTTCGATACAGGAGCCTCTCATTCATTTATATCCGAGAACTATGCTCGTTTGCATAACACCGCATTCTGTGACATGCCATCCACTATGGAAATTTCTACTCCTGGTTCTAGATGGCAGACCTCCAGGGTAAGTTATGGAAATGAAATCCAAGTCGACAGACTTGTTTTCCTTGCATCTTTGATAGCTCTCAAATTTTCAGATATTAATATCATTTTGGGTATGGACTGGATGTCAGCTCATCATGCCAAAATTGATTGCTTCTCTAGGACTGTTCAACTCACTCATCCTTCGGGGAAGATAGTCAATGTCTTGACCCGATTAGCCAAGCGACAATTATATTCTCTTAACGCCAGCCCTTTGCCAGACCTTGAGGACGTTCCGGTAGTCCGTGACTTCCCGGATGTCTTCCCAGAGGAATTGCCAGGTGTTCCACCTGACAGGGATGTTGAGTTCGTAATAGACCTCATTCCAGGAACCGTTCCGATTGCTAGAAGACCCTATAAGATGGCACCACTAGAACTAGCCGAGCTTAAGAAACAACTCGATGAGTCCTTGAAAAAGGGTTTCATCCGACCTAGTTCATCTCCGTGGGCTTGCCCCGTCCTCTTCGTCAAGAAGAAGGATGGTACGGACCGGATGGTTGTAGATTATCGACCTGTCAATTTGGTCACAATCAAGAACAAATATCCGCTCCCCAGGATCAACGACCTGTATGATCAGCTCGCTGGATCCTCAGTCTTCTCCAAAATGGATTTGAGGTTGGGCTACCATCAAATTAAAATCAGAAACGGGGACATCCCTAAAACGGCCTTTGTTACTCGTTATGGCCAATACGAGTACACCGTCATGTCCTTCGGTTTAACCAACGCCCCAGCCACCTTTTCTCGGTTAATGAACTCAATCTTCATGGAGTATTTGGATAAATTCGTCGTAGTTTATCTCGATGATATACTCATCTACTCCAAGAACGAGGAAGAACATGCCGAACATCTAAGGCTAGTGTTGAAGAAACTTCGAGAGCACCGCCTTTATGCCAAGTTTTCCAAATGTGAATTCTGGTTGTCGGAAGTGACCTATCTGGGTCATGTAATATCTGGTAAAGGTATTGCTGTTAACCCTGAGCGAGTTCAAGCCGTCCTTAATTGGACTCCACCTGAATCGGTCAAGCAAGTTCGGAGTTTCCTGGGCTTAGCGAGCTATTGTCGTCGCTTTGTCGAGAACTTCTCCAAAGTTGCCAAACCTCTAACCGAACTCCTCAAGAAAGATAAGAAGTTCGAATGGACTCCACAATGTGAGCACAGCTTTCAGGAACTGAAAAGACGCCTGACTTCTGCTCCCGTACTGGTACCGCCAGACTTCTCCAAGGACTTTGTTATCTACTGCGACGCCTCGCGACAAGGACTAGGTTGCATTCTCATGCAAGATCGACACGTAATTGCCTACGCTTCACGGCAATTGCACCCACATGAGGAGAATTATCCTACTCATGATCTAGAGCTTGCAGCCGTAGTCTATGCACTTAAGACCTGGCGACATTACCTCCTCGGTAACCGTTGCGAAATATTCACTGATCACCAAAGTCTGAAGTACATTTTCACCCAACCGGATTTGAATCTCAGGCAAAGACGTTGGGTTGAGTTGATCACAGATTTCGACTTAGGAATAACTTACACCCCAGGGAAAGCCAACGTCATGGCTGATGCGCTAAGTCGTAAATCTTATTGTAACAACCTGATGTTACAACAAAGTCAACCGCTTCTCCATGAGGAATTTCGGAAGCTTAACCTTCACATTGTTCCTCAAGGATTTCTTTCCACCTTGGTGGCGAAACCTACTCTTACGGATCAAATCATCGCTGCCCAGAAGCGAGATAAGGGAATATCTAAAATCAAAGAGAACATTGCTAGCGGAGGTGCTAGTTGTTTCTCTACAAATGATCATGGTGTTGTGTACTTTGAGAACCGTCTAGTGGTTCCCAAGAACCAGCATCTACGGCAGTTAATCCTTAAGGAGGCTCATGAATCTCCTCTCACCATTCATCCCGGTAGTACCAAGATGTATCAGGACCTACGCCAGAGGTTCTGGTGGACCAGGATGAAGAGAGAAATTGCTCAGTATATTGCTAATTGCGACGTCTGTCGTCGAGTAAAAGCAGAGCATCAACGGCCTGCTGGCACCCTTCAACCCTTAGCTATTCCTGAATGGAAATGGGATAAAATTGGTATGGATTTCATTACCGGTTTTCCCAGGACCAAGAGAGGGAATAATGCTATCTTCGTCGTTGTCGATCGTCTTTCCAAAGTAGCCCATTTCCTACCTGTTCGTGAGAGTATAACCGCTAGTCAATTGGCAGACTTATACATCTCCCGGATAGTGTCTCTCCATGGTGTTCCTTTGGAAATTAATTCGGATCGAGGAAGTCTTTTCACCTCTCGATTTTGGGAAAGTTTCCAAAATGCTATGGGAACCCGTCTCTCCTTTAGCACCGCTTTCCACCCTCAGTCGAGTGGTCAAGTGGAACGCGTCAACCAGATTCTAGAAGACATGCTTCGAGCCTCTGTTATCTCATTCGGAATGGATTGGGAGAAGTGCCTTCCATTTGCCGAATTCGCTTACAACAACAGCTATCAATCTAGCTTGGGTAAAGCCCCTTTTGAAGTTCTCTATGGACGACGGTGTCGAACACCCCTTAACTGGTCAGAGACCGGGGAAAGACAATTCTTTGGCCCGGATATGATTCAAGAAGCAGAAGAGCAAGTTCGCATCGTTCGTGAAAAGTTGAAAACAGCCCAATCCCGTCAAAAGAGTCAATATGACCGAAAACATAAGGCTATGACTTTCGAGGTTGACGAGAAGGCTTACCTTCGGGTTACCCCTCTGAAGGGAACCCATCGTTTCGGTATCAAAGGCAAATTGGCTCCTCGTTACATTGGACCTTTTCGCATTCTCGCCAAACGAGGAGAAGTTGCCTACCAGTTGGAACTACCTCCGCACCTCTCCAGAGTCCACGATGTCTTCCACGTTTCTCAACTCAGGCGTTGCTTCTCGGATCCTATCCGTGGAGTGGACCACGAAACGCTTGATCTCCAAGATAATCTTACATATCGAGAGTACCCCATTCGTATCCTCGATCAAGCCGAGCGTACCACTCGACGTCATAATATCAAGTTTCTCAAAGTTCAATGGTCGCACCATTCTGAGGATGAAGCAACTTGGGAAAGGGAGGATCGTCTTCGACTTGAGTATCCCGCCTTCTTTCCGGAGGAACCCAAATCTCGGGACGAGATTCTTTTGAGTGGGGGTGAGTTGTCACACCCTAGCTAGCCATGCATTAGAGTGTTGCATCATGTTTACTCTTTCATCAGAAACCTGAAATGGGGATGACAGAACCCCCAGTCCCCTCTGAAACCAATTAGGGTTTACTAAAAACTTTTTCAATGAACCTGAAATGCCCTTCTAAAATGCCCATCATTTTTGTCTTGGTTCAGAACCTCTGCCAAAAGTGATGCACATTTTCCTAGGCCATCTTAGGGTTTTTGAATTAACTCATAAATATTTGAATTTGGGCATTTAAAATTATATAAAATATTTAAATGCTCAAATAACTCCAAACTAAAATGTTTCATGTTGGAAATAATCCAACTATGGACCAGGAGTAGTTTGGTGATTTTTGGAGTTGCCTAAGTATTTTATTTAATTCAACAAAGTTGCAGAAGTATTAAAAAAACAGAAAACAGAAGAAATGGAAAAGGCTTACCTGTCGCCCAGCACCCGGCCCACCTGCCGGCCCAGCCCAGCACCGCGCCAGCGAGCTGCTTGCCGGCCAGGCAGGCATGCAGGTGCTCGACGGCGAGCACCGCATGGGTGCCACGCACCTGCTCGCCGCCTCGCCGCCTCCCTCGCCCGGCTAACGCCGTGAATCGGCCTCCCTCTCTCCCCGAACCCCCCAGACACCCCCTCTCCTCTCCAGCTCCTCTCCCTCGCTCTCCCACGCCATGGCCGACGCCATCGCCGCCACCCCCTCGCCGTAGCCACGCCCTCCGTCAACCCCACGCCGTGCCGCCGTGTCCAGGAGCTTCGCCGCCGTCCACTTCATCGAGCTAGCCGAGCCCCGTGTGCTCGAGCGGCCCGAGACCACCGCACCGACCTTGCCCGAGCTCGCCGTTGCCGGAGATCCCCTTCAACGCCGTCGCCGCCTCAGCTCGTCCCCGACCCCGCCGGTGGCCTCTACGGGAGCGCTGTGAGCCTAGCTACCCCTCCGACCCTCCTCTCTCTCATTCCCGAGCCGTGTAGCCACCGCACGAAGATCACACGCACGCACCGCCGCGGATCTCGTCGCCGACGTGCTTCCGGCCATCCTCCGGCCAACCCGCGGTGTCCAACGCACTCACCACGCTGTGTTAGGCCCAACCGTGCACTCCCCGCACCTCACAGATCCCCCTAGCGACAAGTTCGACTTTGGCCGAACTCCGGTGGCCGCCAAAGTCGTCGCCGGCGCCAACTCCGGCCACCCCGACCCCAACGGACTCCACCAAGAGTTGCGGCTCGACCTCAGCTCCGCTCCGGTGCCCTCCGCGGCTCGTTTGGTTGCCGGAACGGCAAAAATCACTTCTGCCGCCGCGTCGGGCTCGCCGGCGGCTAAACGCCGGTGCAGCCGACCCGGGTTTGACCACGGGTGGGCCCTGGTTGACTCCCCTGAGTCAATGACAGGTGGGGCCCAGCCCTGTTAATTAAACAGGTTTAGTTTTAATTAAACTTTAATTAAAATAATCACCCTGACATGCGGGACCCACTGTCAGGTTTGACCCTGACGTGTTCCGTTGACCTGCTGACGTCACACTGACGTCAGGCTGACGCAATAATTGATTTTCTGGAATTATTCTAATATAGGAAAATTCCAGAATATAATTTAAACTTCAAAAATTCATAACTTTTATTCTGTAACTCCAAATGAGACAAATTATATATGAAAAATGATCAGAAAAATCCAATCTATCCATCTGTACTATTTTCATGCATGACTAAACAAGTTAACTTGATGTTTAATGCAGAACAAGGAAAAACACTTTAAAGGGCCATGTTTGAGTTTGAAATTTGAATCTTTGATTCAAATTGGTTCAAACCCTTCTGGTCTTAGTTGCATTAGCCCAACACACTCATATTGCTATGTTTCATGCATGCATCATATTGTTGCACATTGTTTGGTGATGGTTGTATATCGGTGTTCTTGCGGCAGGATCTGCCCCCGAGGAGTACCGTGATTACCCTAACGAAGAACCGTATCAGTGCATCGAACCATCAGGCAAGCAACCAACCATTTGATCATATCGATACAATCCCATGTTCTCGCTCCTGCTCTCTTTTACTGCATTAAGACAACGCGTTTCAAACTGCTGTGTGCTACGGTAGTTGAACCCACTTCCTCTGCATGACCTGTCATTGCCACAGTAACTAGATGAAACCCACTAGCATGTGTAGGAGTTGATTGAGCCATATGTATGTGTTGTTCCTACCTTGCTATGCCTGCTATGCTTAGAGTCGTGTCAGGTCTGGTTCATCTGGGTGATGGGCTAGAGTGAAATGATTATGTCGGTAATGAGAGTGGTGTGGTGAACACGATTTGGTAAAGGTATCGATGAGAGGCCATGTAGGAGTACATGGTGGGTTGTTTCATTGAAGCCGACCTTAAGCACTGAGATCTGTATGTGTGATTTAAGATACAGCTACTACCATGCATTGGGCCCTGAAATATGACCCCGCTCGACTTCTTATTCACCCTAGCTCTCTGTCCAGGAGTTGCAAGTAGTTTCTGGTGTTTGTAGCCTACTGGAGGCCGTGGACAGCGCTGACCGTAGGGGTGGGCTGTGATGCGGTAGGTACGTGGCCGGGTGTACCGAATACCCGTTAGGTATCTCGGGAACCCTGTTCACATCGTTCGGGGCCGTATGGGAAACCTCGGCCGGACTCCCTGCGGATGGAACCTGGATAGGCGATAAACCTGGACTAGAGGCTTAGGTGTTTAGGTAGGTCGTGGTCTACACCCACGTCGGCTTTCGCTTGAAGTCTGCCGAGCACATGTCGTGTGCAGACGCTAAGTGGTGGAAACATGTATGAAGAAGTACACCCCTGCAGGGTTATCATGATCTATTCGAATAGCCGCGTCCGCGGTAAAGGACTACTTGGTTGCCTATACAGTTCATAGACAAGTAAATGGAAACTACTAAAAGCCTCAAGATAAGTGTGAGTGCCGAGGATGGCTCTTCCGTAGGAAGACGGAGGTGGATCCTCGGTAGTGTATTGAAGTGGTGAGTAGTGGACTCGTGTACGCAAAACCATTTCAAGTTGGAGTCTCGTAGATTAGCCTAGCCAAGAGTCAAAGCTGGCTTGCTGCAACAACTCCACCAACCCTTCTTGATAATATGCATGTATGTAGGATCTGATGTAAGTCTTGCTGAGTACCTTTGTACTCATGTTGCTATAATTTACATTTTACAGAAGACGCTGCTACCCCTTCTGATGGGTTCTACGTAGACGTTGACATCAACGAGTAGGCTAAAGGCCCAGGTGGTGATCCTGAGCTTGTGAAGGACCACGTAGTATAGCTAGGCTTTCCAAGCCTCTTTTATCTTTCTAGTTGTCTGTACTCAGACAAGTTACTTCCGCTGCTGGTTTGTATGACTGTATGACTTGAATGCTGGGTCGTGTGACCCGTACCTTTGTGTATGTTATGTATGGCTCTCTGAGCCTTAAATAAAGTACTTGTGTCGTAGAGTCATGTTGTGATGCTTCGTTGTATTAGCACATATCGAGCATATTGTGTGTATGATTGAAATGATTGGTATGTGTGGGATCTGACTATCTAGTTGTTTATCTTTAGTAGCCTCTCTTACCGGGAAATGTCTCCTGGTGTTACCGCTGAGCCATGGTAGCTTGCTACTGCTCTGGAACACTTAGGCTGGCCGGCATGTGTCCTTCCTCGTTCCGGTGTCTGTCCCTTCGGGGAAATGTCACGCATTGAGTACCGGAGTCCTGTTAGCCCACTACAGCCCGGTTTACCGGAGTCCTGCTAGCCCAGTGCTACAGCCCGGACCCACTTGCTGATGACCGACACGTTCGAAGCTGGGTCATGGATGCCTGTCCCTGTAAGTCTGTGCCACTTTGGGTTTACGACTAGTCATGTCAGCCGGGGCTCCTTATCATATGGATGCTAGCGACACTCTCATATACGTGAGCCAAAAGGCGCAAACGGTCCCGGGCAAAGGTAAGGCGACACCCGTGGGGATACCGTGCGTGAGGCCGCAAAGTGATATGAGGTGTTACCGGCTAGATCGATGTGACATTGAGTCGGGGTCCTGACAAAGAATTTCAGAGTGAAGTGGAAAATCATCGTAACAAGAAAATAAAATTTCTACGATCTGATCGTGGAGGAGAATATTTGAGTTACGAGTTTGGTTTACATTTGAAACAATGCGGAACAATTTCGCAACTCACGCCACCTGGAACACCACAACAAAATGGTGTGTCCGAACGTTGTAGTCGTACTTTACTAGATATGGTGCGATCTATGATGTCTCTTACTGATTTATCGCTATCATTTTGGGGTTATGCTTTAGAGACGGCCGCATTCACGTTAAATAGGGCACCATCAAAATCCGTTGAGACGACGCCTCATGAACTGTGGTTTGGCAAGAAACCAAAGTTGTCGCTTCTTAAAGTTTGGGGCTGCGATGCTTATGTGAAGAAACTTCAACCAGATAAGCTCGAACCCAAATCGGAGAAATGTGTCTTCATAGGATACCCAAAAGAGACTGTTGGGTACACCTTCTATCACAGATCTGAAGGCAAGATTTTCATTGCAAAATTCGGATCCTTTCTAGAGAAGGAGTTTCTCTCGAAAGAAGTGAGTGGGAGGAAAGTAGAACTTGATGAGGTAACAGTACCTGCTCCCTTATTGGAAAGTAGTTCATCACAAGAACCGGTTCCTATGACAACTACACCAATCAGTGAGGAAGCTAATGATATTGATCATGAAACTTCAGATCAAGTTTCTACTGAACCTCGTAGGTCTACCAAAGTAAGATCCGCACCAAAGTGGTACGGTAATCCTATTCTGGAAGTCATGTTACTTGACCATGATGAACCTACGAACTATGAGGAAGCGATGATGAGCCCAAATTCCGCAAAATGGCTAGAGGCCATGAAATCTGAGATGGGATCCATGTATGAGAACAAAGTATGGACTTTGGTTGACTTGCCCGATGATCGGCAAGCCATTGAGAATAAATGGATTTTTAAGAAGAAGACTGACGCTGATGGTAATGTAACTGTCTATAAAGCTCGACTTGTTGCAAAAGGTTTTCGACAATTTCAAGGGGTTGACTACGATGAGACTTTCTCGCCCGTAGCGATGCTTAAGTCTGTCCGAATCATGTTAGCAATTGCTGCATTTTATGATTATGAAATTTGGCAAATGGATGTCAAAACTGCATTCTTGAATGGATTTCTGGAAGAAGAGTTGTATATGATGCAGCCAGAAGGTTTTGTTGATCCAAAAGGTGCTAACAAAGTGTGCAAGCTCCAGCGATCCATTTATGGATTGGTGCAAGCATCTCGGAGTTGGAATAAACGCTTTGATAGTGTGATCAAAGCATATGGTTTTATACAGACTTCTAGAGAAGCCTGTATTTACAAGAAAGTGAGTGGGAGCTCTGTAGCATTTCTGATATTATATGTAGATGACATATTATTAATTGGAAATGATATAGAATTTCTGGATAGCATAAAGGGATACTTGAATAAAAGTTTTTCTATGAAAGACCTCGGTGAAGCTGCTTATATATTGGGCATCAAGATTTATAGAGATAGATCAAGACGCTTAATTGGACTTTCACAAAGAACATATCTTGATAAAGTTTTGAAAAAGTTCAAAATGGATCAGGCAAAGAAAGGGTTCTTGCCCGTACTACAAGGTGTGAAGCTGAGTCAAACTCAATGCCCGACCACAGCAGAAGATAGAGAGAAAATGAAAGATGTTCCCTATGCTTCAGCCATAGGCTCTATCATGTATGCAATGTTGTGTACCAGACCTGACGTGTGCTTAGCAATAAGCTTGGCAGGAAGGTACCAAAGTAATCCAGGAGTGGATCACTGGACAGCAGTCAAGAACATCCTGAAATACCTGAAAAGGACTAAGGATATGTTTCTCGTATATGGAGGTGACAAAGAGCTAGTCGTAAATGGTTACGTCGATGCAAGCTTTGACACTAATCCGGACGATTCTAAATCGCAAACTGTATACGTGTTTTTATTAAACGGTGGAGCTGTAAGTTGCTGCAGTTCTAAACAAAGCGTCGTGGCGGGATCTACATGTGAAGCGGAGTACATAGCTGCTTCGGAAGCAGCAAATGAAGGAGTCTGGATGAAGGAGTTCATTTCCGATCTAGGTGTCATACCTAGTGCATCGGGACCAATGAAGATCTTCTGTGACAATACTGGTGCAATTGCCTTGGCAAAGGAATCCAGATTTCACAAGAGGACCAAGCACATCAAGAGACGCTTCAATTCCATCCGGGATCAAGTCCAGGTGGGAGACATAGAGATTTGCAAGATACATACGGATCTAAATGTTGCAGACCCATTGACTAAGCCTCTTCCACGAGCAAAACATGATCAGCACCAGGACTCCATGGGTGTTAGAATCATTATTGTGTAATCTAGATTATTGACTCTAGTGCAAGTGGGAGACTGAAGCAAATATGCCCTAGAGGCAATAATAAAGTTATTATTTATTTCCTCATATCATGATAAATGTTTATTATTCATGCTAGAATTGTATTAACCGGAAACAAGATACATGTGTGAATACATAGACAAACATATAGTCACTAGTATGCCTCTACTTGACTAGCTCATTAATCAAAGATGGTTATGTTTCCTAACCATAGACATGTGTTGTCATTTGATTAATGGGATCACATCATTAGGAGAATGATGTGATTGACATGACCCATTCCGTTAGCCTAGCACTTGATCATTTAGTATATTGCTATTGCTTTCTTCATGACTTATACATGTTCCTGTAACTATGAGATTATGCAACTCCCGTTTATCGGAGGAACACTTTGGGTGCTACCAAACGTCACAACGTAACTGGCTGATTATAAAGGAGTACTACAGGTGTCTCCAAAGGTACATGTTGGGTTGGCGTATTTCGAGATTAGGTTTTGTCACTCCGATTGTCGGAGAGGTATCTCTGGGCCCTCTCGGTAATGCACATCACTATAAGCCTTGCAAGCAATGTAGCTAATGAGTTAGTTACGGAATGATGCATTACGTAATGAGTAAAGTGACTTGCTAGTAACGAGATTGAACTAGGTATTAGATACCGACGATCGAATCTCGGGCAAGTAACATGCCGATGACAAAGGGAACAACGTATGTTGTTATGCGGTTTGACCGATAAAGATCTTCGTAGAATATGTAGGAGCCAATATGAGCATCCAGGTTCCGCTATTGGTTAATGACTGAGAATAGTTCTAGGTCATGTCTACATAGTTCTCGAACCCGTAGGGTCCGCACGCTTAACGTTACGATGATAGTTTTATTATGTGTT
The DNA here is from genome assembly GCF_018294505.1 of Triticum aestivum. NCBI lineage: Eukaryota > Viridiplantae > Streptophyta > Magnoliopsida > Poales > Poaceae > Triticum > Triticum aestivum. The sequence goes on along the minus strand of NC_057813.1, from coordinate 355,144,754 downwards.
TATATATTTTGATGTACCGAAGGTTGTTCGGAGTCCCGGATGTGATCCAGGACATGACGAGGAGTCTCGAAATGGTCGAGACATAAAGATTGATATATTGGAAGCCTATATTTGGATATCGGAATCGTTCCGGGAGAAACAAGGATTTTTCCGGAGTACCAGGGGGTTACCGGAACCCCCCCCCCCCGGGGGGTTATTGGGCCTACATGGGCCATGAGGGAGAAGAGGAGGGCCGGCCAGGGCAGGCCGCGCGCCCCTCCCCCCCTAGTCCGAATAGGACAAGGAGGGGGGCGGCGCCCCCCTTTCCTCTTTCCCCTCCCCGCTTTCCTTCTCCACCAAGGCAAGAGGGGGGAGTCCTGCTCCCGGTGGGAGTAGGACTCCTCCAGGCGCACCCCTTGGGGGCCGGCCGCACCTCCCCCCTCCCTCCATTATATACGGGGGCAGGGGGCACCCTAGAACACACAAGTTGATCTACGTGATCGTTCCTTAGCCGTGTGTGGTGCCCCCCTCCACCATATTCTACCTCGGTCATATCGTCACGGAGTTTAGGCGAAGCCCTGCGCCGGTAGAACATCATCATCGTCACCACGCCGTCGTGCTGACGGAACTCATCCCCGACACTTTGCTGGATCGGAGTCCGGGGATCGTCATCGAGCTGAACGTGTGCTGAACTTGGAGGTGTCGTGCGTTCGGTACTTGGATCGGTCGGATCGTGAAGACGTACGACTACATCAACCGCGTTGTCATAACGCTTCATCTTATGGTCTACGTGGGTACGTGAACATTACTCTCCCCTCTCGTTGCTATGCATCACAATGATCTTGCGTGTGTGTAGGAATTTTTTTTGAAATTACTACGTTCCCCAACATTATGGGCATAGGATGAAATATTGTATCGACCTGAACAAAGATGGTGCTTCCACATTGACGACTGCGACAACAGGAGCAAGAGGCGGACGTGGTCGTGGCAGTTGAGGCCAAAGGGGCGGACGAGGAAGAAATAACTCAGAAGCTATATAATGTGTTTTAATATGTAATATGTGAGGACTATGTTTTAATTTGTAATATGTGAGGACTATGTTTTAATTTGTAATATGTGAGGACCATGTTTTAATTTGTAATATGTTAGGACTATGTTTTAATTTATAATATGTCTGGACTATGTTTTAATTTATAATATGTCAGGATTATGTTTAAATTTGTAATATGTCTGGACTATGTTTTAGTTTGTAATATGCCTTACTATGGTTTAATTTGTAATATGTTTGTACTATGTTTTATTTGCACCTAAGATTTGTTGTTTGAATTGCAGATATGTCTTCGTATCCATTGCTTAATGGTAACATCGATAGAAAGCACCGGGGCGCCCTTATGGAAGCGGGCAACCACTTAGACGTGTTGGTCACTCGTACCCCAAAGACTAATTGGATGATACACGATTCATGGGTTGATAGGTATGTGTGCATATAATGGAATCCATATAATGACTTACTATATTTGACATACTTTTCATAGCCGCTAACAATCTCTTTATTTTGTAGGTTAATTTGGGCTGGACTTCTACCCTTGGCACGGCTGGTTGAGGGTACATTGGATGAGTGGGTTGATGGTCCAGACTTAGATGAGGCAGGTGAACCATTGCAGCTACACAAGAGGCAAGTGAAACGTTTCTCTTACGACAAGTCACTCCTTACCTGCTTAGTAGATAGATGGAGACGAGAGACACATACGTTTCACTTTCCCTGGGGAGAGAAGGCGCCTACTTTACAGGATGTGTCTTACTTGTTGGGATTACCTCTGGCCGGTGCTGCCATCGGTCCCTTAGAGGCAGAATCTGGTTGGCAAGAAGCGATGCAGACCCGGTTTTTGGCTGCGGTGCCGACTGCTAGGGCCATAGACAACGATCCTCACGGACCTCTTTTTAGATGGTTGGGCCAGTTTCAGGTAACCTTCACGACCACTTAAAAAAATGTTTTTTTAGTTGCCCGATGTTCATACAATCATTATGTTTCTATGTAGATTGCCTCGTTATGATATCCCCATGTTCAGTTGTCGGAGGCACAGATTGACCGGTCCCTAGAGGCATATATTCTTTGGCTGTTTGGCAAGACGATGTTTACAGAGAACCACGTGACCACTGTCGATGCACGACTCATCGGTATTGCATGAGAGATAGATGACGCACGTTGCCCTGGGGATATTCAGCAGAGGAGTTTTGGTTCTGCTGTGTTAGCGGCTACATACAAAGGCATGTGCAAAGCTTGCTTGTTGAAGTCTAGAAAATCTAGTATTGTTGGATGTCCATTATTGTTGCAGCTCTGGTCATACGAGAGATTCCCTATTGGACGACCCTATGTCTACATTGATAAACCTTTTGGTTTGGAGGACTTAGCTGGGGCTTATGTGCCTGCTATCGGCGACTTGCCTACTATGGGATCTGTTTGGACACGGCGAGAGGTACTTTTATATTAAGTAACAATTAATTCAATTATTTCTTGACACTAGAGATCGGCACTATTGGATGACCAAGGCCAAGTTGGTGTTCGACGTGATGGTTGAGGAGATGGCTCTTCATAGGGTGATGAGACAGTTCAGTCTATATCAAGAGCCTGCAATTCCAGATATTCCACACTTGCCAGAACACGTGCACAAGTAAGTACTAATACTATTTTAGTTGTCAGCTCTTCATTCAGAATATACCTAATCATGTATCGCGCATTTCAATCTCAGGGAAAGTCGCTTAGGAGGAAACAAGTCCATGGCTTATTGGCTTAAGACCATTACCCCTTACATTGACGAATGGACTACCGCTACCCACGTGCTACCCACAAGCTACGCATCCTTGAAATTTGCAGTGCGTAGCTTGTGGGTAGCACGTGGCACACCTAGAATTTTGAGAATTTTTTCTTTATCATGTCATATTTTGCAAATTTCAAGTATGCACATCCTTTTTTGCCAAATATTGTATGATACTTGTATTAGGCAGATTTTTTTACTGTGCATGCCTTTTATTTTATTCCTTGCCACGTCACTGTCTGGAAGGAAAGAAACAAAAGAGTGTTCGATAACTTGTTATGCCCAGTTCTTTTTTGGAAAACACTTGTTCTGCCCAGTTGATCGTGTTGTTGATCAAATCAAGTGTTATTTTCTAGAGCACGCAAATTGTTTGCCATATATATATAATGCATAGCAAATACTACTTCCTCCATCTCAAAATTTTTGTCTTAGATTTATCTACATACGGATGTATCTATTCACATTTTGGGACGGAGGGAGTAGATGGGTAGGCGCGCTCTGCCACGCCCAGTAATACATCAACTGGTAGTTGTCATGCGGTCAGCTAGAATGCGCTATTCTGGAATCGGTGGTCTTCTATACTTTACTGTGCCTTCAGCAAATCACATGAACGGGCGCTTCAATGATCTTTTGCTGGCATGGTCTGTTGAACACCCAAGTCATTCACAGCCCACCTGCTAATCGAGCCAACAATACAATGGCAACACCAATGAAAAAATTTGGTAAATAGAAAGCCATGCTGCTATCTGAAAGCATGACCGAGTAAAATAATGACAGTCTTCAATGGTACAACACATGGCAAGTAAGCTAAAGTTTTACTACAAGAAACATGTCCCAGGTGCACAGGTGCAGAACAATGGATAGAATCTTACATCCACATGTTTAATATCGGATGCATCAAATTGTAGGAAATTAACAGAATAAAGGTGAAATAAAAAAGCCGGACATCATTGAGATGAGACAAAGTAGAAGCTCCCCAACTACATCTCCATAGTATTTCTCTCATTTCACTTGAACAACATAATCCTTCAGAAGGTAGATTTCTTCATATCTTCACAGACGCATCATTTGCACTATGTGGCAGAATTCCTCTTCATTTCGTATTACCTTGTCTGCTAACAAAATTGAAAATGAACTATGATTCCCATGGTACATTTGGGGAAAAAAGAGACATGATCCCAACTTAGCATAGAGAGAACCATAAAAAAACTAAGCACAGAGAGCGATAGTCGTCATTGTCTCAAATACTCCCTCCATATCAAAATATAAGACCTTTTTTGTATGCTGGTTTGGCCTACAAAAACATCTTATATTTTGGTACAGAGGTAGTACTATGATAGGATCTCAGATCCTACCAGGTCTAGTTCGTAGGTTGTAGGGGTGGAAGGTGGCTTGGCGAGGTCGGCAGCACTGGGGCGCCATCGTCACATGTGCGAGAGAGAGGGAGGGAGCAGGACGCGGCGGCTAGGGTTAGGTCCGAGCAAATATGATTGCTTCTGCTTAACTTCAAACGAGTCCTTACATGAGTTTATATAATCTCCAAATACGATAACTGGGCTAAGCCCCTAATAACGATAAGATAACTGGGCCAGGCCCCTAACTGCCTGGGTTGTAGTATATGCAAGTCATAACATCTCTCCCCGCCTGCACAAACAGCTCGTCCTCGAGCTGGAAGGCAGGGAAGCACTTACGGAACTCCTCGAGGTGATCAACGAGCGCCAAATGCCTCCGCGTCAGCTGGGGCGGGCAGGTCGCCGAGCCCGATGGCGGCGGTGTCCTCCTCAATGTAGTCCGTAGCCTCCAGGTAGAAGAGTCGCGGGCAGACATGGCCAGGCACGTAGGGCTCGTCGCAGTTGAAGCACAACCCTTTGCGGCGACGCTCGAGTTGCTCAGCCGGGGTGAGCCGGCGGAACGGGCGCGCCCCGGTTGCAGCGAGGGGCGCCGCGGAAGCCTGAGCAGGCCGACCCTATGCGGGAACTTCTTGCCAGGGTGTCATCCCAACGGCCCTTGACGCCTGCTGGATGGCCACCGCGCGGCGCTCGAAAGCGCGGGCGTAGTACATGACCGTCTGGAGGTCCTGTGGCCCGCGCATCTCCACATCCATGCAGATGTGGTTCGGTAGGCTGCCGACGAAGAGCTCAGACCGCTGACGAGCTGAAACACCGGGGGCGTGGCACGCCAGTGCCTGGAAGTGGTCGGCGAAGTCCTGCACTATGGTGAGGAACGGAAGGCGCCCAAGCTCCGCCAGACGGCTCCCGTGTATAGGCGGACCGAAGCGCAAGAGGCATAGATCGCGAAAACACTCCCATGGTGGCATGTCACCCTCGTCCTGCTTGAGGCCGTAATACCATGTCTGGGCGGCGCCTCGTAGATGATAGGAAGCGATCCAGGTGCGGTCGGACGCGAGAGTTCGCTGCCCTGAAAAATTGATCACATTGGTTGAGCCAATTCAGGGGGTTGACGGTGCCGTCGTAGGTCACGAACTCCAGCTTGGAGAATCTCGGCGGTGGCTGGGCGTGGACGACGAGCGGGTATGTGTTATCCGCGCGGAACAACAAGGGCGACGGCGCCAAGTATGCAGGTTGTAGAGTGCTGACATGGAAAAGGGGCCCGTCCACACCATCGTAGGGACCCGCGGCACCCGAGGACCCGCCGAACTGCATGGTCGGGGGCGGCGCCGGTGGTGACAGCACGTGCGGCTATCCTGAGGCCATCATGTAGACCAGCTCGATGGACCCGACGAGCTAGGCCGGTAGCGGAGATGGTGACGGGGGGAAACGGACCTAGTGGATGGGCACCCTGGGCGCCATCGACGGAAGGCCCGGCCTCGAGATCGCTGGTGGCGGCTGCTGCGGTAGTGGCATGATGGATGCGGCGGAGGTCGCCGGTGGTGGCGGCTGCCACGGGAGCTGCTGCGGCCCCGTGATGGTGGTGATGAGGGAGGGCGGCTGCAGCCCATAATGCCTAGCGAGGAAGGTGTTGATGCCCTGGACCGCCTGAGTCAAGTCCCGGAGCGCCGCCATCATCTCCTCTGGGGTGAGCACAGTGGGGGCGGGCGGGGGTGGCGTCCAAGCGATGGAGGAGACCGGCCCAGTCAGGGATGGCATGCTAGCCACGGTGGTCATCAACGACGAAGAGGTGATCAGCAGCGGGAGGGAGGGGGTGGCCGATGGCGCGGACATGATCGAGCCTGAGACACCTGATACCAGATTGATAGGATCTGAGATCCTACCAGGTCTAGTTCGTAGGTTGTAGGTGGGGAAGGGGGCTTGGCGAGGAGGAAGGGGGCTTGGCGAGGAGGAAGGCGATGCCGGCGAGCAAGCCGATCCAGATCGCGGCGGCTCGCCAGGAGCGTTTGAAATCTCTCCTGGGATGAAGTGGGCTGGGTTTGGACGATTTTTCGCTTGAGGTCGTTGGGCCAGGGAGTGTTGGGTATGAGGCCCAAGTGAGTCCGGGTCCTATCGATAGCGAACGTGACGTCGCATGCATCCGAGTACCGTCTACGTCGCGTTCGTCCTCCCCGCGTACTTGGGTTTTCCTGCATCGGGCACCCCGGCTTCATTCTTCGGGACCTGTATGCGCTAGGCGGATACCTCCCCTGGTGGCCATGGCGGGCCGCGGGGCTGGTCTGCAGCCGGGAAAGAAGGCCGTCGTGCAGACTGGGGTTGGCCGCGCCGGGGGTGCGCCGCCGCCGGGCGGTGGCACTGGCCGTGGTGCGCCACCGCCGGGCGTTGGCTCTCGCCATGGTGCGGCGCCGCCACCGGTCTCTGGTTCCGATCGCGGTGTGCCGCCGTCGCCGGCTGTTGCTGGCCGGGTACTGCGGTAGGCCTTGGGACGGCGAGTGTGGCTGCAGGACGTGGTGGTGGTGCCCTTCAAGGGGTTCGGCCGCCGTCGCTGGGCTCGGTGGGGCTGCCTGTCGCGGGTCGAGGCGGGATGGCCGGCAGTCCTTGCCCGTCGGCGCCTGGCCTGGCTAGGGTGGCCGCAGCGGGCCGGGGTGGTGCAATCACACCCAGGCCGCCTGCGCCAGGGAACCAGGGTGTGACACCTGGTCAGCCTCCCCCCCCCCCCCCCCGCCACACTATGTCGCGAGGCCGACACAGAATCGGTCTGAGCCGATGCAGACGCAGGCGCTGCCACCTCATAACATGGGTGCTGGAGGTGCTTCTGGAACGCCCCGGGGTCAATGGGGAGATGATGGGTACAATGCCTATGGGGATGGCCAGCAGCGTGGCTCTTCATCGACGGGCGGTGGCCGAGGATATGCTTGGCAGAGTGATGGAACTGCGGAGAGACCTTTTCTTGGTCCTCCGGGTGGTTTTGTTGTGGGGGCGTCTGGCCCGGCCTATTGGCAGCAGGGAGGCTACCATGGTCATCGTTGTGGTCGAGGTGGTCGAGCTGGTCGGTTTTGTCAACGGCAGCCTCCTTCGCCTGTGGTCATCGAGCCGACTCCCGCCACTGGGGTTGCCGAGGAGCCGGTGGTGTCCGGTCAGGCTATGGATGTGGTGACGGCGCTCGCTAATGCTGAGATACCCGGGAATGAGACCACGGTGTCAGCATCAGTGGAGGCGACAGACGGGGCTGACTCGGACAGGGCGTCCAAGTGGGCGCACAAGAAGGAGAAAATGTTGTGCTATCCGTGTGGAGAGAAGGGTCATTTTATTGCTGAGTGCATGGCTGACCTATGTGACACCTGTGGCAAGCCGGCACATGATACGGGGGATTGTCCGATTTTGCGAGATCAGGCGCCGTCTCTTATGATGTATGGAGTGTAATGTGCTGAGCTCACGTTCTTTGAGTCTCCTTGTGCGAGGTAGATCCCTGACGAGACCCAGAGTCTGACCACTGGTGTCAGGACCCCGATCCAATGTCACACCGATCTAGCATGTAACACATCATATCACTTTGCGGCCTCACGCACGGTATTCCCACGGATGCCACCTTACCAGGCCCGGGACCGTTTGCGCCTTTTGGCTCACATATATGACAGTGCCGCTAGCATCCATATGACAAAGAACCCGGGCTGACATGGCTAGTCATGAACCCAAAGTGGCACTAACTTACAGGGACAGGCATCCATGACCCAACATCGAACGTGTCGGCCATCAGCGAGTGAATCCGGGCTGTAGCACCGGGCTAGCAGGACTCCGGTGAACCGGGCTGTAGCGGGCTAACAGGACTCCGGTATTCATCGCGTGACATTTCCCCGAAGGAACAGACACAGGAACGAAGAAGGACACATGCCGGCCAGCCTAAGTGTTCCGGAGCAGTAGCAAGCTACCATGGCTCAGTGAAAACACTAGGAGACATTTCCCGGTAAGAGAGGCTACTAAGAATAAACAACTAGATAGTCAGATCCCACACATACCAAGCATTTCAATAACATACACACAATATGCTCGATATGTGCAAATACAACATGGCATCACAACATGACTCTGCAACTCAAGTATTTATTCAATAGGCTCCGAGGAGTGAGATATTACAATCATGGGTCTCATGACCCAACAATCAGAGTATACAAGTCAAAGCACATGCGGAAGCTTAACATGTCTGAGTACAGACATCTACAAAAGAAAAAGGCTGAGAAGCCTGACTGTCTATCAGATCCTGCCGAGGGCACAAGATCGTAGCTGAGGTAACAAGCTAAACGTCGAAGTCCACGCAGTACTACTAGCGAGACTAAAGTCTCTCTGCAAAAACATAAATTAAGCAACGTGAGTACAAATGTACCCAGCAAGACTTACATCAGATCTAACTACATATGCATCATTATCAACAAGGGGATGGTGGGGTTTAACTGCAGCAAGCCAGCTTTGACTCGGTGGCTATCCTGAACTACGACTGCAAATAACTCTTTTGAGGTGGCGCACACGAGTCCACATATTCACCATATCAATACACCACTATGGATCCGCTCACGTCTCCCTACGAGAACGCCATCCATAGCACTCACGCTTATCTTGCGTATTTTAGAGTATCCACTTTCACTTGTCTATGAACTGTACAGGCAACCCAGAAGTCCTTTACCGCGGACACGGCTATTCGAATAGATCATATTAACCCTGCAGGGGTTTACTTCTTCACACACGCTCTCACCACTTACCGCCGTTTACACGACATGTACTCGGCAACCTTCAAGTGGAAGCCCAGCGAGGGTGTCGGCCACGACCTGACTAACCACACAAGTCTCTCGTCCAGGTTTATCGCCTATTCGGGTTCCATCCGCAAGGAGATCCGGCCGGGGTGTCGCTCACGGCCCCAAACGATGTGAGCAGGGTTCCCAAGCCCACCATCCGGGTGCCACTTGGTACACCGTGCCACTATGCCTAGTCTGTCCCAAGCCCACCTGTACCGGGTGCCACTTGGTAGACTACTAACACTACCTACAAACACCAGAAACTAGTTGCAACTCTTGGACAGAGATCAAGTTGATTAATAAGTTGAGAGAGTCAATTAAGGATCCCAATGTGTGGTAGTAGCTGTTCATGGATCACAAACACAGAACTTAGTTCCTGAGGATGGCTGTAATGAGACAACCCACCATGTACTCCTACATGGCCTCTCACCGCTACCTTTACCAAATCATGTTCACACACTTAGCTCTCAACAGTAGGACATGTTCACACACCTCCGATTCATCCCCGATGAATCAGACCTGACACAACTCTAAGCAATAGCAGGCATGACAACAAGCATGAATGAGTAGGCACATCAGGGCTCAAACAACTCCTACTCATGCTAGTGGGTTTCATCTATCTACTGTGGCAATGACAGGTCATGCAAAGGATAAAGGGGTTCAGCTACCGCAGCAAATAACAGATGAATCGGTGTTGTCCTAATGCAGTAAAAGAGAGCAGGGGCGAGAGTGGGATTTTATCGGAATGAACAAGGGGGTTTTGCTTGCCTGGCACTTCTGAAGATAGTATATTTCTTCATTAGTGTCATCGATCACATCGTCGGTACACGTCTTACTGAGAGGGGACAAGCACCGACAAACAAAGAAGAAGAACAATCAATGCAAGGCACAATATGATGCATGATCATGACATGGCAATATGCTGTAGTTTGAGCTAATACAACTAGCAACCAGATTAAATGAAGTTGGTTTGAATCCAAGATTCAAATTCAAACTCCATATGTGGATATTAAAATGCCATTTATATGATTTGTGCTAATCAGCAGCTATAAGTTGTTCTAACATGCATGAAAATGGTACAGATGGATAGATTGGATTTTTCTGATCATTTTTCATATATAATTTATCTCATTTGGAGTTACGGTTGATTTTCTATGGTTTTTAGAAGTTTAGGACATTTTCTGGAATTTCCTGGATTATCTTTATTCCAGAAAAAGATTAGTTGCGTCAGCATGACGTAGGTGTGACGTCAGCAGGTCAACTGACCCGGTCCAGGTCAAACCTGACCAGTGGGGTCGACACGTCAGTGACACAATTAACTAACAGGGTTAATTAAATCTAACTAATCAAATTAACAGCCACTGGGCCCGCTGTCAGTGTCAACAGGGGGTAATTAGTCCTAAACTAATCTAGTCAGGGGCGGGGCCCACGTGTGTTGACCCCAGGGGGTCAAACCCCGGGTCGAACAGGTCAAACTCGCCGGCGACTCGACACCGGCGAGGCCAGACACGGCGGCAAGGCTCGGATTTGGTCCTCTGTCGACCAAATCAACGGTGGAGACGCGCTACGGACTGCTGGTGAACTCGCGCATCGCGTGGTGGTGGCGGTTGGGCCTGGGGAGGCCGGAGTTGTCACCGGCGTCGACCTTGGCGGTCGCCGGAGCTTGGGTGGTGGCGGGTTTGGCGCTACGGCTTGCGTTTGAGAAAAGTAGCAGGCTAGAGAGGCACTAGGCATTGCTACGAGCGCAACGGCACACGCACATGACCAATTGGTCACCGGAGCCACGTCGGCGATGAGGCCAGGCAGCAGCGCGATTCGGTCGGCAAGGGGGCGGCGTCTACGGGGCATAATCGAGCTCGGGAAGAGGGGGGGTTAGACGCAGGAGCTCACAGCGCTTCGGACGGGAGGCTCGAGGGGCTCGGGGAAGGCCTGCAGACGGCGGAGCGGCGACGGCGTTCATCGGAGCCCGAGGAAGAAGATGGAGCCGATGCCGGTGATGCAGCGCATACGGGCTCGAGCGCGTCAGCTTGGAGACGTCGTGCGTTGCAGCGAAGCTTCTGGATGCGTCGAGGGGGCAAGGGGATGGCAGTGGGCGCAGCAACGGCGAGCGGTGGCGGCGGCTGCGTTCGGTGCGTGCGAGGGAGAGAGCCAGGGGAGGGGATGGGGACCAGAGAGAGCGAGAGAGAGTCGGGGGGGGGGGGGAAACGGGGTGGCGCCGAGGAGAAGACACGAGGCGTCGCAGTGGCCAGGTGACGCGGGCAGACAGCCTGGTGGCGTGGCGCCCGCGCGCGCGCCGGCGCGCTCCTCTCTGCCTGCCTGGCGAGAGGAAGCAGGTGGCTGGCACGGGCCAGCACAGTGCTGGGCCGGCCAGTGGGCTGCCAGGTGGGCTGGCTGGGCTGCCAGGTGAGCGCCAGGTAAGCTCTCCCTCTCTTCTGTTTTCTAATTTGTTTTTGTTTTCTAATTATTTGCCTCTGTTTTGAGCTTAGGAAAAAATACCAAGGCATTTCCTAAAATCCTGAAAATATTCATGGACACTTGCTGAATTATTTCAGTGGCCTAAAAATAGTTCCAACATTATTTGAACATTTAAATTATTTATAGAATTTAAATGCCCAAAGTCAAATATAATAAGATTTAATTCAAAAATCCAGAATGGCCTAGAAATATGTGCATCATTTTTGGCAGAGGTTTTCACCTTTAACAAAAATCATGAACTTTTCTAAGGAGCATTTTGGGTTTATTGAAAATATTTTTTTTAGTTGAACCTAGTAGAATTCATTAGGTGCTAGGGTTTGAACAGTCCCCATTTCAAATTCATTTGAAAGTTAAACATGATGCACACATGAAGGGCTAGCCTACTGCATACCAGGACTAGGGATGTGACAACTGGGGTTGTCAAAGTTACCAGAGGAGAGGTCTCTAAGACTTAGATTGTGCAGAGGCTGAAGGAGTTAGCTCCTGGTAACTTCCAGTGGGAGCTTGTTAGTCTCGAGGCAAAAATGTTTAGGGTTGAGTTCCCTTCGGTTGAGAATTTGCAGAGACTTTTGAGTTTTGGGATGTGCAAAGTGCCGGGTACAGATTGTATCCTCGAGTTTCATGAGTGGAAGAAGGTTGAACCTCAGGGTAAGCCTCTTACTCAGGTTTGGCTGCATTTTTCCGGGGCTCCCTCGAAGCCGATGCAGGATGCTAGGGTCGTGGCTAGCTTGGGCATTATGGTGGGGAAGTATTCTGGATATTGAGTTCGTGCCTGATGTGGTCAAGTGGACATATCGAGGCCAGATTTATAACCTCGTGATTGAGTTTGAGGATGAGGATCTGTTTGCCGAGGCGGCTAACGGGACTGATGTTGACATGCACGAGGGAGATGACAGCTCGGGAGCTACGGAGGCACCGGTCGATGATGCTGGACGAGAGTTGTCCAATGGACCGGGGCCCATTTCTCAGATGCCCGGGGATGGGACGGTATCACCCTCCTTGGTGCCTATGACCTCTCTGAGATTTGGATCTTTCGAGCCTGCCTCTGTGCCTCCGAGACTTTGGAGTGATCGGATGGAGTCTTACGAGGTTTTTGAGTGCACGTTACCTACTTTGGATTTTGAGGATGCTGTGAGTCCCGTTCTTGGGGCCTTGCCGAACTCCGTTGGGGGAGAGGAGGAGCAGTCTAGGTAGGTGGCCACTCCCTCTCTTGCATAGCTCATGGACTCTCCTTAGGACGAGGTTCCGATGGTGGTGGTCTTACCTTCGAGAGGGGGTCCGAGGTAGGTGGCCTCGATTCCCTCTTCTCCTCTCGCGGTGCCGGAGCTGCAGGTGGCGGTTCCGCCTTCTTAGGGGGGCTCGGGGCAGGTGGCCTCGGCGCCCTCTTCTCCTCTCGCGGTGGATGAGGTTTCGGCGGTGGAGGTATTACATTCGGGAGGGGGTCCGGGGCAGGTTGCCTTGGCACCATCTTCTCCTCTCCCGGTACGGAGCTGCAGGTGACGGCTCCGCCTTCTGGAGGGAGATCGGGGCAGGTGGCCTCGGTGCCCTCTTCCCCTGTTGCGCCTAGGGTGGTCGCACCTACTATGGCGCCGGTGAGCTCCCCTTGCCAGAGGGCCGGGGGGTGGGTATTACGGGCAGGTGGCCCATGCATTCCCCTCCCCACCGCTTTCAGACGTTCCCGATGTTTCGTCGATGGAGGCCGACCGACTGCGCGTTTGGGGTGAGGCAGGAGGCCCCACCTCGAGCAGGGTGACTTGGGAGGAGGTTATTGCGTTTGGAGGGATTCCGGATCCGGTCTCTGAGGGGCGACGGTTGAGCTGCCGTCTCCAGGATCATCCGGAGGTTGACGACATACAGCAGCGGTGCGCCATGAGGGCGGCCAAGCTTCATGACATTGAGGTCACTACTGGTATGTCGGTTAATACCTCTAATTCCATTTTGCATTTTTCTAATGATGAGATTATTAATAATGCAAACTAGTTAGGAGTTTCACTAGGCAGTAATGATAGTGAAATTTCAAATTCCTTCAAAGATATCCTGGATTTAGAGGCGAAGCGGGCTTTAGAGATGATGCGTAACTTAGCTGCGGTTAAACCCATGAACGATTCCGAGTTTGATGCTTTGGGGGTCAGGGTGCTCAATAATTTTTGTGCGGATCTTGTAGCACCCCTACCGGAGTCTGAGGAGGAGGATGGTAGATCTAAGAATGCCGTGGTTAGAGCCTCTAAGCCTGGTTGTGAGGACTAGCTGGAGTGTCAGAACAAACCTAAATGCAAGTGGAAGCGGAAGATATACCCGGCTTCCACAGTGCGTAGGAGTGTTAGGATCCGTACGGCTAAAAAATTTCATGACAAAATATGAAAGGAATCTTTTGGAATAGCAGAGGTCTGAAAGACTTGGCTAAAAGAAGGTTTCTTGCAGAGGCTTCTATTGAGCATAGGCTGGATTTTATCGCATTGTCAGAAACTAGTAGAGATAATTTTTCACCACAATTTCTCAATACTTTATCGGGGGGGTTGATTTTGACTGGCATTGTCTGCCACCGAGACGAAGATCGGGCAGGATCTTACTTAGAGTTAGATGCGATTCGCTCGAAGTCCGAAGTGTGCTGATGGGAGACTTTGCAGTTAAGTATCGGGTGAGGTCGAAGGACGATGGGTTTAATTGGGCTCTGGTGGCGGTATATGGTGCCGCACACCCCGAGATCAAACCTGAATTTTTGGCTGATCTGGTTCAGATTTGCGGCTATGAGCAGCTTCCAATCCTGGTGGGGTGATTTCAACATTATTAGAAGGCGTGAGGATAAGAACAATGATAACTTTGACAAGAGATGGTCCTTCATGTTTAATACTATCGTTGAAATCTTGGATCTGAGAGAGATAGAGCTTTCGGGAAGAAAATTCACCAGGGCTAATGCATTGACAAATCCGACGTTTGAAAAGTTGGATCGAGTGCTGGCTAGCATCGAATGGGAACAAAAGTTTCCCTTCGTGACAGTTCAGGCACTTTCCCGTGGTATTTTTGACCACACGCCTTTATTTCTAGATTCAGGTGAGGCTACCCACTTGGGAAAAAAAATGCATTTTCGTTCGAGCTGGCTTGGTTTGAACGAGACGGCTTCTTTGATCTCTTAGCCAGGGAATGGGCTAAGGATGCAGGAGGTAGTACTGCGCTTGAGCGTTGGCAGAATAAGATTAGGCACTTGAGAAGTTTCCTATGTGGGTGGGCTAAGCATCTTAGTGGGATTTATAAGGTCGAAAAGGAAAGGCTCCTTACCCTTATTCAGTCCCTAGATGTAAAAGCAGAAACCACGGTTCTACCGGCATCGGAGCTTCATGCTAAGCTTGATGCGGAGATGAGATTGAAAGAGCTTCTTCGTGAAGAGGAATTAAAGTGGGCGCTGCGGGACAAGGTCCGACGAGCTGTCCAGGGGGACACAAACACTCAATTCTTTCACATGATCGCCAATGGCAAGCACATAAAGAAGAGGATCTTTCAGCTTGAATAAGATGAAGGAACAATTTTAGGACAGGAGAACCTAAAATTATACATTACCGAGTATTACAAGCAGTTGTTTGGGCCTCCAGAGGAGAACTGTGTTTCACCAGATGAGTCCAGGATTGAGGATGTTCCTCAACTTACTGCTATTGAGAATGATATTTTGGTTGCCTCTTTTTCTGAGAAAGAGGTGTTTGAGGCTATCTCGCAGATGAAAAATAATAAGGCTCCCGGCCCGGATGGATCTCCGACAGAGTTCTATAAGAAGTGCTGGCATACTATTAAGGGGGATTTTTGTCGTTGTTCAATGATTTATTATCTGGACAGCTTCAGCTTTTTCATCTGAATTTTGGAACGATAACACTACTTCCTAAGAAAACAGAGGCTGTGAGAATTGAGCAATTCAGGCCCATCTGTCTTCTTAATATTAGTTTCAAAAAAATTACCAAGGTTGGGACTAATAGGCTCACGCAGATTGCGCATTCTGTGATGCAGCATTCCCAAACTGCTTTCATGACGGACAGGAACATTCTTGAAGGGGTTGTGGTCCTTCATGAAACGCTCCACGAGATTCACACGAAAAAACTATATGGAGTTGTTTTCAAGGTGGATTTCGAGAAAGCATATGATAAAGTCAAATGGCCTTTCCTTTAACAGGCCTTACGCATGAAAGGTTTTGATGAAGCTTGGCGACGCCAGGTAGAATCCTTCACGCAGAAAGGGAGTGTTCGAATTAAAGTGAATGATGACATAGGTCATTATTTCCAGACACACAAGGCCTGAGACAAGGTGATCCAATGTCTCCTATTCTGTTCAACATTGTGGTTGATATGTTGGCAATTTTGATAGGTAGGGAAAAGGAGGCCTGTCAGGTGGGTGGCTTGGTGCCTCATCTAGTTGATGGAGGTGTGTCCATCCTGCAGTACGCTGATGATACGATCATCTTTATGGAGCACGACTTGGCAAAAGCAAGAAATATGAAGCTGGTGTTGTGCTTATTTGAACAATTGACCGGGTTGAAGATTAACTTTCATAAAAGCGAGTTGTTCTGTTTGGGTAGAGCCAATGAGGAACAAGATGCTTATAGGCAATTGTTTGGATGCGAATTGGGGACTTTACCATTCACGTACTTAGGTATACCCATTCACCATCGTGAGCTGACAAACAGAGAATGGAAGTGTATCGAGGATCGGTTTGAGAAGAAACTGAGTTGCTGGAAGGGCAAACTCATGTCATACGGAGGCCGATTGATTCTTATTAATTTAGTACTCACTAGTATGCATATGTTTCTCTTATCCTTCTTTGAAGTCCCAGTTGGTGTTAGGAAAAGGCTGGACTTCTATCGATCCCGATTCTTCTGGCAGAGTGATGAACTAAAGAGAAATACAGACTCGCCAAATGGGATATCATCTGTAGACCAAAGGACCAAGGGGGCCTTGGCATTGAGAATCTTGAAGTCAACAACAGATGTCTTCTCAGTAAGTGGTTGTATAATTTATCAGTGGAGACTGAGGCCACGTGGGCGCAGATTCTCCGCAGTAAGTATCTGCAGTCCAAAACTTTGTCCCAGGTGACAGTGAGACCGACTGACTCGCCTTTTTGGAAGGGGCTTATGAGAGTCCAAGGAGCCTTCTTTAACAGGACAAAGTTTATTGTCGGTAATGGTACTACCACGCGCTTCTGGGAGGATACTTGGCTTGGTGAAACACCGCTGGCGCTTTAGTATCCGTCCCTGTATAGTATTGTTCAACGACTTGATGCCTTTGTAACCACGATAATGCAGTCCATCCCCCTTAATATTCATTTTAGGGGGACAGTTGTTGGCAACCGGTGGGAAGCATGGCTTCATTTGGTGAGTAGATTGATGGAGGTTCAGCTATCTCATCAGTCCGATCAGTTGTGTTGGAAGCTTACTAGATCTGGAGAGTTCACAGTTAAATCGATGTATATCGATGTCATCAACTCTAGCGCCATTCCTAGTTCCAAATATGTTTGGAAAGTCAAAGTTCCTTTGAAAATTAAAGTGTTTATGTGGTTTGTACATAAACAAGTCATATTAACAAATGATAACTTGGTAAAGCGCAACTGGACAGGATCTACTAGGTGTAGTTTTTGTGATCGGGATGAAACTATGAAACGCCTGTTCTTTGATTGCCCGCTGGCCAAAGTTTTGTGGCAGACGGTGCACATTGCCTTTAACATTTCTCCTTCGAATTCTGTCAGTACGTTATTTGGAATGTGGCTTGTTGGGACAGAGTCCAAAACATCTAGACACATTCGCGTAGGAGTATGTTCTTTGTTGTGGGCAATTTGGAATTGCAGAAATGATTTGGCTTTTAACAGAACAACAAATATTCATTTTTTGCAGGTTATATTCTGAGCCACTGTGCTGATCCGTATGTGGTCGTTACTCACTCCGACGGAGGCCAGGGAGCGTTTGGTTACTGGATCTATCCGGTGGGAGATGGTAGCACGGGATATCTTCAACCGGTTTGGATGGCGGTCATGTAATAGGATAGGCAATTAGTTTTCTATCTTTGTTATCCTAGCCGGTTGTGGCCTCTTGGCCTTTTTGTTTTTGGCGTTGTGGCTCTTTGTGAGCTTTCCGTTACTTTACTTTCAGATTGTAAGACCTTGTTGAACCTATTTGCTTTCTATAAAGGTGGCTCTATGCATCGTTCTAATGCAGAGGCCGGGGAGTCTCCCCTTTTTGAAAAAAAAGAAAAAAAGAAAAAAAAAGTTGCCACAGTTCAGGATAGTGCGACACTTACCTGTCAATAGAATAACACTAAAAGTATTGTCTGATAATTAAGATTCAGGTTATTCCAAGAATAGCACATGAACCAGAAGTCTAACATCATGCACATTGGTTAACTAATAAAACATATATATGGCTATAAGCCTATTGCCACCAATGCTTCGTTGAGTTTCATCCTTGTTATGGCCACATTGGTTTGCCCCATACATAAAAACATGCATACTCTAAAACACTAAGAATATAAATTAGCCAACACACACCAAGCAAAGGTTACAGAGAATTAGAAAATAGGAGTCGCGTGGAGACGAACAATTCCTTTCGGAATAGAACTCTGATATCCTATATTCAATCTTCAAAACCACTATATTCTCCAGAAAGAGTATAAATATCCATATTTAGAAGCAGAACAATCATCAGCTTAATAGTGGACTATAATGTCATATTTTTCAGTTCGCAAAAGTTTCACATCTAATCTACTATGCATCACACAGAACAATAAATGTACTATATGTATACAAATAACGACAAATAAGTGTGCCTTTTCTTCACAGGTTGCATGTCAAGAATATAATTGTTGCGATTTCATTTATTTACTGATATGTTTGCTCATGCAGCAAATACATAGCCAAGCATGCATACAGTTTTGTTAAATCAAAGGACTGAGGGTCACTTTTGCATTTCTATTTCTTTGTTTATGCACTTTTTGCATGATTGATAAACAACCACTCATCAAAAGATCATGAAAAGAAGTATGTACGCTCACCTTGCAATCAGCCAACCTAATATGATGCTTTCATCAGTGGACAAAACTAATAGCATTGACCATATCTGAGGCGGCCACACTTTGTCATGAATCAAATTCACATCCGCCGATTCTGAGGGAGGGAATTTGAGCAGTTTGAGGCGCCACCAGGAAGAGGAAATCGTGGAGGAGGGTGGTTGTCACGTCCAATATGCGACCCTATCCTAAAGGAACTCGAAGGTCCCACCAAGGATAGAAGCGCATATTGGAGACGCTTTTGCAAGGTGGATATCATTACATCGTACCATTACATAATAGTTGGGGATACATACAAGAGGCATACAATGCCACATGAATACAACAACACCATACACAAGAGCAACATCCGACTACAGATGAAACACAAACAGAAACTCAAACGACATCCACCCTGCTAGCCCAGGTTGCCAACCATGGAACCTAACCCCTGACCGAAGAAAAAACAGAAGAAGAACTCCAAAACAAACAAACATCGCTCTCACATCATGATCATCACATAACCTGTACCTGCAACTGTAGTTGTAGTAATCTGTGAGCCATGAGGACTCAGCAATCCCATTACCATGGGTATCAAGACTAGCATAGCTTAATGGGTATGGAAAGGATAAGTGGTGAGGTTGCAGCAGCGACTAAGCAATATATGGTGGCTAACTTACGAATACAAGAATGAGATGAGAAGCTAAGCAAACGGTCGCAAGCTACTAATGATCAAGAAGTGATCCTGAACTACTTACGTTCAAACATAACACCACCGTGTTCTCTTCTCGACCCACTCGAAAAGAGACCATCATGGCTACACACGCGGTTGGGTATTTTAATTCGAATCTGGTGTCAAGTTCTCTACAACCGGATATTAACAAATTCCCATCTGCCACATAACTGCCGGCACGGCTCTCGAAATTTTATACCCTGCAGGGGTGTCCCAACTTAGCCCATTATATTCTCATGATCCGCAGAGACAATCCTCCATCGTGGGACATCCGATCAGACTCGAGGTCCCGGTGCACAAGACATTTCGACAATGGTAAAATTAATCCAGCAAGACCTCCCGGTGTGCCGACACCTTGATAATAGCCGCGCGTATCTTGTCTCAAGCCATGTCCGGATGAGCACAGCGTACAGCAACTAAGACCCAAGTATCCCCGGGGGAAGCCGCACACGACTCTAGTTGGGACCAACACCATCAGCACTGGCCCCCTATATTATGTAGAATTACTCCTCGGGTAGCGCTAACTCCCTATGCGTCAAATTTAATATCAAGTTTAGTTATTAGGTTGGGCAAATGGTAAAACCAATGTTGGGCCTTGCTGGAAGAGTTTTATTCAAAGCTAACTGTCAAGAGGGACCCATAAACCCACATCGTGTTAGGGACGCAAAATCAAGGAACATAACACCAATATGACAGAAACTAGGGAGGCAAGAGTGGAACAAAACACCAGGCATAAGGTCGAGCTTTCCACCCTTTACAAAGTATATATGTGCATTAATTAAATAAGAGATATTGTGATATCCCAACATAATCATGTTCCAACATGGAGCAATCTTCAACTTCACCTGCAACTAACAACGTTATAGGAAAGGCTGAGCAAAAGCGGTAACATAGCCAGACAACAATTTGCTAGGAAGGGTGAAAGGTTAGAGGCTGACATGGCAATTTGGGAGGCTCGATAAACAAGTGGTAGGAAACGCGACATAGCAATAGCATCAAGACAACTAGCATAGCAATGATAGTAGTGAGATCCAGGGTAACGGTCATCTTGCCTGAAATCCCACTAGGAAGAAGATCGAGTCCATGAAGAAGACGAATGGGCATAGACAAACCAAGCGTAGTCGAACGGATCCTCACAATCGCAATGTAACCGGAACTATCAAGAAGAAGCACAACCGGAAAGAAGCAAACAACATAGTAAACAAACAACACATGAACAAGGCATGTTGCACAACCAAGTATGATGCATGACAAGATTAAATGTTGTTAACATGGCAAGAGGTGAAGCATAACAAAACTACCTATCTAGGCAATTTTAAATGAGGCCGGAAACAACAAACAACAATTCCGAAAAATCCCCATGTGCATATTTTGAGTTTGGTACTGTTCTGCCCTAAACCATATTTTAGAGTTGTTAAACAGCAAAAGTAAGTGCATCAAGTTAAACTATGCATTTTTCTACCCCATTTACATATAAAGTTGATTAAATTCAGAGTTACGGTTATTAAGTTATGAAATAAACCATTTTAGCATGTCATTTAAGCAAATTAATTGAAACAACATGTTTAAACATTTTTTAGCATGGATGAAAGCAGCATATTGTGAAACTAGATAAAATTTTAAGCATCTTACATATATAGTTTGTTTAATTTGGATGCATGCATATTTAGTTATTAACAATACAAAACAAGGGCATTTGCTGTAAATAAGAATGCATTGGAAAATGCTAAAATACACAGACTGGGAAAAAATATGCACCGGCCAGAAGCACTAGAGTGCAGCGCCCAGAGGTGTAATCGGGCCCAAGTGGCTGTGGGTGTGTGTGCTCGATGTAAAACAGAGAAGCAAGGTGGGGAAAAGGAAATCGGGAGAACCTGGGATCGAACCCTGACCTCTTGGATTTGTAGTGCCTCCGCTAGCCAGTTGGATGGATCGGTGTCAGTGTTCTTCTAGGGGATCGGCCTTATATGAAATAGGATAAAGGCTGCTACTCTGGATAAGCAAAAATTACAGAAGAAAAGATGCAACCGCGGGGATTTGATCCCTAGACCTGCAGGATGGAGGCCACTGCACTGAAGGTGAGCGTGTGTCCAAACCAGGGGAAGAAAATCGAGGGTCGAACTTGCTTTCCAAGAACACATGCTGCTCGCCGTGTTGATTGTGACAAGCAAGGCAGCGACCTTGGTGGATTCAGAGATGCAACGGGGGTGCGGAATCTGGCTAGGGAGGCTGCGGTGGGGGCGCACGTGGGCATGCATGCATGTGCGTGTATGCGCGGGCAGAAGCTTGCGGCCGGGACGACGAAGTGTGGCCAGGCAGGAGGCAACGGCCCAAGGGCGTGAGGCGAGGGGTGCGTGCGAGGCGCGGTTTGGGTGCACTATGCATGGATGCAGCAGCGGCAGCGAGCGTTGTAATGCATTCTTACGGGTGTCCTACAGGCAGTCAAGCTCTGATACCAACGCTGTCAGGACCCCGACTCAATGCCACATCGATCTAGCATGTAACACCTCATATCACTTTGCGGCCTCACGCACGGTATTCCCACGGGTGTCGCCTTACCTTAGCCCGGGACCGTTTGCGCCTTTTGGCACATGTATATGACAGTGTCGCTAGCATCCATATGATAAGGAGCCCGGGCTGACATGACTAGTCGTAAACCCAAAGTGGCACAGACTTACAGGGACAGGCATCCATGACCCAGCATCGAACGTGTCGGTCATCAGCGAGTGAATCCAGGCTGTAGCACTGGGCTAGCAGGACTCCGGTGAACCGGGCTGTAGCGGGCTAACAGGACTCCGGTATTCATCGCGTGACATTTCCCCGAAGGGACAGACACAGGAACGAAGAAGGACACATGCCGGCCAGCCTAAGTGTTCCGGAGCAGTAGCAAGCTACCATGGCTCGGTGGAAACACTAGGAGACATTTCCCCGTAAGAGAGGCTACTAAAGATAAACAACTAGATGGTCAGATCCCACACATACCAAGCATTTCAATAACATACACACAATATGCTCGATATGTGCAAATACAACATGGCATCACAACATGACTCTACGACTCAAGTAATTTATTCAATAGGCTCCGAGGAGCGAGATATTACAAACATGGGTCTCATGACCCAACAATCAGAGCATACAAATCAAAGCACAAGCGGAAGCTATCATGTCTGAGTACAGACATCTATAAATGAAAAAGGCTGAGAAGCCTGACTATCTATCAAATCCTGCCGAGGGCACAAGATCGTAGCTGAGGTAACAAGCTAAACGTCGAAGTCCACGCGAAACTACTAGTGAGACCGAAGTCTCTCTGCAAAAACATAAAATAGGCAACGTGAGTACAAATGTACCCAGCAAGACTTACATCAGAACTAACTACATATGCGTCATTATCAACAAAGGGATGGTGGGGTTTAACTGCAGCAAGCCAGCTTTGACTCGGTGGCTATCCTAAACTACGACTGCGAGTAACTCTTTTGAGGTGGCGCACACGAGTCCACATATTCACCATATCAATACACCACTATGGATCCGCTCCCGTCTCCCTACGAGAACGCCATCCATAGCACTCACGCTTATCTTGCGTATTTTAGAGTATCCACTTTCACTTGTCTATGAACTGATATAAGCAACCCAGAAGTCATTTTCCGCGGACACGGCTATTCGAATAGATGATGTTAACCCTGCAGGGGTGTACTTCTTCATACATGTTTCCACCACTTAGCGTCTGCACACGACATGTGCTCGGCAGACTTCAAGCGAAAGCCGACGTGGGTGTAGACCACGACCTACCTAAACACTCAAGTCTCTAGTCCAGGTTTATCGCCTATTCAGGTTCCATCCATGAGGAGATCCGGCCGGAGTTTCGCTCACAGCCCCAAACGATGTGAACAGGGTTCCGTGACACCAAACGGGCGCCCGGTTTACCCGGCCACGTACCTACCGCATCACAGCCCACCCCTACGGTCAGCGCTGTCCACGGCCTCCAGTAAGCTACAAACACCAGAAACTACTTGCAACTCCTGGACAGAGGACTAGGGTGAATAAGAAGTCGAGCGGGGTCATATTTCAGGGACCAATATATGGTAGTAGCTGAATCATGGATCACAAACACAGAACTCAGTTCCTGAGGACGGCTACAATGAGACAACCCACCATGTACTCCTACATGGCCTCTCACCGCTACCTTTACCAAATCGTGTTCACACACTTAGCTCACACACAGTAGAACATGTTCACACACCTCTGATTCATCCCTGATGAATCAGACCTGACTCAACTCTAAGCAGTAGCAGGCATGACAAACAAGCAAGAATGAGTAGGCACAACAGGGCTCAAACAACTCCTACTCATGCTAGTGGGTTTCATCTATTTACTGTGGCAATGACAGGTCATGCAAAGGATAAAGGGGTTCAGCTACCGCAGCAAGTGACAGATAAATCGGTGTTGTCCTAATGCATTAAAAGAGAGCAGGAGCGAGAGAGTAGGATTGTATCGGAATGAACAAGGGGGTTTTGCTTGCCTGGCACTTCTGAAGATAGCATTGAGTCTTCATCAGTGTCAACGATCACATCATCGATACACGTCTATTGAGAGGGGACAATTACCGGCAAATACAGAAAAACACGATCAATGCAATGCACAATATGATGCATGCTATGACATGGCAATATGAATGTGTTTTGGGCTAATGCACCTAAAACCAGGTTAAATGAAGTTGGTTTGAATCCAAGATTCAAATTCAAACTTCATATGTGGTTATTTAAATGTCATTCACTTCATTTGCCCTAAACAGTAGTGATAAGTTGTTCTAACATGCATGAAAATGGTACAGATGGATTCCTTGAATTTTTCTGATAATTTTTCATATATAAATTATTTAATTTGGAGTTACGGTTAATTTTCTATGATTTATTGAAGTTTATACAATTTTCTGGAATTATAAATCATTTCCTAATTTATTTAATTTATTTAATTCCAGAAATACTTTACTGCGTCAGCATGACGTCGGCATGACGTCAGCAAGTCAACAGGGGCCGGTCAGGGTCAAACCTGACGTGTGGGGTCCACACGTCAGTGACACGGGGGCTAATCCCGCGTTGACTCGGGCTTTGACCCGCTACGGGGCCCGCTGTCAGTGTCTGTGGGGGGTGTTTAGCGTGGTCATTAGTGCTAACTAAATTAGTGCCACGTCAGCTAGTGACACCGGCGGCCACGGCGACGGCGAGACCTTGCCAGAGTTGCTCGGGACGGTGCTACAGCCTGCGGCTGGTCGCGCTGAGGGCACCAGGGGGTAGCCCGCGCTCCCGCGCATCTAGGGGGACCCTCGAGAGGGCGTGGGGTGGCCGGGGTTCGTCGGAATGGAGCCCGAGGCGGCGGCCGGAGCTCGGGTGGGTGCGGGGTTAGCGCTGCGGCTTGCAAACAAGCTAGCTGCCACGCTAGCGTTGCTCCACGGGTCGTTGCGAGTGCAACGGACGCACGCGCGGGGCCATTTGGTCACCGGGGCTTCACCGGCGACGAGCCCGTGCGGCGGAGCATCTCGGCTCCGGTGGAGGGAGCGGCTAGGGGGCGAATTAGGCAACGAGGCATGGGGGAAACGATGCAGCGGCTCACCGCGGTTCTTCTGGTGCTGCTGGCGAGGCAGGGGAGGCACGGGGTCCGGCGAATCGACGGAGGGGAGCTTCGGTGGCCGGCGACGGAACGGCGATGGTGGCGGCGTTGCAGGGCTTCCGGAGGGCCGTGGGTTGGTGGAGAGGGAGAGGGGGTCGAGGCGGAACCTCTGGGATGCTTAAGGGAACGAGGGAGAGTCCATGGCCGCGGTGGTTCTCGTCGGCGGCGACGGCTGCGTTCGGGTTCGGGCGAGAGAGAAAGAGCAGAGGGGCGGGGCCTCGAGGAAGAGTGAAAGGGGTCCGAGGGGGTGGCGTGGCGTCTCCGGGCGTCGAGGAGGAAGGCAACCAGGCAGGAGGTGGCCAGGGGGGAAGCAGGAGGTGGCCGAGGCCTCTCGGGCGCGCGCCACGCCTCTGTTCGTCCTCCTGGCAGAGGAGGAAGAAGACAAGGGGGAGGAGGTGGGCTGGGCCGGCCAGATGGGGCTGGGCCAGGTAAGTGGCGCCAGGTAAGTGGCCCAGGTGGCCTTCTCTCTTTTATTTTGTTCTGTTTTATTTTTTTCTATTTCTGCAATTTGTTTTTGATTTAGTTTTAATACTAAATCAATTTGTTACCTTATGCCAATTTTTGTAGGAACTAATGACATTATTCCAGAGCTCCCCAACAAGTGGCATAATTTTTGGACATATATTAATATATATAACTAATATATTTCCAATGCAAGTATTTATGCATTAATTCCAAATGCCCAAAATAAATACTTATGGGCTCCTAAAAATATTGGTTTGATTTTTATCTCTGTCCAATATTTTCAGAGAGCAACATGAGCATTTTCTTGGACCTTTTTGGAGCAATTTGTATTTGGGTCATTTCCAAAAAATGATTCTGAGGGTTTCACAATCCCCATTTCAAATTTAAATGGAATTTAAACATGATGCACACATGACTAGCTAGCATAGGTCAGGCCAGAACTAGGGATGTGACAACTCACCCCCACTAAACAAAAATCTCGTCCCGAGATTCAAGCGTAGGGTAAGGTGAAGGGTAAACGCAACTAGTATAATCTTCACGATCCAGGGTGCACTTTATCAAAGCGTTGATTCGATCACCATCTTTGTCTCGAAGTCTTGCTCTGAGAACTCCAACTAACATGACGACGAGAGAAAAGGAAAGATCCTAAAAGAATGGTTCTTCTCGAAGGTCGAACAACTCAGGATTAACTCATGGAATGAGACATAGCAACATCTCTCGAGCTGAGAGGCGAAGCACACATCCATAGGAATGGAGTGAAGCAGATGACGAAGGTTCACTAGGTAGACCACAATTTCACGCTTACGAAGGTGGTAATCGATTGTCAACGTAGCGAGGAGTTGAGTTACCATGATACCATAACGATACACCTTAGGGAAGGTGACTCGTAGAGATATCCCCTTAAGTGGCAAAAAGAATTACCTTTGATTCAGAGATCATTGAAACTCTTTATACCAGCCTAAGGAAAATCTCGAGCGATCGTTTGGAGGGGTTCGGTAGAATGGCATACTCGGACTTGGATGATGTGGATTACCTTGTTGAAGACAACGTAATGGATGAATTTGCTTATCACCGGAGATGGAAGAGACCCATGGTAGAATGGCACATTGGCGGTGCAAGCTAGGAACAAAATGCAAATGCTGGGAATGATTCTGGTAACTGGGGAAGAACCCAACAACAGAGAGTGAATTCACTGTTTGAAAAGATCATAGCATTGCCGAGGAAACTGAGAGCAAACCCAGTTAGTGCCGATGATAACACGTAGCGCTTGTGCGTGCTCTCAAGAACTTGAGCAATTCCATAATCATCAAGGTTTTACCAACATCCGTGTCAAGGATCCTGGCAACACAACTTGCTACCATGATGAATGGTGATGGAGGATGCAGATGCAAAGGAAGATAACACTTTCTCAGATTTCACCTTAGCGAGGCCAAGGATACAAAATCTGGATGATCGACCGAGAGACATTTAGCACTCCGCTTCTAATGTTCTCCTTGACGTGCTAGTGTATCCCATTCATAGATATGGTTTGATAACTAGAACATCAAGTAAAGGTCAGACTTCGGGAGCAATAGAATCCATAAGGAACAGTTACGGAGGTAAATCCTACGAAATCCTTATGGGGAGGTGGCCAACTTCTTCAATCAAGATACTACAATAATAGGTCTTTCGGCTGGGTGGTGCTGGCCACGACATCCACTTTACCAGTTATCGAGGAGCCAATATTATAGTTCTTGGGGAAAAGTTCCAACCATCATATCTGCCTGAGATTCAGATCTGGTTGGTGTCAGGATATTCCAGACTCATCGAGTCTAGGAAGAAAAATGAAAGTTTGCAACACAAATCGACGAGATGACGTTGCGAGATTCTCGGGGAATGATCTACGATAGCAAGCTCCAAAACATGAGCTGGTTCCGCTACAAACATGTGAACACGTTGTCCCAGACAAGCATGACCACAAAGTAGTCTTATAATAAAACACTACCGAGTTCAGGAGGGGGAACCATCAACGAGGGTATCGAAGTCCTTACATAAGTCCGGATTAGCTCTTATGAAGAAACTCCTTCTCCTTGAACACATCAGTCAGTGGCTTGGTGTGTTAGGATACACATATGGAATGAAGGTTGCAAGTCTCCAGACCACAGAATACTTCGCACGTGTGCATGACTGATTTGGAATGATTCCAAAGAAAGCAACATTGACTTTCTCAAATCCACGGCGGCAACTTGCATCAGATGCGCATGAATTAAAGGAAGTCACTACCTTCATCCAAACATATGCTTCATGAGCTAGCATGAACAAATGCTTTCAAAATTTTCCAACACTAGCTTAATGCTCAACAAAAACATGGAGGAGATAAGGATGTTGTTAATGGGCTCAACAACAATTCATCCGGGTTTCCTTTTAAAAGGAATTCCATAGTTAAGTGAACACGGTGATAGCATTGGTCAGACCAAAGATGTAATGGTGTATGCTCGAGGGATCAACCACGAATAAGACAACATTACGAGCATCGTTGGTACTGATTTGATTTGACGATGGCCCACACTCAAATCAAAGGATTGATAAGACAATAGGTCCAACAACTGATCACAGGGACCAATCGATGAAGATATCATCTTTCTTCAACACACACTACACAAGAATATCCCTTTAGAACAAACTAAGTCAGACAAGCTTTTATCTTCCAACTCTCCAAGTTGATGTCCAGCTTAACCAACTAGCTCAGGGATATTTAACACCGATTCTTGGAAAGAAGGTGGTTCATAAGAAACCAACTTGATCACGGCTCAACATAACGGTCAGGTGACGACCTGGTGATACTTCCGAGAAGACATTCAGAAAATCACGAACCACCGGTATGTTACTAAGCTCGAGAACAATCTCGCTTTTCAGGGCAAGACGATATGATCAATAGAGCAAGGATTTGAAATAATCCTAACTCATCGATCGAGGAGTGAACCAGGAGAATGGACTAGGTAGCATGATCAACCTTAGAATGATGATTCAAAACCAACACGCTAAGAATGAAATTATTGTCCTTTAACTACCAAGCAACGAGGTTGCTGGGAGTATTGATTTCACACATCACAATTCATTTGTCGGTATTCCGGTTGCATTAACACGAGGGCCGAGGAATGACTAATGATGGTGAGAAGTATCACTACGTCAAAATTCATGAGAGTTGGTGCAGTTCTCATGACAATTCTGACATAAAGGGGGTAATACTCCAAGGTAGAACAGAGCAAAAGCTGGATTGGCATTTTGATCTGCGGAGCACAACTTCTTTGACCCAATCCTGGATATGGAAGAGGTACTGGAGTTTGTTTCTCCTAGTCATTCCGGAATAGAATGGCTTGATGGACCACAAGAGTAATAGGTATCGATGAACGATTGCACGCATACTCTTGACTATCAATTGATAGACGAGGGTCAGTAGACAACTAAAGAGGGACAACTCAAAGGAACATATAACTTTCTGAGTTGTGGATGCATAGATTAGTATGTCGATCCAAGTTCAACATAATTCTTCCGGATAACCCATGCAGAAAAGTAGAACTGGCAGAGCCATAACATATAATGGAGAACTCATCAAGAGCACTCTGGCTGTGATCGTTCAGTTCAACGAGGAACTTCTGACATAAGTAGTTCATGGTATTTGGAAGAAGAAGATACCACGGACTTCGAGGACTATCGCAAAGGTTACTAATATCCTAAAGGAACTATCAACACTATCAACATGAAGTAAGTAGAGTGTATCTCGGGTTCAAAGCCCAAGGAGTAGAATACCTACTACTAAGTGGCATCACGGGATGCTTTCGAGAATAAAAGCCAGAATCATCACACTGGGATCACAAAACATTGCTAGATTACTAGGTGACTCCCTAAACACCTAGGGCCATAATAGTAACTCCAACATAATGTCAAGGCAATAGAATACCTCAACTCAACAATTAGTGTGATTGAGCTGGCATAAAGGAGCATCGAAACCAGAGGAAAAGGATTTTGCAAATGCATCAGACTATTTAGAAACCTGGAATGACTCGGACAGCATAACGGCTGTAAATGCTCAGAAGAGATTTGATACATTCACAAAAATGGTGGCATAACCACTCAGAAGCACAATATCAAGGTTCCGGGATCAACAATTAACATACGGAGGTAGTAGGAACTGAACTGGGGCTTGAATCAACAATCTTATAAGTCTACGGACTAGTAATACGTGATCCTGATGGAAAGAGGAGATAGCCTAGTTCCTTAACCCCCGTAGAAGAGAAGATGATGACTCAGATCAGAAGGCCATGAGGTATAAGGAGTAAAAGAGCCTTACGTTCCATCCCACAATCAATTCCCTTATATAACTAAAGAATTTCTAGACTCAACTTCGACCAGTTTGGCTTGGTAATCCTACAGGCAGTCAAGCTCTGATACCAACGCTGTCAGGACCCCGACTCAATGCCACATCGATCTAGCATGTAACACCTCATATCACTTTGCGGCCTCACGCACGGTATTCCCACGGGTGTCGCCTTACCTTAGCCCGGGACCGTTTGCGCCTTTTGGCACACGTATATGACAGTGTCGCTAGCATCCATATGATAAGGAGCCCGGGCTGACATGACTAGTCGTAAACCCAAAGTGGCACAGACTTACAGGGACAGGCATCCATGACCCAGCATCGAACGTGTCGGTCATCAGCGAGTGAATCCAGGCTGTAGCACTGGGCTAGCAGGACTCCGGTGAACCGGGCTGTAGCGGGCTAACAGGACTCCGGTATTCATCGCGTGACATTTCCCTGAAGGGACAGACACAGGAACGAAGAAGGACACATGCCGGCCAGCCTAAGTGTTCCGGAGCAGTAGCAAGCTACCATGGCTCGGTGGAAACACTAGGAGACATTTCCCCGTAAGAGAGGCTACTAAAGATAAACAACTAGATGGTCAGATCCCACACATACCAAGCATTTCAATAACATACACACAATATGCTCGATATGTGCAAATACAACATGGCATCACAACATGACTCTACGACTCAAGTAATTTATTCAATAGGCTCCGAGGAGCGAGATATTACAAACATGGGTCTCATGACCCAACAATCAGAGCATACAAATCAAAGCACAAGCGGAAGCTATCATGTCTGAGTACAGACATCTATAAATGAAAAAGGTTGAGAAGCCTGACTATCTATCAAATCCTGCCGAGGGCACAAGATCGTAGCTGAGGTAACAAGCTAAACGTCGAAGTCCACGCGAAACTACTAGTGAGACCGAAGTCTCTCTGCAAAAACATAAAATAGGCAAACGTGAGTACAAATGTACCCAGCAAGACTTACATCAGAACTAACTACATATGCATCATTATCAACAAAGGGATGGTGGGGTTTAACTGCAGCAAGCCAGCTTTGACTCGGTGGCTATCCTAAACTACGACTGCGAGTAACTCTTTTGAGGTGGCGCACACGAGTCCACATATTCACCATATCAATACACCACTATGGATCCGCTCCCGTCTCCCTACGAGAACGCCATCCATAGCACTCACGCTTATCTTGCATATTTTAGAGTATCCACTTTCACTTGTCTATGAACTGATATAAGCAACCCAGAAGTCCTTTTCCGCGGACACGGCTATTCGAATAGATGATGTTAACCCTGCAGGGGTGTACTTCTTCATACATGTTTCCACCACTTAGCGTCTGCACACGACATGTGCTCGGCAGACTTCAAGCGAAAGCCGACGTGGGTGTAGACCACGACCTACCTAAACACTCAAGTCTCTAGTCCAGGTTTATCGCCTATTCGGGTTCCATCCATGAGGAGATCCGGCCGGAGTTTCGCTCACAGCCCCAAACGATGTGAACAGGGTTCCGTGACACCAAACGGGCGCCCGATTTACCCGGCCACGTACCTACCGCATCACAGCCCACCCCTACGGTCAGCGCTGTCCACGGTCTCCAGTAAGCTACAAACACCAGAAACTACTTGCAACTCCTGGACAGAGGACTAGGGTGAATAAGAAGTCGAGCGGGGTCATATTTCAGGGCCCAATGTATGGTAGTAGCTGAATCATGGATCACAAACACAGAACTCAGTTCCTGAGGACGGCTACAATGAGACAACCCACCATGTACTCCTACATGGCCTCTCACCGCTACCTTTACCAAATCGTGTTCACACACTTAGCTCACACACAGTAGAACATGTTCACACACCTCTGATTCATCCCTGATGAATCAGACCTGACTCAACTCTAAGCAGTAGCAGGCATGACAAACAAGCAAGAATGAGTAGGCACAACAGGGCTCAAACAACTCCTACTCATGCTAGTGGGTTTCATCTATTTACTGTGGCAATGACAGGTCATGCAAAGGATAAAGGGGTTCAGCTACCGCAGCAAGTGACAGATAAATCGGTGTTGTCCTAATGCATTAAAAGAGAGCAGGAGCGAGAGAGTAGGATTGTATCGGAATGAACAAGGGGGTTTTGCTTGCCTGGCACTTTTGAAGATAGCATTGAGTCTTCATCAATGTCAACGATCACATCATCGATACACGTCTATCGAGAGGGGACAATTACCGGCAAATACAGAAAAACACGATCAATGCAATGCACAATATGATGCATGCTATGACATGGCAATATGAATATGTTTTGGGCTAATGCACCTAAAACCAGGTTAAATGAAGTTGGTTTGAATCCAAGATTCAAATTCAAACTTCATATGTGGTTATTTAAATGTCATTCACTTCATTTGCCCTAAACAGTAGTGATAAGTTGTTCTAACATGCATGAAAATGGTACAGATGGATTCCTTGAATTTTTCTGATAATTTTTCATATATAAATTATTTAATTTGGAGTTATGGTTAATTTTCTATGATTTATTGAAGTTTATACAATTTTCTGGAATTATAAATCATTTCCTAATTTATTTAATTCCAGAAATACTTTACTGCGTCAGCATGACGTCGGCATGACGTCAGCAAGTCAACAGGGGCCGGTCAGGGTCAAACCTGACATGTGGGGTCCACACGTCAGTGACACGGGGGCTAATCCCGCGTTGACTCGGGCTTTGACCCGCTACGGGGCCCGCTGTCAGTGTCTGTGGGGGGTGTTTAGCGTGGTCATTAGTGCTAACTAAATTAGCGCCACGTCAGCTAGTGACGCCGGCGGCCACGGCGACGGCGAGACCTCGCCGGAGTTGCTCGGGACGGCGTTACAGCCCGCGGCTGGTCGCGCTGAGGGCACCAGGGGGTAGCCCGCGCTCCCGCGCATCTAGGGGGACCCTCGAGAGGGCGTGGGGTGGCCGGGGTTCGTCGGAATGGAGCCCGAGGCGGCGGCCGGAGCTCGGGTGGGTGCGGGGTTAGCGCTGCGGCTTGCAAACAAGCTAGCTGCCACGCTAGCGTTGCTCCACGGGTCGTTGCGAGTGCAACGGACGCACGCGCGGGGCCATTTGGTCACCGGGGCTTCACCGGCGAAGAGCCCGTGCGGCGGAGCGTCTCGGCTCCGGTGGAGGGAGCGTCTAGGGGGCGAATTAGGCAACGAGGCATGGGGGAAACAATGCAGCGGCTCACCGCGGTTCTTCTGGTGCTGCTGGCGAGGCAGGGGAGGCACGGGGTCCGGCGAATCGACGGAGGGGAGCTTCGGTGGCCGGCGACGGAACGGCGATGGTGGCGGCGTTGCAGGGCTTCCGGAGGGCCGTGGGTTGGTGGAGAGGGAGAGGGGGTCGAGGCGGAACCTCTGGGATGCTTAAGGGAACGAGGGAGAGTCCATGGCCGCGGTGGTTCTCGTCGGCGGCGACGGCTGCGTTCGGGTTCGGGCGAGAGAGAAAGAGCAGAGGGGCGGGGCCTCGAGGAAGAGTGAAAGGGGTCCGAGGGGGTGGCGTGGCGTCTCCGGGCGTCGAGGAGGAAGGCAACCAGGCAGGAGGTGGCCAGGGGGGGAAGCAGGAGGTGGCCGAGGCCTCTCGGGCGCGCGCCACGCCTCTGTTCGTCCTCCTGGCAGAGGAGGAAGAAGACAAGGGGGAGGAGGTGGGCTGGGTCGGCCAGATGGGGCTGGGCCAGGTAAGTGGCGCCAGGTAAGTGGCCCAGGTGGCCTTCTCTCTTTTATTTTGTTCTGTTTTATTTTTTTCTATTTCTGCAATTTGTTTTTGATTTAGTTTTAATACTAAATCAATTTGTTACCTTATGCCAATTTTTGTAGGAACTAATGACATTATTCCAGAGCTCCCCAACAAGTGGCATAATTTTTGGACATATATTAATATATATAACTAATATATTTCCAATGCAAGTATTTATGCATTAATTCCAAATGCCCAAAATAAATACTTATGGGCTCCTAAAAATATTGGTTTGATTTTTATCTCTGTCCAATATTTTCAGAGAGCAACATGAGCATTTTCTTGGACCTTTTTGGAGCAATTTGTATTTGGGTCATTTCCAAAAAATGATTCTGAGGGTTTCACAATCCCCATTTCAAATTTAAATGGAATTTAAACATGATGCACACATGACTAGCTAGCATAGGTCAGGCCAGAACTAGGGATGTGACCCCAGTGTTCATGACATAGAGGAGGCAAAGGAAGAAGACGAAGACGTGGATGTGGACGACTGCGTGGAGGCGATCTCGTCCAGCCACCCATCAGAATCGGTCGGAGATGAAGACGGGGTGCAGGAGGACATGTCGAAGACGAGCTTGAGGCCCTCCGGCCGCGAGAACAACGACGGACGTCGATGGTTTATCTCTCTGCTCTTGGTGCTCTGATTTGTGAAAGAAGAAGCAGAGGGAGGGGAAAGAGTTGGCGGCAGCGAGAGGGGAATAGGAAACCCTAGGAGGCGCAGGTTGCTGGATTTATAGGAGGGGGCTAGACGGCGCGACCTCGACATCCCTGAAGGAGCTCACGGCATTGGCGCCCGCTCTGTCTCTCTCAAGACAATGACGGTGACGCAACGGGGCAGGTAGCCGCTAGGCGTCTGGGACTGGGCCGGATCGGGAGGAAGAGGCCCAGGTGGAGCGCTGGGGGTTGAGGCCTCTCTTTACTTCTCTTATTCTGCCTAAAATAATTAGACACCTACAAGATTGAAAAGGCCAGGGGTTTTGAGAAGGAAACTCTCAGAGTTAAAGATATATATGGAGTCCTGGATTTATGCAGTATTTGAATAAATTGACTTGGCAATTTTTAGAGGCAGAAAAATAATCCAAGTTTGAATTAAATTCAAACTTGAGCCACTTTTGAACCCAACCAAATCAATTTCAAATGATCTGAAATTTGACAGAGAGGTTAAAGGAAAGGTGTAAGGTTTATAGGAAAAGAAGGAACATTTTATGTATAGGGAAATGTCACATGAAAATAAATGTAATAAGAAGAAAGGGAAAGTTTGGATGGGATAGAAACTTGGGTGAACTTGATGAATGGCTGCTGGTATGTGCATGGTGAAGAAATGAGGTGGAGATAAGAGGAAGAGTGTTCACACGAGAACACATAACAAAACTTAACTATGCAAAGCAAGGCACGATGATCATGATGCAATGCAATAAAAATGACAAGAGGCACATCACATCATGAAGCATAGAACAAAGCAAGTGAGATGACCATGAAAACAAACAAGGATGGCACAATGCAATATAATAAAAGTTGAACATGGTGCACGAAGCAATGATATGACAAAGCACCCAACATGATCATGGCATAAACATAGAGGAAAGAAATATGCAAAATAATTATGATAATGCAACAAAAAAATAAACTGATAGCAACAACAAAAGTAAACGAAAGACATCTGGCGCATCAATCTCGGGGCGTTACAGTGGTAGATGGGAGGAGAAATTGGCTGCTGGGAGGCAGGGATGGAGACGACATGGATGGTAAGCGGAGATTGATGGTGGAGACTGTCAGGAGGACGCAACATCCGTGATTTGTGGAGACAAAGAGAGACCAAGGGACTGGAACCTCATTCAAAAAAAGGGATTGGAACCTCGTACAAGAAAAAAGGAATTGGAACCTGCAGCCCACCTCCACGGACGAAGATGAAGTTATCCAACTACAACCAAGACAAAGAGAAAATAGAACCTGCTGTGGAGCAGAAGAAGTTGATACGACCGGCATGGATCCGGCAGGCGGCCATCCAGAGGCATGGCAACACACTCTATCAGCGACGAAACGGCAGCCCTCCCCCACGGCCACACCTACAACGAAGCACGACAGGAATGTCTGCTGCCCCTCTCCTTCTCTCCCACAAGCGCCGCCAGAGAAATAAGACCTGATGTAGAGGAAGAAGAAAACGCCAACAACAGGTCCGGACCCGAGGCCAACAAAGAAGCAAGCACCGAAGACCCCGACGAAGCCACCAAAGCCACAACCGAAAACCACACACCACCGACCACAAAGATGCACGCCGCCATGGTTCAGAAAGAAGCAGCACCGCCACGCTTCAGAAAGAAAGAGTGTCGGACAAAAACAATAAATTTAATCTGTGGATGAAAAGAATTCACAAACTGAACTGTTTTCAAAAAAAATTGCTTCACTGACCCTTTCGTGTAGCGCTCGACAGTCAGGCGCCACACTGCACTATACAACGCCTGACTGGCACGTGCTACATGCTTGACCAACATCACACTCTAAACTACCAAAAATTGCTAAGCCACTATGCGCTACACTATACAATGTAACGCCTAGACACTAGGCGATGTACTACTTGCATTACGCTCACCTTTCGGTCGGTCTGTGACCTCGAGTAGCGTGCAACCACATGCACGTAGTTTTAGACAGTTATTGATTGGCTTGTTGTTATTCACTTGGCTTATAGTATTATGTGTGCGTGTCGGGCTGAAAGATATATTCGGATTTAGGTGACATGCATGACAGCTGCTCCTTAATTCAAATAGTGCAACGCCAAGCTCTCAGACGTTGCACACTGACTTAGTAATTTTTAGCCAACCTGGAGTGCGATGTTGGTCAGACGTGTAGCGCCTGTCAGTTAGGCGCTGCACAGTGTAGTGTGGTGCTTGGTTGTCGATCACTACACGAAAGGGTTAGCAGAGCGATTTAAAAAAACAGTTCATTTTGTGAATTCTTTTTGTCCACAGGTTAAATTTGTCGTTTTTGCCACATCACCGCCACCAACCTCGCCCAAGATAGGCAGAAAGAGAAAAGAGAGGAGGCGACCCCAGCAGCAAAAGAAAGGATGGCACCTGCACGTGAACGAACAGACAAGCGACACGATACCTATCAATGAACCGACGCAGCGAGATGGGTCAACTATAGTCTTAAAAAGAGGGCCCACCCCGCAGCCTAAAAACATCGATCCACCAAGAGGCTTCCCACTGAGGGAGCTTAGAGTTTTAGGTGATACAAGAGCCAAACCAACACCTAGTGACTAATGCTACTCATAGTGGTGAGTATCATATACTAGTATCATGCATATGATACTAGTGCATGATAGTACCTTCATAGTGCATAGTATAATGAAGTAGTATCATAAATGACCTTATTTATTGTCATGCATGACACAAAGTAGCATAGCATTTAATATGATATGGTATCTACCTATGTTACTCTAAGGTTGGTCGTAATGGGAGTATTATATGTAGTATCATACATGCCAACTAAGCAATTTTGATGAGGTGTCATAGAATTAAATGAGAAAAGAGAAGCTTGAGTATCATATTAAATGGTGTGCTACTTTGTGTCATGCATGGCAATAAATGTACTCCTATAGGATACCAACATATGATACCATGCATTAGGATGTAATATCATACACTAGTATCATATGCATGAT
Source organism: Triticum aestivum (assembly GCF_018294505.1). Classification (NCBI taxonomy): domain Eukaryota; kingdom Viridiplantae; phylum Streptophyta; class Magnoliopsida; order Poales; family Poaceae; genus Triticum; species Triticum aestivum. Next base: position 355,107,687 of record NC_057813.1, on the reverse strand, counting down.
ACTAGTATATGATATTACCCATTACAACCAGCATAATCCTCTCTCCTTTAATTTCTTGCTGCTTTAGCATGTTTACTATTCCCAAGTGCAAGATAATCCATCCATTCCCGATGATGACATCAATACCATTATTACACCCACAACCCCTACTGCTAGACATATTGGACCAATTACTAGAGCTTGCGCATGCTAATTAAATTACCAGGTACTTTTGTTTCTAGGTAATGATTATAATTTTCATGAGAATATGATGTTGCCTAAATTGGATACATTTGTCCTGCTTACAAATGAAGGGCCTAGCTTCGACAAGAAGGATGAATATTGGAGCAAGATTAAGCATGGAGACGATGGCATGCACAAGGGGAATAAGAACAGAGTTACAAATGATGATTTTAGGACTTTACAACCACCCTAATGAGTGTATGAAATCTTGGACGAAATATACAATATGCCACTTCATAAATTTCGTCCTGAGGCTATTATAGGTGATGTGTCACCTTATTATTGTGCCAGGCCCATGTAATTTTGAAATATAGAAATGTAGTCTATTTTTAGAGTCTGTATGTGTGGAGAAAGAGAGTTAGGGTCGGTTACGGACCCCTCCTACAAGGGGCCACAAAATCCCCCCCCCCCCTCTTCCTCCATATATACAGCCTTTAGGGCGTCGTTTAAACTTTGGGTTTTGTTTAGATTAAAGTTCGCTATAGCTGCAACTTCGCGTACTTCGTTTGTGTTCAACAACCAGACAAAGACGTCACAAAACCCCACTTGATCAATAAAGCTTTCCTCTTAAATTCGCAGTATCCAGATTGCAATCTCAGTATATAGCTTGTTCTTCGTTTGCCTGCAAGAAACACACCCTCGTGGTCAGGTTGATCGTGCTCCGGTGTGGTCAATAACCCCTCGGACTTGGTTTAGCGATTGCTAAGGCGCGACGTTTTCGCACGTTCGTAATCGGATCGTCAAAGTCTTCTCCACCAAAAATGATAGACATCATCTCATTGAAAGACGGTACACCTTTATGTCTATCAAGTGGTATCAGATTTCCAGGTTGCTCAGAGATTTTTTTTTCAGTTTTGCATAGTTTAGATTGAATCTGTTCTTCATACGTACATTCCACGAAAAAGCCAAAAAAATATTAGGGTTAGTTCATCCTATCCGAACCAATCTGAACCTTTGCATAATCTTTTTAGAGTTTGCTTTGTTGAGTTTGCGGTTGCATTGTCGTGTCAATTTGTTGGTCTTAGCATCTAGTCCCTTAGAGTTTCGAGTTCTGTTCACAAGTTGTCATGCCGCCGCCGCACCATCATCATCACCACTACCATGTACCACCATCGTCATCACCGCTGCCATATACCACATATCCAACGCCATCACGATAATCCGAGTCCGCCTCCATCACATATTTGCCACCAGTCCATGTTCCACTACCCCTACATATATCCGCCACCAGTCCGAGTTTCCACGATATTCATCTCTGCCACCAGTCCGAGTCCAGTATTTGTTACTTTGTTTTCGATTTCTAGATCACGCCATACTCCGAGTCATGACAGAGTAGGACTCCTGAACTTCCGTGCTACTTGTTCCAGTTTAAAAAAAAAACTAAGTCTGGAAAATTCTGGCTAGGCAGTTTTTAGGCCATTTGTAGACTTTTTCAAAAAAAATGTTGCGGAGAAAAAAAAGAGAAAAAAGTGCAAAAAAATTCAGACAGTGCTCCTCCTTTGTTTGTGTGTCACGCCATGATTTTGTTAGTGTTCTAGGCTCGCGTCTCTAGTACGGTCTAGCCTAGGACCAGCAGAGTACCATCCTTGAGTGTTTATTCAACTTTGCATCTCTGAATTGATTATTGCTGACCCTTTTTGCTACCATATTATAAGCCTTCCCAGCTCCACATACATCTACATCGTGCATTTGACTCTCCTTGGTAATCGCTCTATCCAAGCTTTGAGAGTTTTGACTACAACGGTTACCGATCACCACCTGCTGCTTGGTAAGAATTTGTGATTCGCTTGACGGAATTGCGACTTTCCACAACACCACCACCACTTCCTAGCAGTCTGTAGGATCATATTCTTGTGTGTTTCTATTGCTGCTAACCATGGCAGGACCACAAGCCGACTAGATTGACTGGGAGAACATGATGAAGAAGGATCTTCATGATAAATTCTAGCAAATGTTGAGTCAACAGGTGGAAGACATGATGGCTAGCTTTGGAAAGGCGCTGGGGAGGATTGATGATGTTGAAAAGATAATTGAAACCAAGTTGGATGCCAAGTTCCATCAAGTACTCGCCCGTCTTTCACAACCACCACCCGCATCTGCTATAACAACCACCTCCCCTCCGCGAAACAGCCCTCCGCCGAGCGAGTAGTATTCCTATTGAGCCTGGCCAAACTTCTGATGTCGCTGCTACTGCTGTCGATGATTTTGTAGCTCCTGATGCTACTGTAGAGGTGGAGGACTATTACAAGGATGAGGTTGATCAAAATCAGAACTGCGTGCAACCACCAGCACCACCACCACTAGGTCGACCTCATGCATATAATTGCAACGGTAGGGCTGCAGCACCACCCCAGGTACGAGATTATGACCATGTTCCTAAACTAAAATTGAATATTCCACCGATTAAGGGTAGATACATTCCTGATGTATATCTTACTTGGGAGCTAGAAACTGAACAATGTTTCACATGCTTACAATATCCTGAGGATAGACGTGTTGCTGCTGGTGTTTGTGAATTCACTAGTTTTGCTTCTGTTTGGTGGTCTGGACATTGTAGATTATATCATGATAATATCCCTACTATTTGGGCTGCTTTGAAAACTGTTATGCGTACTCGTTGGGTTCCACCATATTATCAACGTGAATTACTTCAAAAACTACAGCGTTTGAGACAAGGAAAAAAAATTGTAGAGGAGTATTATCAGGAATTACAAACTGGCTTGATTAGATGTGGTATTGTTGAGAATAATGAAGTTATGCTTGCACGTTTTATGGTTGGTGTAAATAAAGATATTCAGATCATTTTAGAGTATAAGGAGTATAACAATATCACTTGTTTATTCCATCTTGCTTGCAAAGCTGAACGTGAAGTGCAGGATCGACAGGCATTGGCGCGGACTAACTTTTTTGTAGGTCGAACTTCATCATGGACACCGCGTGCATCTTCTACTTCCACACATTCTGCTGCACGGTCACCTCCGTCAGCTGCCACCTCCAACCGTGATACGAGAAAGCAGACACCACCACCACTATATGCCAAGAGCACACCTTCTGGACCTGCACAGAGTTGTTCTTCTTCCATAGCATCCATAGGGAACACAAGTGATATTATATGTCGTCATTGTAAGGGAAGAGGTCATTATGTGAGAGAATGCAAATCTCAATATGTGATGATTGCTACTAAGGATGGTGGGTATGAGTCCGCTAGTGACTATGATGAGGAGACTTCGGCTCTTATTACAAGTGAAGAACACGGTGGAGATGTTTCTGATCATGAGACGCAATACATGGCTGCTGAAGATGCTGACAGGTATGAAAGTTTAGTTGCTCAACGTGTTTGAAGTGTGCAGGTCACACAAGCTGAGCAAAATCAGAGGCATAAATTGTTCCATACAAAGGGAGTTGTGAAGGAACGTTCTATTCGCGTCATCATAGATGGAGGGAGTTGCAACAACTTGGCTAGCATGGAGATGGTGGAGAAGCTATCTCTCACCACAAGACCACATCCACATCCTTACTACATCCAATGGCTCAACAACAATGGCAAGGTTAAGGTAACACGTACTATTCGTGTGCATTTTAGTGTCTCTACATATGCTATTTATATTGATTGTGATGTGGTACCCATGCAAGCATGTTCCTTATTACTTGGTAGACCATGGCAATTTGATAAAAATTATGTACACCATGGTAGAAACAATCAGTATACTCTTGTTCATAAGGATAAACATATTACTTTGCTTTCTATGTCTCCTAATTCCATTAAAATATAGTGTGCCCGCGCTTCTCGAGGTTCAACTTTGACCATAAAGTTAACCAATGATACCGACTATGGCGGAAGCAAAAATTATATAATTGAAAACTTCTTTTGAATACGAATTCACTAGTATAATTTTTGCTCCCGACATAGTCGGTCTCATTGGTTAAATTTATGATGAAATTTCAAGTGCGGAAACAAAGGACGCACTATATTTTGAAACGAAGGGAGTACTAGTTAAGATACCATCACTATGGCCAGCCTAAACTAACTACCCACAAAACGCTACAACCCTCCTGCACCTGCACTCTTCCAATCCCGCAGGTCTGCGAAAATGACCCTTGGCAGCTCAGTAGCCATGCATTGTTGGCTTGTATTTCCAAAGACTCAGTGCATTCCTTTGTTTACAAAGATCCTAACAGACCAAAATCACCAAAAACCAAGGCAATCTCGCTTAGGAATTCCTCAACCAGTCCAGTGGCGGCACTGGGGGCCTCCCTGGGAATTCCCTAGAATACCAAAGATTATGGCCCAAAGAAAAATTACTACATATGTTTTATATGGTGATTCATTGGCTCAGCAACTCAAGTCCACCCAAACGGCAGCCACGCCCCACGCACCAAAACAGACATGACATACTAGTGTCTGGCTAGGCATATCCTGTTCAGCGCCTACGACGCCCGTTTACGTGTATTTAGCAAACCGGCGCACACACCCCTCCCGCTTTGGGATGCTTCTTCGACTGGCCCATCCATTCTTCTTATTCGATCGACAGCAGCACGTCTCCTCCTCTCCTTCTCTTCCTTCCTTCTTCTTTCTTCGTGATAGACATGATTCGCTTCTTCAACCGACGGTAGTGCATCCCATGGTCATGGCGTTGGCTGCCTCCAGTCCCCGCGACGCGTCCTGGAGCGCATGCAGAGCTAGTCGCCGCCTCCCACAGGAGAGTGCCCGAGCTCGCCTAGCCCCACTTCACGGAAAACCTCGACCTCGTCCTCTCCCTCTAGGGCAAGGAGCTCTCACTCCAGAGCTCATTCTCTTGTTGCCCCTCCTTCCCTCTTTGATTCGATCCAATTCCATTATGTTCCTCTGATTCTGATTTGGATTTGGATTTGGATTTGCTCTAAAAGATTAGCTGGTGGGTGTTCCATGTGGTCCACGGCAAACCTGCGAAGATGGAGATGCTCATGACCATGTCCGGTGCTAGCGGCTCCTCTGCTTCGCTTCCTTCATTCTTTCTTCTTTGCCACAACCCCGATTCGCTTCGATTGGAACCCTAATCCAAGACGAGGTAATGGATCGGGTGGAGCAGGTTCATTTCGAGGATCCGCTCTAGAGACAAAGTTTCTAAAGAATCTTTATGGTCGTCGATGGTTCGTCTTACACACTCTTCATACCAACTATGTGGTAATTTTGTTAACTCATTCATCTTACACACTCTGCATACCAACAAAAGTATCACTGATTATAACTGATTAACAGCGCTTTTTACCACAAGAAGAAGTGATTTCACTGTTGTCAAGTTAGTTTTTGATCACATGTTGTCTATGAACAACTCTTTAGTTTTTTAGTGTGCAAGAGATACACTATTAATCGCATCGTTACAGATAAGGTCTTTATATCAGTATTACACACCAAAACTAAAAATCATGGAACAGATATGCACCTTTTGCATGACAAAGCATAAGAGGTACTCCCTCCGTAAAGAAAAATAACTTTAGTGATCTAAATGCTCTTATATTTCTTTACAGAGGGGCACTGATGAAGCCTTCTATGCAGCCTCATGTGAGCTCCCAATTTTGTTCTTCAATGGCCGGAGGTGACCACACAACACCAAGTGGATCAGCCACAAGGAAGGAGTTTCAGTGAAACTTGTGCACATAAACATACTAGCGCAAACCTGGCACATGAGAGCCAGCCACTAAGAGCAACAGCCACACTTAGGTTCAAAGGATTCCTACCTAGAGTTAATAGTCTTTTTCAAGATTGTCAGAACACTTTTGATTTCTATGTTTCCTTGATGGGAATCGATTACCTCCTCCTGGACCTGTTTTGGCAAATATAGAATATACGGTATATTTGCTCGTAAGGGCAAATATGCAATCAACTACCTAGAGTTAATAGTCATTTTGCCTTTGTAGCTGCTGCTTTTTTGGTACAACTCATCTATTTTAGTTGTGGTGCTGTAGAATGAATTAATTTCTTTAAGAATCCATTTTCAACAACTTCTATTTACTTTGTTTAGATCAATTTTTCACTGCGTATATATACACACTAGGGAAAGAAAAGTGCTCTGTGTTTGACATAGCAGAATGCTTTGTTACAGGAAAGTATCAAACTGCTCCATGTCTTCAACAAAGCAGAGTGATGTGTGACAGGAAAGTATCAAACTGCTCCTGTTTGACAAAGCAGAGTGTTCTATGACCGTTAGTTATAGCACGGTTTTGTCTTGGCTGGTCTTTGTTGATAATAATCATCAACATGTTCTCTTTTCCTCAAGGTTCTTGAAAAGAAAGAAGAAAGGAATGCCCCTGGGACTATGTTTCCTCAACTAATCCTATCGCATAATTCTCCCTTGGTTGCTATTTAGTTTGTCAATTACTATGCTGTATATGTGCGCCCTTCGAAGGTACCTATTGGAAACACAAGATACATCAACATCATCATCATCAGGCCCAAAAAGGATGAGTATTCCTTGCGTGACAATGACATGCTATGATGGTGATATTTTTTACTTCTCTGTGCTGCTAGCGTAGGTCCATCGCCCATCAGTTTGCTTAAGAATTAGGTCTTTTACTGGTTTGCTAAATAATGGATCAGACGTAATGGTGCTAAAACATCATATTATAATTTATGGTGTTGATTCAGTAAATTGCGTGTCGGGGTGACAAGATGTTCCAGTCCTTCATTACTGTGCTTTTAGTTTCCAAACTGATATTTCTTGAATTTTACTAATCTGCACACCCGCTTTTTACCTGATGGAGTAGTTCACCCAATACAAATACTGTTCACCTATTTTTCAAAAGTAGTTCACCAAATACAATATGGTTCACCCTTTTTCACAATCCATTTACAAATACAAATAGTTACCAAATTCAAATTTATTTCACCATGTTTTTTCAAAGTAAGTACACAACAAATTCAAATTTAGTTCACACGATTCAAATTTAGTCATTTTAAATTTAGTTCCCTCATTTCAAACTTGATTCACTCTATATAATTTTTTCACCCATTTTTTAGAATTAGTTTACCAAAGACAAATTTTGTTCACTCTTTTTTCAAAACAAATTGCTAACGAATTTTCAAAAATAGTTCACTAAAAAAAATATAGTTCACTCATTTGCAAAATAAAGTCACTCAATTTTAGTTCGCCTATTTTCATAATTAGTTCACCCAATTGAAAGGATCGAGAAGAGGTGTCTAGAGGGGGGTGATTAGACCCTCAACAAGTAAAATAGCAATTTTTAAGTTTTTCAAGTTGAGGTTGCGAATTAGCACAATTTCAAGCATTCACAATACAATTCAAGCAAGCATGCAAAGAGTATATGAGCAGTGGAAAGTAAAGCATGCAACTTGCAAGAAAGTAAAGGGATAGGATTGGAGTGTGCAAACGCAATCGGAGACACGGAGATTTTTTGGCGTGGTTCCGATAGGTGGTGCTATCGTGCATCCATGTTGATGGAGACTTCAACCCACGAAGGGTAACTGTTGCGCGAGTCCATGAAGGGCTCCACCCACGAAGGTTCCACGAAGAAGCAACCTTGTCTATCCCACCATGGTCATGGCCCACGAAGGACTTGCCTCACTAGGGTAGATCTTCACGAAGTAGGCGATCTCCTTACCCTTACAAACTCCTTGGTTCAACTCCACAATCTTGACGGAGGCTCCCAAGTGACACCTAACCAATCTAGGAGACACCACTCTCCAAAAGGTAATAGATGGTGTGTTGATGATGAACTCCTTACTCTTGTGCTTCAAATGATAGTCTTTCCAACACTCAACTCTCTCACGCAGATTTGGCTATGGTGGAAAGATGATTTCAGTGGAAAGCAACTTGGGGAAGGCTAGAGATCAAAATTCTTGTGGTTGGATTGGAATGTCTTGGTATCAACACATGAGTAGGTGGTTCTCTCTCAGAAAATGAGTAGTGGAAGTGTAAGCACATTCTGATGGCTCTCCCTCAAATGAGGAAGGGAGTGGAGGGTATATATAGCCTCCACACAAAATCTAGCCATTACACACAAATTCCCAAATTTGGTGGGACCGAATGGTTAAACTCGGTCAGACCGACTTGGTTCAAAATGTGAATGTTAGGCATTTCGGTGGGACCGACAAGGTCAATTTGGTGGGACCGATGTGCTAGGATTAGGGCAAAACCTCATCTCGGTGAGACCAATTGCGTGAACTCGGTGAGACCGGTTTCAGCAATAAGCAAACAGAGACTTGGTCAAGCAAACTCGGTGGGACCGACCGCGTATCTCGGTGCGACCGAAATAACTGCAATAGGTAGGGTTTCTGGCAGTGGCTATGTCAAGTGAACTCGGTGGGGCCGGATAGATCAAATTGGTGGGGCCGAGTTTGACTTTAGGTTTATGACATATGTGGAAATGAGAAAGTGGTTGAGGGCTCTAGAGCATATCACTAAGCACTTTGAGCAAGCAAGCCATTAAGCAGCACCTCATCCCCTTTTAATAGTATTGGCTTTTCCTATGGACTCAATATGATCTTGGATCACTAAAATGAAAATGTAGAGTCTTGAGCTTTTGCCAATGTTTGTCTTTGGCATCTTGAAGGGGTTCCACATCCTCTCGTCCATCCACTCCAATGTTGAACTCATCTGAAATATACTAGATAGAAGCATTAGTCCAACAAGAGATATGTTGACATTAATTACCAAAATCACCCAGGGAGCACTTGTGTTTCACCAATACAAATTTTATCTTTGGTGAACTAATTTAGAAAATTAAGTCGCCCATTTCAAATTTAGTTCAACCAATTCAAAATTAGTTCACCCATTTCAAATTTAGTTCACCCTATAAAAAATATGTTCACCTATTTTAAAAATTAAATAAGCCATTTTTGAAATTAGGTTACTTAGTTCAAATTTAGTTCACCCATTTTGAAACTCAGTTCACCCTTTCAAATTTAGTTCACCCAATTCAAATTTTGTTCACCCATTTTTAAAATCAGTTCACCCAATTCAATTTAGTTCACCCATTTTCAAAATTAGTTCATTCATTTTAAAAATCAGTCCACCCAATTCAAATTTAGTTCACGATTTGAAAAAATTATTTCACCCAATACAAATTTTGTGCGCATTTTTTTCAAAAAGAAAGTTCACTGAATACAAAATAAAGTTCACCAATTTCCCATATTAGGCCACTCATTCCATATTTAGTTCACCCATTTTTAAATTTAGTTCAACCAATTCAAAACTAGTTCACCAATTTTCAAATTTTAGTTCACTAAATACAAATTTTGTTCACTTATTTTCAAAATAATTTTATGTAAATAATATTTTTGTTCACATTTTCAAAATTAGAATACAAATACAAATATAATTCACCTAATTTAAAATAAGTTCAACCATTTTCAAATTTAGTTCACCCAGTACATTTTTTGCTCACTCATTTTTCAAAATTATTTCTTGTAATACTAATTTTGTTCACCTGTTCTCCAAATTAGTTCATAAATACAAATATTGTTCACCAAATTTAAATTTAGTACACCCATTTCAAAGTTAGTTCACACGATTTCAAAATAAGTCATTGTAAATTCAGTTCACTTATTTCAAATTTAGTTCACCCAGTACAACTTTTGTTCATTCATTTTCAAATATAGATTACTAAATACAAATTTAATTCCCCCATTTTCAAGATTTTTTTCACTATTTCAAAATTATTTCATTAAATGCAAATATAGTTTACACATTTTAAAAATTAGGCCACTCATTTCAAATTCAGTTCACCCATTTTAATATTTAGTTCACCGAATTAAAAAACACTTCATTTAGTTAAAGAATTAGTCACCTAATTAAAAAATTCTTCACCCTTCCAACAATTAGTCGTCGAGACACCCAATACAAATTTTGTTTACCTATTTCAAAATTAAATCAACCAATACAATTTTTTTACCTTTTTTCAAATTTAGTTCGCATATACATATATAGTTCACCCTTTTTTTAAGTTCGCAAACTTTCATTTTCCGATCTTTTTTGAATTGACAAAAAAATCACGAAAAAAACTTTTGCACTACCTTAACATTATGGTAAAGAAAACGTCATTTGAAAATAGTTCCTGAATGAGTTTAAACATTGAGCGAAACAGTTTCTCTTTCTGTACCAGTCTAGCGCTCAAAGAAACAGTCTAGCGTTCCTATCAAAAAAATAGTCTAGCGATCAACTTCGAGCGAAGGATCAAAATAGTCTAGCGAACTCTAACTAGGCTTCATGGAATCAGCCCACAAAGAAACTTAGTAGGCGCCACAACTCCTAACCGGCGTAGAAGGCGCAGATTAGGGGGACCTGTCTGGTTAGTCGCGCGAGTTCCCGAGCACATCGTCTCTGCTCTCCCTCCCCCGATTCCAAAATTAATCCCTCCAATCTAGCTGAAGGCAACGGCGGCGACAAGTGAATCCAGGTTCGGCGGCCTGCCCTCTTTGGCTCTCCCTCGGTCGCTCCCCTCCTTCGGCTTTTGGTGGTCCGGCCCCGCCTACCCTCCGCGGTCGGCCGACTCCGTCGGTACAGCTCCCCAGCTCCCCTCCGGCCGACCCACTCCCAGACTCCCTGTCTCCCTCCCCTCCCCTCGGCCTCCAGCAGACGGCAGTCCGGCTCCGCCCTCCCCATTACGTCTGGCCCCTTGACCTCCAACAGGTCTCCGTCCATCGAGTATTGCATCCATCTCCATCAAGGTACTCTTTTCCTCTGTTTTCATACAAATTTGAAGATTTTTTGTAAGTTGACACTGCCTAATGCCTAAGATTGCTCAAACCTGTGAACTGTGATTGTGATGTAGATGATTGCTAGATGGACATTGAACAATCTACTTTGTTTATGTGTTTGTGATGTAGATGAAGAAAGATGTTAGCAAAATGGGTGATGAATATTTGAATAATTGCTTGGTTTCATTTTGTTGAGAGAGAATTCTTCAAGCAAGTTAAAGATGAGGATGTCATCAATCTTTTCCAAAAAGGGGGTCATAAAGTTATATTGTAATTTCTTTAATTGTTTGTAATCTTTCTTAATTGTTTGAGATAATACCATAACGATATTTTGCTACTATTATGATTGTATGGTCATTGAGTCATTGACTGTAACGACCAGACCTCAAACAGTCTGATCTCTGTGCATCAGTGTCATCCCTGGATCGGTAATGCTGACACGCACAATACTTGAAGGATTTATAACAGAGTAGCAATCACACACTTATTACATCGAATGTCTCAAAAGAGAACTTATTACAATAAATATGGCTTAATGCCATCTAAATATGATAACAGCAGAAGGCTTGGAACATAAAGCGAGTCCACCAACTCCAACAGCATCACTGAGTGAAAGATCACGACCTAAGGCACCTTACTCGTCGTCTGAAAAGTCTGCAACATAAACGTTGCAGCCCGAAAAATGGGTCAGCACATGGAATATGCTGGCAATGTAACACATAGAGAGTAATGGACAGAATAATGCTATCACTACATGCATATATGGCTGGTGGAAAGCTCTATGGTTACAGTTTTGCATAAAGCCAATTTCCTACAACAAAGAAATAAATTTTATTTAACTATCATGGTGGTTGTTAAATATTGAGAAGGTTCACCCAACTCAATCCCAATTAAGCATCATCATTAATCCCAACAAATTAAATTAAGTAACATGATGAGATTCACATGATAATTCAAGTACTAGATACTCAAAACGTCCATAACCGGGGACACGGCTAACCATGATTAGTTTATACACTCTACAGAGGTTTGCACACTTTTCCCCGCAAGAATCGATCTCCTCCATTGGATTTCTCGCACTAAAAGTTGTTTGAGAAACAGATGACCGAGACACAGTCTTTCAGAAGCGTTAGCACCTTACGATGGGTACACAGTACCACCTGCATCCCCTACATCTGCTAGTCTACCACTGTAAGAGTTCACACGACTTAGTCAACTATGCTAGAGCCCATAGTAGATTGCGGCTGCACACGGAAGTTTCTAGCATGAAAAATCTCATGATCCCTTTGAGCCTGGGTGGCAGTCCATAGGAGAATCACACGGTACCCCGGGATTTCCAAAAATACAGGCAACACTAGGTTCCCCAGGTGCCTCAATCCATCCACATGTGAATTAAAGTTGCCACCTTAAGTTGAACCATTAATTAACAATCTCACATCAGTCATGGATACACTCACCCAATCCACGTCTACAAGCATAGCATAGAAATATAATTAAACGTAGAATTAACTCCCAAACGTTTGAAAATAAAGGACAATAGGTACTACCTCATCTACTTCCCAAAATCCACATATTAATCAGATCCTAACCATGCAATTGTTTGAGGATTGATCTAATTCAATAAAACTGGGTAGTAATGAGGTATGATCAAGGTGTTACTTGCCTTGCTAATGATCCGTGAAACCTAGAGACTCGTAGTAGCACGTTGCGCACTCCGGATACTCTATCGCAAACAAACAAGCATACAATAAGCACTCATCTAATGCACGGGTAAAACTCAAATAAGAGATCTAACCAGAAAGTTCAACTAAAGAACTCCGGTTTGTCAAAAGAATCAAATCAAACGAAGCAACGAATCTCAAACAGCGAAAGAAACAAGCTTCGTTTACTAATCTGAACCTAAGTCGAATTTTACAATAGCAAAAACTTATTTAAGTTGGTTAAATAGAAAGAGGGTTTCGAGACGAAACTCCATGCGCTTGAATCACCTGATTCCGATAAATGAGCGAAAAGTTATACTAAAACGAAAATCAGGGCAGAAATCGCGATCGAAAATAATCACGGAAAACCCTGGAAAAAGAAAAACTGGCAAACAGGCTAACGAACGAACGTTCGCTGTCTGCGGCTAAACGGTGAAAACCGTTCGTTAAAATGAACATACGGACGAACGTCCGCTAAATAAACTAAACCGAGAAAAACAGACAAACTAATCTAAAAACATAAACCGCGGTTTTTAAAAATACGAGCGGTTTTCTAGAGAAAACCGCTAGCGGCGGCGAGGCGGGCTCCGGCGGGGCGGGACGGGCGTCGGCGGCGACGACTCCGCGGGGCGGCTGCGGCACGACGGGAGGCGGGGTTGGCGGCGGCGGCCAGCGGAGGGGTCGGTTGGGGCGGGGCTAGGGTTTGGGGGCGGCTCGGGCCTCCGCTTAAAAAGGTCTGCCGGGCGATGTTGGGGATATACATAACAGGTAGGCCCACGAAGGGTCGAAATATCATGAAGCATGGGGTCCACACAACATGTGGGTCCAGGTCAATTTCATACAGACACACTATCCACTCGGACAAGCAGCATACCATCCACTCGACCAAGCAACATATCATCCACTCGGATGACGGTTCACCACTCGACCGTACGACTTACTCGGATATACGAAGACCAGCAGGCAGCAAGGCAGTCGGCATCTTTCTAATAGTGAGGGCTTAATAGCGGGCTGGCATTATGGCATTCATACCCCACTTTGTAACATAGGAGGTGAGGGGGTGGCGCACTCTATATAAGCCACCCCCCACCACTAGACAGGGGGCTCTGCTTCCACCTCTCTCTCTTTTCACCATTGGTCTCAGGACTTAAGCTCAGGCATGGGGATCCGTCCCTCTCGCTCACACACATTGTAATCTCCGGATATATACTCAGATAAAACAAAGCCTCTCCGGAGCACGAGACGTAGGGTTGTTATCTCCACCGTGAGAGGCCCGAACTCGCTAAAACCACCGTGTCACCCATATGCATCTCGATAGATCATGCTCCGTTATACTACCCCTATTCTACTGTCAGACTTAGAACCACGACAGTTGGCGCCCACCGTGGGGCATGGCGTCTATCGAACCATGGTGCAAATGGTTTTTTCTTCAATCTTCAACAGCAGATCAACTACCATCGCCAGAGAAATTGGCGCTTTGGTCATCGCGCCATTCGTACAAACAAAAGGATCAGGGAAGTTTCCATTGAACCTAGTCTTTTTACAATACATTATCTAGCCATGAGTTTATCATGAAACAGAGGAGAAGAGAACAGGACGAGCCGCTCTTCATCTTTCTAGTCTTCTCAACGGATCATTGTCAAAGGCAACCGCCGCAAACGGCCACCAACGCGGTCCGCTGCGTCTCCTCCGGCCTCGACGCTACCGTCGAGCTCCTGCAAACGGCCAGCGACGGGTCCGTCCCGTCGTCCCCGACCTCGTCTACGACTCCACCACCGAGCTCCTACACATAGGCACCAGCGCAGTCCACCACGTCGTTTCCGCCCTCATCTACGACGTTGACGGCGGCCCCTCACGCACGGCACGCCTCAACAGCGACTGTAAAAACGGTCCGGATCTTCCCGGCGACCACGACAAGCGACCCGACTTCGCGAGAAGACAAGGCATCCGTCGTCCGCGCCCGGTCGTAATCTTTCCCTCTTCCTTTAATTAATACTTATCCATGCATGCGTAGTTTTTTCCTCAATCCTCTCGGCTGCAAGTTCATTGGATCGGTTAGGCACCCGTGCCATTAACTGCGTACATAATGCGGCAGCCAATGCATGTCGTAACTACGACCAGCGCTGAACGCATCCATGCGTACGTAGTTTTTTCGTCGATCTTCTCTGTTGCATGTTCACCCAATCGGTTAGGCTCCCCCGCCATTAACTGCGTACTTAACGCAGCAGCCGATGCATGCATGCCGTGAATGCAGCTAGTGGTGAATGGGGGCTTAATTTGTGGCATGCAAAAACGAAACATGCAGTCCGGTGCAACCATAATTGCATGCTAATACATTTGCTGTTACTACTCTTCAAAAGCGCACACAATTAGTACTCTGCGTTACAGTATTAATCTGTTGCCTGAATGTTCGGGTAACATGCAGGATACACTCGGATAAGGCTGGCCGTACCTCCACATGCATCGCATCTATCCGTCGTAACCGCCACGGTCAGGCTCATCATGCCTGTCAGCTCTGCCAAGTCAGTCGACGTGATGCTCCAGGTCGAGTGCATCATCGGAGGCCACGATGTCAGCAAGATCCACATCCCGAGCTACTACTCTCCAGCGCCCGCCGACAGCCTCGTTCACGTAAGGCGTCAAGTCCATCGCCTCGGAAACTATTGCACTCGGCAGCAACTCCCTCCAATTGGCATCAGCATCGTCACTCGGATAGGACTGGCTCACTCGACCAAACCGGATCACTGGCAATCGGACGTTCGTACGCCACCACTCGGCCACTCATACATCATCGCTCGATCGGACGTGTCCTCAGTCGTCCTGCATGAGGTCATGAAGCTGCTCGCGTCATCATCAACTTATCCTACTTGCACACACGCGTGTCACCACTCCGCGGGACGGGTCTACTTCACTCGGACGCCTCGCGCGTCGCCACTCCGCGGGACGGGTCTACTTCACTCGGACGCCCCGTGCGTCGCCACTCCGCGGGACGGGTCTACTTCACTTGGACGCTCCGGGTGTCGCCACTCTGCGGGACGTGTCTACGTCACTCGGACGCCCCGCGCATCGCCACTCCGCGGGACGGGTCTACTTCACTTGGACGCTCCGGGTGTCACCACTCTGCGAGACGTGTCTACATCACTCGGACGCCCCGCGCATCGTCACTCCGCGGCAAGCATCTTCGTCACTTGGCCGCCCCGTGCGTCGCCATGCCGCTGGACGTGTCTACATCACTTGGACGCCCCGCGCATCGTCACTCCGCGGCAAGCATCTTCATCACTTGGCCGCCCCGTGCGTCGCCATGCCGCGGGATGCGTCTACTTCACTCGGCCGCCCCGCGCGTCGCCACTCGGTTGGTCACCTCATCACCACTGGGCCGCTCTGCGCGTCGCCACTCGGTTGGTCACCTCATCACCACTCGGCCGCCCCGCGTGTCGCCACTCGGTTGGTCACCTCATCACCACTCGGCCGCTCCGCGCGTCGCCACTCGGTTGGTCACCTCATCACCACTCGGCCGCTCCGCGCGTCGCCACTCGGTTGGTCACCTCATCACCACTCGGCCGCGCCGCGCGTCGCCACTCGGTTGGTCACCTCATCACCACTCGGCCGCCCCGCGCGTCGCCACTCGGTTGGTCACCTCATCACCACTCGGCCGCCCCGCGCGTCGCCACTCGGTTGGTCACCTCATCACCACTCGGCCGCTCCGCGCGTCGCCACTCGGTTGGTCACCTCATCACCACTCGGCCGCTCCGCGCGTCGCCACTCGGTTGGTCACCTCATCACCACTCGGCCGCTCCGCGCGTCGCCACTCGGTTGGTCACCTCATCACCACTCGGCCGCGCCGCGCGTCGCCACTCGGTTGGTCACCTCATCACCACTCGGCCGCCCCGCGCGTCGCCACTCGGTTGGTCACCTCTGTGACGCCCGGATAATTAAGCTACAGTGACCCTCTGCTAATGATACCACGTCACCTCGTTTATAGTTGCTAATCTCGAGTTAGTTCAAAAACGATTCAAATTAAAATTTAAAATATAGGCAACAATAAAAGTTTTCAAATATTAAAACTAAAATGTTCGGAGGGAACCAAATATTGCATAGATAATTGTGATGGGAAAACCGCACATTTATAAAATGTTTAAATACTATGAGATAAATAAAACAGTAGCAAAGAGATTAATTAAATATGTTTTATAATTAATAAAATGTCAAACTAAGTTATTTGGGGTCTAGATTTATTTTTGTGACTATGGACTAAGTTGAAATACTAAGTGTATATTTTACTAAATTAAAATGCAACTAAAATAAAGAAAAAAAAGAAAAGGGAAAAGGACCCCCCCTAGCTGGGCCTTGGCCCAGCAGGCTACTGGGCCGCCAGGCCGGCCCAACCGCGCCCGCTACTACTCCCCACCGGGAGCCAGAAACCCTAGCCCCTCTTCCCCACTACCCCGACCCCCCCCACTCTCGCTCGCTCCCCCACTCCCCCCGATTTCTAGATCGGGGCTAACCACCCCCTCCCCCAATCGGCCCGCTCGTTCCACTCCCCCTCTTCAGGATCGGGGCGTTCGCCGCCGCCGCCGCCCGAGACCGCGTCGCCGGAGCCGCCATCGTTGCTCTCCACCTCGACCTCCCCGTCCTAGACCGCCCGCACCGGACCGCTTCTTCCTCAACGCCTCCACCTCCTCGACCGGATCTGGGTCGCGCCTCTGGCGCCCCCGACGTCGTCGCCGCCCATCTCCGCTGTCGCCTCCTCGTCTCCTCCTCGCTGGCGCTGCCCCACCGCCGCCGCCCTGTGCCGGGTCGACCTCGCCGTGGCCTCCTCATCTCCTCCCCACGGGTCGCCCCCGAGCCTCGCCGCCCCGCTTCTCTTCAACGTTGGTGAGGCCCTTGGCCTCCCCCCCCCGATCTGTGTCGCCGGCGCCGTTCACTGCCCGCGCGCGCATGACCCCGCGCTCGCTGCCCTGCTCACCAGCCGGACCTCGCCGTCCCGCACCACCGCAGCCCCTGCTGCCTCCGACGCAACCACCATCGCCCCGCTCGCTGTCTCTACTCGAGACCGCCCGCGACGACCCCGCTGGCCACCGCGGCCATCTGCGCCGGCCTCCCGCTCCAGTTCCTCCCCTCCGCCGCTTCCCCTGACCGGCGTCATGGGCGCCGGCGGCCGTACCGATGGCCTCGACCGAAGCAGCGCTCTGATTCGCCCATAGTCGGGCGCGCCCGTTACCACCACAGATGCCCGTCGCCCGACCCACCATAGGCCATTGGGCCTATGGCACGAGGGGCCCACAGCCCGAGAACAAAAAAAAAGAAATAAAAATAAATTTAATTAATTAATTAATTAACTAAATTAATTAAGTTAATTAACCTTAATTAATTAATCTAATTAACCTGTTAGCTTAATTAAACAGTAATTAGTTTAACTAAATCCTAATTAACCTAACAGAGTATGACAAGTGGGTCCCATTAGACCCACGCGTCAGTTTGACTCAGTCAACCCCTGTTGACTGCTGACGTCAGCATGACATCATGCTGACGTCATAAATACATTTTTTTTCGAATTAATTAAATAAATAATTAAATTCCAAAATTGTTGAAATCTTTTAAAAATCATATCTTTTAATCCGTAACTCGGATTAAAATATTTTCAACATGAAAGTTGCTCAGAACGACGAGACGAACCCGGATACGCAGCCCGTTCGTCCACCACACACCTCTAACATACCAAACACGCAACTTTCCCCCTCCGGTTCATCTGTCCGAAAACGCGAAACACCGGGAATACTTTCCCGGATGATTCCCCCCTTAACCAGTACCACCTTATACCACGTTAGGGCACGCCTAGCATCGCTTCTTGACATGTCATGCATCGATATGCATCTGTTTACTTGGTATTCATTGTTTCTTCCCCCTCTTCTCTCCGGTAGACTACGAGACCGACGCTGCTGCTGCCCAGTTCGACTACGGAGTTGACGACCCCTCTCTCTTGCCAGAGCAACCAGGCAAGCCCCCCCCCCTTGATCACCAGATATCGCCTATTCTTCTCTATACTGCTTGCATTAGAGTAGTGTAGCGTGTTACTGCTTTCCGTTGATCCTATTCTGATGCATAGCCTGACATTGTTGCTACACCTGTTAATACCTTACCTGCAATCCTAAATGCTTAGTATAGGATGCTAGTTTATCATCATTGGCCCTACATTCTTGTCAGTCTGCCTTGCTATACTATCGGGCCGTGATCACCTGGGAGGTGATCACGGGTATATACTATACATACATACATACTATACAGATGGTGACTAAAGTCGGGTCAGCTCGAAGAGTACCCGCGAGTGATTCACGGATTGGGGGCTGAAAGGACCTTTGTCCCGACGGCCCTCTGTGTGGATCTTTGTGGCGGAGCGACAGGGCAGGTTGAGACTGCCTAGGAGAGAGGTGGGCCTGGCCCTGTTCGGCGTTCGCGGACACTTAACACGCTTAACGAGATCTTGGTATTTGATCTGAGTCTGGCTACGAGCCTATACGCACTAACCATCTACGTGGGAGTAGTTATGGGTATCCCGACGTCGTGGTATCAGCCGAAGCACTTCAGACGTCAGCGACGGAGCGGCGCGCGCCGAATTGGACTGGAACCGCCTATTAGGGCTAGGTCTGCTTTCGGCCGCCCTCGCAACGTGCAGGTGTGCTCAGGGCGATGGGCCCAGACCCCTGTGCGCTTAGGTTTAGACCGGCGTGCTGGCCTCTCTGTTTTGCCTAGGTGGGGCTGCGACGTGTTGATCTTCCGAGGCCGGGCATGACCCAGGAAAGTGTGTCCGGCCAAATGGGATCGAGCGTGTTGGGCTATGTGGTGCACCCCTGCAGGGAAGTTAATCTATTCGAATAGCCGTGATCTTCGGTAACAGGACGACTTGGAGTTGTACCTTGACCTTATGACAACTAGAACCGGATACTTAATAAAACACACCCTTCCAAGTGCCAGATACAACCGGTGGTCGCTCTACCTCAGGGAATGAGGAGAGGATCGCCGGGTAGGATTATGCTATGCGATGCTACTTGAAGATGTTACTTGGAGATGCTACTTGGAGGACTTCAATCTACTCTCTTATACTTGATGCAAGACGAAGGTGACCAGAAGCGTAGTCTTCGACAGGATTAGTTATCCCCCTCTTATTCTGGCATTCTGCAGTTCAGTCCACTGATATGGCCTCCTTACACATATACCCATGCATATGTAGTGTAGTTCCTTGCTTGCGAGTACTTTGGATGAGTACTCACGGTTGCTTTCTCCCCCCTTTTCCCCCTTTCCTTCTTCCTGGTTGTCGCAACCAGATGCTGGAGTCCAGGAGCCAGACGCCACCGTCGACGACGACCCCTACTACACCGGAGGTGCCTACTACTACGTGCTGCCCGCTGACGACGACCAGGAGTAGTTAGGAGGATCCCAGGCAGGAGGCCTGCGCCTCTTTCGATCTGTATCCCAGTTTGTGCTAGCCTTCTTAAGGCAACTTGTTTAACTTATGTCTGTACTCAGATATTGTTGCTTCCGCTGACTCGTCTATGATCGAGCACTTGTATTCGAGCCCTCGAGGCCCCTGGCTTGTATTATGATGCTTGTATGACTTATTTTATTTGTAGAGTTGTGTTGTGATATCTTCCCGTGAGTCCCTGATCTTGATCGTACACATTTGCGTGCATGATTAGTGTACGATTGAATCGGGGGCGTCACAAGTTGGTATCAGAGCCGACTGCCTGTAGGAATCCCCCTTCCACACTCCTTGGCCGAAGTCGAGTCTAGACATTGCAAAACTTTTACTAACATGGCTGTGTGGCCTACGGGCCCACGTCGCCATTGGGTGGTATTAGGATCTTTTACTCCTCGATCTTTACTCTGGGATCCTGAACTCTCTTCTATTCGGGTTAAACGATTTTGCTAATAACAAAACTAACTTTAGGTTCTCGCGAGTACTTTCTCCCGGAGAGCCCCTCACTTCAGATGATCGTCTGCTAATCAGAAGAATTCGGAGATACTCTTTGATATTCTCTCGAGACTTTGTGACCATCACTTTTGCTATTCCTGGCCACCGATAAATCCGTATGGATAACTACTTACACTTGCCATCCATACGATCATCCCCCAGTGATCTTGTTATTACAAGATACCTCGAAGTTTTCTCTATTGATCCGAGAATACTTTGTGCCTACTGCCTAGCAGTTCCTTACTACATGAATACCCCCTCAAATAAATACTCGCACTTGTCGAGTATCCGCTCACCCCTGTTGTTCATGTGTTACACAAAATTCTTCAAAATACTATTCGATCTTCCGAGAATCCTCTGGAGCCTTTGGCTCTTGAAATTCTTGCTTGCTTGCATTATGGTTAATCCCATAAGTCTCGTAGTCATATTGACATTCCTTGTCATTATCATTTTGAGTCTGTTGACTCAATATGTTTGCGAATACCCGCAATCATCATTGATCCTTATAAATTACCTTTCCGGCTGAGCTGCCATCCTTTTAACTGGAATTGGTTCTCGACCAATCCAATTGTCTTTGATTGTACCCTAAGGCTATTCAACTTATCCACCCCTAATTAGAGCATTGCTTCTGATCCCTTGATTTGGAAATCCTAATTCCTTTGCATCTGACAATTGAGTTAGTCAGTTGTTTCTATAATTTGCTTCCTCTAGTTGAGTACCGATGCTCACGTCAGATCCCTTGTGGACCACCAGATCCTTTGTTGGATTTTATCTGACAACGCCCTTCATATTCAATAACCTTGTGAGCCTTTCCTCGGATACATAATGCCTTTGGTAAATTGTATCGTCTGCTTTCTCAACCATGCTTTGCCTTTGAGCTTGAGTTATTTACTTCTAAAGATTCTGGTATATGATTCTAAGATGCCCAGATGGGTTGAACCTATGCCTTCCTTAATATGTGTGAACTCGAAAGTTTTCACGAGTCGTACTCTTCTGGTATTTTGCCAGATAAGATTTCAACGCTATAACTTTATCGAAAGCGAGAAGTGAATGGAAGGTTGTGCATTGGAGAAGTGGGAGTCGACCTTGAACTTTGCGTTCATGCCCATGGACACGATGTACATCTTCTCATCGAAGCTTCTTTTAAAATCAATTATTCCCTTGGTATAAGTTCATCTTATATCTAGGATCTGGCCTTTTGCAACCGTGGTTCCGACCATGATTGTTCTTCTTTGATCTCATTTCTCGGACAAGTTAAAACAATTGTCTTCTATGGATCAATACACCAGTCCAACCTTTACTTTGATCTTGTGTCGAGTATTACCCCCTGGTATCTCGAGATTATCATGGAACTGCATAACTTTTTATGAGTTCTTCATCAAGTGCTACCTTCCCACTGATTCCAATTTTTCCGCGGGCTCTGTGTTACTGAACACTCAAAGACACCGATAACTGAACCGAGACCGCTCTACGGTTCAACAACTCTTCAGTAAGCTTCTATAAGTACGAGTTTGTACCCGATCATGCCATTCCTAGCCTGTTTGGCTATATCATTGTCGTGATGATTCTAACGGTGCTACCTGGTCCTTATTCTCGGAGCACCAATTTTCGACGATGAACTAACCTTACGTCGATTTTCCTCGTCATATCCTTTCACCTTAACCAACAAGCTTGAGTTCGAGTTTGTGTCGTACCCTTGGTTCCTATAACCTTTCACTTCATCATTACTTTGACTTGATGTCGTCGCCGATCGATTACATCTTCATGAACTCTCGCGACAAAGGTTTCGAGATCGTCAACATTCTGAGCTCATCCAGGATATCAATTGGATCCATGATGAGAAATACCATCCTTGCCTCGATGAATTGTATTATCATCGACCACTTTATTGCCTTCCCACCAACACAAGCTTGTTCATGTTTGGTGTTATACCTTGAGTTCCTTGATGTCCAGCAATTGATCTTCCTTACCTCGGAAGTATTACCATCTCTTTTTGTCAAGAATGTGGTGAGAATTTCACCACCTCTTAATAATTCTTGATATCATAATACATCTTGCCATCTTCGTTCATTCCTTGGTCCTCGTATTGTTTTCAACCGGAATACCGACATTGGAGCTATGACGTGTGAATTCTAAACTCCTAGCAACCCTATTGCTTTGAAGTGAATGATCGATAGTTCATTCTAAGTCCTTCGCTAATTGAGTCACCATTCTGACATTGGTCGTGCAATCCAATCCACATTTCGGGCGCACCTTTCAACCAATGTTTAATTGTGTATGTTTTCCTCGAACATACTTCCTTATATCATTTGATCTGACAAATGTTATCTCCTTGTCCACCTAATGGTGGAAATCCATCTTTTGGGAATCTCGGTGAATTGCCGTTGAGTTCACCAGACACCTCCTTGTCCTCTCCTTGGGTTAATGATGAACTCTTGATAACGGAAATCACTTCATAGTTCATTTCCCGAGAATCTTACAATGTCATTTCGTTGATATGTGCCGCAGCTTTTCTTCTCGGACATCCTAAGTCTGAGGTATCATGACACCAATCGGATCTGAATCTTGGTCGGATATGATGGTTGGGACAACTTTCCAAGAGTTATGATGTTGATCTTTTGATGACCCGGTAACATGATGTCATGCCTAGCACCCCCCCCCCCCGGCTGGAGGACCTATCATTATAGATTCCTTTTCATGCAAGGTTATCCATTCACCCATGAGGAAATTGTAAGACTTATTCTATAAGTTCTTCCTGATGGACCCTTTTTGTTTCCAAAGCCTTAACTTGCTTGAAGACCATGTAATGCTATCTCGAAGCATGTTTGTGGTACTTCGATTTTCAACAAGGACATTTGAAGCCAATGCTAAATGTTTCCTGCTAAATTATCCAAACACCGTTGTATGGGTAATGTCATGAAATTTCTCTCCCCTACCTAAGGAGTTTTCTACATTATATCCTGTCGTGGATATCATGCACTGCTTGTCCTTGGGAAGGATATACCCTGAAATATGTGTTTAAACACATTTTCCTTTCCATTGTTCTGCTTAATCTGATAACCATATTTTCCTTTCCATTATTTGGTTTAACCTTTCTTGTGATCTATATGATCTAAGCAGTAATATTCTCCTGCTTATGTATATACCTCGGTGTACAATTCTGTCAGCAAGATCCTGTTACTATTGTTGATGACATTTCGGTAGCCACCAATGGACGAGAACCTTGCCTATTGGCCCGCCTCGTTCAACGAGCAGGAAAATGGTTCTCTTCGTCCCTCGCCCTTGGTATCGACGTTGTTACCGACCTAACTGACAGGTTATTCTCTGGCATGCCTTGCTATCATAACCGTGCAAGATGTCACCGCTCTCTCAACGTTTAAACCCACATGGTGGGCCCATAACCCACAGTTCCACAGGATCAAAACCTGACTCTCCTGTACAACCCTGTTACTAATGGTTATTCCCACGCTTGGCTTCATATGTAATTCACGGGCCACCTTCCTAATGCTCTATTCTGGTATCGGACACAATACTTATTCCCGTTGCTCTGAACCCCATTCACACTCTGTTTCAGGCAATGAACGATTGCCTATCCGCTTGAAACTTCTTATTGCACCGTCTTACTTTGCTCTCGATGTGTTTCATTTGTTCAACTCGAGAGATACTCATATGTTCATACTTGGGTAACCCCTAAAGATTTTCCCTTGTAACATCCTATCGTTGTAGAGCTGCCCCTTACCTATTCGTAAGTACGATGGAGATCCCGAAGAAAGGATGACAAATTGATCATGGTGACTTGAAGCAGTGAAATGAAGACTTCAACGAAAGGGATCAACCTCTTCGAAAGGGCAGCCAAGACCGAGGAGACTCGTTAGGTTTTTCGCTACCAACACCTCGCCCCTTACTCCACCGCTTAAATCTCGGGACGAGATTTCTTGTAGTGGAGGAGAATTGTGACGCCCGGATAATTAAGCTACAGTGACCCTCTGCTAATGATACCACGTCACCTCGTTTATAGTTGCTAATCTCGAGTTAGTTCAAAAACGATTCAAATTAAAATTTAAAATATAGGCAACAATAAAAGTTTTCAAATATTAAAACTAAAATGTTCGGAGGGAACCAAATATTGCATAGATAATTGTGATGGGAAAACCGCACATTTATAAAATGTTTAAATACTATGAGATAAATAAAACAGTAGCAAAGAGATTAATTAAATATGTTTTATAATTAATAAAATGTCAAACTAAGTTATTTGGGGTCTAGATTTATTTTTGTGACTATGGACTAAGTTGAAATACTAAGTGTATATTTTACTAAATTAAAATGCAACTAAAATAAAGAAAAAAAGAAAAGGGAAAAGGACCCCCCCCTAGCTGGGCCTTGGCCCAGCAGGCTACTGGGCCGCCAGGCCGGCCCAACCGCGCCCGCTACTACTCCCCACCGGGAGCCAGAAACCCTAGCCCCTCTTCCCCACTACCCCGACCCCCCCACTCTCGCTCGCTCCCCCACTCCCCCCGATTTCTAGATCGGGGCTAACCACCCCCTCCCCCAATCGGCCCGCTCGTTCCACTCCCCCTCTTCAGGATCGGGGCGTTCGCCGCCGCCGCCGCCCGAGACCGCGTCGCCGGAGCCGCCATCGTTGCTCTCCACCTCGACCTCCCCGTCCTAGACCGCCCGCACCGGACCGCTTCTTCCTCAACGCCTCCACCTCCTCGACCGGATCTGGGTCGCGCCTCTGGCGCCCCCGACGTCGTCGCCGCCCATCTCCGCTGTCGCCTCCTCGTCTCCTCCTCGCTGGCGCTGCCCCACCGCCGCCGCCCTGTGCCGGGTCGACCTCGCCGTGGCCTCCTCATCTCCTCCCCACGGGTCGCCCCCGAGCCTCGCCGCCCCGCTTCTCTTCAACGCTGGTGAGGCCCTCGGCCTCCCCCCCCCCCCGATCTGTGTCGCCGGCGCCGTTCACTGCCCGCGCGCGCATGACCCCGCGCTCGCTGCCCTGCTCACCAGCCGGACCTCGCCGTCCCGCACCACCGCAGCCCCTGCTGCCTCCGACGCAACCACCATCGCCCCGCTCGCTGTCTCTACTCGAGACCGCCCGCGACGACCCCGCTGGCCACCGCGGCCATCTGCGCCGGCCTCCCGCTCTAGTTCCTCCCCTCCGCCGCTTCCCCTGACCGGCGTCATGGGCGCCGGCGGCCGTACCGATGGCCTCGACCGAAGCAGCGCTCTGATTCGCCCATAGTCGGGCGCGCCCGTTACCACCACCAATGCCCGTCGCCCGACCCACCATAGGCCATTGGGCCTATGGCACGAGGGGCCCACAGCCCGAGAACAAAAAAAAAGAAATAAAAATAAATTTAATTAATTAATTAATTAACTAAATTAATTAAGTTAATTAACCTTAATTAATTAATCTAATTAACTAGTTAGTTTAATTAAACTGTAATTAGTTTAACCTAAACCCTAATTAACCTAATTAGAGGATGACAGGTGGGTCCCCCTGGACCCACATGTCAGGGTTGACTCAGTCAACCCCTGTTGACTGCTGACGTCAGCATGACATCATGCTGACGTCATAATACATTTTTTCGAATTAATTAAATAAATAATTAAATTCCAGAAATTATAAAATTTTAGAAAATCATATCTTTTAATCCGTAACTCGGATTAAAATGTTTTCAACATGAAAGTTGCTCAGAACATCGAGACGATCCGGATACGCAGTCCGTTCGTCCACCACACCCCTCTAACCTATCGAACACGCAACTTTCCCCCTCCGGCTCCTCTGTCCGAAAACACGAAACACCGGGAATACTTTCCCGGATGATTCCCCCTTAACCAGAACCACCTCATACCACGTTAGGGCACACCTAGCATCGCTTCTTGACATGTCATGCATCGATATGCATCTGTTTACCTGGTATTCATTGTTTCTTCCCCCTCTTCTCTCCGGTAGACTACGAGACCGACGCTGCTGCTGCCCAGTTCGACTACGGAGTTGACGACCCCTCTCTCTTGCTAGAGCAACCAGGCAAGCCCCCCCCTTGATCACCAGATATCGCCTATTCTTCTCTATACTGCTTGCATTAGAGTAGTGTAGCGTGTTACTGCTTTCCGTTGATCCTATTCTGATGCATAGCCTGACATTGTTGCTACACCTGTTAATACCTTACCTGCAATCCTAAATGCTTAGTATAGGATGCTAGTTTATCATCATTGGCCCTACATTCTTGTCAGTCTGCCTTGCTATACTATCGGGCCGTGATCACCTGGGAGGTGATCACGGGTATATACTATACATACATACATACTATACAGATGGTGACTAAAGTCGGGTCAGCTCGAAGAGTACCCGCGAGTGATTCACGGATTGGGGGCTGAAAGGACCTTTGTCCCGACGGCCCTCTGTGTGGATCTTTTGTGGCGGAGCGACAGGGCAGGTTGAGACTGCCTAGGAGAGAGGTGGGCCTGGCCCTGTTCGGTGTTCGCGGACACTTAACACGCTTAACGAGATCTTGGTATTTGATCTGAGTCTGGCTACGAGCCTATACGCACTAACCATCTACGTGGGAGTAGTTATGGGTATCCCGACGTCGTGGTATCAGCCGAAGCACTTCAGACGTCAGCGACGGAGCGGCGCGCGCCGGATTGGACTGGAAGCCGCCTTACTAGGGGCTAGGTTCTGCTTTCGGCCGCCCTCGCAACGTGCAGGTGTGCTCATGGGCGATGGGCCCAGACCCCTGTGCGCTTAGGTTTAGACCGGCGTGCTGGCCTCTCTGTTTTGCCTAGGTGGGGCTACGACGTGTTGATCTTCCGAGGCCGGGCATGACCCAGGAAAGTGTGTCCGGCCAAATGGGATCGAGCATGTTGGGCTATGTGGTGCACCCCTGCAGGGAAGTTAATCTATTCGAATAGTCGTGATCTTCGGTTACAGGACGACTTGGAGTTGTACCTTGACCTTATGACAACTAGAATCGGATACTTAATAAAACACACCCTTCCAAGTGCCAGATACAACCGGTGGTCGCTCTACCTCAGGGAAATGAGGAGAGGATCGCCGGGTAGGATTATGCTATGCGATGCTACTTGAAGATGTTACTTGGAGATGCTACTTGGAGGACTTCAATCTACTCTCTTATACTTGATGCAAGACGAAGGTGACCAGAAGCGTAGTCTTCGACAGGATTAGTTATCCCCCTCTTATTCTGGCATTCTGCAGTTCAGTCCACTGGTATGGCCTCCTTACACATATACCCATGCATATGTAGTGTAGTTCCTTGCTTGCGAGTACTTTGGATGAGTACTCACGGTTGCTTTCTCCCCCCTTTTTCCCCCTTTCCTTCTTCCTGGTTGTCGCAACCAGATGCTGGAGTCCAGGAGCCAGACGCCACCGTCGACGACGACCCCTACTACACCGGAGGTGCCTACTACTACGTGCTGCCCGCTGACGACGACCAGGAGTGACCTAGGAGGATCCCAGGCAGGAGGCCTGCGCCTCTTTCGATCTGTATCCCAGTTTGTGCTAGCCTTCTTAAGGCAACCTTGTTTAACTTATGTCTGTACTCAGATATTGTTGCTTCCGCTGACTCGTCTATGATCGAGCACTTGTATTCGAGCCCTCGAGGCCCCTGGCTTGTATTATGATGCTTGTATGACTTATTTTATTTGTAGAGTTGTGTTGTGATATCTTCCCGTGAGTCCCTGATCTTGATCGTACACATTTGCGTGCATGATTAGTGTACGATTGAATCGGGGGCGTCACAACCTCATCACCACTCGGCCGCTCCGCGCGTCGCCACTCGGTTGGTCACCTCATCACCACTCGGCCGCGCCGCGCGTCGCCACTCGGTTGGTCACCTCATCACCACTCGGCCGCCCCGCGCGTCGCCACTCGGTTGGTCACCTCATCACCACTCGGCCGCTCCGCGCGTCGCCACTCGGTTGGTCACCTCATCACCACTCGGCCGCCCCGCGCGTCGCCACTCGGTTGGTCACCTCATCACCACTCGGCCGCTCCACGCGTCGCCACTCGGTTGGTCACCTCATCACCACTCGGCCGCTCCGCGCATCGCCACTCGGTTGGTCACCTCATCACCACTCGGCCGCCCCACGCGTCGCCACTCGGTTGGTCACCTCATCACCACTCGGCCGCTCCGCGCGTCGCCACTCGGTTGGTCACCTCATCACCACTCGGCCGCTCCGCGCGTCGCCACTCGGTTGGTCACCTCATCACCACTCGGCCGCGCCGCGCGTCGCCACTCGGTTGGTCACCTCATCACACCTCGGCCGCCCCGCGCGTCGCCACTCGGTTGGTCACCTCATCACCACTCGGCCGCTCCGCGCGTCGCCACTCGGTTGGTCACCTCATCACCACTCGGCCGCTCCGCGCGTCGCCACTCGGTTGGTCACCTCATCACCACTCGGCCGCTCCGCGCGTCGCCACTCGGTTGGTCACCTCATCACCACTCGGCCGCTCCGCGCGTCGCCACTCGGTTGGTCACCTCATCACCACTCGGCCGCTCCGCGCGTCGCCACTCGGTTGGTCACCTCATCACCACTCGGCCGCGCCGCGCGTCGCCACTCGGTTGGTCACCTCATCACCACTCGGCCGCTCCGCGCGTCGCCACTCGGTTGGTCACCTCATCACCACTCGGCCGCTCCGCGCGTCGCCACTCGGTTGGTCACCTCATAACTACTCGGCCGCCCCGCGCGTCGCCATCGGTTGATCACCTCATCAGCACTCGGCCGCCCCGCGCGTCGCCAATCGGTTGGTCACCTCATCACCACTCGACAGCCCTGCGCGCCTTCAGACAGCTAAGTCATTTTACATTCTGTTATTTTCGTCTTCCCGAGTATTCCATAATTCACACATCAGGTTCACTCGGAGGCCACACCACCGAGTGTACCTGTACGCTCGACTGCTTATTTTCACATACTTGCTTAGTACTAGTTATGTGACTCCGAAGTCCAACTTCCTTTTTTTCGCATATATCATTCACGAACACCATGTGTCGTTCTTCATTTCGAGTATGCATCGGTCCTCCGGGGTTGCAACTCAGTCAAAACACTACACTTCCGTTTTATTTTAGCCAGTATTCCAACAAGTTCAGTAGGATTTCTCGCTTCGACAAGTGCGAACGAATCCTTCGCTCTTTTAAACTTTTGTTGGTCAACCAGCAAGCCCCTTGCACTCCCAGCGGGTGTCTATGGGTGTTATTCACACAAATCATTTCAGCACACATCAAATTTCCTCAAGAAATTATTGTGTTGACTTGTGCCATTTTTTACACAAGTTACCGCGATCACTCGACGGCCCTACGCGCCAACTTCATCGCTGCTCGGACTCGGTCTCCATACTGGTCCTAGCGCACCACAACACTGACTTTGTCGCCCTATTGATTTCAAACACGTCCGGCCAACCCCTCTATGGAATTCTCTTCATCGTATCAATGATATAGACCTCGTCGGGCATGAGACAGATAAGTCCCTTTCATAATTAAACTTCACACTTCACTCTTTTGCGAGTTTGCTTCTTCCGAGCATCACTCGGAAGCTTCTCCTCATCTTTACCCAAATCCGACTCGATGAATTACAAATCATCCATTCAAAACTATATTTCTCATATTCCGACATGTCCGTTGTCGAAGCCTGTAGTATGCTCGGGGACTACGCCGCACTCGGGGGCTGCATCTCATTTGGAATGACACTCTCCTAAGTGGTCGAGTACTTCATCACCAATCAGACCCTTCACTTCAACAAGTACATTCGATCCGTCACTTTGACAAATTTCATGATCACCCAGACACTCTGCGTGCCATCTTCGTTCCTACTCAAATTCAGTTGTCGCACCGGTCTTGTTGCGCCACAGCCACACTACACCGACCTTGTCGCTACATCAGCTTCAAAAGCATCTGGCTAACTCCTTCAAGGACCATTTTTGTCACTCAGCTGGACACTTAGTCCTTCACTCGGCCGCCCCGCGCGTCGCCACTCGGTTGTGCGCGTCTTCACCACTCGGCCGCCCCGCGCGGCGCCACTCGGTTTTGCACGTCTTCACCACTCGGCCGCCCCGCGCGTCGCCACTCGGTTGCGCACGTCTTCATCACTCGGCCGCCCCGCGCGTCGCCACTCGGTTGCGCACGTCTTCATCACTCGGCCGCCCCGCGCGTCGCCACTCGGTTGCGCACGTCTTCATCACTCGTCCGCCCCGCGCGTCTCCACTCGGTTGTGTGCGTCTTCACCACTCGGCCGCCCCGCGCATCGCCACTTGGTTCTGCACGTCTTCACCACTCGGCCGCCCCGCGCGTCGCCACTCGGTTTTGCACGTCTTCACCACTCGGCCGCCCCGCGCGTCGCCACTCGGTTGCGCACGTCTTCATCACTCGGCCGCCCCGCGCGTCGCCACTCGGTTGCGCACGTCTTCATCACTCGGCCGCCCCGCGCGTCGCCACTCGGTTGCGCACGTCTTCATCACTCGTCCGCCCCGCGCGTCTCCACTCGGTTGTGTGCGTCTTCACCACTCGGCCGCCCCGCGCATCGCCACTTGGTTCTGCACGTCTTCACCACTCGCCCGCCCCGCGCGGCGCCACTCGGTTTTGCACGTATTCACCACTCGGCCGCCCCGCGCGTCGCCACTCGGTTTTGCACGTCTTCACCACTCGGCCGCCCCGCGCGTCACCACTCGGTTGCGCACGTCTTCATCACTCGGCCGCCCCGCGCGTCGCCACTCGGTTGCGCATGTCTTCATCACTCGGCCGCCCCGCGCGTCGCCACTCGGTTGCGCACGTCTTCATCACTCGTCCGCCCCGCGCGTTTCCACTCGGTTGTGTGCGTCTTCACCACTCGGCCGCCCCGTGCATCGCCACTTGGTTCTGCACGTCTTCACCACTCGCCCGCCCCGCGCGGCGCCACTCGGTTTTGCACGTCTTCACCACTCGGCCGTCCCGCGCGTCGCCACTCGGTTATACACGTCCTCGCCCCTCGGCCGCCCCGCGCATCACCATCAGTTGGACATGTCTTTACCTCTACACCCCCAGCACGGGAACGGCTAAGTTACTCATATGGTCAAACCTCATATCACACTCTGTAGCAAGCTTACCTCCTTCGAGCATCACTCGGGGGCTACGCGCGGCAGTTGGCCATGTCACCCTCAGGGGTTACGCCCATTTGGTCAACCTGTTGATCACATCAAGATATTCTTCTGACCATACATGCTCGGTTCGCCGAAGATCTATAAGTGAAGCACGTCCACTTGGATAAATACCCCTTTTCATGCAAAAGGGTAAAAATGAAGCGCCATCGCTGAATCGTACAGGCGACCTTACTCATCGTTCGTACAACCACCTCGTTACGCATCCATCCGATTGATTCAATTCCAGACAAAGATATTTGCCATGCCAACTGCATGGAGGTTTACCGAGAGACTTAAACCCTCTGCCAGACTCATCTAGTCCGACAGAGGCTCGGGGACTACACCCAGTGGGTGCACTCAGCGTGCCCCCACTGGAAGAGGACTCAGAAAGAAACATTTTTGCTCGATGCAAACCCATCTCCAGTATTACTCGACCTCCGAGTCAGAGAAGAACAAGTTCGATCAGTACCAGCTAAGAAGAGTTTTAGTTCTCTCATACTCCCGCCGACTGCCCGCAGTCGACAGCAGTCTCGGGGACTACACCCAGTGGGTGCACTCAGCGTGCCCCCACTGGAATGGTATCCACTCGGAACGGTCCGCCCAACCCGAGTGACGGCCAAACAACAACAAAAAGACAGGCTCTAAGACTCCCGCCGACTGCCCGCAGTCGACAGCAGTCTCGGGGACTACACCCAGTGGGTGCACTCAGCGTGCCCCCACTGGAATGGTATCCACTCGGAACGGTCCGCCCAACCCGAGTGACGGCCAAACAACAAAAAAGACACGTTCCAGGCATGAAGAAATTCCGAGTAGTCAGTTACTCGATGCAGGCCCAGCTCCAAATAACTCCAAAAAATATTCTATAAGGCGAGTTTAACGCTCCTCCGTGGACCTGTTTTGAGCCTTCTTCTAGGACTCAAAGTGTGAAACTCACAAGTGTGGATCTAAAACCGACTCGTATTGACGTTCCTCCGGGATAAGAATGGCATCTCTCTAAGAGAACAGTCCATGTGTCAATCCGGTCGCACAGATTTAATGACACACCCATACTCAGATCATGAGTTAGACCTCTCCCGAGAGATGAACGAATGTCACCAAGTTGCTCCTCATAGACACTTACCTCGATTAGTCGGGAAGCATGGTGCCGGAATCTATTGAGATTTTGTTCAAACCTTGGTTGTCTGAAAGCACGGCGACATGTACCGAGTATTTCTGTAATCACTCGGACCAAACTGTGTCTTACACCAACTCGTTCTGCAAAATCGCAATCGATTCGGGGGCTAATGTTGGGGATATACATAACAGGTAGGCCCACGAAGGGTCGAAATATCATGAAGCATGGGGTCCACACAACATGTGGGTCCAGGTCAATTTCATACAGACACACTATCCACTCGGACAAGCAGCATGCCATCCACTCGACCAAGCAACATATCATCCACTCGGATGACGGTTCACCACTCGACCGTACGACTTACTCGGATATACGAAGACCAGCAGGCAGCAAGGCAGTCGGCATCTTTCTAATAGTGAGGGCTTAATAGCGGGCTGGCATTATGGCATTCATACCCCACTTTGTAACATAGGAGGTGAGGGGGTGGCGCACTCTATATAAGCCACCCCCCACCACTAGACAGGGGGCTCTGCTTCCACCTCTCTCTCTTTTCACCATTGGTCTCAGGACTTAAGCTCAGGCATGGGGATCCGTCCCTCTCGCTCACACACATTGTAATCTCCGGATATATACTCAGATAAAACAAAGCCTCTCCGGAGCACGAGACGTAGGGTTGTTATCTCCACCGTGAGAGGCCCGAACTCGCTAAAACCACCGTGTCACCCATATGCATCTCGATAGATCATGCTCCGTTATACTACCCCTATTCTACTGTCAGACTTAGAACCACGACAGGCGAAGTCCTAGTCAGGCACGGCCCAGCTAGGTCGGTTGACTTTTTTCTAAAAAAACGACGTGCAGAAAAAGAAAGAAAAGAAATACTAAACAGACTCCAAAAATTCCGAAATAAATTTTCCCCGTCCTCTAAAAATAAGCCGGACAAGATGACATTTATTTGGGCCTAAAATGCAATTTTAAAAAACGCACATTTTTCCTAATTCAAATAAAATAGTGATAAAACTTCGAAATAAAATCTTATTCGATTTTATTATCAAATCTCCAATATTTCTTTATTTTGGGGAAGTCATTTTATTCCCTCTCTTTTATATTTTTATAAAATAAATATATGAAGATAAAATAATTAAAATCAAAAGATCCTCTTTTCAAAATTTGAGAAAAACTCAAATGTGAAAATAACGAAATCGCCAACTTCCTCCGTGGGTCCTTGAGTTGCGTAGAATTTCTAGGATCAAGCCAAAATGCAATAAAAATATGATATGCAAAGATGATCTAATGTATAACATTCCAAATTGAAAATTTGGGATGTTACAAACCTACCCCCCTTAAGATGAATCTCACCCTCGGGATTCGGGTTGGCTAGAAAATAGGTGAGGATGGTCCTTTCGTAGGTCTTCCTCTCACTCCCAAGTGGCTTCCTCCTTGGTATGGTGGCTCCACTGAACTTTGCAGAACTTGATAACCTTGTTGCGTGTGACTCTGCTGGCAAACTCGAGAATCTTGATTGGGTTCTCTTCGTAGGTCAAATCGCTATCCAACTGAATCATTTCCAGTGGCACTGTATCTCTCAGAGGAAAATCGGCCATCTCCGTGTGGCACTTTTTCAGCTGGGAAACGTGGAACACATCGTGAACTCCTGACAATCCTTTAGGCAACTCCAGCTTGTAAGCAACTTCTCCCATACGTTCCAAAACTTTGTATGGTCCCATAAAACGTGGTGCTAACTTTCCCTTAACTCCAAAACGCTTAACTCCTCGAAGTGGGGACACTTGAAGATAAACTCTGTCTCCGACTTCGTAAACTGTCTCCTTGCGTTTAGAATTCGCATAGCTCTTTTGCCTAGACTGGGATACCTTGAGCCTATCGCGAATCAGCTTAACCTTCTCTTCAGACTCCTTAATCAAATCTGGTCCAAACAACTGACGATCTCCAACTTCGTCCCACAACAACGGTGTCCTGCACCTCCTTTCGTACAAAGCTTCAAAAGGGGCCATCTTCAAACTAGATTGATAACTGTTGTTGTAAGAGAACTCCGCATATGGCAAATTGTCGTCCCAACTAGATCCATAATCTAGCGCACAAGCTCTCAACATGTCCTCCAGAATCTGATTGACTCTCTCGGTCTGTCCATCTGTCTGTGGATGAAAGGTTGTACTGAACTCTAGTCTGGTACCCAAAGTTTCGTGCAACTGATTCCAGAACTTTGAGGTAAACTGGGTTCCTCTATCTGATACAATGGTCCTCGGAACTCCATGCAGACATACGATCCTGGTCATGTATATCTTTGCCAACTTAGCACTGGTGTAAGTGGTCTTCACTGGGATGAAATGAGCTACCTTCATCAAATGATCAACTACAACCCATATCGAGTCATAGCCTGAACATGTCCTAGGCAATCCCGTGATAAAATCCATGCCTAGGTTATCCCACTTCCATTCGGGTATCGGCAATGGCTGTAGAAATCCTGCTGGCTTCTGATGCTCTGCCTTCACTCTCTAACATACATCACAAACTGCTACATACTCCGCAATATCCTTCTTCATTCCGGTCCACTAGAAAGTGTCCTTCAAATCCAGATACATCTTTGTGTTTCCTGGGTGAATCGAATACGACGAATCATGGGCCTCCTGCAGAATCAACTTCCTGATCTCCGGGTCATTAGGCACATAAATGCGGTCCTCAAACCATAAGGTATCGTGCTCATCCTCACGAAATCCCTTAGCTTTTCCTTTGCTCATCTTCTCCTTTATCCCGGCAATCTCCTTGTCGGTATTCTGAGCTTCTCTGATCTTATCCATCAACGTAGACTGAATCTCCAATGCTGCTAGATAGCCTCTCAGAACTATCTCCAAACATAGCTCGCGAAGATCATCGGCTAACTCCTTGGGTAACTCTCCGGTCATGAGTGTGTTGACATGACTCTTGCGGCTCAATGCATCGGCTACTACATTAGCCTTTCCTGGATGATAATGCAATCTCATATCATAATCCTTAATGAGCTCCAACCATCTCCTTTGCCTGAGATTCAACTCCTTCTGTGTGAAAATGTACTTCAAACTCTTGTGATCCGTGTACACCTCACAATGGTTTCCGATGAGAAAATGTCTACATGTCTTCAACGCATGCACTACGGCTGCTAACTCCAAATCATGTGTGGTATAATTCAGCTCATGGGGCTTAAGCTGTCGTGAGGCGTAAGAAACAACGCTTCCTTCCTGCATAAGCACTGCTCCAAGTCCTCGACGAGAAGCGTCGCAATATACTTCATAATCCTTGCGCTAATCTGGCAGAATCAACACTGGTGATGTAACCAAACGTTTCTTCAACTCCTGAAAACTAGCCTCACATTCCTCAGTCCATTTGAACTTGGTGTCCTTCTTCAACAACTCCGTCATGGGTTTTGCAATCTTTGAGAAATTCTCAATGAACCTTCGGTAGTATCCTGTGAGTCCAAGAAAACTCCGAATCTCTCCAACTGACATGGGGGCTTCCCAATTTGTCACAGTGACAACTTTGGTGGGGTCTACTGCTATGGATATCACATGTCTGAGGAATCCAACTTCCTTCAACCAAAACTCACACTTGCTGAACTTGGCATATAACTGATGTTCTCTGAGCTTTCCAAGTACCAAACGCAAATGCTCCTTATGCTCCTCTTCGTTCTTTGAGTAGACCAAAAAAATCATCAATGAACACTATGACGAACTTATCCAGAAACTCCATAAACACCTTGTTCATCATGTTCATAAAATAGGCAGGTGCGTTAGTCAGACCAAATGACATAACAGTATACTCATATAGCCCGTACCTTGTGGTAAAAGTTGTCTTAGGTATATCCTGCTCTCGAATCTTTAGCTGGTGGTATCCTGATCGCAGATCGATCTTGGAAAATACCTTAGCTCCTTGCAACTAGTCACACAGATCATTGATCATCGGCAGTGGGTACTTGTTCTTGATTGTCACTTCATTCAATCCTCGATAATCAACAACGATCCATCCTTCTTCTCCACTAGAAGCACTGGCGATCCCCAAGGTGACGAACTTGGGCGAATATAGCCTTTATCCAGTAACTCCTTAATCTGCTTCTTAATTTCCTCCAAATCTTTTGCGGGAATCCTGTACGGTCTCTTGGATATTGGCCCTGTGCCTGGCAAAAGCTCAATCAAAAACTCAATGTCTCTATCCGTGGCATGCCTGGCAACTCTTCTGGAAATACGTCAGGGAAATCCTTCACCACTGGTACTTCCTCCTGTACAACTCCTGATAAGGAATTTACTTGAGTCCTCTTCGGCACATGCCGGGATACCTACTTGATCCTTCTTCCTTCTGGGGTGGTAAGCAAAATCGACTTACTGGCGCATTCTATGTTCTCTCCATACTTCGATAACCAATCCATGCCTAATATAACATCCAATCCTTGTGACTCCAATACTATTAGGTCTGAGGGAAACACGTAGTTACCAATCCTTAATGGTAACCGATCACACCATAGGCTAGCCATATACTCTGTTCCTGGCGAGGTTAATAACATGGGTGACCTAAGGGCTTGGGTTGGCAGTTTATACTTATCCACAAATCCCCTTGATATGTATGAATGCGATGCACCAGTATCAAAAAGAACGATTGCAGTAAACGACTTAACCAAAAATTTACCTATTATTGCATCTGGCTGGGCTTCAACCTCCTCCACGTTAACGTGGTTCATCTGTCCCCTGTTGAAAGGGTTAGGCTTCTTCCCAGAGCTTCCATTGCCATTTCCATTCTTATCTTCAGGATATTCATTGCATAATGTCCAGTCTTCTGGCACTTATAGCAAGTGACGTGGCTCAAATCCTTCTTGGCTGGGGTTGCTGGGTGGGTACGGTTCTGACCGCTGCTTCCTCCATTCCCATTGCCATTCTTGGGGCCACTGTGGTTGATAGAGACGGGGGGTGTCCCGATCTTTCGATGAGATGATAACTATCGATTTGGTGAAGATGACTTTGAAGATCCGACTACAAACGTGCACGACGTTGCGCCTTAGCAATCGTTAAACCAACTCCGAGAGGTTATTGACCACGCCGGAGCACAGTCAACCTGACCACGAAGGTCTATTCCTGCAAGCAATCGAAGAACAAGAAAGAATATGATAAAAGCAATCCGAATATTGCGAGTATATATGAAGTATTGATAAAGGTGGGATCCGTAAGCGGTCTTGGTCTGGTCGTTGGACACAAACGAAGTACACGAAGTTGCAATGGCTAACTTTTAACTAAACAAATCCCAAGGAAAAAGTTACTAGATGGATCTAATTATATAGGAGCAAGGGGTGGCGGCCAAGGAGGTGGGAGAACGTCCCAAGGCAGCCTAAAACCAACCCTAGGTCGTACAAGGCTCATGGGCCCAAGTGGAGGTGATGCAACACCTTTGGACTTGTTGTTTGACTCGGATTCTGCTGCAGCGTTTGATTGTTTTGTTGATAGCTCAATGCTCCGGACGAATTTGAAAGTGAATCCAATTGGGCTGGAAAGATCACGAAATCTACTTTCCAACAAAAAAAGAATCACCCAATTCGGAGTTCGTATGAAAATGTTGTTGGTGTTTTGAGTCAGGTATGTTTGTGCAGTCCGAATCTGAATCCAGAACGTGAGAGACTTGGACTCTATCTTCTCTTGGCCCAAAAGTGACGTGAGAGGACTTTTTGAATAGAACCTAAACTTCTCCTTTTTCCTAATCTTCATATGTGGATTGTACAAATGTCCCATACACCTGCAATTAGACAAAACACAAAAGTGCGTGAAGTATTTTTGTTCTGGATAACATAAATAGATTATTGAATAGTTTGCACTAGAAATCACCTGACAAATATGCATGTATGCAATATTTTTGGTCGTATCCAAGGTAGTCATGTCCTCATCATCCTGCCCTTCTTGAAAACAAAGCCGTCCTCGGCGTTGCTTAATCTGAAATGTGGCTAACAAAAGAGACAATGTGTACATGTTGTATATGAATATGTCATCCATTTTTACTTCCCTTTGTTTTTGCACATATGACACATATATGCAAGAGTAACTTTCATAGTTCATAAAATATAAAGCCAAAATATTATCATAAGAAGAAGAAAGCACGAAAATATTGCAACTTAGTTTGCACATATAAGTGAAGCTCTTATTCATTTCAAAAGATTGACAATATTCATCATTAAACAATCCCAACATTGGAGAATAAAGCTTACGTGCATCAAATTTACATGCTACAACATGCTTAAATAAGAAAACATGCAATAAATCATTTGACACAGAATGATCACCAAGATTAGAGGTCATATCAAAATGATTAAACATTGGCACAATTATTTTGAAATGTATTTGATCCAAATCTGATTTATTTCCTGATTCACATGGTTCTTTGACATCAACATGTAATTCAATGGGCGCACTCAAAATTGTTGGTATTTCAGTTGTTTGATCACATGATGCATTCATGACAATAACATGATTCTCTAAAATAGGTGGTGTGCTCAAATCAATAGGTAACTCAACACATGATGTATTTAAGTTAATTAGGCATGCACCATTCTCATGTGAAATTATATCATCAATACCTTTACTGTTACCTTGTCGCAAAGACGTAGCTGATGTAGGTATGGACAATGACCATGTACCATACCCTTGAGATGATGTTGCACTCACAATCTGAGGTGTGGCTGCTCTAGTAGGTGCAACAGTGGAGTAACCGACCGATGGTAGTGAGCATGAATTGGAATAGTAGTTGTTGTAGTCACTCAATGCATCCTCATGTAACTGTCTCTCAAAGGTACAAGCACGAACATACATACCAGTAATGCAACGAGGAATATACTGAAATCTTGCTTGAATATCATGGTTCAAACCACCAAAAAATATATTCATTGTATCATCCTCAGA
This sequence comes from Triticum aestivum, assembly GCF_018294505.1. Taxonomy (NCBI): domain Eukaryota; kingdom Viridiplantae; phylum Streptophyta; class Magnoliopsida; order Poales; family Poaceae; genus Triticum; species Triticum aestivum. The sequence goes on along the minus strand of NC_057813.1, from coordinate 355,067,932 downwards.
TTCTTCTATGTCACAATGATGCATATAAGATTTGAACTCTTGGTAGTAAGCATAAACAGTGTTACTGCCTTTTTTTAATTTTTCCAATTTGCGAAGCAATTCACGACGATAGTAAGGAGGAAAAAATTATTGTCTCATTACAGCTTTCAAAACTTTCCAAGTTGTGGGTTGGTTATTAATGTTTTTCTTACTATGTACACTCCATCAAACAGAAGCAAAACCAGTAAATGCTCTAGTGGTAGCTCGTACTCTCTCAAGTTCAGAAAAATCATGGTGACTAAAAACTTCTTCTAATTCAACCTCCCAAGCTAGATAAATAGCAGGATTAAATCTACCCTCAAATGATGGTAAAGAGATAACCTGATCATATGCTTGTGTGTGTTGTTCCAACTCTCGTGATGGTGAAGATGTGTCCGTCATCCAAGAACTTCTATCTTGGGAACTTGTCATGATTAGTAGAAACAAGAAACAAAATTTGAGAATAATGCTCCTATGAACTACTAGGATGTGGTTGTAAAGTGCTCACAGTAAAGCAAATATCAATATCTTACAAGTTCTTACCATGCGGCAGGTGGTGACAAGCAACCAGCGGTGTCAAGTAACTCTGAAGATTGTGTAAAGCGATTGCCAGGGGAACATACGTATACACGGTGTAGAAATATGTGGAGCTGGGTTGGCTATATATGGTAGCAAAAAATTAGCAATAATCAATTCAAATATGCAATGTTGAATAAACGCCCAACGACGGTACTGTACTGGTCCTAGGTTAGACCGGACTAAAGACGCGAGCCTAGAACACTAATGAGGTCACGGCGTAGCACAACTAGCATCAATGAAGGATACTAAGTAGCTCTTGACAGCAAGATATAAGTGAAGATCACAATGGCAGTGAAGATAATGATGAAAAATAACTGCCAAGCAGGATATACAACAACTCTCTCTCCAACTGTCCTCTTGAAAAGTTTGAGCCAATTTTCTGATAAATTCTTTCAAAGAATGCTACTAACTCAAGCTTTCCAATGCAAAAACAACCACTGAATTCCGAGTTGATATGAGGAGTCAAAAAATTCTAAAACCTGCTTGAAAAACTGGAATAAGTTGTGTCCGCAAACTTCGGAGGGCAAAAAGACCTATTTAGAAGCCGATTTTGAGGTGTCAAATATTGAACTAGCTTCTGAAACTATTTAGATGCAGCTCGTCGCTAGCTTTCATTTGAGTACTCGCGGAGCCAAAATAGACTTCGTATGAGAAAGTTATGCCTGTTTTACTGAACAGTGCACAAAACAGATTCCAATCCGAATTCAGCTACGAGATTGAGTCTAGATAGATCCGAATTTTGTTTTTTTTTTCTCTCTTTTTTTTCCTCGCACTTTTTTTTATTTCTCTTTTTTTCTTTCCTTTTTCTCTCTTTTTTTTGTCTATCTTTTTTTCTCTCTCTCTTTCCAAAACAAACTAGATAAGATGCAGATTGGAGTAAGCGAAGATGTGAACGATCTCAATTATGATTACGACAATGAACGGTGGGTAGCACATGGTGGAAATTGATGGATGGGTGGTGGACAGCGGAAGGGATGCAGCGGCGGGGTGACTAATGTGAACAGAACTCAAAACTCTAAAGGACTAGACACTAAGACCAGCAACTCGACACGGCGATGCAACCGATAATTCAATAATGCAAACAATGAAAAGAAAATTGCAAAGGCTTGGACTAGCTAGGACAAAGGAGGAATAGATCTAACTTTTTTTGTGGCTTTTTCTTGGACAATAGGTAAGAAAATAAATCGAATCTAGGGATAACTGGAAATTCTCACCGAGCAACCTGAAAACTGATACCACTTGATAGAGGCGGGGGGTGTCTCGATCTTTCGATGAGATGATAACTATCGATTTGGTGAAGATGACTTTGACGATCCGACTACAAACGTGCACGACGTTGCGCCTTAGCAATCGCTAAACCAACTCCGAGAGGTTATTGACCACGCCGGAGCACAGTCAACCTGACCACGAAGGTCTATTCCTGCAAGCAATCGAAGAACAAGCAAGAATATGATAAAAGCAATCTGAATATTGCGAGTATATATGGAGTATTGATAAAGGTGGGGATCCGTAAGCGGTCTTGGTCTGATCGTTGGACACAAATGAAGTACACGAAGTTGCAATGGCTAACTTTTAACTAAACAAATCCCAAGGAAAAAGCTACTAGATGGATCAACTTATATATGAGCAAGGGGTGGCGGCCAAGGAGGTGGGAGAACGTCCCAAGGCAGCCTAAAACCAACCCTAGGTCGTGCAAGGCTCATGGGCCCAAGTGGAGGTGATGCAACACCTTTGGACTTGTTGTTTGACTCGGATTCTGCTGTAGCGTCTGATTGTTTCGTTGATATCTCAACGCTCTGGACGAATTTGAAGGTGAATCCAATTGGGCTGGAAAGAGCACGAAATCTACTTTCCAACAAAAAAGAATCACCCAATTCGGAGTCCGTATGAAAAAGTTGTTGGTGTTTTGAGTCAGGTATGTATGTGCAGTCTGAATCTGAATCCAGAACATGAGAGACTTGGACTCTATCTTCTCTTGGCCCAAAAGTGATGTGAGAGGACTTTTTGAATAGAACCTAAACTTCTCCTTTTCCCTTTATCTTCATATGTGGATTGTACAAATGTCCCATACACCTGCAATTAGACAAAACACAAAAGTGCGTGAAGTATTTTTGTTCTGAATAACGTAAATAGATTATTGAATAGTTTGCACTAGAAATCACCTGACAAATATGCATGTATGCAATATTTTTGGTCGTATCCAAGGTAGTCATGTCCTCATCAGTGGTTGTGCGAACTTCCTCCATTATGATTGTGGCCTCCATGGGTATATTGAAAAGGTCCTCCCGAGTTCGGGGTAAAACGAGGCTTCTGCTGAGCTCCAGATTGTACTTCCCTTGTCCATACTTCCTCTTGCAGCTGTCAATCTGCTGCTGCTTCCCTTCAATCATGAGAGCTCTATCTACCAACTCCTGGTAGTTGTTAAAAGTTGCCACCATCAACTGCATACTCAACTCATCATTCAGTCCTTCCAGAAGCTTCTCCTGCTTAGTTGCATCTGTAGCAACGACATCTAGGGCATAACATGCTAGCTTACTAAAATCATCCACATACTTGCCAACTGTACATCCTCCTTGGCGCAAGTTGGGAAACTCGCGCTTCTTCATGGCCATAGCTCCTGCTGAAACATGGGCAGTACGGAAAGCCTGCTGAAACTGATCCCATGTGACAGTGTCGATGGGGTAAGTGGCTGTGAAATTCTCCCACCATGATGTTGCGGGTCCATCAAGCTGATGTGCGGCAAAACGCACCCTCTCCGCATCAGTGCATCCTGCAGTGGTCAACTCCCTTCCAATCTTGCAGAGCCAATCATCTGCAACTATCGGCTCGGTGCTACTAGAGAACACCGGCGGATTAAGCCACAAGAAACGGGCTAAGTGGTCAACAGGTGGTGGTGGTGGTGGGTTTTTGTTGTTGTTGTTCCCCTGATTCTGATTCTGGACTAGTATCTGCATCAATGCATTCTGTTGCTGGATCAACTGAGTGAGCTCCGATGGGGAAGCAAATCCATTGTCACGTCTCGGAGGCATCTGAGAGTTTAGAAAAGATGAGAAAATAGAATAGAATGAGGTCTAGAGAGAAAACACTACCCATATGCACATGAGATAAACACAAACATATCACTTCAATCAATTCAAACAAGGGCAAACAACGGTCTAACTATCATTACAAAAGTGCTTGGACTATACTCCCTCCATTCCTCAATATAAGGTGTATTATTTTTCTAAAAAGTCAAACTTCTCTAAGTTTGACCAAGTTTATAGACAAAAATATCAATATCTAGAATACCAAATCATTATCACTAGATTCATCATGAACTTTTACATTTTATATATTTAGTATTATAAATCTTTATATATTTCGCTATAAAGTTGGTCAAACATAGGTAACAATTGACTTTTTGAAAAACTAATACACCTTATATTTAAGAACGGAGGGAGTACTATATACATGGGGGAATACTACTACTGTCATGGTGGTCGACTAGAAAAATTGATCGGTCGAAGACTCCATAATATCTGCTCCAGCTTCATCAACAAAGTCATCATCACTATCGTCGGGGTCCGAGTCGGTGTCGTCGATGATGATGTAGTTCTCCGGGTAAGTGGAATCGTCGTCATCTCCTCTTGGCGCGGGGTATCCCATAAATACTTTTAGCTTCTTCTTCAGATCATCATTTTTCTCCACGAGTATCGGTCATTTCCTCCTCATATCCATCGTGTGTAGACTTTAGTTCTTCCTTCAGCTCGATGATCTTGGTCATTGCCTTCTTCAGATCTATCATGCCTGCGCATATCTGGTTCTCCTGGCGACGAATGTGCTGGTTTAACTCCTGGATGAAAGCTGCAATAGATCTATCCTTCCTGGTGCTGATCATCTCCCATTGCTCATCTCGGCGCCCACAAATCTGATAGATAGTATCCTTGAGATTCTTATGGTAAACTTCTCCAATGCGTCCCATGGTGATGTGGGCTGCCATGCTCTTTTCTAGACTCCAGGTTGGTGCATCAAAGGAAAACTCTATGGGCTCAGTGACTGGCATGAACGTTATTCCTAGAACTTGAACTTGAATCATCCAACGCTCCTCTTCTGGCAAGGTGGCGATGTAGGTCCCGGTGAAGCTTGGTACTCCGATGTTTAGGTATCTAGTGACTTCCTTCAAGTGGCGTCCGAAGGGTGTATCTTCATCCGGTTGAGAGAACTTGTTCCTTGCATCCGCCATCCTAAAGAGTAGAAGAGGGAGAGGAGTTAGAAATGAGAAGAGAGTAGTGGTCTAGGGTTTTAGCTTAGTGGTCGTGTCCTACAGTCAGCGTGTGCTCTGATACCATCTTGTAGCGACCAGACCTCAAACAGTCTGATCTCTGTGCATCAGTGTCATCCCTGGATCGGTAATGCTGACACGCACAGTAATTGAAGGATTTATAACAGAGTAGCAATCACACACTTATTACATCGAATGTCTCAAAAGAGAACTTATTACAATAAATATGGCTTAAGGCCATCTAAATACGATAACAGTGGTAGGCTTGGAAGATAAAGCGAGTCCATCAACTCCAACGGCATCACTGAGTGAAAGATCATGACCTAAGGCACCTTACTCGTCGTCTGAAAAGTCTGCAACATGAACGTTGCAGCCTAAAAAACGGGTCACCACATGGAATATGCTGGCAATGTAACACATAGAGAGTGATGAACAGAATGATGTTATCACTACATGCATATATGGCTGGTGGAAAGCTCTATGGTTACAGTTTTGCATAAAGCCATTTTTTTCCTATAACAAAGGATTAAATTTTATTTAACTATCATGGTGGTTGTTAAACATTGAGAAGGTTCATCCAACTCAATCCCAATTAAGCATCATCATTAAACCCAACAAATTAAATTAAGTAACATGATGAGATTCACATGATAATCCAAGTACTAGATACTCAAAACGTCCATAACCGGGGACACGACTAACCATGATTAGTTTATACACTCTGCAGAGGTTTGCGCACTTTTCCCTGCAAGACTCGATCTCCTCCGTTGGATTTCTCACACTACAAGTTGTTTGAGAAACAGATGACCGAGACACAGTCTTTCAGAAACGTTAGCACCTTACGATGGGTAGACAGTACCACCTACATCCCCTACATCTGCTAGTCTACCACTCTAAGAGTTCACATGACTTCATCAACTATGCTAGAGCCCATAGTAGATTGCGGCTACACACAAAAGTTTCTAGCATGAAAAATCTCATGATCCCTTTGAACCTGGGTGGCAGTCCATAGGAGAATCACACGGTGCCCCGGGATTTCCAAAAATACAGGCAACACTGGGTTCCCCAGGTGCCTCAATCCACCCAGATGTGAATTAAAGTTGCCACCTTAAGTTGAACCATTAATTAACAATCTCACATCTATCATGGATACACTCATCCAATCCACGTCTACAAGCATAGGGTAGCAATATAATTAAACGTAGAATTAACTCCCAAAGGTTTGAAAACAAAGGACAATAGGTACTACCTCATCTACTTCCCAAAGCCCATATATTAATCAGATCCTAACCATGCAATTGTTTGGGGATTGATCTAATGCAATAAACTGGGTAGTAAAGAGGTATGATCAAAGTGTTACCTGTCTTGCTGATGATCCGTGAAACCTAGAGACTCGTAGTAGCACGCTGCGCACTCCGGGTACTCTATCGCAAACAAACAAGCATACAATAAGCACTCATCTAATGCACGGGTAAAACTCAAATAAGAGATCTAACCAGAAAGTTCAACTTAAGAACTCCGGTTTGCAAAAAAAAATCAAATCAAACGAAGCAATGAAACTCAAACGGCGAAAGAAACAAGCTTCGTTTACTAATCTGAACCTATGTCAAATTTTACAGTAGCAAAAACTTATTTAAGTTGATTAAACAGAAAGAGAGTTTCGAGATGAAACTCCAGGCGCTTGAATCGCCTGATTCCGATAAACGAGCGAAAAGTTATACTAAAACAAAAATCAGGGCAGAAATCGCGATCGAAAATAATCGCGGAAAACCCTGGAAAAAGAAAAACTGACGAACAGGCTAATGAACGAACGTTCGCTGTCTGCGACTAAATGGTGAAAACATTCGTTAAAATGAACGTACAGACGAACGTCCGCTAAATAAACTAAGTCGAGAAAAACCAACGAACTGATCTAAAAAAAATAAACCACGGAGAAAACCGCCGGCGGCGGCAAGGCGGGCTCCGGCGGGGCGGGACGGGCGTTGGCGGCGGCGACTCCGCGGGGAGGCGGGGTCAGCGGCTAGCGGATCCCGCTGCGGCGGCGGCGGCGGCGGGGTCGGCTGGGGCGGGGCTAGGGTTTGGGGGCGGCTCGGGCCTTCGCTTAAAAAGGCCGGCCGGGCAAAGTCCTAGTCGGGCACGGCCCGGCTAGGTCGGTTGACTTTAAAAAAAATCGACGTGCAAAAAAAGAAAGAAAAGAAATACTAAACGGACTATAAAAATCCTGAAATAAATTTTCCCCGTCCTTTAAAAATAAGCCGGACAAGATGAACATTTATTTGGGCCTAAAATGCAATTTTGAAATGCATATTTTTCCTAATTCAAATAAAATAGTGATAAACTCCGAAATAAAATCTTATTTGATTTTATTATTAAATCTCTAATATTTCTTTATTTTGAGAAAGTCATTTTATTCCCTCCCTTTGATTTTTTTTTATAAAAGAAATATACGAAGATAAAATAATTAAAATCAAAAGGTCCTCTTTTCAAAATTTGAGAAAAACTCAAATATGAAAATAACGAAATCTCAAACTCTCTCTGTGGGTCCTTGAGTTGCGTAGAATTTTTAGGATCAAGCCAAAATGCAATAAAAATATGATATGCAAAGATGATCTAATGTATAACATTTCAAATTGAAAATTTGGGATGTTACATTAACATTGTCATCTTACTGTATATTTTTTGTTTTATTATATTGTTGTGGCAAAAAGAATTATAAGAATACCCGGAAGCAAATTCCTAGCTCCGGCACTGAACCAGTCTCGGTCCACCACTCCACCAACGTAACAGTGTTGTTCGGGCTAGCAACACTCAGACTTAGAGCAAAGATATGCCCGAGTGTGATGTGTTAATGATTCAGGGGCCCTTTCTGAAATCAGATCAAGTGTGATGTGTTGTACTGGCTAAAAGGCCGACGCTAGGTGTTTTGTGTCAAAGTTCGTTGCAGATGGCATTATGGCAACTACCCCTGAACTTTGTGTTATTCCCTCTTCTTCTGTTTATGATCACACGGTTCTCATGCATGGTTAGAAAAAGAAAAGAAAAAATTATCACCATCGATAAAGGAGACGAGCAGCGAGCGGGACGCCACGCCAGGTCCACGGGCGACCAGGGTCAGAGCGACGCTGACTGCCTATTGGTCGCCGCATGTTTACTTTGCTGGCTTCGTCCAACTGTAGTGTAGGCTGATGTTTCTGATCCCACCCAACGTTATGTTCGTCACACCTGCTTACATGCAGAGTCTATCATTTGCTCAATTCACAAACGAAACAAATAAAATGTACTAGTACAGTTTACATTTGCAAAACGAAAGAAAAGTTTCATTAACGTTATTTGGCAACACAATGCGCGTTTCACTATGTAGTTGTGATTCTGTTGACTTGTCTCTCCACGTATACAGTATGTCAAGAAAATTACATAAATGGCCCAAAAGGGAAACTGTAATAATAAAGAATCCAAGGAATAAATGAAGCCGCCTGTTACATTCTCATCTCGAGGTCAGGGGTAACAGATTTCCTCTTCAATCTGTGTTCTGTTCGAACCTCGTGTTGCTCACCTGTATCACCTTCATCTTCACCGTCGGGGTCTTTTGGACCTAAGTTCAGATTTAGATCAGTTCCACCAACGAAATTTCCAGAATCTCGAACCTCATCTGATGCCTGAAACAGGAAAGTGTATATGCTCAATTCTCGATTCTTTTCTCTCTTAATAGAGGACTTCAAATATGAAAAACAAGCACACGAAATCATGTTTGCATGCAACCTATGGAAAGAGTACGATGGAAAATAGTCCTAGTTTTTTCCAGATGGATTGGGAAAATGGGATCTTATCTTGTTCTACTCTTACAAAGGTCTAGTTGATGGCAGTCCATTCACCCTCAGAAATAATTACCTATTAAGTCGTCAATAAATTAACTAGTATCAGAATTATTCAATGTACTAAACATATGTATCACGATCTTCGGACTGATCAACATTTTGAGATATTTTCTCATATTTGCAAAAGAGACTAAGATGACATACACATTTAACCAACCCATGCAATAAAAAACTCCTATAGAATACACGAGCATTTAACTTCTGTAGCAACACACAAGTATTTAGCTAGTTACCAAGAAAAGTATGTTGAGAAGAGCGGGACTACGACATTTACATATATTATCAGGTATATCACAAAGTTGATTAGTAGAGACCAAAACAAAGAAATTTTACAGAAACTTCATATCAATATTCCTCGAAAATGGCGTGGTATGGGCGTATGGCTGTGAGCTCATTCAGCCGCTGTGTTGATCCACACGAGCGACACGGATGGCGAACTATAACGCCACCGGACCACCTCTACCCCTCACCGCCACCAAGACGCACGCACGGGCTCACTTGGCCACCATGTTGCTCCACACGAACAACACGGGTAGCAAACTGTAGCCCCCGCCAGAGCACCTCATCCTTCGCCACCTCCTCTCCCCCTCGCCGCCACCAGGACGCGCTGCCGGGCAAAGCCGTGTTGCTTCACATAAACAAACACGGGTGGTGAACTCCAGCACCCCCCCCCCCCCCCCCCCCCCCCGACCGCCTCACCCTTCACCGCCACCGGGCAAAGCCGTGTTGCCTCCACACAAACAGACACGCGTGGCGAACTCTAGCCCACCTCACCCTTCGCCACCTCTCACCCCTTGCGGCCATGGCGGTGCTTCTATTTTGTTTGCGATTGCGGTTGTCTGCTGGCTGGCTTGTGCAGGGGCCGGTGCAGAAATGGTCACGCAGCGGCAGCACGTAGCCCTCGATGCGCCTCGGCGGGCGTGTCGTCATCGCTTGGGAGTGCGGCGCCTGGCTCACTGGCTGTAGCTGGTGCGCTGGAGCGGTGGTGCGTGGAGGCCAGGATGCAGCTGTTGGCGAGCTCGGTGCGCAGATCCGGCGTTGGCTCGTCTTCGTGCGCGGTGATGGCCGAGGTTGGGACGCGCATTCCCGGCGGGAGTGCTCCTTGGCAGCTCTCTGGCCATGGCTTGGTATGCTCTGGCTAGGTTGGGTGAGTGATTAGGAGGAGTTGCTCCTTACCCGACCGGCAGGACGCATGGATGCCATGGCAGCAGCCCCGGGATGTTGCTGCATACGCTTCACGGACATCTTGTGGTGATTCGTTGCAGCGACGGTGAGCTGCGAATCGAGACAGCGGCACGACGACGATGAGCTGTGGGTCGGAATGGTGGCGCAGCGGCGCTCATTCTTGGGGTTGGTTTAGGGAGCCATGGAAGGTTGTGGTGCTCAGGTGGTCTGGCGGCCGTGGTGGTGGTTGATGGTGGTGTCGAGTTGACTTGATGCAGTGTCATAGGGCATGGTGAACTGCTAGTGAATGCCAGAGCACCGATCTCAGTCGATGCCGGGAAGGACGGCATCCTAGGACGTTGTTCTCCTTGTTGGAGACATCGTCATGGAGCCCCTTCACCTACCTAGGCATTTGCATCTCGAGCTCTCCACGTGAAAGCCTAAGCTTCGGCTTTGGCCGGAGCGGGTGACGACGTTGTTCTTGTCGGTTTTTCCCTTGGGGGCGTCAACTTGGAGATCCGGTTTGGTGTAACGCGTTGGCGGTTGGTGTCGTCCCGCACCTTCGTCATCAGCTAGGCGGGTGCTTGCCTCAAGGCCGACGTGGAAGCCAGAGCGACGGCTCCGGAGGACGTATTTGTGCTGCTTGGCGTCGAGTCTAATGACTTAGGTGGCAGAGTCATCGGCATCATACACGGCGTTGGGTCCAGTGTGGAAGTCCATGCGGCAGTTGCGAAGTACGCCTTTGCATTGCTGGGTGTCGAATCTAGTCACTTGGGTGGCAGAGTCGTCGGCTTAACTGATACACAACCTTAGGACCGGCGTTTGTGCATTGCTGAGGTTTGTAAGCCGGAGCGGCGGCCCCGGGTCATCTGGTAGGGTGTAGACTCTGGTCACTTGGGTGACGGAGTCCTTGCCTCGCTTGGAATGCAACCTCGGGGCTAGTGTGGCATAGATTGTATCGGTTTCAGCCAATTTTCTTTATTAACTGGTCGATTCTCTTCTTCTATATGAAAAAGGCAGAGCTCATCCTGGCTTCTCAAAATAAAATATTCCTGGAAAATTATTTCCCAATGAACAAGGTTATTTTTATATAGTTATAACGTAGACCGAGTAGTACACATGACAATAGTGTAAATATGTCAGTACATCCATTGTTTACAAGCTGGTAAAGCGACCTAAGGTGAGCACCACCCGCTCCGACGCCTAAGCGCCGAAAGCGGGCATATTTCTAAGGCGCTGCCAGGGCGCCTTATCGCTCAAGCGATGCTTAAGAGTCTAAAGCAGAACGCCTTATAAACAATGAATATATCTTAAAATAACATCCGGACAAGCTAGAGGTTTAAACTTTTTTTTTTATTTTTAGAAAAGTGGTATGGTTTGGTGAACCACAGCTACCAAGGCATAAGATACATGAAGCGTGACGCTATTACCAACTATCTGCACAAAATAATGTAGCGCTCCTCGTGAGAGCGCACATGAATCATGATTGGATGCTAAATGATGAAATATTTCAAATAGTAAAGTGTTGGATGCTTTGCCGGGCAAAACTATTTGAGTCCTTATATAATAGCATATAATGTTTATATGAATCAAGAAAATGAAATTCAAAGAAGAGCAATGTTGTCACTTATTGTTGTAAAATGACATGAGATGCCACGTGTTGTCTAATGGTTGAATTTTAGTGAATTAATGAAGATAACCATTGATAACCATCACAAACTAGTTATACAACTAACTAAGTCCGATTTTACCTGGGACTCATCCATAAGTATATCATCCATATTAGTTTTCCCAATAGACTGCTCAGTTTCCGTAGATGAAGGTTCTCCATCATTAGCCTTGTTCTCATCATCAGATTTGGCAGATTCTTGCCTTTGATCTTGAACTACAGAAACCTGTAGGGTGGATAGACTCAGTACATGCCAACGACAAGGTATCAGGAAAATAAAGAGTAGAATACCAGAGTTTCAGAGGTAAATATTGTAACCAACAGTGATCCAATTTGTAAGTACAAGCATATGATGGAAAGGCGACAAGACAAGCGAATACAGATATACAATGAGCATTTACTTCTACATGAAGTTAATGTGTCCAAAGCTGAACTCGATAAAGGTGTCCATGACCCATGATAACTTGAAGATTATCAATAATATTTGAACTAAGCTAAACCAATGATAGTAGGGCGTTTCAATACTGGTGTTAAATTATCAAAGAAACTTGCTGATGATTCACCAAGAAACAACTAAGGTGCTATAGCTCAAAAGTTAGTACTCCCTCCGTCCGGAAATACTTGTCATCAAAATGAATAAAATGAGATGTATCTAGACGTATTTTAGTTCTAGATACGTCCCTTTTTATCGATTTTGATGACAAGTATTTTCGGACGGAGGGAGTATAAACTACAGTTTGAGAGCAGCGGATTATACTATATGCTTATGAACAACTAACACTTGTAGGAATAACTAACACTACAGGTTTAGCACTATGGAAAACACCACAGCTGTACAATTATCCAACTCGCAAACAAACAAAACAATCCTCTATATTTGCAGATCGATCCGACCATATGGTCTCATTTTGTTGCATATCCCATAATTCTCTTAACATAAGAGGTCAATTAGTACTTAAAGAGTTCAATTCAACCGAGATGAAAAAAATTACTTAACCAAAAGAAGCTAAAGATACATCCTGGCACCAAATCAAACCCATCGTACCACCAGAAAGTGACGACACCAAATAAGTACATGAGAATCCTCACCGGCACGTACAGCCGCCTTCTCGTGGCCGTCTTCGCCGGTGCCGTCTGCTCCTCATCTCGTTCGTTGGCGCCGTTCAGCGGGGTCCACTTGAACAGGATGAGGTTATTTCCACGAGATCCAGTCCCGGTGGAGGAGGCCGCGGCGGAGGTGGCCGTGGCCGTGGCGGCGGAGATGGTGACCCATTCCTTCCGCCACTTCCTAACAGGCCCGGTGAACGTCATCGCGGGGCCGTAACGGGCCGACGAGCGCCCTAACCGCGCGCCAACGCCCTCCATGGCAAGGAATTCCTGTGACGGCGGCGGCGGCGGCGGCGGCGGCGGCGGTGTTCTTCTGCCGCGAAGTGGGACCGAGCGCCGCGAATAATTAGGTTCAGGAAAATAATTCGTCGGGATGTAACACGAGGAAGGGGGTGATTTGGCCGATAATTGAGACCGGTTCGCAGCGACCGTGGAATCAGGGCATCTCCAACGCCCAAAACGGAGACCAGAAGCGGCGACGGACACGTCCGTGTCGACGGATGAAAAGTTGTCATCCAGCTTTTTTAGCAGGCATTTTTTTTTACATCAGTACAGACACATGCGCTCATATACACGTGCATACACTCACCCCTACGAAGGTAAATTTGACAAATTTGACCTTTGGACGAAATCAAATCACAGAATGAACTGTCCGTGAAATTATTTCACGCGGCTGACCTTTTTGTGTGACGCCCGACACGAAGGCGTCACACTATATTGTGCAACGCCTCATAGATAGACGCTACATGCCTGACCAACGTTGCATCCCAGACTGCCTAAAAATTGCTAAGTCATTGTGCAGAGCCTAAGAGCTAGGCGCTGCACTGTATAGTGTGGCGCCTAGCTCTCACGCACTGCACTAGTGGTTGCACTACAAAATGAAGCAACCACTAGTGCAACGCCTAGAAGCTGGCGCTCCACTGTATAGTGTGGCGTCTAGCTCTCAGGCGCTGCACGCTGACTTAGTAATTTTCGGATCACACGGGTGCAACGCTGACCAGGCGTGTAGCGCCTATTTGTAAGGCGTTGCACAGTGTAGTGTGGCGCCTTCGTGTCGGACGTCACACAAAAAGGTCAGCCGCGTGAAATAGTTTCACGGGCAGTTCATTCTGTGATTTGATTTCGTCCATAGGTTAAATTTGTCAATTTTACCCTTGGACGCACACACGCACACCCTACCCCTATGAGCACCTCCGAGAGACTGAGCCGGCATATCATCTTGAGATTTACGGAGTCACCGTAGGCGCCTCGTAGTCGACGGAAACATCTCCTTCCACTGAAAGCGCATCGTCGGAAATCCTGAAATAAATCCAGGAATAATGTGAGCACCAGGATTTGAACCCTGATGGGTTGGGGATACCACTGTCCACCTAACCATCTCAACCACAGGTTGGTTCGCTTTTTAGCATGCATCTAGGGAGTAGGCTGTTGTGACATGTCCTAGTAATTGTGACATGTTAGTGAAGTTTAATTTACCTTGCATTATATACTTCAGTATGGTCCAAATAATGGGTATTTCTGCAAATCTATTGTGTTCCCATGCTTGGGCGGTTGGAAAAAACTTAATATTTTGATCATGCAAAAAATAAAGGACAAGAAGTGTCCTATACAAAGAAGCAAAAAATGCATCCCCATGGAGGAGAAACCCCCCATGACCTAGACAACTATTTTATCTTAGCTTCTACGTCACTTCAAAACCGAATACGCAAATAGGAGACATGTTGAACATAAAAGCACAAAGTTGCTGCTAGTACAAAGATAGGTGAAACACGAGTACTGAATATAAAGGCATAACATGTTGCCTAGACTGCTGCTATTTTAAAGTTCTAACAAAAACATGTTGCTGCTCTCTCTGATTTTGGTGTGAATTCCATGCTCCAATTGTCTGTGACACGAGGCTTACTTCACCAAAAACCTTCGAGGCACGCTGAGAGAAAAAGTTGCCTGCATTTAATAAACAAAAAAGGAAGAAGAAAAAATTATGATACACACAAAAACAGGCCTATGTAATTATGTTCAAATGCTTCCTTAAAAATAGTGGATGCTATTCTTGTGATTCTAGTGTGCTTGGGTTGGTGTGTTATTTCCTTACCTGTATTTATTGTGCTACTTGCTTGTGTCATCAAGCTAACTTGCTTCATTTTTCTGATTGAAATCACAGGTTGAAGGTGAGTGACCTGAAATGAGGAACAGATGCAAATAATGATGATTGTCGGTGTCAAAACCGGCGGATCTCGGATAGGGGGTCTCGAACTGTGCGTCTAGGCAGATGGTAACAAGAGACGAGGGACACGATGTTTTTACCCAGGTTCGGGCCCTCTCGATGGAGGTAAAACCCTACTCCTGCTTGATTAATATTGATGATATGGGTAGTACAAGAGTAGATCTACCACGAGATCAGAGAGGCTAAACCCTAGAAGCTAGCCTATGGTATGATTGTTGTTCGTCCTGTCGGATTTAGGGTTCCGGCAGACCCTTGAGGTTCGAACACTGGGGTGCGCGCGGAGGTTTCGCCTCCTACCTACCTGTTCCTCGCCGAATCGCTAGGATCTAAACTATGAGAAGAACAACACAAGAGACACAGGGTTTATACTGGTTCAGGCCACCATTGTGGTGTAATACCCTACTCCAGTGTGTGGCGTGGTGGATTGCCTCTTGGACTGATGATGAACAATACAAGGAAGAACAGCATCGCGAGCGTCTGTTCTTGTGGTGTGTTGTCCCTTTGGAGGGGTTAATTCTAGATGCCTATCTTCTCTCCAGATTCCTGTCCAGATTCCTCTGCCCTGTGGGTGGCTAGTCCTATTTATAGGCGAAGGCCCTGGGCCTCTTCCAAAATATTGAGCGGGAAGGGCGCCAACAATTGGCCATTTTGAAGGGGAATATCTAGTACACTTATCCTGACTAAAGTTGGTCCTCGCCTGTCAAAGGCTCTGCTGGTGACGCCAACTTGGGCTCCACGATGACCTCCATCCTGCCGTTGGACTGGTCTTGGTCTTGTTGCACCGAAATGGATGCCTTTGCTTGATGCTCTCGCCTGCGCTTGCTCCCCTTGCACCAAAGAGGAAAGAAGGACACTGCGCGGGCTGGCGCCCGGCCGGCGCCCTCGGTCGTCATGGCTTGCGTCATGGGCACCTCGCGAGGTACCCCACCTTGAACTCTCCGCCTCCTCGTGAGCTAGCCTGACGAGGCCGTGCCTGAGGAAGCTCCTTGTCGTCCGCCCTGCGAGGCTTAGCCCCTCGCGAGGGTCTTGAGCTTGTGTTGATGAAGATGGGCCGTGCTGGGCCCCCTTTGAGCCACACCGCAGGCCACAGGCAGGCAAGTCTGGGGACCCCCATTCCTAGAACGCCGACAATAGCCCCCGGGCCCAAGGCGCGCCCGGACTTGGCCGAGCAGAGAGGCGAAAGGGCAAGTGTGAAGCGTCGCAGGCCCTAACAGCCTGCGGCCTTGGGCGCCGCGCGGCGGTTGATTGGACGTGGGCGCCTCCACTTCCCCACGACGCCTCGGCAACTGCACGGATTCGACAAGTCCCTGCATGCGAAACGAGTCATGACTACCTTCGGTCGTGGAGGCCGACGGTTGGCTTCCCTTGGTTATAAGTACGGAACGGCGTGAGCCATCCCAGTCAACCTTCCTCTGCTATTCCTCCTCTTCTTCATCTTCGCCATCGCTCCATCTCGCGCTGATGGTGCCCATCCGCCGGTTCTCCACAGGAGAGAAGGGAAAGGCCCCCCGAGAGGGTCCTGACCCGCTTCCGCCGAAGAAGCGGTTGGTCCTCCGCCGCCGAGATGAGGGCGTGCGGCAGGAGGTGTCGAGGCCTTGGTGCGAGCGGCCGCCGCCAGGGTTCCCGCTGCCTTTGTACGCCCACCATGGGGGCCCTGCAGGAGCTGGTGTCGAGCGCCATGGACGACGCCACCGTCGGCGCCGGCGAGTCACGGCGGTGCGCGTTGTCCCTCCTGGAGTCCACGCCGAGGGCTCCTCCCGAGAGTTTGTGCTCCACGCCGCCATGCCTCCTCTATCTTGGATTCGCCTTCCTCCTTCCTTCGCCTTCGAGATTCCGCCGAGGGGGCCTTTCAGGCTTTGGCTGCAGTATGCCGATTGCCAGACTCCTGCGACCGATGCGGATGTCGAGGTCATCGCCCCAGGTAAGGTCTTCATGACCCGGGGCTGGGGCGAGATCGCCCGGGTTTGCAGGGCGAGGGGCGCCCTCGTGATCCACCTGGAGTTTGATGGCGCTTCCGTGATGCTCTTCAAGGTCTTCGACGAAGAAGGGCGCCGGCTGGAGTGCTGTCCCAGAGGCAGCTGCAGAAGCTCTGGAGCGGCTGGGACCAGGCCTGCTGTCGCACGCTCCTCCAGCAGCTCCTCAAGCGGCGGGGGTGCCGGAGGATCCAGCGACTCCGCCGAGCTCTTCGCAACTCCTGAGACAAGCGATGACAGCTACGAGCCCCCGAGCCTGCATCGGTCTCGGAGCAGGACGGCCCGTTAGGCCGCCGCCGTCCCTGATCTGGATGAGGCTGGTGCCAAGCCTCACGCGGCCCACTGTTGATGATGGCGCCCGCCGCTGTGGTTCCTGTAGTTAGGACTCCTTAGGATACGCGTCTTTTGTCCCTGCGAGGAGTCAAGAACACACCCCGTGGGGGCTTGTAAGGTGTATGTAGCTCCTTTTGTCAATATGATCCTCATTATGAAGTAGTGCGAAATGGTTATTCCGTCTTAGCTTAGTTTCTTCCTGTCAGACCTCGTGAGGGCTTGGTGCTCTGCGCCGACAGGTCCCAGTCCCAAGGCGGCTTCAGCCGTCGCTGGTATGCCAGGTCACAATGTCGTGGTCAAGGCCAGGAGGTGAGTGGCCCGAGGCCCGGTAAGAGCCCCTGAGTCGCGATGCTCAGGAGGTCCCCCTTGACGCTCAAGCAGCCATCATTCGTTGAGAAAGGAGAGCGACGTTGCTAAGACGGAATTGTATTAAGTGCGGGGATGGTGCTGCGATAGCTAGTGTTCCCGGAGAGTGACTTATCTCGAGGGCCAGGAACGCTTCCTGGTGCGGCGCTAAGTCCGTGCCTTGGCCGTTGGAGGGTTGTTTGGCGAGGTCATCACGTGCTTCTCTCCTCTCGCCCTCGCTCCCCTTTCTGCTCTACGTCCTTGGGTCCCGGCCCTCGAGCGAGTCTCAGCCGTCGCTGGTATGCCAGGTCGCGATGCCATGGACATGGCCAGAGGGTGAGGGCTGGAGAACCAGTAGGATCCCTGAGTCGCGATGCTCAGGCACCCCCCTTTAACGTGCAAGTGGTTTGCGTGGACAAGGATGAAGAAGACACTATGAGGGCCTCGCATGACGATGCTCCTGGGGGAACCCTGCAGGCTCATCACAGAAGAAACAAGAGTTCGTCGCGATAAATGACGGTTAGCCGTTAGTTGCCTTGGAGAGGCGGCGAGGCACAAAAGGCCTGGCGAGGTGTGCTGGTTCACCCATGATCCAGCTCGGGACTCACGGGGCCCCACCCCAAGGCGGGTTGCGCCTGGCTCTGGGCCTTATCTTGGAGTGTGTTCCTGCAAATTTGGCTAGATGCCGATGCTCTACGTCCTCGGGTCCCGGCTCTCGGGCTGGTCTCAACCGTCGTTGGCATGCCGGGGCACGATGTCGTGGGCAGGCCAGAGGGTGAGGACCGGAGAGCCGGCAGGAGCCCTGAGTCGCGATGCTCAGGCACCCCCCCTTTAATGCACAAGATTGGTTAGATGTTGAAACTCTACGTCCTCGGGTCCCGGCTCTCGGGCTGGTCTCAGCCGTCGCTGGCATGCGGGGGCGCGATGCCGTGGACAGGCCAGAGGGTGAGGGCTGGAGAGCCGGTAGTAGCCCTGAGTCGCGATGCTCAGGCAGCCCCCTTTAACGCGCAAGCTTGCGACATCCAAGAAGGAAAAGGTACCATGAACAGGCACCAAACAACAAGCATGACGGGTCGAAAACATGGCCCTAAGATAAATGCAAGAGGGATACATGCCACTGGGTCTGACCCGAGCGGCTTGGGGATAATGCAGCCCGAGGGGCGCCCCCAGCAGAGTGAGCTAAGAACATGAAATAAAAGAGATACATGCCACAGGGATGGACCCACGCGGCTTGGGAATAATGCAGCCCTGAGGGTGCTCCCAGCTGGGAATGAAACTAGAAAGATGTCACCTGATGATGCTGAAGACGAAGGGGTGTTGATGCAGCAGACTCGGTGGGCTGCGGGGGCAGATCCTCACGAGCCCCCAGGCCCTGGGGCCTCAGGAGGCTCCGGAGGCGCTAGTGGCTTCTCACGGACCGTCTCCATCTCCAACAGGGCTGCGGAACGCCTGACCTCTTGAGCCTCCAGGATGGCCCTCATGATGCGCTGGTACGCAGCAGCTGCGTTCGGCGATCCATAAGGCATGCGAACGTAGCTGTGAGGTGGACCCTCGCAGCGTCCCACTCGCGAAGGCCAGAGGCGCTCCTGAGACGCGGCTTGGTTGAGCCCTGATATGTCGATGCAGACGCGCAACCCACCATCCTCGCCTGGATGGGGGGCCACAGCAGGTAAGCGGCGGCTGCCTCTCATGACCCTTGACTCCTGTAGCTCCTGAATGGCCTTGCCGACGAACTCCTGAGGGTTTGGCCCTCTTTGCCTTGCTCCTTCTTGATGGAAACGTGCTTCGAAACACGCCTCCATGTGGTGCCCAAGCGCCTCCCTCGTGACCTTGGCGAGGTCGACGGCCCTCCAGGGGAGAGCCCCCGAGCCCTGCCTGAGGAGGGCGCCGGGCGCGCTTCCCTATGCGATGGAAGGAGGTTCCCCCCGAGCAGGCGCGGGCCTAGAGGGTCCTGCCTCCTGAGGGGCCGGGCCGGTCGATGTCTTCTTCTTCTTGGGGGCGGCCTCGGGAAGCCTCCTGCTTCCGCGATCCGGGTCTTCGAGTGATGCGGCCTGAAAGGCTCTCTCCAGGGAGAAAACTGCGTCTCTCTCTTCGCAGGGCACCGTGATGACTCCACCACTTCCTGGCATCTTGAGGACGTTGTAGCCATGGTGTGTTACGACCATGAACTTGGCCAGCGCTGGGTACCCGAGGATGGCGTTGTACGGCAGGCGAATGTGGGCGACGTCGAAGTCGATGAGCTCGGTGCGGTAGTTGTCGCGTGCCGCGAAGGTGACAGGGAGGCGGACCTGCCCAATCGGGACCGTGGAGCCGTCGGTGACTCCAGAGAAAGGCTTGGTTGGCTGAAGCTGACTGTAGGATACTTGGAGATTGTTGAATGTTTCCACGGACAGGAGTTGAGTCCTGCTCCGCCATCGATGAGGGTCCTGGTGACTAGCACGTTGCTGATGATTGGGGAACAAAGCATCGGGAGGACTCCGGCTGTGGCCACGCACTTGAGCTGATCCGCTGAGCTGAACGTGATGGCACACGCCGACCACCTGAGAGGGCGCGTGGCCTCGAGCTTGGGGAGGACTGCATTCACTTCTCGGGCGAACTGCTTGAAGATGCGCTGAGAGGCTGGGGCTTGGGCTCCTCCTAGGATGCAGGCGATCGCACGTGGTTCCTGGAAGCCCCCAGCCCCTTCGTCCTGATGACGGTCCTCATTTCTCCTTGGCTGCGGCGGTAGCGGAGGGAGGCCTGCGTTACCTTGCGGGCGATCCTCGCGAGGCTGATCCCTCCAGCCTCCCTCGCGAGGCGGGTCCTGCCAGCGATCCTCGCGAGGTTGGTCGCGCCACCCTTGACGTGGGCCGCGGTCTTCCCAGTGTCCTGCGTTCCTTCCTCCTCCTCGTCCGTAGCCCCGGTCGCTGCGGTCGGGACGCCGGCCAGTCCGTCCTTCATGCACGGCTCGGAGCTCTTGGCATTCATTGGTGTTATGGGTGTGGAGGTCGTGGTACACGCAGTACCGACTCCCCTTGGAGGATTCGGGCTGATCTCTGCCCCGCTTGGTGTCTGGTTCTGCCGCGAGCACGGCAGCCCCCTTGCGCTTCACGTCCTTGGCCTTGGGCTTCCTCTCTTCAGGGTCTGCGGCAGGCAATTCGAGGAGGGAGAGACGCCCTTCCTCAGCCCTGGTGCACTTGGTCGCCAGGTTGAACAACTCCAAGGATGTGCATAGATCTTCATGCATTGCGAGCTCCTCCTTCATTTTGACGTCACGCACGCCGTCAGAGAAGGCTGAGATGATGGCCTCCTCGGTCACCTTGGGAATCTTGAGGCACGCGTTGTTGAAGCACTGGATGTACTTCTGCAGGGTTTCCCCTGGTTGCTACTTGATGCGGCGCATGTCGCTCACGGCGGGTGGCCGGTCGCGGGTACCTTGGAAGTTGGCGATGAAACGGGTGCACATCTCGTCCCAGGAGGAGATCGTGCCTGGGGCCAGGTTCAGAAGCCAGGTGCGGGCCCCGTCCTTGAGAGCCATGGGAAACCAGTTCTCCATGACCTTCTCATCTCCGTTGGCGGCCTCGATGCCCAGCTCGTAGAGCTGGAGGAACTCTGTAGGGTCTGCCGTGCCGTCGTAGCGAGGAGGCAGGTCTGGCTTGAACTTGCCGGGCCACGCGACGGCGCGTAGCTCGATGGTGAAGGCGCGACAGCCCGCTGTGGCCACAGGAGGCCTTAGAGGACGAAGGGCTCGGTCCTGCGGGTCCCCGTGCACCGCAGCTGGGTGCAGCGCGGGGTCTTGACGTGCTGGAGCAGGAGCGTGGTCGGGACGAGCCGGAGCAGGGAGCGCTCGGGCAGCTTCTCGAGGGCGAGGGACCTCTTGGCAGCTCTGCTCCTGCCGTGCTGGTTCCTGACGGGGCGGGTTCCGCCCAGGGGACGCGCGTCTTGGAGCCAGGGCGCCTTCTTGAGGGGGAGGCGGCTGAGGCGCCCCAGGAGCTTCATTATCCGTGCATGGCGGGGTGCGGTGCAGCGAGAAAGATGGCGCGAGGGAGCCCCCAGCGGCGTGGACGAGTTCGGCGACTCGGTCGAGCCATTCTTCGTAGACGTCATCGACTGGGCGGTAGCGCAGGAGCTCGTTTGCCGCGATGAGCGCAACTCAAGCCTCCATGGCCGCGCGGGGCGCGCGGGACGAAGAACCAGCGGGGGTGAGTGAGGGCGTAGCGGTGCGGCCGTCTCGCCTCATGAACGGGTGCTGGGACGATGCTTGCTGCGTGTTCCCCGCCGGGCCGGTGGCGGCGTTGATGGCAGGGGACAGGGAACGACAGGGGCGCCCGCCGACGGGAGCCGTCTAGGCGACGCGGGAAGCGAGGGCGTCTCGGCGCTCGGCACGAACCCGACGTGCGTCAGACATGGTCGCGATGGTCCGAGAAGAACATGGCGACGGAAGACGAATTCCGGAGCACCCCTACCTGGCGCGCCAAATGTCGGATTTAGGGTTCCGGCAGACCTTTGAGGTTTGAACACTGGGGTGCGCGTGGAGGTTTCGCCTTCTACCTACCTGTTCCTCGCCGAATCGCTGGGATCTAAACTACGAGAAGAACAACACAAGAGACACAGGATTTATACTGGTTCAGGCCACCATTGTGGTGTAATACCCTACTCCAGTGTGTGGCATGGTGGATTGCCTCTTGGGCTGATGATGAACAATACAAGGAAGAACAGCCCCGCGAGCGTCTGTTCTTGTGGTGTGTTGTCCCTTTGGAGGGGTTGATTCTAGATGCCTATCTTCTCTCCAGATTCCTGTCCAGATTCCTCTACCCTGTGGGTGGCTAGTCCTATTTATAGGCGAAGGCCCTGGGCCTCTTCCCAAATATTGAGCGGGAAGGGCGCCAAAAATTGGCCATTTTGAAGGGGAACATCTAGTACACTTATCCTGACTAAAGTTGGTCCTCGCCTGTCAAAGGCTCTAGTGGTGACGCCAACTTGGGCTCCACGGTGATCTCCATCCTGCCGTTGGACTGGTCTT
Organism: Triticum aestivum; assembly: GCF_018294505.1. NCBI lineage: Eukaryota > Viridiplantae > Streptophyta > Magnoliopsida > Poales > Poaceae > Triticum > Triticum aestivum. Next base: position 355,045,382 of record NC_057813.1, on the reverse strand, counting down.
GGTCTTGTTGCACCGAAATGGATGCCTTTGCTTGATGCTCTTGCCTGCGCTTGCTCTCCTTGCACAAAAGAGGAAAGAAGGACACTGCGTAGGCTGGCGCCCGGCCGGCGCCCTCGGTCATCATGGCTTGCGTCATGGGCACCTCGCGAGGTACCCCGCCTTGAACTCTCCGCCTCCTCGTGAGCTAGCCTGACGAGGCCGTGCCTGAGGAAGCTCCTTGTCGTCTGCCCCGCGAGGCTTAGCCCCTCGCGAGGGTCTTGAGCTTGTGTTGATGAAGATGGGCCGTGCTGGGCCCCCTTTGAGCCACGCCGCAGGCCGCAGGTAGGCAAGTCTGGGGACCCCCATTCCCAGAACGCCGACACGTCCTACAAACTAAAACCCTCTGGTTTATATAGACACCGGAGAGGGTTAGGGTTACACAGAGTCGGTTACAATGGGAGGAGATCTACATATCCATATCACCAAGCTTGCCTTCCACGCCAAGGAAAGTCCCATCCGGACACGGGACGAAGTCTTCAATCTTGTATCTTCATAGTCCGGGAGTCCGGCCTAAGGTCATAGTCCGGCCATCCGGACACCCCCTAATCCAGGACTCCCTCAGTAGCCCCTGAACCAGGCTTCAATGATGACAAGTCCGGCGCGCAAATTGTCTTCGGCATTGCAAGGCGGGTTCCTCCTCCGAATACTTCATAGAAGATGTTTGAACACAAGGATAGTGTCCAGCTCTGCAAAATAAGTTCCACATACCACCGTAGAGAGAATAATATTTGTACAAATCTAATTTGCTGACGTACTCCGTAGTGTGACATCATGCCACAGCCAAGCCTTTATTCGAATCGTTTTACTGTCCCACCTCAGCGTGTTTTGCAAGGCGGTTTCCTTGGCACGTCTTGTCAAAGCAGAGATCATGTCCCCTTATTCCGAGATTCTCATCAATACGGGCGTGGCTAACCCAACCGCGCCATTAATCACGGTGCTTGGGAGATAAGCGAGTTTTACTAGGCTGGTGGGGGCACATAGTTTCGGCCGCCCATATAAGGGGATAAGGATCCACCCTTTCCATCTACGCCTTCCTCCTCCTTCGCTTATCCATTCCTGCGCACTCGAGCTCCAGCGCCCAAGTCCGCACTTCCCACCTCGACCTTCTCCAACAATGTCCGGAGCGGGAGGCAGGTAGATCGCCTCCTCCGTCACGGAGAGGCACATCAAAAAGTTGAGGAAGGCCGGATACCTGTCGTACGACATCGCGCACCGGCTCCCAGATGAGGGGCAGCTCATCCCCACCCCCAGGCACCATGAGAGGGTGGTGTTCCTCCCTCATTTCCTCCGCGGACTGGGCTTCCCTCTTCACCCATTTGTCCGGGGGCTCATGTTCTACTACGGCCTGGATTTCCATGATCTGGCCCCGAACTTCATCCTCAACATCTCGGCGTTTGTCGTCGTGTGCGAGGTCTTCCTCTGCATCAAACCCCACTTCGGCTTATGGCTAAAGACCTTCAACGTCAAGCCGAAGGTCGTGGGCGGCCGGCAAGCAGAGTGCGGAGGCGCCATGGTGGGCAAGATGGCCAACGTCACATGGCTCGAGGGCCCCTCTGTGGAAACCATCAAAGGGTGGCAATCGGGGTGTTCTACATTACCGAGCCGCGTGACCCTGAATGGGCAGCGGCCCCCGAATTCCGATCTGGCATCCCCACATGGCTCACCTCACGGAAAGAGACGGGCCTATCGTGGGGTAATTCGGCAGAGGTGACCAGACTCCAAACCTGCGTCAAAGACCTGATCGACAGGAAGGTTAAACTTGTCACCGTAGTCCAGGTCATGCTCTTCCGCCGGATCCTCCCGTGTCAACGACGGGCTTTTAATTTGTGGGAATTCGACCTGGCCCAGCACCAAACTTTGTCCAGGCTCTTCGACACAACGCACGAAGATTCCTGGAAGGTGCTTTTCAAGAGCTCCGAGGTTCATCCTCCCATTACCGAGGATCGCGGATTCTGCGTGAAGCGCCAAGCCAGCGCAGTAAGCTTAGTTTACCCATTATAGGGTACTTGTTTTTCATAGTTTGACTCTATGCGGGATCTAAACTCCCATTCCTTTAACGTGACTGGCAGAAGAAGGCCGGATAGATCGACTGTCCGGCTCCTTTGCCCGAAGGCCCAGCAGATGCACGCTTGACAAAGCTGCTGGTCCCGGCACCTCACGTGGTGCCGGAGAAGAAGGCCAAGAAGAAGGCCACGGGAACTCGAAGGAGCTCCCGGCGCCTGGTGGTGTCGGACTCATCGCTCGACGACCCCAAAGCGCACTCCTCCTTCGAAGACGAGGAGGAGGAAGAAGAAGCCTCTCCCCCTCCAACGGGAGGAGGAAAGAAAAGGAAGGCCGCCCCAACTGGGGAGGCCAGAGGGTCCAAGAAGGGGAAGACCCTTCTCCCGGACTACGCCTCCGACACCGACGACGGTGGAGAGGAATGGCCGTCCAGGGCCAAGCCCCTGGCCAAATCGTAAGTATCCGGATACCAGAATAATTCATGGCATTCCTTTATTTGCATAGTACCTTCTGACACCGAATATAATCATGCAGTCCGCCCAAGGCTCAGCTCAACAATTTGTCGAGCGGCTCCCTGGATTCGTCGGATGTGAATAGTGTTTTACTCCCGACCGCTAACTCCCCCCGCCCTATGGACGATCCCGAGGTGGAGTCCCAAAAGGGGCTAAACCAGGAGGAGGTGGTCCTGGAGGCGCCGCAAGGCAACCTCCCAGACTCCAGGCCCAAAGGGGATAAAACCCCGGAGGGTTCTAAGTCCGGCCCTGGGCCGGACACCGCACCGGAACCTTCAGTGGTTCCGGAGTCCGGCAGGCGGGCCCCTCGCAAGAAGGGCGAGCCTATGACGCCGGCGGCCTCCGTCCAACCGGAGGCGCCGGACAATTTGCTGGAGGTGCTTAACGGTGCCTCCATCGACAAGGAGCACAACACTATTATGAGTGCGGTGATCCAGAAGGTTCAATCCGCCAAGAGCGGGCTGACAGAAGCCTGTGCCAGCCTTCTAACAGGCTTCGAGGTATGTATTTGAAACATGTAAAAGTGTTACCGCATAGACAGTAGCCCCTGATGCTCAGTTTGGTGTTTGGAAAGAAAAGCCGGACTAAGGATCTAAAAAGATATACGCATGAGTCTAACATAAAAATATAAATATGGGAATGCAGGCCGTGCTGCTGACCTCTGCCGCACTGACTGCGGAGGTCGATGCATTGAAGCAGAGCCTCGAACGGTCCGAGAACGAGCTCGACCTTGCCAAGAAGTAGCTCGAGGACAAGGAAGGTAGGTAGTACCTTATGTAAGTGTATATAAAAATACATGGTTGCAAATAGTGACAGGACCAACGTGAATGTGACAGGGGCCACAACCGAGGTGGCGACCCTGAAGCAAGCGATGTCCAAGGCCGAAGATAATGCGGCCATGGAGCGCACCGAGCGAGAGAAACAAGAGGCGCGGGTGGCGGAGGTGCGGCAAGAGCTCAATGCTCTCATGAAGAAACACGAGAGTTTAGAGCTTGACTCAAAGACGCGAGAGTCCGACCTTGCCTCGGCACTTGAAAGCGCCAAATCTGCCAAGGCCGAAGCCCAAAAAGTCCTCCAGGAGATTGAGGCGATGAAAAAGACAGCGGCGAGTAAGGCATTCTTTATGCAAAGCAAGCATGTGAAAGTGAATTACGTGTTACTTACCCGAATCCGGAGCTCTCTAGGAGCATTCACAGATCTGCCCCGCAGTGTGTCCGACGCCGCCGCATTCTACCGAGCCGAAGAAGGGAGCTCGACGGAGAAGGTGTTCTGGTCCCAGTATGCTGAGGCCGGATGCCCGGTGCCCTTGAGCGACCAGCTGAAGCAGCTGGTCGAGCTCCATAAGGTGGCCGAACAGGCCATGAAGGGCCTTATAGGCCGGCTGTGGCCTGGGCAGGTCCTGCCTGAGAGCTACTTTGGGCTGGTGAGGTGGCTGGTGGATGCATGTCCGCGGCTTGAAGTCATCAAGCGCTCCGTATGCATCGAAGGCGCCCGTAGGGCTCTTGCCCTTGCTAAAGTGCACTGGGGCAAGCTGGATGCTGAGAAGCTGGTGACAGAAGGGCCACCGGAGGGGAAGGAGCATCGCAGGCCCGAGATGTATTATGAGGGCATCTTGAAGGGTGCCCGCCTTGTGGCGAATGAATGTACCAGGGATGTAATTTTTGAGTAAACTCGCTCGTGTTTATCATGTGCGCTGAAAACTTGTTCATATGCGCTAAGCAACGCTTTTTGAATTTAAAATATTACCTTCTGGGCGGCCGTTTATTAAATCTGAGAGATGCAAGTCGTCGGCTTCTACCCCCATGCCACGAGTGCTGAGGTGTTCGGGATAAACCTGAGCGCTCTTGTTCCCATTCTTGGGTCCTTCGAGGGAGGTGCTCAGCACAACGAACAAGGCAATCAGACTTATAATGCTTTATCACTCTCACTTAGCCATAGAATTCTATAATTTTAAATTTCGGCGAAGCCCCTAGTATTCGGAAGATCGAGGTCGGGGCGCTATCCACGCCTAGGCCGGACAAAGCCAGCTCCTTGCTCTAAGCGGCATAAGTCTTTAGGGACTCGAAAAACCTCTCGAACAGCGACCGGCTCTCGCCCTATCATGACGGTGAGTTTTAGCTTTCTCTACTGAGGTGTTAACCCAGCTCAACTGGGGCACAATCGTAGTAGTTCTGCCAGCGCTATCTTAGCCGATATAGCGGAATGTAAGGTACCAAAACATGGGAGCCGGGCAAACCCAACTATTGACCCAAGACATGATTCAGTGCCGATGCTATAATGCTATAAGTTCGGGGTGCCGCACTCATGAGAGTGTTCGGTCTTCTCACACCGTATTCTGGGGTACTTAAGCCCCTAGTGTATTGGCCGTACCAAAGTGTACGGTTGCATAATGTCATAACTGGACGTATAAAATGAATGCAATAATAGACAAGAGCTATGTATTGTTTAATAAAGGGCTGCTATGAAAGCAGAACGATACAAATAGTGCGATAAGCAAGAGATGGGATTATTTGACATGTCCCCCTCCCGGGGCAAGCTGCGAGACTTTAAGTAAGATAGGTATTTAGCTCATTATAGAGACCACCTGGACATTCAATGTGGCTTGCTGTCTCCCTGGCTGTTGCATCGTGTGTTCGGCGATTGTACTGCCGGACAGGCCTTCCTGAAAGTGGAGTCCTGAAAGTAAGAAAATAGAAATTACAAAGTCGGGAGCCCCTAGTGCGGTTGAGCCGCATTCTGGGCATACCGTGGTTGTGCCCCTCCTCTTATGCCCATGGTATTTCTAGAGCGTACTTATGTACGCGTGGTACTAGTTTCGCGAGTTTGTGAGGGCTGGGGTTGGGGCCGCACTGCTATGCTAGCTCGGAACGTGCCAGACGGTCTTGTTGTAGGTTACTCCGGGTGCGCTTGACGGTGTCCGGATGCTTAACAGCCGGACTGGAGAATTTCCTTGAGAGGCTACTTTGTACTTCCGTCGCGAGGGCCAACGTGTGCTCCTCTGTTCGGAGAGAGCGTTCGGTGTTTCCATTGACCGTAATGACTCCTCGAGGGCCTGGCATTTTGAGCTTGAGATATGCGTAGTGCGACACCGCATTGAACTTTGCAAATGCGGTTCGCCCGAGCAGGGCGTGATAGCCATTGCGGAACGGGACTATGTCGAAGATTAACTCCTCGCTTCGGAAATTATCTGGGGATCTGAAGACCACTTCGAGTGTAACTGAGCCTGTACAGCTAGCCTCTACACCTGGTATGACACCTTTAAAGGTCGTCTTTGTGGGTTTGATCCTTGAGGGATCTATGCCCATTTTTCGCACTGTATCCTAATAAAGCAGGTTCAGGCTGCTCCCGCCGTCCATGAGGACTCTAGTGAGGTGAAATCCGTCAATGATTGGGTCTAGAACCAATGCGGCGAATCCGCCGTGACTAATGCTAGTGGGGTGGTCCCTTCGATCAAAAGTGATCGGGCAGGAGGACCATGGGTTGAACTTTGGGGCGACTGGCTCCAATGCATATACGTCCCTAAGCGCACGCTTCCGTTCCCTTTTGGGGATGTGGGTTGCGTATATCATGTTCACCGTCCGCACTTGTGGGGGAAAGCCCTTCTGTCCTCTATTGTTCGGCGGCCGGGGCTCCTCCTCGTCATCGCTATGCAGCCCCTTGTCTCTGTTTTCGGCACTTAACTTGCCTGCCTGCTTGAACACCCAACAATCCCTGTTGGTGTGATTGGCCGATTGTTCGGGGGTGCCGTGTATCTGGCACGAGCGATCGAGTATCCGGTCTAAACTGGACGGGCCCGGAGTATTTCTTTTGAATGGCTTTTTCCGCTGACCAAGTTTAGAGCCTATGAATCCGGCATTAACTGCTGTATCCTCAGTATTGTCGCCGTTAATGCGGCGCTTGTGCTTGTTGCGACGCGACCTGCCATTGTTGTCCATGGTATCCGAATTACCAGGGCTCTTGGTCATGTTATTGCTACGAGCTAGCCAGCTGTCTTCTCTCGCGCAAAAGCGGGTCATGAGTGTCGTGAGGGCTGCCATGGATTTCGGCTTTTCCTGTCCTAGGTGCCGGGGAAGCCATTCGTCTCGGATGTTATGCTTGAAGGCTGCGAGGGCCTCTGTGTCTGGACAGTCAACTATTTGATTTTTCTTGGTTAGAAACCGTGTCCAGAATTGTCTGGCCGATTCCTCTGACTGCTGAATTATGTGGATTAGGTCATCGGCGTATGGTGGTCGCACATAGGTGCCTTGGAAATTGTCAAGGAATGCGGATTCCAGGTCCTCCCAGCAACCAATTGACTCTGCTGGCAAGCTGTTAAGCCAATGCCGAGCTGGTCCTTTAAGCTTGAGTGGGAGGTATTTGATAGCGTGTAGATCATCACCGCGGGCCATGTGGATATGAAGGAGATAATCCTCGATCCATACCGCAGGATCTGTTGCACCATCATATGATTCAATGTTTACGGGTTTAAAACCCTCGGGGATTTGATGATCCATTACTTCATCTGTGAAGCATAGTGGGTGTGCGACGCCTCTGTACTGGGCTATATCACGACGTAGCTCGGATGAGCTTTGTCTGTTGTGTTCGGCCTGGCCGTATTTGCCATATCCGGCGTGACGGTTACCGTCACGTGTCGTGGGGCGCCCACGCGATCCGTAGATCGATCTTGTTTGCCTTGCCTTGTCGTCCAATATGTCTCACAGGTCTGGCGCGTTTCCCCGTGCCTTGGTACTTTTTGAGCGGCACCGGGGTGCGGCTTGAGCCGATGGCCGAAAGGCCTCTCTGTAGCGGCCACGGGGTGGCCGGTCGGCCGCATCATACGCTGGTGATGTAGGTTTAGTATCTTCCTCCTCTAATTGGGGTAGCAGCCTGCGCTTTAGGTAGCTCTTGGAGGGGCATTCGAGTTTGTACTCTTAGGTAGCAAGGACTTCAGTCCATCTGTCGGCTAGCAAGTCTTGGTCAGCTCTAAGCTGCTGCTGTTTTCTCTTGAGGCTGCTTGTCGTGGCCATAAGCCTGCGTTTGAAACGCTCTTGTTCGACGGGGTCCTCAGGCACGACAAATTCGTTGTCGTCGAGGCTTGCTTCGTCTTCGGAGGGAGGCATGTAATTATCGTCCTCGACCTCTCTGTCTGCCGCTCTCTCATCAGGGCTGCCTTCTCCATCCTCCTGCGCTGAATCCTGTTGGAGGGGGTTGTCTTCGGCACTGTCTGGGGTGTTATTGTCTCCGGTGCTGGAATCGCCATTTTTGCTTTGGCGGGATTTAGAGCGGCGCCGCTGACGCCGGCGCTTAGGCTGTTTCTTGGAGGGGTCATCCTCCGTTGTTCCATCGCCATCCCCTTCTTTTGGGGTGTCCACCATGTATATGTCATATGACGAGGTGGCTTTCCAGTTCCCTATAGGTGTTGGTTCTTCGTCGTCTCTTGCATCGGCGTCCATATCGTTGATGTCTTCGGAGTCAAAGTCGAGCATGTCGGTTAAATCATCGACAATGGCTACAAAGTGGGTGGTGGGTGGGCTTTGAATTTCTTCGTTGTCCGCATCCCAACCTTGCTGACCATAGTCCGGCCAGGGCTCTCCTGATAAAGAGAGAGACTTTAGTGAATTCAGGAATGTCGCCGAAGGGCAAGTGCTGAAAGATGTCCGCGGCGGCGAACTCCATGATCTGAGCCCAATCGGGTTTGATCGGCAGGGGTGCAGAAGGTTCGGAGTCCGGAAGGAGTCCGGCACCTGGGAGTCACGAGCTTCATAAAGGATAAGGCTGGTGTTCGACTCGATCGCCGTAGGGATTGCAGCCCCCGAGGCGGTGTCCAGCCACCCGTCCTCGATTGGCGCAGTCGGCTCCGAGCTAAGGGTTGGAGCGGACGCTGGGGCGGCCTCCTGGACACTGTTCGGCGGCAGAGCTAGATCATGCCCATCGTGACAGTGCGGCGCGCTCGGCTGTGGCTCGAATCCGTCGAAGATCAAGTCTCCGCGGATGTCAGCCGTGTAGTTTAAACTTCCAAATCTGACCTGATGGCCAGGGGCGTAGCTTTCGATCTGCTCCAGATGGCCAAGTGAATTGGCCCGCAGTGCAAAGCCGCCGAATACGAAGATCTGTCCGGGGAGAAAAGTCTCACCCTGGACCGCGTCGTTGTTGATGATCGAAGAAGCCATCGGGCCTAAAGGTGACGACACAGAGGAACTCTCAATGAAAGCACCAATGTCGGTCTCAAAACCGGCGGATCTCGGGTAGGGGGTCCCGAACTGTGCGTCTAGGCGGATGGTAACAGGAGACGAGGGACACGATGTTTTTACCCAGGTTCGGGCCCTCTCGATGGAGGTAAAACCCTACTCCTGCTTGATTAATATTGATGATATGGGTAGTACAAGAGTAGATCTACCACGAGATCAGGGAGGCTAAACCCTAGAAGCTAGCCTATGGTATGATTGTTGTTCGTCCTACGGACTAAAACCCTCCGGTTTATATAGACACCAGAGAGGGTTAGGGTTACACAGAGTCGGTTACAATGGGAGGAGATCTACATATCCGTATCGCCAAGCTTGCCTTACACGCCAAGGAAAGTCCCATCCGGACACGGGACGAAGTCTTCAATCTTGTATCTTCATAGTCCGGGAGTCCGGCCTAAGGTCATAGTCCGGCCATCCGGACACCCCCTAATCCAGGACTCCCTCAATGATCTTGTGTATTGTACACCATGCTGCTGGAAATAGGGAGTTTGTGGCCGAATCTCCTAATCCTCCTATCATGCAGAATGTGAGTGCTGCTATTGTAGAAGAACTGGAGATAGATAGGCACTCAATTCATGGGATAGGGGCTCCTGGTAATACACAAGGGCATGTTGTAGTAGCAACTGAGACTGATGGTCATACCCCTGATGGCACGGGTGTCGCGGGTGATACAGCTAGACTGTTGGTACTGGTTTAGGTGCTAAAAATGGTGATGAAGCTTGGTTACAACCCAAGGAGCCTTATGTGGGCATGAGGTTTGACACTTTGGAAGGCGCCAAAGAACACTACAATGCATATTCCTTGCAGATTGGGTTTTCAATCAAAATGAATACTTTAAGGAAGTCTGTTAACACTAGTGAGTTGATAAAGCAGCAATTTGTATGCAACAAGTTTTGAAAACCTAAAGTCGATGATGGAGGGGCAGAAAAGATTCCTGTGCTAGATGACATTGTTGAACAAACAGAAGATGTGGATGGAGATGAGGATATTGTCTTTGTTAATGATGAGAGTAAAACAAAAAGAGGAGCAAGAAACAAAAGAGAGATGCAATATTGCAAACTGGTTGCAAAGCTAAGATGGTTGTGAAACTAATAGATGGCAGATGGGAAGTGATCTACTTTGTTGACGAGCACAACCATCCATTGGTTGACAATCAATCTTTGACTAAGTATTTGCGGTCAGACCAAGGAATCATAGCAGAAGAAAGGGCCTTCCTTACCCACCTTCATAACTACAATTTGACTACAGGTTTTAAACCACCCCCTCCAACTTTAACACCCTGGACATGCCTAGGGATTACATCTTTCTTGCTTCAAACATGTGGCTGATTTGCTTCAAACATATGCCTGATTTGCTTGATAATACCAACAAATTGCTTCCAACAGGACATGATAATGCCTAATTTGTTTAACAGTCTGGTTGTTGGACTTGGCTAATGTTTATCTGTTGTTGCTCAATGTAAAGTTTCTACTTGCATGGATTCTTTTTTTTTTTGTAAAAAAATTGATGTTGGCTCTAGACTTGCCTATGATTAATCTTTTTATAGCTCAAATTCTTGATAAATACTTGTCTACGATAACACGTGTTTCTGGGTGAGCTCAACTTGCATATGATTGAATTTTTTGTTGCTCAAAATTCATAGTTAAGTACTTCCCCTGGTTTGTTTTGTGTAGTTTGCTCATGTATTTTTACCTCATTGCTGAATTACCTATACATTTTGTGCTAGTTGCTTCTATAGCTTGATGAGTTGCATAAACTTTTTATTTGAGTTGCCTTCTTGAAAGAAGCAAAACTTTTTTTGATACTATTTTTGGGTAAAAGGGGATTAACCACCATTACGACTTCATGTCGACAGGTCGTATGATGCACATCATGTCAGAATGCCATGGAACGGAACTCATCGCCCCTTATGGCACTAAGCACATTACGAACCTCGAGACGGTCTTGAACAAGGATTCTACAAGAGAAGGGGATATGATAGAGACAGTTGCATTCTTTAAATATCAACAAAAGGAGGATCCATATTTTTTACAAGATAAAGTATGATGAGGAGGACAGGGTTGAGAATATATTCTGGGTTGATGGTGCGGCAAGGAAGGTTTGCGTGGAAGGTTATCATGATTGCATCTCCTTTGACACAACATACATGACTAACATGTACAACATGCCCTTTGCACCATTCATTGGAATTAATCGACATGGACAGACATGGACAGTCATTCATGTTGGGTTGTGCTTTTGTTAGGCAAGAGTTGGAATCAAGCTTTGTTGGGCTATTCCAGACATTCCTCGAGGCAGTGCATATTCTAGCACCCACCAACATCATAACTGTAACACCCCTAGTGTCATGCTATAGTACACTCTCGTAATGGTGGCCATGTCATCATAATCACTATGCCAATTGTCACTTGTCCAAAATCAAAGCCAAATTTAAATTTAAATTTCAAGTCAAAAATTTACATCTTAAAAAATGCAAACAAAATAGTTCCTAATTTTGCAAATATTTCATAAGTAACTATACTGAGGAAAACAACATCACCTAAATTCCCAAAATGCCCCTCGGATTTGAAAACACTGCCCAAAGCAGCCCCTTTAATCTATTTTCATTTTTATAAAATCTAAATGAAATCATCTTGCCTCCAAATTTTTTGTGGCAGTACTAAACAATACCTAGTATTTGTTTTGACAACTTGCATATTTTACAGAAGTCATTTGGTGGTCAAACAATTTGCAAACAGAAGCAAAAAGGCAAACATAAAAAGAAAAAGGAGAAAATGCCTAGAACTATTGTGCCCATGGGCTCTATGCATCCACAGTGCAGCCCAGCCCATCCATGCTGGCTTTTCCCTACCTCCCGCCGCACCCAGGAAAGGCCGATGCGCCATGGCCACTGCGCCTGACTCCCTCGCCACTGTAGCCCCGCGGAGCGGATAAGATCCCCCTGATCCCTCTCTCCCTCCCCGAACCCTAGCGCCCATCCTCTCCTCCCCCTCGCTCGCCCCTCTTCCTTATTTCACTCACGACCGAGAGCGTCGCCACCACACCACCGTGGAACATGCGGCCACCACACATCCTGAGCGGCGTTGTTGTGTCAAGAAGCACCGCCGACATTGACTACCCCGACTGCGAGTCACTGTTCGAGCTTCCTTGTGACGCAGAGACCGGATCGACCGCCTCCTCCCCCATCGGCCCTCGAGCGCCTCCTCATCGTTGATGCACCCCAGCCCGGGCTCCCCGTGTAGCTCATCTCCATCTATGTGAGCTCTCGGTCCTCCGTGGACTCTCCCCTCTCCCCTTCGCGTCCCCTAGCTTGTTCCCGACAAGCACCGCCACCACCACCGCTCGGCCATCGTGATAGCCTTCGGTCCGGCCACCCCAGCTGCCGTTGTTCACTCCGTTCGACGTGCCTCGTCTCGATGGTCCCATAGGAGCAAAGGGTGACCAAAATGGTCGCCTGTAGTGCTTTCCCGATGAGGTCCTGTGCCCGCCTGCTTCTGGCCGCCGCCACTGTCGCCACCACAGGCTGCCCCAGCTCATGATCCTTGTACCAGTGGACGCGCATGAGCGAGCGCATTCAAACGCCCCCTTTCGCACGTCAAACCGTCACCAGACAGCGAATCACGCAGCCATCCACCGTGTTCAACCTCACCGTACCATCGACATCAGTGCCACTGACGTGTCCGCCTAACCCAGACGCTAATCACCCCCTCTACCATTGACTATTGAGACTCTCCCCTCAATTAACCTTGGCCTAATTAAGTAGACTAATTAGCTAACCTAATGTGCTACTACCTTATGAGTCCACCCCTGAAAGTGCTAGTTATCGACTAGAGGGGGTGAATAGGTGATTTTTATGAAGTCTTCAAAACACGGTGGCTTTGAAGACAAACAGGTAAACTGAGCCTATATAGTAAGCAGCGAAATGAAGACTACACTAGGCAAGCATTAGTCAAACATACAATATAGTGAAAGCATGAAGACTAACTGCAACTAGGTAGACAGGATCAGAATGGAAGATAGTGCGAAGCTAAATAGATATAAGTCTTCACTCAATGAAGTCAAATGAATCAGGCAGGCAAGCTATGACTTCACGAAGACAAACTGTAAAGTAAGGAGAGTAGATGATAGAACCAGTACTTTGGCAAAGACAAGGATTTGGTACACCAGTTCCAGTTGCTGTGATAATTGTACGTCTGGTTAGGGAGGCTGAGATTGAACTCAGAAGACTGTGTCTTCACCTTATTCCCCTTGAGCTAAGGACACCCAGTCCTTGCCCAATCACTCTGGTAAGTCTTCGAGGTAGACTTCTGTATTGGCACGAGGACGCTTCTGAGGCCGTTGAGCAATGGTGCTTGCAGTGGCTTCCGTATTGGCACGGTGCGGTAGACGCAGATTGCCAGCTAGAGGATAAGCAGGAGTTGCAGCATTGGGCACATGAACACCATCAATGGGTTGCATGAAGCTCTGGAATTCAGCATTCTGAAGATGGAGGGGCTTCTTGGTAGGCTCGGGATAGATGGCTTCAACAGACATATCAACATTAGGCGTAAAGACAATGTAGTTGCGCACTGATGGCTGGTAGTTGATAGTTGAATGACACTTAATCAACCACATCACCCATGGAGCATAAACTTCAGACCAAATAGATCAATCCGAGAAGCAGCAAGTTGTCTGATGAAGAAATCATGGGTGTTGAATCTGATGCCATTGATGATATAGAATACCAAATTCTTCATGGCGCCTTCAAGTTTGGCTTTAGAAGAGTGGCCTTTGATGGGCCAGAGAGTACGCCTCAGAATGTGATACACTATGTGTGGCAGGTACTCAAGGTCCTTAACAAAGAACTCCTTTGGGTATTCAGCGTCTTGGGGCAATGGCTTCATCATGCTAAGCATTTGGCTCGTGTTGGGCTCTGGCTTTTGAAATATGCTCTCTAGTTCATTCTGATGAAGCGAACAACCAGGTTCATATAACTCACCTGGAGTGGGCAGGGAAGTAAGCTTGATGATGTCCTGAGCTTTGGCCTTGTGATGTACATCACCTGTCATCCACTCAAGGATCCAAGTCCTCGGATCCCTGTTGTAGCCTCAAATGTGTAAGGTGGCATAGAATTGCAGCAGAAGCTCTTCATTCCAATGTTCCTTATCAGTCATGAAGGCCAAAAGACCAACATCCCTAAAGCGGTCAAGGGCTTCTTCTAGACATGGCAGCCCAACCATAACATCACAATCCAGACGTTTGTGCAAAAAAATCCGGTCTTGATTGTACAGAATGCAAGAGTAATAGCTTCGCTATTGATGGATCCAAAATCTGTCAGAGGAGATCTTTGACTTCTTGTATGGGTTCTTAGCGCTTTCAAGGAAGGTGTTGTGGTCTCTGAAGCTTAGCACGCTGAATGAGCCTTGTGTAGTGACAACACTTGGAAGCCTTGGCAGACACGGCTTTGGCTTCTGAACTTGAGGCCTTTGCTCCACATGATAATCATATTGGGGTCCAGGAGTAGTAGGAGGAACCATATTTGGCCATCGGACAGTGACAAGTCGACCTTCACGATTGAAGGCCGTTTCCATGGTGTGAGGCCGTGGTGGAGGAACATCGCCATCAGTGGTGATTGGCATCATAGTTGGTTCAGCATGTACATTTGCTTCTGGCTCCACATTGTCTTCAGCCATGACAGAGTCATTGGCTTCAGTAGCATTGTTGGTGGCAACCTCATTGTTCTCAACCTCCATCTGGTCAACGACCGAGGGTCAGGCACGATCACATTCTCTTTAAGAATGACTTGATCAGTAGCAGGGGGTGCAACTTCTCTTTATTCTTCTCTTCTTTCTTCTTCGGTTGATGCAGCCGAAATGTCTTCAATAGCTTTAGCTTCAGACTCTTGAGCAGTTGTAGAAGGATTTGCTTCAGGGAACACTTAACGTGCCATTGAGCTAGATTGTTGAGAATATTCTTCTAGAATGGTCGACATGGAGACAGTTGGCCTGAGACCTTTGTGAAGCCTGCGAAACACTGGCAACGCCTTTGGAGATGGAGTGGTCTCCATGTAGTTGTCTTCATCATCAAGTACTGAAGAGGTGACTTGAGTAGGTGGAGTACATGGTGTTTCATGAACTGGGGTATCTTCTTGTTGGCGCTCAGACCATGAGTCATCTTGAGCAATTAGCGTCAATGGATGACCAATGCTAATGCATTCACTACTCGTAGGAGCAGGCGATGATACCAACTAGGCTCGAGATGAGGAAGGACTTCATCATCAAGTACATTGTCTTCATGACCAATGTGTTCAGCTGCGTTGGGGTCAACAACTGGAACTTCTTCAGATTCTGGAGCCTCTGTGGGAGCAGGCTCATGGATGACAAGACGGCGCTTGCAATTTGCAGAGGCAGGGTATGCAACAGAAATGTGTTCAACTATCAGGGGCTCTGGGGCAGCAGCACACTCTTTCCTTGAAGACTTGGAGCCCCGTGTCTTCAACTTTTTCTTTGAGGGAGCATCATCAGAGTCTGCTTCTTCAGCCACAGCAGCTCTTTGAGCAGCAATATGGGATATAAGCCCATCGAAGTTGGCGAAGGGGCCAATCATGTTCTCATTTGCTTCACGAGTTCCATCTGACCTTGGAGCAGAGGGGCCAGGGTTGAAGTTGAGGCCAAACTCCTTCTGGTTCTTAACAACTGAATCTTTTGCAAACTGAAAGTTGCGCTTGAAAAGATTGTCTTCATGACACCATAAGAGAGATGATGGGTCGGCATACTCAGGATGAGGTCCTGGACCATACAAGGATAGAACTCCTGTTCAATAGCTTTAGCCTTAGTCTTTAGTACCAAGTTGCGGTACAGACAATCATCCCATGGGTGCTTGATGGCATTCTTCTCAGCATATTCAAATGTTACAAACTTGTACTTGAACCATTGCTCTGCCCAATATCTTCGGATCCACTGGATCCGGTTCTTGTGCTGAGTGTAGCTTTCTTCAGGGTGAGACTTGTACAGTTCATATAGATCTGCAGGCAAGTCCAGTGTTGTGTTACCACGGTGTTGCCTGCCTCCTTTTCCTGCAAACTTCTCTGAAGCCATTATATTCAGATAGATAGGCTTCAGAATAGTCAAAGGCTTCCGTCTGTTGGTTAGACAAGAACTGGCTTCAGGAGATTCGATGTGACACTATAAGAATTCTGCAAATGAATGCAAACTATGAGAACTAAGGGATTCTCCCACGGACATGTACCTGTGATAGCATTAGAGATGCGAGGTAAGGGGAAGAGGTCATATGCATTCTCAGAAGATTTTGAAGATAAATCAGTTTAGAAGACATTGACCTCACAGTGCGAAGACATTCACTTATTGAATGAAGTTGGTTCCAGATTTGTACGAATCCAAGAATAGGTACAAGTGAGGAATCTAACTAGTTTTGACAAATAATTGAACATGCTTTGCAATACATGAGATTCAGAAAAAGATAGATCCAGATTTGGAAGTGAATAAACCACTTTTGGTTGAAGTGGATGGATTTGGCAGATTGAAAAGACAGTAAAAAGTGAGATTTAATTACCACAGACGAACTGCTAGACGATGTAGAAGGGAGGACGAGCAGTCCAATATTTCGCGCCCTAACTTGGTGGTGGAAGACACCTACGGCGGCGGCGGAGAGGACGAGGTCCACAGTCGGCGTGAGGATGGCATCGAAGAAGTCGCGGCAACTAAGCGCTTCGTCTCCGGCATCGACGCGAGCTAGCGGTGGCGCTAGGGTTTGAGCGAGGTGGCGAGGTGGAAGAACAGATATTGGCCGTGAGGGGGCGAGTACTTATAGGAAGGTGGAGGGCGGCGCAACGCAATTGCGCAGGTGCCCCTGTCGGTTCACATCTGAAGGACACGTGGCGTGCATGCAACTTATCAGGAGTTGTTCGATGTTCCCACGCATGACTGGATTGTCCGGTGGTCGTTCCGGCTTCTCCGGTTTTTAGGCAAAGGATAAGCCATTAAAAGCAGTTTTTAGAAGTGTGTCTCTGTATCTTCTGCTGACAAGGACACAGAGAAGATATTCGACAAGTGTCAATAGAATGCATATGAATTAGACAGAAAGAATTTGAGGGAGTAGCACAGAAGGGATTAGGGTTCGATCGCATTCACTTAGGTCAAGAAAAACAACGTGAAGACATAGCTATAAGTGAATGCTATAGAGGACAGAACACACACACACACACACACATATATATATATATATATAAATATAACATTGGAGATAAATCAACATTGCAAAGATATATATTTTGAAGATAAATCAATGTTGAAGACAATCCAAAAGCGAAGATAATGCAATCATGACGCCAAATGAAAATCTTCAAAAAGTTGTGGTGGTGGTGTTACCCACCGTATAGGAAGTATTAGACCCGGACACGGCGCACAATTATCGTGGCGCTCCAAAGTCAAATTCCGCATTAATGTATTCACACTCAGAGGGTAAGTCTTCATTGATTGAAGAAATACGTTACTTCGTGTGTTGCAGATCTAAGTCATCAACATGCATAAGCATTAGGATGTGTGTCCATTCACTGGACATTTGAGGATCCTAAGATATTTAGCTCACACCGCAGCTTGCAAGACCTCTTCTCATAAGGGCTTAGTGAAAATATCTGTCAGTTGCTCTTCAGTGTTGGCGTGAATGATATCAATGTCTTCCTTGTTGACATGATCTCTGAGAAAGTGATGATGAATCTCGATGTGCTTTGTCTTCGAGTGCTGAACTAGATTCTTGGAAAGCTTGATGGCGCTTTCATTATCGCAGAAGAGTGGCACATTCTTCCTATTGATGTTGTAGTCCTTGAGAGTTTGCTTCATCTAGAGAAGCTGAGCTCAACATGATCCAGCATCAATGTATTCAGATTCAGTAGTGGAGAGTGATACACAGTTCTGCTTCTTTGAAGACCAACAGACAAGAAATTGTCCAAGAAAGTGACATGTTCCTGAAGTGGACTTGCGATCAACCTTGTCCCCAGCATAATCAACATCAGAATACCCAACTAGATCAAACGTTGAGCCCTTTGGATACCATAATCCTAGTGTTGGGGTGTGAGCCAAATATCGAGGTATTCGCTTCACCGCAAGGTGAAGCGACTCCTTTGGTGCCGCTTGGAATCGGGCACACATGCAAACGCTAAGCATAATATCAGGCCTAGATGCACATAAATAAAGTAAAGAACCAATGATGGAGCGGTATACCTTTTGATCGAACACTTTACCATTGTTGTCAGGGCCGAGATGACTTTTGGTTGGCATTGGCGTCATGTACCCTTTGCAGTCTTGCATTCCAAACTTTTCCAGGCTATCTTTGAGGTACTTTTCTTATGATATGAAGATGTCATTGCGCTGTTAATGGATTTAAAGACCTAGGAAGAATTTCAGCCCCCCATCATGGACATCTGATATTGCTCTTGCATCATGTATCCAAACTTGTCACTGTATCTCTTATCCGTGCAACCGAAGATAATGTCATCCACATATATTTGACACACAAACAGTTAATCATCATATGTCTTCGTGAAGAGAGTGGGATCTAGTAAACTAGGTTTGAAGCCTTTACTCTTCAGGAATTCCTTGAGTGTGTCATACCAAGCGCGAGGTGCTTGTTTGATACCATACAGTGCCTTGTTGAGCTTGTACACCATATCATGATGCTTAGGATCTTCAAAACCAGGCGGTTGAGCGACATACACTTCTTCTTCGATTTCGCCATTGAGAAAGGCACTCTTCACATCCATTTGGTACAGAAGAATGTTGTGATGGTTAGCATAGGCCATCAGTATGCGAATGGCTTCAAGGCTAGCCACAGGAGCAAAGGTCTCATCGAAGTCGATTCCCTCCACTTGGCTGTAACCTTGAGCAACGAGGCGAGCTTTGTTTCTGACAACTTGTCCAAGTTCATCTTGCTTGTTGTGATAGATCCATTTCGTGCCAATGACATTGTGCTTGCGAGGATCAGGACATTTTACAAGCTCCCAGGCATTATTCATCTCAAACTGTTGAAGCGCTTCTTGCATAGCTTGAATCCATTCAGGTTCCATGAAGGCTTCTTCAACTTTCTTGGGTTCAGATATAGAGACAAAGGCAAAGTGACCACAGAAGTTTGCTAGTTGTGTAGCTCTTGATCGAGTGAGAGGGCCAGGAGCATTGATGCTATCTATGATCTTCTCAATTTGGACTTCATTTGCTACTCGAGGATGAGCTGGATGAAGATTTTGATCTGACTGCCTATTGTCTTCATCTTCAGCATTGGCTTCGGACTGAGCATTGTCTTCAGGTTGATTAGGTGCAGAAATGATGATCTCATCCTCAACCAGTTCCTCGGAGGGTATGGTTTCTCCAGTCCCCATCAACTTGATAGCTTCACCTCGTGTAACTTCATCTAGCACATTTGGCAGGTGCTCTCTTTGCGAGCCATTAGTCTCATCGAACCGCACATCTACAGTTTCAACCACTTTATAGTGAAAGAGGTTGAAGACTATGTAGGTGTGCGAGTCCTTTCCGTAACCAAGCATAAAACCTTCATGTGCTTTCGGTGCGAATTTAGACGTGTGATGTGGATCCTTGATCCAGTACCTAGCACCAAGGACTTTGAAGTAACTGGCGTTTGGCTTCTTACCAGTCAGAAGTTCATAAGATGTCCTCTTGAAGAACTTGTGAAGATATACTCGGTTGATGATGTGGCATGCAGTATCAATGGCTTCAGGCCAGAATTTTCTTGGAGTCTTGTACTCATCGATCATCGTTCACGCCATCTCAATGAGTGTTCTGTTCTTGCGCTCCATGATGCCATTCTGCTGAGGTGTGTAAGGAGCAGAGAACTCATGTGTGATTCCCAAAGTATCAAGATAAATGTCGAGGCTAGCATTCTTGAACTCAGTGCCATTGTCACTCCGGATGTGCTTGATCTTGATGCCATAATTCATCATGGTCCGATTTGCGAAGCGTTTGAAGACATCCTACACTTCAATCTTATAGACACCCAGGTGTATCTTGAGTAATCATCAACAATAATGAAGCCATAGAGATGTGCAGTAGTAGTAAGGGTAGACTAGTGAGTAGGGCCAAATAGATCCATGTGAAGCAGCTCGAAGGGGTGTGAGGTAGTCATGATTGTCTTCGAGGGATGCTTGGCTCTAGTCATCTTTCTAGCTTCACAGGCACCACATAGATGATCCTTCTTGAACTTGACGCCCTCGATGCCAATGATGTGCTTCTTCTTCGCGAGAGTGTACAGGTTCCTGATGCCCACATGTCCTAGCTGTCGATGTCATAGCCAGCATTCTGAAGCCTTCGCTAGAAGACATACAACAAGTTGTGGTCCTGCTGAGAAATCTACCATATACAGATCACCTCTTCGATAGCCTTTGAAGACTAGAGGTTTGTCAGATTCCATTAGCACAAGACAACGATATTTTCCAAATATCTCAATCATGTTCAGATCACAGAGCACTGACACAAACATTAAGTTGTATCCAAGGGATTAAACAAGCATCAGTTTATCCATGTGTTGATCCTTTGAGATAGCAACTCTACCAAGACCCAATACCTTGCTTTTACCAGTGTCAGCGAATGTGATGTGGCTCTTAGTAGATGGACTTAGGGTTGAATCCATAAGAAGACTTCGATCACCAGTCATGTGGTTGGTGCAGCCGCTGTCCACGATCCATTCAGTGCCTTTCAGAGTTGTACCCTACAGTGCAGTTAGCGGGATAGGATTCACCAAGAGTATTGTGAAGCACAAACATGTAGCAAACAAGCATATTATCAAAGTTTAGATTCTGGTTAGGAATGATAGGATGCTCGTCAAGGAACCCTGGGACGAAATACATGATAAGACCATTGGGGCATTTTATCCTGCATCCCACAAGATGTTTTAGGTCTTCATCATTGTCGTCAAAAGATTTTTCTTTCCGGCTGGAGACCTTTCCTGCAAGAGAAGTTAATTCTTCTTAACCACCCACATCTTCAGGGGTGGCTTAGAAGAAATGAGTCTAAGTGCAGCATCTGAGAACTTTGGCTTGGGAGCCCTAGCAAATAGCTTCGCAGGAGGAGAATAGTACTCATAAGAATATGCAGAAAAGTTCTTAGTTTTGTGAACATAGCGGTTAGAAGAAACACACTCATATTCATGAGTCTCATAGCGGTTCTCCTGCAAAACATTTGTGTTAGGGTGACCATGAGTGGTCCTCTGTCTGTATGAAGCCTTTGGACCATATGACGCCTTTGGTCGGGGGTTTGTCTTCTTCCCAGGTGGTGTCATGATGACATTCACGGGAAGCTTCTCAAGACAGCTTTTGGGCTCCCAGATCTTCTTCTGGGGTGACCCGTTCCTACAGTTAGTACCAATGTACCTGGCAAACACTTCACCATTCTAATTCTTAAACAATTTATATTTTGCATCAAAGAATTCATCAATGACAATTGGGTTAGCACAGGTGAAGCCAGATAAAGTAGATGGGTCAACTGAAGGATCCTTAGCAGCAACCCAGGTGGTTTTGGGGTACTGCTCAGGCGTCCAATATGAACCATCAACGTTCATTTCCCTCTCGAACCCAACACCCTCTTTCCTAGGGTTTCGGTTCAGAATCTGTTTCTTGAGGACATCACACAAGGTTTGATGCCCTTTGAGGCTTTTGTACATGCCAGTCTCAAGCAATGTCTTCAACCTAGCATTCTCATCAGCAATAGTAGTGGCATCCTCAGTAGAGGGGTTAGTTACCACATCAGTAGTTGAAGATATTGCAACATCAGAAGCAGTAGAACATTTAGTAACAACCACAACATTATCGCACTCAAGATACTTTAAGCATGGTGGAACAAATTCTACTTGAGCGGTACTGATCTGTTGGGCGAGTAGTGAATTGTTCTCTTTTTGAAGATCTTCATGAGATGCTCTCAATTTCTCTAGATCTTGCTTCCTTTGAAGATAATCGTAAGAAAGCTTCTCATGAGAGGCTAAGAGAGTTTCATGAAGACTTTTAAGATCTTCGTACTTAACGCGAAGACTTTTAATATGTTCGATTAAGGACTGAGTTTGATGCATTTCTGCGTCCAACAGGTCATCGCTTTTGTCTAGCAGCTTTTGAATATGTTCCATAGCAGTTTGTTGCTCAGTTGGAATTTTAGCAAGTGTCTTATATCTAGGTTTGGATTCACCAGAGGTTACCTTGACTCCACATGCCATGAGGCAATAGGTTTGATCAGATGGCTTGGTCTTGAAAGTCATCGTTTTAAGAGACTCTTTGAACTCGTAGAACCAGAGGTGTTGATGGGTCCGATGACCCTCATAGACATCAGAAATCCAGTCCCAAATAAGCTTTGCATTGCAAAGATGCATGATGCGCCTGAACTCGTCATTGGACAGACACAAGCATATGATATCCTTAGCCGTGATATCCAGTTGAGTGTACTTTCGAATGTCGTCAACATTCGCCATCTTGCATAAATCGGTGAGACCAATCTCCGTGACGTCCCACAGCTCACTGTTCATGGCAGACGCTTCCTCATCATTGCCTTCCATTTGGGATAATCTTGACCATCAAAAATAGGGCACGCAACGGAGACCTTGATTATCCCTACAGTCGACATAGCTAAAACCCTAGGTGGTTAACCCGAATCACACACAACAAGGGAGTACCTTGCTCTAATACCAATTGAAAGTGCTAGTTATTGACTAGAGGGGGGGGGGGGTGAATAGGCGATTTTTATGGAAGTCTTCAAAACATGGTGGCTTTGAAGACAAACAGGTAAAACGAGCCTATATAGTAAGCAGCGGAATGAAGACTACACTAGGCAAGCATTAGTCAAACATACAATATAGTAAATGCATGAAGACTAACTGCGTAGACAGGATCAGAATGGAAGATAGTGCGAAGCTAAATAGATATAAGTCTTCACTCAATGAATTCAAATGGATCAGGCAGGCAAGCTATGACTTCATGAAGACGGACTATAAATTAAGGAGAGTAGAGGATAGAACCAGTAGCTTGGCGAAGACAAGGATTTGGTAGACCAGTTCCAGTTGCTGTGACAACTGTACATCTGGTTAGGGAGGCTGAGATTGAACTCAGAAGACTGTGTCTTCACCTTATTGCCCTTGAGCAAAGGACACCCAGTCCTTGCCCAATCACTCTGGTAAGTCTTCGAGGTAGACTTCCAAACCTTCACAGACTTCGTTCACCGGCAATCCACAATGACTCTTGGATGCTCAGAACGCGACGCCTAACCGGGTGGAGGATTCACAATCCTCAATTGTAACAAGTCTTCAGATCACGCGGATAGAAAGACTTTAGTGATGCCTCACACTCTTTGGCTCTGGGTGTTTTGGGCTTTGTCCTCGCAAGGATCTCTCTCTCAAAAGCTTCGGAGGTGGGTTGCTCTCAAACGACAAAAGCCGTGGACTAACTCTGAGCAGCCACCAATTTATGGTGTAGGGGGTGGGCTATTTATAGCCAGAAGGCAACCCGACCTGATATGTCCGAAATGACCCTGGGTCACTAAGGAACTGACACGTGTCCAACGGTCAGCTTTCAAACACACGCACTTGGCTTGGGCTACAAGCAAAGTTGACTCATCCAGCTCTGGATAAGATTTGCTCTCATTGTCTTCGCTCGAAGACATAGGATTTGGTTGAGCATCACTTCAGTCACTCTGACTTTGTTCACTTGGACCCCACTTAGCAGTACGGCGCTTCCTATGACTCAATAAAGAAGAAAGGAAACTACAAAACAACTATGACTTCACACTCCATAGTCTTCAAGTGAATAGCTTCATGTGTCATAATCTTCGTCGTGAATGTCTTCACGAACCACCATTGTCTTCAATGTCTTCACACATTTTTAGGGGTCATCTCTGGTAGGTAAACCGAATCAATGAAGGACGCTACCTGTGTCCTGCAATTCTCACAAACACATTAGTCCCTCAACCACTTTTGTCGTTAATACTCCAAAACTAACTAGGGGTGGCACTAGATGCACTTACAACCCCCACTAATTAACCTTGTTTAATTTATCCCACTAGTTAATCCTATTGACAATGACATGTGGGGCCTCTTCCCACTGTTTTAATGGATAAGGCTGACCCAGTCAGCTTGCTGACTGGGCAGCTGGTCACTGTGGACCCAGTCAACTGGGTCCCGCTGTCAGCCTCTGAAGCACGTCTGTGGGTGCACTTCTCACAACCATAGCTTTCAGTATTTAATATATTTTTAATTATTTTAAATAATAATAATTTTAGAAAAATCTTAAAACTTTGAAAATTAATCTAAAAAAATCTATAAGTCAGACGAAAATAATATATATATGAAAGTTGCTTAGAAAAATATAATGAATCTGAATATGCAATTCGTTCATCTTTCACATGCCTCTAGCATGATGAACAAGGATCCTTCCCCTCCAGTTCCTCTGTTTGGAAAATGCCAAACACCAGGAAAACATTCCCAGATGTTTTCTCGCTTTGTCTGTATCATGTAGCACTGCGTTAGGTCACCCCTAGCACTGCATATTGCCATGTCATGCATAATGATGCATTTGTTTGCTTTATATTTATTGTTTCTTCCCCCTTCTCTCCGGTAGACACCGAGGCTAATGCTGCTACCTAGTACGAGTACACCCCTGATGTTCAGCCCCTTGCAGCAGAGCTTCCAGGCAAAAAAACCTTGACCATTCCTATATCGCTCAATCCATTCTCTCTCATGCTTGCATTAGATTTTGCTATTGTAACTGATTGCTCCTATTCTGATGTATAACCTGCTTTTGTAACCTCCTTTCGTACCTTACATGTTTATCCTATCTGCTTAGTATAGCTTGGTTAGTGATCCACCAGTGACCTCTCACCTTGTCCCAGTTGCCCCTGCTTTATGATTGATGACTCGATCAACGTGATCAATGTCCAGAGCCCGACACACCACCTCACACCCCCCTTAGCTGTACGACTTTGCAGAGTTACTATCGAGTGCCGAGGGTAATACCTCATATAGCACTTTTGATGAGATCTCTGTAGTGTAGCTAGTCGGTTGTGGTCTATGGAGGGTGATTCCTCCTTCACCACTCCCGATAATGACTCTATCGTGCAACACCTCAAGTGTGAACCCTTCGAGGGTGATTCCTTCAAGTTCACCTTGACGGTTACATCAAGTGGAATCCATCGAGGGTGATTCCTCGAATTCCCCCTTGGCGTTATCGAGAGGTGGCCCCTGCGCTTGTATTAGGGGGTGGGTCTGCTCCGGGCCGCCCACGCAACATGTAGGAGTGCAAAGGGAAATGGGTCCAAGACTCCTGCGAGCTTAGGATGTAGACTAGTGTGCTAGCCTCTCTATTGAGCCTAGGTAGGACTACAACGTGTCGATCAAATGAGGCCAGGTATGATCTGATGGTGTGCCCGACCAGAGTTAATCGAGCGTATTGGGTAAGTTTGTGCACCCTTGCGGCGAAGTTAATATATTCGAATAGCCGAGTCCACGGTAAGGGTGCTCAGAGTTGTATCCCGATCGATACAACTAGAATTGGATGTTGGAGATGTGAAATGGATATGATGGCTCCGGAATTGCTTTCTCATAGGAAGTCGAGAAAGGATCTCTGGGCATGGATGTTTCAACATACTTATTACTTATGCTATGGCACTCTTATCTCTTCTGATGCTGCAAGTTGCTACCAACTTGCAGGTCTTCATCAGGCTAGGCCTTTCTCTCTATTCTGGCATTTCTGCAGTTCAATCGAAAGATATAGCCCCATTCATTTGGTACCGATGCATACTTAGTATAGTTTTGATGTAAGTCTTGCGAGTACTATGGATGAGTACTCACGGTTGCTTTGCCGCCTCTTTTCCCCTATGCCTGATTGTTGTGATCAGATGACGGATCCCAGGAGCCAGATGCCACCATCAATGACTACTACTACCCCGACGGAGCCTACTACTACATGGAGACTGCCGATGACCAGGAGTATTTAGGAGTCTCTGTGACGCCCCCGATTCAATCGTACACTAATCATGCACGCAAATGTGTACGATCAAGATCAGGGACTCACGGGAAGATATCACAACACAACTCTAAAAGTAAAATAAGTCATACAAGCATCATAATACAAGCCAGGGGCCTCGAGGGCTCGAATACAAGTGCTCGATCATAGACGAGTCAGCGGAAGCAACAATATCTGAGTATAGACATAAGTTAAACAAGTTTGCCTTAAGAAGGCTAGCACAAACTGGGATATAGATCAAAAGAGGCGTAGGCCTCCTGCCTGGGATCCTCCTAAACTACTCCTGGTCATCGTCAGCAGCCTGCACGTAGTAGTAGGCACCTCCAGTGTAGTAGTCGTCGTCGACGGTGGTGTCTGGCTCCTGGGCTCCAACGTCTGGTTGCGGCATCCGAGAAGAAGAGAAAAACAGGGGAAAAGAGGGAGCAAAGCAACTGTGAGTACTCATCCAAAGTACTCGCAAGCAAGGAGCTGCACTACATATGCATGGGTATATGTGTAAGGAGGCCATATCAGTGGACTGAACTGCAGAATGCCAGAATAAGAGGGGGATAGCTAGTCCTATCGAAGACTATGCTTCTGGCAGCCTCCGTCTTGCAGCATGTAGAAGAGAGTAGATTGAAGTCCTCCAAGTAGCATCGCATAGCATAATCCTACCCGGCGATCCTTCCCTCGTCGCCCTGTGGAAAAGCAATCACCGAGTTGTCTGTGGAACTTGTCTGGGTGTGTTTTATTAAGTATCCGGTTCTAGTTGTCATAAGGTCAAGGTACAACTCCAGGTCGTCCTTTTACCGAGGGACACGGCTATTCGAATAGATAAACTTCCCTGCAGGGGTGCACCACATAACCCAACACGCTCAATCCCATTTGGCCGGACACACTTTCCTGGGTCATGCCCGGCCTCGGAAGATCAACACGTCGCAGCCCCACCTAGGCACAACAGAGAGGTCAGCACGCCGGTCTAAATCCTATACGCGCAGGGGTCTGGGCCCATCGCCCATTGCACACTTGCACGTTGCGTGGGCGGCCGGAAGCAGACCTAGCAACCTCCATTACAAAGGAAGTCACGTTACGCGGTCCAATCTGGCGCGCGCCGCTCAGTCGCTGACGTCACGAAGGCTTCGGCTGATACCACGACGTCGAGTGCCCATATCTTTCCCGCGTAGTTGGTTAGTGCGTAAAGGCCAGTGGCCAGACTCAGATCAAATACCAAGATCTCGTTAAGCGTGTTATTATGAAGCAACGCGAACGCCGACTAGGGCCAGGCCCACCTGTCTCCCAGGTGGTCTCAACCTGCCCTGTCGCTCCGCCACAAAGTAACAGTCGGGGGCCGTCGGGAACCCAGGCCCACCTCTACCGGGATGGAGCCACCTGTCCTTCCAGCCCCCACATCAGAACCACTTGCGGGTACTCAACGAGCTGACCCGACTTTAGTCACCATCTGTATAGGATATGTATGTATAGTATATACCCGTGATCACCTCCCGAGTGATCATGGCCCGATAGTATAGCAAGGCAGACTGACAAGAATGTAGGGCCAATTATGATAAACTAGCATCCTATACTAGGCATTTAGGATTGCGGGTAAGGTATCAATAACTGTAGCAACAATGACAGGCTATGCAACAGAATAGGAGTAACCGAACATTAACATGCTACACTACTCTAATGCGAGCAGTAGAGAGAAGAATAGGCGATATCTGGTGATCAAAGGGGGGGCTTGCCTGGTTGCTCTGGCAAGTAGGGGTCGTCAACAACGTAGTCGGTCGGGGCACCAGCAGCGGCGTCGGTCTCGTAGTCTATCGGAAAGAAGAGGAGGAAGAAACAATGAATACAATGCAAACAAAAGCATAATGATGCAAGACAAAGCAAACAACGGTGTTAGGTGTGCCCTAACGCGGTAGGAGGAGATACCGGTGAAGGGGGAAAACATCCGGAAAAGTATCCCGGTGTTTCACGTTTTCGGACAAATGAACCGGAGGGAGAAAGTTGCGTGTTTGATATGCTAGGGATGTGTGGCGGACAAAAGGGCTACGTATTCAGATTTGTCTCATCGCTCTGAGCAACTTTCATGTATAAATCTTTTCCATCCGAGCTACAGTTTATTTTATATTAATTTTTAAAGCTTTAAATGATTTTCTAAAATTCTGGAGTTAATTTAATTCTAAAATATATTAAATACTAAATGCTACGGGTACAAAGAAGTGTACCCAAAGATATGACTATTTGACTGATAGGTGGGCCCTGTTGACCGCCTAGTCAACGGTCAACAATCAACTTGTGGACTGGTCCAACTATCATGTGGGGGCCACATGTCATAGACTACTAGTTAAACTATTTAAGTAACTAGATTTATTTAGCGCGGGGACCCATATGTTAGTGGGACAATTTGTTAAACAGAGTTTTAAACGGGTTTAGTTAATCCAATTAAGTAGTGGGGCCTATTGTCAGCACCTAATTAGTGTTAGGATTAGGGGGCATTAGCACGTAATCCAACAGGGGCACCCGGCCTATATCCGTCGGTAGCAGCAGCCAAAAGCAGCTAGCAGGGGGGCGGCAGCAGGCCGCATGGGGAGTGGAGGCCGGCAGTGGGCGCGGGGTGTGGTGGCCGGCGGTGGGCGGGTCGCCGCCGACGAGCGAGCGGCAGGCGGCGGAGATGGGCAGAGCGGGCGTTGTCGGCCCGAGTAGTAGACGCAGTGGTAGGGGGGCAACGATGCGAGCGGGGGCAGCGGTCCGCGCGTGTGGGCACGACTTCGGTCGACAGGGGGCGGGCCTGGCAAGGCGAAGGCGCACACGAGCAAGGCGACAACAGCAGGAGCAACAGAGACACGGGGCGCGCTCATACGGCGACAAATCCGAGGGGGAAAAGGGGGAATGGGTGTGGCTCACCGAGGGGAAGGCGGTGGCGAGCTCGGGGTGGTTCAGGGAGGACCGGAGGTAGCAGATCGGCGAGGCGGAGCAGACGTCCCTGGTCGAAGAGGAGGGGTCCATGGCGGCGGCTCCGGGGCGCTCCAGCTCGAGCCGGTTGCCGTGGAGGTAGAGGATGTCGAGGCACAGCTCCTGGGTGCCTTCGGGCACGACGGGGTGGTGCCGGAGCGTGTCAACGACAAGGCGACGTTGACGGCTGCGTACGGGTGCCTCTCCAGATCGGGGAGGAGAGCGAAGGGGAAGAAGTGGATAGGATAGGGTTCGACAGCAGCGTCGGGCACGGTCTTATCCTCCGCTGGGAGACGGTGGGGAGGCGTGGGATGGCCGCCTCGTGGCTAATCCATCTATGGACGACACACGGTCATCCACCGTGGTCGGTGAACAGAGAACGAAGAAGACAGAGGGGAGGAGTTGGGCTATGCCGGTCTGGTGGGCTAGGCTAGCAACTGTTCATATACTGGGCTAAAGTTGTTCATATACTGGGCTAAAGTGCATAGTAGTTAGGTTCCTTCTTTTGTTTTTGTTTGATTTTGTTTATTTTCCTTTTACAGTTTTTATTTTATTTCCCAACTTATTTTTGTTTGTAAAATATATAGTTAACACCCAATTTTGCATTACCAAATATACCTCTGCCACAATAACTTTGGCACCTAATTAAGATAGTTTCATAATTATAGTTTCATAATTATTTATTATTTTAAAAGTATTTAAATAACAGTTTTTTCTATTGTTTTATTCCTTTTAGAGTATTTAAACATTTTATAAAAGTGTGGTTTCTTCTCCATAATTACCTATGCATTATTTGGCTCTCTCCAAACATTTTAGTTTTAACATTTGAAAACTTTTATGGTTTGCTTGATTTGAATTTGAATTCGAACTAGTTTCGAACTAACGCGAGATTAACAACAGTAATCGATGTGACATGGAATCATTAGCAGAGGTTCACTGTAGCTTAAATATCCGGGCATCACAGTCTCCCAGGCAGGAGGCCTTGCCTTTTCTATCATTGTTGTTATTTGTTCTAGCCTTCTTAAGGCAGACTTGTTTACCTCATGTCTGTACTCAGATATTGTTGCTTCCGCTGACTCGTCTATATTCGAGCTTATGTGTTCGAGCCCTCGAGGCCCCTAGCTTGTAATATGAAGCTTGTATGACTTTAATTTGTGTGTAGAGTTGTATTGTGATATCTTCCTGTGAGTCTCTGATGTTGATCGTGCACATTTGCGTGTATGATTAGTGCACGATTAAGTCGGGGCATCACAAGTTGGTATCAGAGTCGACTGCCTGTAGGTAGCCCCTTTTCCAACTCCTTGACCGAAGTTGAGTCTAGCCTTTGAAAAACCATTACTAACATTATCGTGTGGCTTAGTAGTCCACATCACAAATAGGTGGTATTAGGATCTTTTATTCTTCGTCCCTGCTCTAGGATTCTAATCTCTCTTCTATTCGGGTTGAAGGTTTTGCTAAACTCTAACTTTAGGTTCTCGTACTTCCTCCTGGAGAGCCCTCATTCCAGATGATGGCTTGATTCATGTGACGCTCCCAATTCAATCGTACACTAATCATACACGCAAATGTGTACAATCAAGATCACGGACTCACGGGAAGATATCACAACACAACTCTAGACACAAATTAAAATAATACAAGCTTTATATTACAAGCCAGGGGCCTCGAGGGCTCGATACATCAGCTCGAATACAAACGAGTCAGCGGATGCACCAATATCTGAGTAAAGACATAAGTTAAACAAGTTTGTCTTAAGAAGGCTAGCACAAAAGCAACATCAATCGAAAAGGCAAGGCCTCCTGCCTGGGAGACTCCTAACTACTCCTGGTCGTCGGCGTTCATCATGTGGTAGTAGGCACCCTCGCGGTAGTAGTAGGCATCGACGGTGGCAACGGTCTCAGGGGCTCCGTCATCTGGTTGCATCAAACGGATATGGGGAAAAAAGAAAGCAAAGCAAACATGAGTACTCATCCGAAGTACTCAGCAAGCAAGTGTCACAGCCCCAGATCAGCCCTTGTTTGTTTTTGCTTTAGCATCCATGCAACATGTTTAAATTTTATGAAATTTGAAATGGGGATGACCAAGCCCTAGCACCAAAGCATTGCAAATAGGTTCAACTTCAAAATATTTTCAAGAACCCAAATTGGTTTGCAAAAATGTTCATGATTACTGGAAAAGGGTGAAAACCATATTCAGAGATGATGGATATTTTTCCAAGACATTTTTGGATTTTTGATTAAACCATATTGTATTTGAATTGGGGCATTTAAATACTGTTAATATTTTTAAATGCTCCAACAATTCTGAAAATAGTTGAGGGCCTCTGTAATAATTCAGTTAATGTCCACAATTATTCTCAGGATTTATAAAAAATGATTTAGTGTCTAAAACTAAATCAAAACAAACTACAGAAAATAGAAATAGAAAAGAGGAAATAAAAGAAAGGGAGAGAAGGCCACCAGGCCACCTACCTAACTTACCTGGCGCCCACTTACCTGGCCCAGCACGGCCCAGCCCATCTCCACTCCCCCTGTCGTCTTCCTCCTCGCCAGAAGGACCGAGGCGTGGCGCGCGCCCGAGAGGCCTCGGCCACCTCCTGCTTCCCCTGGCCACCTCCTGCTTCCTCCTCGACGCCCCGGTGACGCCACGCGCCTCCCCGACCCCCTCTCACCTCTCCCTCACTCGCTGCACCCTCTCTCCCTCCCCTGACTCCCTTCCCCGAGCACACCCGAGAGTCGCCGTCGCCGCCGTTCGCCATAGCCGCAGCCACCAGCCCTCCCTCGCCCTTCCGCCAGTTCCAGAAGCTCCGCCGCTGACCTCTACACCGTCCCCGCCAAGCCACACGAGCGGACGCGCCCTGCAGCGGCTTCCCCGACCTCTTCTTCAAGCTTCGGCCGCCGAGATCGCCGGCGACCGTGTGCCCTCCCTGACGCCTCCCCGAGCTCCCCGAGGCCACCGTCGCAACCCCTGTGAGCCTCCGGTCGATTCCCCTCTTCTCCCCGCGTCGATTTCGCGCCCTAGCCACAGATGCACATAGCCGAGTTGTGCTCGCCGCCGGCGAAGTCGTCACCATGGCTTGAGCAAGCCCAGCTTGCCCCTGAGCATGTCATCGCGCTCGCGCTGCTCCCAGGAGCCGATCTAGCCCACCCGTTCGTCTCACCGTGCACCACAACGCCGATTCCAAGCACACCCGAACTCCGGCCGCCGCCTTGGAGCTCGCCGTCGTCGGCTCCGGCCACCATAGGTCCGGCCACCACCACCGTTCGACGCGCGCCACTGCGTGCGTTTGAATGCAACTAACCGCGCTCGAAATGATGCCCTGAGGGCGATTTCCGAAGCCCGCCGCCGCATCTGGCCTCGCCGGCGTCATGTCGCCGGTGGGGTTGACCCACTTGACCACGGCGGAACCCCCCCTGGGTCGATGACAGGTGGGGCCAGCCCCTGTTAATTAGTTTAGGTGTTAGATTAGTTAACACTAATTAAGTTAGTTAATTATTTAAGCCACTGACATGTGGGCCCAGCCCTGCTGACATTTTCGTTAGTATTAGTTTAACCCTAATCAACCCAGTTAACCAACTGAGTCACTGACACGCGGGACCCACTGTCAGGTTTGACCTGGACCCGCCTAGTTGACCTGCTGACATCAACATGACCTAGTGCTGACGCAATAAATCATTTTCTGGTTTTAAAATAATTCAGGAAATTCCAGAAAATTGTATAAACTTCTAAAAATCATAGAAATTCAACCGTAACTCCAAATTAAATAATTTATATATGAAAAATTATCAGAAAAATTCAAGGAATCCATCTGTACCATTTTCATGCATGTTAGAACAACTTATAGCTGCTGTTTAGCACAAATCAATTAAATGGCATTTGAATAATCACATATGGAGTTTGAATTTGAATCTTGTATTCAAACCAACTTCATTTAACCTGTTGCTAGTTGCATTAGCCCAAAACACACTCATATTGCCATGTCATGAGCATGCATCATATTGTTGCATCGCATTGATTGTGTTCTCTCTTGTTTGCCGGTATTTGTCCCCTCTCGGTAGACGATGTTCCGACGATGTGATCGTTGACACTGATGAAGACTCAATGTTATCTTCAGAAGTGCCAGGCAAGCAAAACCCCCCCTTGTTCATTCCGATAAAATCCCACTCTCTCGCTCCTGCTCTCTTTTACTGCATTAGGACAACATCGATTCATCTGTTACTTGCTGCGGTAGCTGAACCCCTTTATCCTCTGCATGACCTGTCATTCCACAGTAATTAGATGAAACCCACTAGCATGAGTAGGAGTTGTTTGAGCCCTGATGTGCCTACTCATTCATGCTTGTTTGTCATGCCTGCTACTGCTTAGAGTCGAGTCAGGTCTGATTCATCCGGGATGAATCAGCGGTGTGTGAACATGTCCTACGGTGTGTGAGCTAAGCGTGTGAACACGATTTGGTAAAGGTAGCGGTGAGAGGCCATGTAGGAGTACATGGTGGGTTGTCTCATTGCAGCCGTCCTCAGGAACTGAGTTCTGTGTTTGTGATCCATGATTCAGCTACTACCACGCATTGGGCCCGAAACCAATGGACCCTCTCGGCTTCTTAATCACCCTTGTCCTCTGTCCAGGAGTTGCAAGTAGTTTCTGGTGTTTGTAGTATGCTGGAGGCCGTGCGCAGCGCTGACCGTAGGGGTGGGCTGTGATGCGGTAGGCACGTGGCCGGGTATACCGGGCGCCCGTTTGGTGTCACGGAACCCTTCCATCGTTGGGGCTGTGAGCGAAACTCCGGCCGGATCTCCTCATGGATGGAACCCGAATAGGCGATAAACCTGGACTAGAGACTCGAGTGTTTAGGTAGGCCGTGGCCGACACCCACGTTGGGCTTCCGCTTGAAGGTTGCCTGAGTACATGTCGTGTAAACGGCGGTAAGTGGTGAGAGCGTGTGTGAAGAAGTACACCCCTGCAGGGTTAACATCATCTATTCGAATAGCCGTGTCCGCGGAAAAGGACTTCTGGGTTGCTTATATCAGTTCATAGACAAGTGAAAGTGGATACCCTAAAATACGCAAGATAAGCGTGAGTGCTATGGATGGCGTTCTCGTAGGGAGACGGGAGCGGATCCATAGTGGTGTATTGATATGGTGAATATGTGGACTCGTGTGCGCCACCTCAAAAGAGTTACTTGCAGTCGTAGTTTAGGATAGCCACCGAGTCAAAGCTGGCTTGCTGCAGTTAAACCCCACCATCCCCTTGTTGATAATGATGCATATGTAGTTAGTTCTGATGTAAGTCTTGCTGGGTACATTTGTACTCACGTTTGCCTATTTTATGTTTTTGCAGAGAGACTTCAGTCTCACTAGTAATTCCGCGTGGTCTTCGACGTTTAGCTTGTTACCTCAGCTACGATCTTGTGCCCTCGGCAGGATCTGGTAGATAGTCAGGCTTCTCAGCCTTTTTCATTTATAGTTGTCTGTACTCAGACATGATAGCTTCCGCTTGTGCTTTGATTTGTATGCTCTGAATGTTGGGTCATGAGACCCCTGTTTGTAATATCTCGCTCCTCGGAGCCTATTGAATAAATTACTTGAGTCGTAGAGTCATGTTGTGATGCCATGTTGTATTTGCACATATCGAGCATATTGTGTGTATGTTATTGAAATGCTTGGTATGTGTGGGATCTGACCATCTAGTTGTTTATCTTTAGTAGCCTCTCTTACCGGGAAATGTCTCCTAGTGTTTCCACTGAGCCATGGTAGCTTGCTACTGCTCCGGAACACTTAGGCTGGCCGGCATGTGTCCTTCTTCGTTCCTGTGTCTGTCCCTTCGGGGAAATGTCACGCGATGAATACCGGAGTCCTGTTAGCCCGCTACAGCCCGGTTCACCGGAGTCCTGCTAGCCCAGTGCTACAACCTGGATTCACTCGCTGATGACCGACACGTTCGATGCTGGGTCATGGATGCCTGTCCCTGTAAGTCTGTGCCACTTTGGGTTTACAACTAGCCATGTCAGCCCGGGTCCTTTGTTATATGGATGCTAGCGACACTATCATATACGTGAGCCAAAAGGCGCAAACGGTCCCGGGCCAGGTAAGGTGGCACCCATGGGAATACCGTGCGTGAGGCCGCAAAGTGATATGATGTGTTACATGCTAGATCGGTGTGACTTAGGATCGGGGTCCTGACAGCGTTGGTATCAGAGCCAGGTTGACTGCCTGTAGGATTACCAAGCCAAACTGGTCGAAGTTGAGTCTAGAAATTCTTTAGTTATGTAAGGGAATTGATTGTGGGATGGAACGTAAGGCTCTTTTTACTCCTTATACCTCATGCCCTTCTGATCTGAGTCATCTTATCTTTTCTACGGGGTTAAGAACTAGGCTATCTCTTCTTTCTATCAGGATCACGTGTTACTAATCCGTAGACTTATAAGATTGTTGGATTTAAACTTGAGTTCAGCTCCTACGACTTTTGTATGTTAACTGTTGATCTCGAAACCTTGGTATTGTGCTTCTGAGTGGTTATGCCACCATTTTTGTGAATGTCTCAAATCTTTTCTGAGCATTTACAGCCGTTATGCTGTCCGAGTCATTCCAGGTTTCTAAATAGTCTGATGCATTTGCAAATCCCTTCTTTCCGTTCCCGATGTCCCTTATGGTCAGAATAAGCACACTAATCGCCAGTTGAGGTACTCTATTGCCTTGACATTTATGTTGGAGCTATTATTATGACCTTAGGTGTCCTAGGGGATCATCTAGTGGTCTAGCCATGATCTGTGTTCCCAGTGTGATGCTTCTGGCCTTTATTCTCGAAAGCATCCCGTGATGCTACTTAGTAGTAGGTATTCTATTCCTGGGTTTTGAACCCGAGATTCACTCTACTTACTTCATGTTGATAGTGTTTGCTAGTTCCTTTAGGATATTAGTAACCTTTGCGATAGCCCTCGAGGTTCGTGGTACATCCTTCTTCCAATTACCATGAACCATCCTTGGCAGGAGTTCTTCTGAACCAAAAGATGACAACAAGAGTGCTCTCGATGAGTTCTCCATGCTACATTGTGACTCTGCCAGTCCTATCTCTCTGCATGGGTTATCTGGAAGAAATGTTGAACTTGGTTCGACATACTAATCTATGCATCCACAACTCAGAAAGTTATATGTTCCTTTGAGTTGTCCCTCTTTAGTTGTCTACTGACCTTCGTCTATCAATTGATAGTCAAGAGTATGTGTGCGTTCGTTTATCGATGCCTATTACTCTTGTGGTCCGTCAAGCCATTCTATCGCGGAATGACTAGGAGAAACAAACTCCAGTACCTCTTCCATATCCAGGATTGGGTCAAAGAAGTTGTGCTCCGCAGAACAAATTGCTAATCCAGCTTTTGCTCTGTTCTACCTTGGAGTATTACCATCTTTTATATCGGGATTGTTATAGGAATTGCACACCATCCTATGAACTCTTGGTACAGTGATACTTCTCGCCATCATTGTTCATTCCTCGGTTCCTGTGTTATTGTAACCGGAATGCCGACAAATGAATCATGGCGTGTGAAATCAATACTGCTAGCAACTCTGTTGCTTGGTAGTTAAATGGACGATAACCTCATTCTTAGCGTGTTGATTATTGAATCGTCACCCTAAGACTGATTGTGCTACCTAGTCCCTATTTCTGGTGCACTCCTCGATCATTGAGTTAGGATTTTCTTTCAATCCCTTGCTCATTTGATCATATCGTCTTGCCCTGAAAAGCAAGATTGTTCTCGAGCTTAGTAACATATCGGTGGTTCGTGATTTTCCGAATATCTTCTCGAAAGTATCACCAGGTTGTCACCTGACTGTTATGTTGAGCTCGTGATCAAGTTGGTTTATCCTGTAAACCACCCTTTCTCCAAGAATCTGTGTTGGATACCCCTGAGCTAGTTTGTTAAGCCAAGCAACAACTTGGAGAGTTGGAAGATAAAAGCTTACCCGACTTAGTTCATTTCAAAGGGATACCCTTTGTATGTGTGTGTTGAAGAAAATTGATATTTCATCGACTGACCCTCGTGATCAGTTAATGGACCTATCATCTTGTCCAACCTTTGATTTGGGTGTGGGCTATCCTCAAATCAAGTCAGAACCAACGATGTTCGTAATGTTGTCTTACTCGTGGGTTTTCCTCGAGCATACACCGTTATATTCTTTGGTCTGACCAATGCTATCACCGTGTTCACTTAACTATGGAATTCCTTTTAAAAGGAAACCCGGATGAATTGTTGTTGAGCCCATTGACAACATCCTTATCTCCTCCATGATTTGTTGAACATTAAGCTAGTGTTGGAAACTTTTGAAAGCATTTCTTCATGCTAGTTCATGAAGCATATGTTCGGATGTAAGAAGTGACTTCCTCTAGTTCACGTGCATTTGGTGAAAGTTGCCGCCATGAATTTGAGAAAGATTGTTTTGTTTCCTTTGGAATCATCCCAAATCAGTCATGCACACGTGCGAAGTATTCTGTGGTCTGGAGACTTGCAACCTTCATTCCATATGTGTCCCGAGCACACCAAGCCACTGATTGATTTGTTCAAGGAGAAGAAGTTCCTTCATAAGAGCTAATCATATGACTTATGCAAGGACTTCGTTATCCACGGTGATGGTTCCCAACCAGAACTCGGTAGTGTTTTATTGTAAGACTACCACGTGGTCATGCTTGTCTAGGACATCGTGTTCACATGTTTGTAGCAGAACCAGCTCATGTTTTGGAGCTTACTATCGTAGTTCATTCCCCGAGAATCTCGCAACGTCATCTCGTCGATTTGTGTTGCAAACTTTCATTTTTCTTCCTAGACTCGATGAGTCTGGAATATCCTGACACCAACCAGATCTGAATCTCAGGCAGATATGATGGTTGGAACTTTCCCAAGAACTATAATATTGGTCCCTCGATAAACGGTAAGGTGGATGTCGTGGCCAACACACCCAACCGGAAGACCTATTATTGTAGTATCTTGATTGAAGAAGTTGGCCACCTCCCCATAAGGATTTCGTAGGATTTACCTCCCTAGTTGCCCCTATGGATTTCTGTGTTCCGAAGTCCGACCTTTTTACTTGATGTTCTAGATATCAAACCATATCTATGAATGGGTTACACTAGCACATCAAGGAGAACATTAGAAGCGGAGTGCTAAATGTCTCTCGATCGATCATCCAGATTTCGTTCCCTTGGCCTCGCTAAGGTGAAATCTGAGAAAGTGTTATCCTCCTTTGCATCTGCATCGTCCATCGCTATTCATCATGGTAGTATGTTGTGTTGTCAGCACCCTTGACACGGATGTTGATAAAACCTTGATGATTGTGGAAATGCTCAAGTTCTTGAGAGCACGCACAAGCGTTACGTGTTATCATCGGCTCTAACTGGGATTACTCTCAGTTTCCTCGGCAATGCTATGACCTTTTCAAACAGTGAATTCACTCTCTATTGTTGGGTTCTTCCCCAGTTACCAGAATCATTCCCAACATTTGCATTTTGTTCCCAGCTTGCACCGCCAATGTGCCATTCTGCCATGGGTCTCTTCCATTTCCGGTAATAAGCAAAAATCATCCATTGCGTTGTCTTCAACAAGGTAGTCCACATCATCCATCCTAGTCTGGGTGTACCATTCCTTTGCACTCCGCCAAACGATCGTTGTGAATTGCCTTAGGCTGGTATAAAGAGTTTCAATGATCTTCGAATCAAAGGTAATTCTTTTTGCCACTTAAGGGGATATTTCTACGAGTCACCATCCCTAAGGTGCCCTATTATGGTATCATGGCAATTCAATTCCTCGCTACGTTGACAACCGATCACCACATTCTTAAGTCTGGAATTGTTGTCTACTTAGCGAACCCTCATCATCTGTCTCACTCCATTTCTTCAGATCTGTGCTTCGTCTCTCAGCTCAAGAGATGTTGCTATGTCTCATCCCGAGAGTTACTCCTGAGTTGTTCGACCTCCGAGAAGAACGATTCTTTTAGGGTCTTTCCTTTCCTCTCGTTGTCATGTTAGTTGGAGTTCTCAGAGCAAGACTTCGAGAAAATGATGGTGAACAAATCAACGTTCAGTTGAAGTGCAACCTGGATCGTGAAGATTGTACTAGTTTGCGTTCCCCCTTCACCTTACCCTACGCTTGAATCTCGGGACGAGATTTTTGTTTAGTGGGGGTGAGCTGTCACAGCCCCAGATCAGCCCTTGTTTGTTTTTGCTTTAGCATCCATGCAACATGTTTAAATTTTATGAAATTTGAAATGGGGATGACCAAGCCCTAGCACCAAAGCATTGCAAATAGGTTCAACTTCAAAATATTTTCAAGAACCCAAATTGGTTTGCAAAAATGTTCATGATTACTGGAAAAGGGTGAAAACCATATTCAGAGATGATGGATATTTTTCCAAGACATTTTTGGATTTTTGATTAAACCATATTGTATTTGAATTGGGGCATTTAAATACTGTTAATATTTTTAAATGCTCCAACAATTCTGAAAATAGTTGAGGGCCTCTGTAATAATTCAGTTAATGTCCACAATTATTCTCAGGATTTATAAAAAATGATTTAGTGTCTAAAACTAAATCAAAACAAACTACAGAAAATAGAAATAGAAAAGAGGAAATAAAAGAAAGGGAGAGAAGGCCACCAGGCCACCTACCTAACTTACCTGGCGCCCACTTACCTGGCCCAGCACGGCCCAGCCCATCTCCACTCCCCCTGTCGTCTTCCTCCTCGCCAGAAGGACCGAGGCGTGGCGCGCGCCCGAGAGGCCTCGGCCACCTCCTGCTTCCCCTGGCCACCTCCTGCTTCCTCCTCGACGCCCCGGTGACGCCACGCGCCTCCCCGACCCCCTCTCACCTCTCCCTCACTCGCTGCACCCTCTCTCCCTCCCCTGACTCCCTTCCCCGAGCACACCCGAGAGTCGTCGTCGCCGCCGTTCGCCATAGCCGCAGCCACCAGCCCTCCCTCGCCCTTCCGCCAGTTCCAGAAGCTCCGCCGCTGACCTCTACACCGTCCCCGCCAAGCCACACGAGCGGACGCGCCCTGCAGCGGCTTCCCCGACCTCTTCTTCAAGCTTCGGCCGCCGAGATCGCCGGCGACCGTGTGCCCTCCCTGACGCCTCCCCGAGCTCCCCGAGGCCACCGTCGCAACCCCTGTGAGCCTCCGGTCGATTCCCCTCTTCTCCCCGCGTCGATTTCGCGCCCTAGCCACAGATGCACATAGCCGAGTTGTGCTCGCCGCCGGCGAAGTCGTCACCATGGCTTGAGCAAGCCCAGCTTGCCCCTGAGCATGTCATCGCGCTCGCGCTGCTCCCAGGAGCCGATCTAGCCCACCCGTTCGTCTCACCGTGCACCACAACGCCGATTCCAAGCACACCCGAACTCCGGCCGCCGCCTTGGAGCTCGCCGTCGTCGGCTCCGGCCACCATAGGTCCGGCCACCACCACCGTTCGACGCGCGCCACTGCGTGCGTTTGAATGCAACTAACCGCGCTCGAAATGATGCCCTGAGGGCGATTTCCGAAGCCCGCCGCCGCATCTGGCCTCGCCGGCGTCATGTCGCCGGTGGGGTTGACCCACTTGACCACGGCGGAACCCCCCCTGGGTCGATGACAGGTGGGGCCAGCCCCTGTTAATTAGTTTAGGTGTTAGATTAGTTAACACTAATTAAGTTAGTTAATTATTTAAGCCACTGACATGTGGGCCCAGCCCTGCTGACATTTTCGTTAGTATTAGTTTAACCCTAATCAACCCAGTTAACCAACTGAGTCACTGACACGCGGGACCCACTGTCAGGTTTGACCTGGACCCGCCTAGTTGACCTGCTGACATCAGCATGACCTAGTGCTGACGCAATAAATCATTTTCTGGTTTTAAAATAATTCAGGAAATTCCAGAAAATTGTATAAACTTCTAAAAATCATAGAAATTCAACCGTAACTCCAAATTAAATAATTTATATATGAAAAATTATCAGAAAAATTCAAGGAATCCATCTGTACCATTTTCATGCATGTTAGAACAACTTATAGCTGCTGTTTAGCACAAATCAATTAAATGGCATTTGAATAATCACATATGGAGTTTGAATTTGAATCTTGTATTCAAACCAACTTCATTTAACCTGTTGCTAGTTGCATTAGCCCAAAACACACTCATATTGCCATGTCATGAGCATGCATCATATTGTTGCATCGCATTGATTGTGTTCTCTCTTGTTTGCCGGTATTTGTCCCCTCTCGGTAGACGATGTTCCGACGATGTGATCGTTGACACTGATGAAGACTCAATGTTATCTTCAGAAGTGCCAGGCAAGCAAAACCCCCCCTTGTTCATTCCGATAAAATCCCACTCTCTCGCTCCTGCTCTCTTTTACTGCATTAGGACAACATCGATTCATCTGTTACTTGCTGCGGTAGCTGAACCCCTTTATCCTCTGCATGACCTGTCATTCCACAGTAATTAGATGAAACCCACTAGCATGAGTAGGAGTTGTTTGAGCCCTGATGTGCCTACTCATTCATGCTTGTTTGTCATGCCTGCTACTGCTTAGAGTCGAGTCAGGTCTGATTCATCCGGGATGAATCAGAGGTGTGTGAACATGTCCTACGGTGTGTGAGCTAAGCGTGTGAACACGATTTGGTAAAGGTAGCGGTGAGAGGCCATGTAGGAGTACATGGTGGGTTGTCTCATTGCAGCCGTCCTCAGGAACTGAGTTCTGTGTTTGTGATCCATGATTCAGCTACTACCACGCATTGGGCCCGAAACCAATGGACCCTCTCGGCTTCTTAATCACCCTTGTCCTCTGTCCAGGAGTTGCAAGTAGTTTCTGGTGTTTGTAGTATGCTGGAGGCCGTGCGCAGCGCTGACCGTAGGGGTGGGCTGTGATGCGGTAGGCACGTGGCCGGGTATACCGGGCGCCCGTTTGGTGTCACGGAACCCTGTTCACATCGTTTGGGGCTGTGAGCGAAACTCCGGCCGGATCTCCTCATGGATGGAACCCGAATAGGCGATAAACCTGGACTAGAGACTCGAGTGTTTAGGTAGGCCGTGGCCGACACCCACGTTGGGCTTCCGCTTGAAGGTTGCCGAGTACATGTCGTGTAAACGGCGGTAAGTGGTGAGAGCGTGTGTGAAGAAGTACACCCCTGCAGGGTTAACATCATCTATTCGAATAGCCGTGTCCGCGGAAAAGGACTTCTGGGTTGCTTATATCAGTTCATAGACAAGTGAAAGTGGATACCCTAAAATACGCAAGATAAGCGTGAGTGCTATGGATGGCGTTCTCGTAGGGAGACGGGAGCGGATCCATAGTGGTGTATTGATATGGTGAATATGTGGACTCGTGTGCGCCACCTCAAAAGAGTTACTTGCAGTCGTAGTTTAGGATAGCCACCGAGTCAAAGCTGGCTTGCTGCAGTTAAACCCCACCATCCCCTTGTTGATAATGATGCATATGTAGTTAGTTCTGATGTAAGTCTTGCTGGGTACATTTGTACTCACGTTTGCCTATTTTATGTTTTTGCAGAGAGACTTCAGTCTCACTAGTAATTCCGCGTGGTCTTCGACGTTTAGCTTGTTACCTCAGCTACGATCTTGTGCCCTCGGCAGGATCTGGTAGATAGTCAGGCTTCTCAGCCTTTTTCATTTATAGTTGTCTGTACTCAGACATGATAGCTTCCGCTTGTGCTTTGATTTGTATGCTCTGAATGTTGGGTCATGAGACCCCTGTTTGTAATATCTCGCTCCTCGGAGCCTATTGAATAAATTACTTGAGTCGTAGAGTCATGTTGTGATGCCATGTTGTATTTGCACATATCGAGCATATTGTGTGTATGTTATTGAAATGCTTGGTATGTGTGGGATCTGACCATCTAGTTGTTTATCTTTAGTAGCCTCTCTTACCGGGAAATGTCTCCTAGTGTTTCCACTGAGCCATGGTAGCTTGCTACTGCTCCGGAACACTTAGGCTGGCCGGCATGTGTCCTTCTTCGTTCCTGTGTCTGTCCCTTCGGGGAAATGTCACGCGATGAATACCGGAGTCCTGTTAGCCCGCTACAGCCCGGTTCACCGGAGTCCTGCTAGCCCAGTGCTACAGCCTGGATTCACTCGCTGATGACCGACACGTTCGATGCTGGGTCATGGATGCCTGTCCCTGTAAGTCTGTGCCACTTTGGGTTTACGACTAGCCATGTCAGCCCGGGTCCTTTGTCATATGGATGCTAGCGACACTATCATATACGTGAGCCAAAAGGCGCAAACGGTCCCGGGCCAGGTAAGGTGGCACCCGTGGGAATACCGTGCGTGAGGCCGCAAAGTGATATGATGTGTTACATGCTAGATCGGTGTGACTTAGGATCGGGGTCCTGACAGCAAGGATCTACACTACATATGCAACATTATCAAAGGAAGGCTGTATATGTGGTCTGGGCTGCAGAAATGCCAGAATAGAGGGGAGAGCCTAGTCCTATCGAAGACTAGCATCTTCAGCATCTTCATCGGTCTTGCATCATTAGAAGAGTGCATAGCATAAAGTAAAGTAGTAGTAGTGTCATCAACCTCGCCCAGAGATCCTTCCTCGACTCCCTGCAAAAAAGCAATCCCGGAGCCATACTATCCATTTCTCATCTCAAGTATCTAGTTCTAGTTGTATTGATCAGGATACAACTCCAAGTGTCCGTTACCGTAGGACAGGCTATCGATAGATGTTTTCTTCCCTACAGGGGTGCACCAACTTACCCACCACGCTCGATTAACTCCGGCCGGACACACTTTCCTGGGTCATGCCCGGCCTCGGCCAAACGATACGGTGCAACCGACCTAGGCTTAATAGAGAGGTCAGCACGTCAGACTAAACCTATGCCCCCAGGGGTCTTGGGCCATCACCCCGGGAACTCCTACACGTTGCGAACGCGGCCGGTGAGCAGACCTAGATACCTCCTTAAAAAGGTAGGTGCTTACGCAGTCCAACCCGACGTGTGCCACTCAGTCGCTGACGTCTATTAAGCTTCGGCTGATGCATATGATGTAGAACGCCCATACTATGCCCATGTGATGGATAGTGCTATCAGGCCAGAGGCCCCTCGGATCAAATATCCAAATCGTAGTGGATTAGGAGCGCGCGGTAACGAGTAGAGACTCACGATCGATGTGACCCCGTCACCTTGTCTCGGGGACTTGCGGCAAGGGCTAAGAATGCCTGGCCACGCCACGTAGTTATCTCGCGGGCACCTTCCAGGTCAACCTGACTCCACATCACTCGCATCACATGCTCGTGCGGGTACCCCTCAGGGCCGACCCGTCTTTAAACACTTTAATCAGTAACAATAGTAATGTAAAGGCAATCCGTGTGGCTACCACATCAAGAAGGAACCCGCGGCATCACCCTCGTTGGATTCCCACCTGATGTAAACATCAAGGTGAACGTAAGAGGAAATCACCCTCGTGGTTCACACTTGAGGTGTTGCATGACAACGTCGCTATCGGAAGTGGAAAAAGAGGAATCACCCTCGATGACCATGATCGGGTAACTACTCCACAGGGTTAGCATCAGAAGTGCTAACGAGGTATCACCCTCGGCACTCGATAGTAACGCTGCAATGTCGTACAAATAAGGGGAGTGTTGTGCGGTGCCAGGGCCTGGTCTTCAATCCCATTGATCGGGTCTTCTGATAATCCAGTGGGGCAGTTGGATCATCATGGGGTCTCTGATGGGTCTCTAACTAGCCTATACTAAGCAGTTTAGGATAAACATGTATGTAACAATAGCAGGGTACAAGATCAGGCTATGCATAAAAATAGGTAAAGCAATAGCAGCAGCAGTTTCTAATGCAAGCATAAGAGAGAAGAGAATAGGCGATATCGGAATGTTCAAAGGGGGGGAGGTGCTTGCCTGGAAGCTCTGCAAACAGATACGGATCCTCGACGGTGAAGTAGTCAATCACTGGTCCAACCGCGGTGTCAGGGTCTACCGGAAAGATGTAACGGAGGGGAAACACAATCAACAACAGAGCAATCAAA
Organism: Triticum aestivum; assembly: GCF_018294505.1. Taxonomy (NCBI): domain Eukaryota; kingdom Viridiplantae; phylum Streptophyta; class Magnoliopsida; order Poales; family Poaceae; genus Triticum; species Triticum aestivum. The sequence goes on along the minus strand of NC_057813.1, from coordinate 355,000,661 downwards.
GCATCACAAGCATAACGTGGCAATACACAGTGCTAGGGGTGACCTAACGCGGTACTACACATTGCAGACGGAGAGGGAAACATCCGGAGGGGTTTTCCCGACGTTTGGCATTTTCCGGACAGACGAAAGAGAGGGGACAGTTCCATGTTCAGCATGCTAGGGGCACGTGACAGATGAAGGGACCATGTATTCAAATTCTTTGGGTTTTTCTAAGCAACTTTCATATATAAAACCTTTTCATCCGAGTTACGGATTATTTTATATTAATTTTCAAAGTTTATTTAAATTTCCGGAATTCTGGAATTATTTTAATTTCGAAAAAGAAATGGTGAATACTTTTATACCCACTATGGGCTAGCCATAGTGGATGACGGGTGGGGCCAGGAAGGGCCAGTTGACCCAGTCAACGTTGACTGGTCCACGGATGAACACTGCCAGCGGGGTCCAATTGTCAAAGACTCATGTATTTTAATTTGATCTACATGTCATCCCTACATGTCATCTACTAATATACTAACTTAACATTAAGTTTTAATCCTAAACTAACAACTACTAATTAGGCAGGGGGCGGCCACAAGAGGCGGGCTTGCCCGTGCGCACGAATGGCAGCACCCATGACCACAGCCAAGCCGGTAGAAGCAGCGGCTGGGGCACAGGAGGGCGCGGCACCGGCGGCGCCCAACGGCGGCCGGTGGAGGCCATGGAGCAGGGCGGCAACACAATAGCAGTCTGCAGCGGGTGGTGGTAGCTGGTAGCAGCAGACGCAACAGGTGGGGGTGGGCGAAGCCAGGGCAGCCAGCAGGGAGCGGCGCTACCCGTAGGAGCTAGGGCGATGCAGGCACACATGCGGAGGAGCGGCCGGGTGCAGGGCAGGGCGCCGGCGAATGCGGGCGGCAATGGCACAGGCGGGTGGCGCGAGCGGCGGCAGTAGAAGCAGCAGTAGGCAACGACAGCGAGAAGTAGCAGGGCGCCCGCGGGAGCCGCCGGCGGCACGGTCGCTCGGCTAGGGTGCGGCTGGGGCACGCACGCGCAACCAGACACGGCCAGAAGTGCGACCACGGGCGGATGAGCATGTCTGCGGGCATGACGAGCAAGCAGACTACGGTGTCAGATCAAAGGGGAAAACATGTGGAGATGGAGGATAAGCTCACTGCGAGCTCGATGCCTAGGTCGGGGAGGTCAGAGGTGGACCCGAGTGGCGGGAATCGATGGCGGACGACGATGATGTACATGATGAAGATGGTGATGATGGCGAGTGTACGGGCCATACCCGCTCGATTCGGTCCTCGGGATGGATGAAGTGGACCGTGGCAATTCTCCTGGGCGTCTTCTCATGGGGCGGGGAGTACGGTGGCCGCGACATCGATGACAACATGGGGACGGCAGCGCTCGGGCACGCTTCAAATCAAGAGAAAGAGATAGAGGAAGAAATAGGGGATTAGGGTTCAGACAAGGGGGGTGCGACGGTGTTTTGTAGGGCACCAGGGAGGTCGGCGATGGCCAGCACGTGGCCATGGCCGCGGGCCACCACGGCCACCCCTGCCTCCAGTGTAGTGTAAGGTAGGATATGCTTCGGAGGTTGGGTTGGGCCTCTAGTTTCTTCTTCATAGTGGGCCAAAAGTGCATAGAGCAATTCAGTTTTACTTTTCTGTAAAAATTAGAAGCTACTGTTTTCTATTTAAATAAGCTTTCAAACCATTTTTGTTGCACATGGAATTTGTTACACAATTACCAGAGAATAATTTGAGCTAGGATAAAAAGTTTTGGGGCAAATGGAGTTAAATAAATAATGGTTTGTTTTGAAAAGGCCAATTTATTTGCTGTTGGACCACTTATAATATTTCTAGGGGCATTTTAGTAATCCAACCAGGGTTGGTTTCTCCATGAAAAATGTTTGGGGATTATTTGCAACATCATGAACATTTTTGTTTGCGTGACAGAAGAAGTAAATATTTGACTGGTATTTCAAATGGAATTTGGCTTTAATTTTCATCAAGTGGCAATTTAGTTTGAAAGGCATGACGGCATGGCATCATTAAAGGGGAGATCACTGTAGCATGATTCTCGGGGTGTTACAATTCACCAAAAGATTCCGATGATACTCTCCGATGTTCTCTCGAGAACTTGTGCTTGTCGCTTTTGTGATTCCCTTCCACTGACAACCCCTATGGATACCTACATACAGCTTTCGTACATACATTTATTCCTCGTTGCTCTTGTCCTGAAATACTCTTCGTTGTCCCGAGAATCCTTTGAGCTTACTGTCTTGCAGTTCATTACCGCATGAAAGCCCTTAGGATAATTCCTCACACTTACCAGGGATCCGTTCATCCCAGATGCTCATGTGTTTCGCAAAATAGTTCATAATGCTATCTGATATTACAAAAATCCTCTACAACCTATTGCTCTTGGAATTCTTGCCTGCTTGCATTACAATTAATTCCATATGTTTAGTAATCTTCGTTGACATCACTTACTGATAACCCACAAGTATAGGGGATCGTTTGTAGCCTTTTCGATAAATAAGAGTGTCAAACCCAATGAGGAGCTAAAGGTAGAACAAATATTCCCTCAAGTTCCATCGACCACCGATAAACTCTACGCACACTTAACCTTTTCTTTACTAAAACAAGTATGAAACTATTTTGTAGGTGTGATGTTAGAACTACTTTGCAAGAATGAAACTAGGAGTACTTTGCGAGAATAAAATTAAGAATATTTTGCAAGATAATAAATTTAGTAGTTTAGTAGAAAGCTTTTGTCACATAAGAACGTTATTTGTCCCTATGTGATCGATAACTAAACCGGTGATCATTATTGCAATTTTATATGAGGGAGAGGCATGAGCTAACATACTTTCCATACTTGGTTCATATGCACTTATGATTGGAACTCTAGCACGCATCTGCAACTACCAAAGATCATTAAGGTAAAACACAACCATAGCATTAAGTGTCAAGTCCTCTTTATCCCATACGCAACAACCCCTTACTCGCGTATGTGCTTCTGTCACTCACGCCACCAACCATAACTGAATCATGAATGTATTACAACACCCTACAACAGGGATCCCTCACATTTGCGCGACACGGAGGGCACCATAGGATAGCACCAAAATAAAATATACAACTCAGACCAATCATGATCATCAGTCAACCCATAGGACAACACTACAAAAAAATACACTTCCGTGATGATACGTGTTTGTCATAGTAGGTCATGTTTTTTGACATGCATGTACATCCATGACGATATTATGACAGAATCAAGATAGTCATACCTGTGTTGTCGTAGAAGTGTTCCATGACATTACCAAAATTATCATCACGGAAGTGTCCACTTCCATGACGATAAATCGCGCGTCATAGAAGTGCTTTCGTCAAGGGTGACCAACACGTGTCATCCACCGTAACGGGTCGCCGTTAAGCTATCGGGTCTAGTTTTTGATCTGATAACCCGTTAACAGCCAGGACCAATGGCGATTTTCCACGTGTAAAATTCTCATTGGCCGAAGGAAACACATGTTAGCTTGTCATTGGGTCAGATAGGTGCCTATGATATGTCAACACGTGCGAAGGCCCAACATTGGCCCATTTAGCTTACTAAGGCTGGCCCGTTTGACTTGGTCAAAAGTTTGCGAGCCGGCCCATGAAAAGCCTGTTAACGGTCTGTTCGCATATAGCCCATTTTATGGCCCAGCAACTCACGGCCCGTTAGGGCCTTTCCGAAATCGTCCCAACAGCGTCATGTGGGCCGTCGAATATAACACTAGCCCATTTCACTTTCGACCCATGTATGGCCCACAACGTCTTTCAGCCCATATGAGGCCTTCCATATCTTTAGGCCCTTCAGTGGCCCATAGTGACTCTGGCCCATAATGAGTAGTAAATTTCTTTGTACCCATTAACGGCCCATGATTTCCAGGGGCCGTTTCCAGCCCGTGTTAGCTTTCGGCCTACTGATGGCCCATACGTTCTTGGGCTCCTTTCTGACTCTCGATTACTTCTGGTCCATTAGTGGTGTGTTCCCCTAATGGGCCAAATTTGGACCGTGGTTAGAATCGGCCCATTTGTGTCCTGTTAACCCGTTGCGCCATTTTCCAGCCCGTCATGTATTCTGACCCATTAACGACCCGTTATGCCTGTGACGGAATTAAGCCTTTGTTGTCTTCTGGCCTATTAATGGCCCATTGCCATGCTAGCTCGATACCAATTATGCCCATTTACGGCCCATGTGGACCCATTTATCTGACGGCCCGAGGCCCACCGATTCTACGGCCAATTGGAGGCCCATTTATCCAACGACCCGTAGGAGGCCCATGGATCCTATGGCCTGTAGCAGGCTCTAGGTTACCATGATCCGTATATGGCCCATGGTTGTTGCGACCACTAGAAATCCAGGGAAAAAGAAGACTAGGAAATAAATAAGCCCGAAACTAACGCTGGGCTATTAAGGCGATTGCACAGATTACATCCACCCGGCATCAAAGTTCGCCACCAGTGCAAATATAGGGAACACCCTACACTATACAAAAATGGCTTGTTGTTTTCTTCAGCCGGTGGCTGCACGTTAAGAACAAATTTTGTATCGCAAGAAAACAAATTACAACCATAAAACAAAAGGAAGGTTGGCATGAAGGTTAATAGTTTGGCAGATAAATGCACCACCAGAAGTTCAGAAGCTCAATTCATTTGACCTGAGTGATACGTTTTCATGTTGTACTGTCCGATGGAGCACCATAACTTTCACCTTCATTTCTCCTAGGCTCCTGAACAACATAGCAAATGTCTGATAGTCTGGTTTCAAAACCATGCATATCTTGACGACATCGAACAATGGTTATCATTGTTTCACAAAGGGTCTCTGTTAGGGAATGGACTTGTGTCTGGAGCCCAGATATAACATTGTTTTGAGCTTGCATATCTTGATCATGAGGCAGTTTGGACGAGATCGCCTTAACAACCAACCCAATATTACGCAGGAACGTGGTTTTGGCACTGTTAGTGGACAGGTACTGACCCACTAGAGCAAGAGGTGACATTGCGGTTATAGTTGCCTCGTCACCTTCAGAAAGTGGCGGTTCCACTATTTTTTCCATAGCTTTCTGAAAAGTTGAGTTTTTACATTAGTACTACCAGAACAGAAGATATTAAGGAGGAAGTAAAACCGAACAAAATAGCTTTGGTCTATATACAAAACTTATTTTGGTGAACCCATGTAAAATATTAGTTGTATTTTACTGCAAAGTACATAATAAAACCAGGTTCCAAACATATGAGTATGTACCATGGCTAATGTATTGTGTATTTCTTCACATTTGATTGACAACTAAGGATAAAGAGACAAAGTTTATAATATGGTAAGCATAGTATGACAATATTCATATGTAACATCCCAAATTTCCAATTTTGAATGTTATACTTAGATCATTCATGCATATCATATTTTATTGCATTTTGTTTCGCGATCCTAGAAATTCTAAGCAACTCAAGGACCCACAGAGAGAGTTGGGGATTTCATCGTCTTCATATTTGAGTTTTCTCAGATATTGAAACAGGGATCATTTTGGTTTTAATTAATTTTTCTCTCCTAAAATATTTCATATTAAAATATATGAGAGGAGATAATATGACTTCTCCAAAATAAATGAAATATTCAAGGAAAAATATTAAAATCAAATAAATAGTCTTATTTGGATTTTTTAATGCAATTTTATTTGAAGTAGAAAAAACTATGCATAATTTAAAATTGCATTTTAGGCCAAGAAAATGTTCATCATGTTCTAAATATTTTATTTTGATGGTGAAAATTTGTTTTGGTATTTTTAGATTTTTATTTTATTTTCTCGGATTTGTTTTTTCGGCAAAATATATATAAAAAAATTAGCGCCCGACTGGGCCGGCGGCCCAGCCGAGCCGGGCCAAGCCCGCCGCCTCCCTCACGCACGCGCCCGTGCCCGAGCCGGACTTCGCCAGAGTCCGGGACACCCCCGCCATCATGGATTGCCCCCTCCCCAAGCCAGCCCCGCCCCGCCCCCTTTATATGCCGAACCGCGCCGCCGCCGCCCTCAACCCCGCCTCGCCCCGCCTCCAGAAGCAGCAGTAGCAGCCGTAGCCCGCAGCAGCCGCCGCGACGCCGCTCGCCATCGCTCACCGCCGCAGCACCCCGCGCCGCCGCGTTCCGCCGTCGCCCCGTAGCGCCCCGCCTTGCCAGAGACGCCACCGGAGCCGCCGGTCCCGATCCGATCCGCCCGCCGGTTTTTTTCTTCAGTTTTTAGGTAAAAAACCTCGGTTTTTTAAAAACCCTAGATTCGTTTTTTATATTAGATCGGTTCGGTTTTTCCGGTTTAGTTTAATAGCAGACATTCGTCCGTATGTTTGTTTTAACAAACGGTGTTCACCCGTTAGCCGTAGACAGCGAACGTTCGTTCGTTAGCCTATTCGTCAGTTTTTCTTTTTCCATGGTTTTTCCGTGATTATTTTCGATCGTGATTTCCGCCCTAATCTTCGTTTTAGTTTATCTTTTCGCTCGTTTATCGGAATCAGGCGAGTCAAGCGCCCAGATCTTCGTCTCGAAGCCCTCTTTCTGTTTAAATAACTTGAACAAGATTTTGGTACTGTAAAATTTGACTTTAGTCCAGATTAGTAAACGTATCTTGTTTATTTTGTAGTTTGAGTTTTGTTGCTTCGCTTGATTTGATTCTTTTTGCAAACCGGAGTTCTTAAGTTGAACTTTCTAGTTAGATCTCTCATTTGAGTTTTACCCGTGCTTCTAGTTTGAGTGCTTATGTATGTATTTTTTTTGCGATAGAGTACCCGGAGTGCGAAGCATGCTACTACGTGTCTCTAGGTTTCACGGATCATCAGCAAGGCAAGTAACACTTTGATCACATCCCTTTACTACCCAGTTTTTATTGCATTAGATCAACCCTCAAACATTGCATGGTTAGGAGCTGATTAATATGTGGGTTTTGGGAAGTAGATGATGAGGTAGAACCTATTGCCTTGTTTATTATCAAACCTTTGGGAGTTACTTCTACGTTATGCTGAGGATTGCTAAGCTATGCTCGTAGACGTGTATTGGGTGAGTGTATCCATGACAGATGTGAGTGTTGTTAATTAATGGTTAACTTAAGGTGGCTACTTTAATACACCTCTAGGTGGATTGCTTGAGGCACCCTAGAGTACCTAGTGGTTGTCAGGGCACCTAGAGAATCGAGTGTTGTCCAAGGATATCCCGGAGTACCCGTGTGATCATCCTACGGTCCGCCACCCAGGCTCAAAGGGATCATAAGATTATTCATGCTAGAAACTTCCATGTGTAGCCATAAGCTATTATGGTCTCTAGCATAGTTGAGTATGTTGCATGACCTCTTTCAGTGGTGGGCTAGCAGATGTAGGGGAAAGTAGGTGTAACTGTCCACCCAGAGTAGAGTTATTGTTTCAGAAAGACCGTGTCTCGAATCTCCGACCATGTATGTATTCGAGTCTTGTGGGGAAAAGTGTGCAAACCTCTGCAGAGTGTACAAACTAATCATGGTTAGCCGTGTCCCTGGTTATGGACATTTTGTGTATTTGGTTCTTGGATTATCATGTTGATCTCATCACTCTAAATATAATTTAATTGGGTTCATGATGATGTTTAATTGGGATTGAGTTGGAGGAACCTTCTCAATGTTTAACAACCACCATGATAGTTAAATAAATTTTATTCCTTTGTTGTAGGAAAAAATTGGCTTTATGCAAAACTGTAACCATAGAGCTTTCCACCAGCCAAATATGCATGTAGTGATAGCATTCATTCTGTTCATTACTCCATGTGTGTTACATTGGCAGCATATTCCATGTGCTGACCCGTTTTGAGCTGCAACGTTTCATGTTGCAGACTTTTCAGACGACGAGTAAGGTGCCATAGGTCGTTGTCTTTCACTCAGCTATGCTGTTGGAGTTGATGGACTCAGTTTATCTTCCAAGCCTTCCGCTGTTATCGATTCTAGATGGCCTTAAGCCATATTATTGTAATAAGTTCTCTTTTGAGACATTCGATGTAATAAGTGTGTGATTGCTACTCTGTTATAAATCCTTGAGTATTGTGGGTGTCAGCATTACCGATCCAGGGATGACATTGATGCACAGAGATCAGACTGTTTGAGGTCTGGTCGCTACATCATATCACAAAACAACTGAGAACAGACAAACATGCAATTATAACATTGTGTTGGCAAGTCCAGCACGGAACTATATTACAGATCAAGATCAAAGGAACATCACTCCTCTCTTTTAGACCTTGTAAGGAGCAATGATACGCTAAGACAATTGTGTATAAAATTAAAAAGAGTAATAGACATTGGCTGCAAACCATGCAGTTCAATGCACGAGTCAGAGTAAGTAGTAGTTAAAGGCATGAGGATTAAGGACTTACAACCGCGGCTTTGACTAGTGTAGTCATGCCCTTCATCTTGCTGGTGTGACAGTCCTTGAAGATATCCACAACATTTGGTTCAGGTACTTTTTGGTCCTTGCGGGCTTTCCTCTGCATTTGGAACAAGTCAATATAGATATGATGATATGGCACAATGAAAAGAGTGAAATAGCAACTAATTACAAGAGCCTCGCAGTGCGCAATATAGCTACGAGATCCAGTCGTCTGTTGGAATTTCACTTTCGTATGGTTGGCCTTGTTCTTTGAACAGTTCACCTACAAGAATATAGATTTGTGAGGCACATGCGTAAATAGGAGTTCAACATGTGATCTGATCACATACATATAACGTACTTGATACTTTGGATCAAACCAGTGTTTTACAAGGCCTCTCCAGTCTTCATCCGATATATTTTCCACTGGAGATGTTTGGGCAAGTTCACTGTTAGCCTTGCCTTCAAAGTGAGTTTTCCTCAAGTTATACCAATACTGTCGCAAAGCAGACTTGAAAACATGGGTGCAAGCTTGTCTGGTTGCATCATCTTGGTTATCCAACTTGGACCTCATCTATTGAAAATTATGGGAGTCTCATTATCAGCAACCTAGAAAGTATGGGATAGAGCAAGACTATATTACTAGTTTCCATACATAACCATACTTACAGATAAATGGTCAAGGAAGGTGTTGAACTGGGTTTCGTATTTGTCATTCCTGTACTGAATCCATGTTGGGAGGATGCGTGCATGACACCTAACGGCAACCGCTGCCTCTAATACTAACTTGACTGACTCTGTAGCATCACGTGGCCTTTTTAAACCCGCCTCAAAATGGATCTCCATTCTTCCTCCTCTAGATTTAGTTAACCTATCGAGCATTATCCCTCATGTTTGTTTCCTCTTGCGCCTAGGTTCTAGTCCAACAACGACATACACAGTGTTAGTGTACATCAAACTGTGAGACTACATATAAAGAAGCATGCAACTGTAACTTGACTCCAACAACTACCTTCTAGCTATTGAAGCTCACAAGGTTCATCTAATCTTGCCAACTCATCTTGTGTCAAGAGTGCTTGGGAAGTAGTGTCAGGTGGCAAGGAAACTTGGGAACGTGCTGCTAGCTCAGTTGACGCATGAGTAACTCGTGCAGCTGGTGGTACTGTGGAAGGTGTTGCAACAACTATGGCTTTCTCTGGTTGTTTGGTGGCAGCTATTTTTTTTGTTTGGCTAGTTTTGCAGCTCGTGTAGCATGGGATACCATGTTTGTACAATTTTCCGCTGGATTTTGACCTTCTATTGCACCATCAGTACCAGCAGAATCTACATTATTCGGCCGCTTCTGTTTCCGTGTGTCCTTAGTACTAACACCACCCCCTGTCATTCTGTCTTCCTTCCTATTTCTCTGTGCCATGTTAAGTCAAGCTGACAAGAAAAAAGAATAAAAATTTAGTTCTTTCGAACAAATTGATGCATGATACAGAAGAACTGAACTTTGATGTTAGACAACCACATGATAGGAGGATGTAATATGTACGAAAACAAGACGTCATGAGATAATCAGAACTATGATGAGTAAACTAAGCAGAAGGCATTTCAATAAATTATAAGTAATGCAATTGAAGGTAGACACCATATGAAAGATTCTACAAATATCGCTCTGTGAAGTTAACAGTGTCTCGTCATAACTGGCGTTTAAACAAATGTGAAGCAGTGCAAGAAATAAATCATATGCAAGATGCAAACAACATCACACTACCAAGTTAAAGGTCTCTCGTCATTAGTGCCATTGCATATTCACAACATTGCATATTCATACCTTATGATGTGTAAACTAAGCAGAAGGCATTTCAACAACTTAGAAGCAATGAAAGCTATGCACCATATGTAAGACGCAAAAAATATCACTCTACCAAGTTAAGACTGTCTCGTCATTAGTGCCATTTCAGCAAATTAGTAGTACAAGCTAGAAAATAATGCGAGATGTAAACTATATCAGACTCCCAAGTTAAACATGTCTTGTGAAAAGTGATTGTTGCAGGTTACACAATAGTAGTACTTTGATGTAAGAACATGGTGTGATAGACAGATATAGTATGTTCTAGAAACAAGAACAAGTATGATATGAGGATGGAATATGTATGAAAAACAGGACGACATGGCATATTCACAACTAATTGTGTAAACTAAGCAGAAATAATTTAATCAAATTACAAGCAATACAAGTGAGACACCGTAAACAACATGCAAGATAATATCACACTGCCAAGCTAGAGAAAGCACCTTGGATGCCGGTTTCGCCGAAAGAACGCCATCAGTCCCTGCCTTATTTTTTTCCTTCATGTTTCTTAATTGCATTGCCTTGTCAAGTCAAACCCACAAGAAAAATGAATAAAAATTCTCTTTTCAGAACTCATTGATGCAGGATGCTGACGAGCACTACTTTAATGTAAGGCGACCGCATGATAGGATGATTGAATGTGTAAGAAAAAAGGATAGCATTGCATATTCACAGCTATGACGTGTAAACTAAGCAGAAGGCATTTCAACAAATTAGAAGCAATGAAATCTATACACCATATGAAAGATGCAACAAATATCACTGTACCAACTTAAAACTGTCTCGTCATAAGCGCCATTTCAACAAATTAGAAGTAGTACAAGCTAGAAAAGAATGTGAGATGTAACCTATATCACACTCCCAAGTCAAACGTGTCTTATGATATGTGATTGTTGCAGGTTACACAACAGTAGTGCTTTGATGTAAGAACATGGTGTGATAGACAGATATTGTTTGTTTTAGAAACAAGAACACGTGTCTGATTCACTAGTATAATGTGTAAAGTAAGCAGATGGAACTAGATATCATACATAACATGCAACCACATATAACAATGCCAAGTTAGAGGGAGCACCTGTGATGGTGCACTAGGGGAGACGTGCTCATCATCAACACAACTATGTTGAGTGTCTATGCATGTGTTGTCTTCCAAATCTTCTTGGGGGGGGGGGGTGGCGGAGTAGAATCTGTAGAGGCCCTTTGTTTGGAATGAGAACCTTTATCCACTGCCTTGCTAATTTCCTTCTGCTTTACTGATTTTGAATTGTCAAGTAAAATCGACAAGAAAAAGCAATAAAATTCACTCTCCAGAACTCATTCATGCATGATACTGATCATCACTACTTTTATGTAAGGCAAACGCATGATACCATGATGTAATATGTACAAAAAACAGGACGACATGGCATATTCACAACTGTTTGTGTAAACTAAGTAGAAGCCATTTCAACAAATAAGAAGCAATGAAAGCTAGACACCACATGAAAGATGCAACCAATATGACTCTGCTAAGTTAAAAGCGTCCCATCATAAATGGCATTTCAAAAAATTAGAAGCAACGCATGATGAAAGATGCAACTAATATCACACTGCATATACTAAAGGTGTCTCGTCATATTGATTGACGAGGGATACGAAAAAACAATAGTTTTATGTAAGGACATGCTTAATAGACAAATGTACTATGTACTAAAAACAGGAAGGCATGTCACATTTACAGGTATAATGTATAAACTAAGCAGAATAGCACATGAAATTTAACCAGATTGGAAGAATTACAATCTAGACACAATATGCAACATGCAACCACATATCACGCTACCAAGTTAGAGAAAGCACCTGCAATGCTAGTGTAGGGGAAATGCGGTAATCAACTACAGAGCTACATTCACTATCTTCATCTAGCCATGTTGTTTCTTGAGAGTCATGTGGGGAGGGTGACGCTGCATTCTTTAAATGAGGATCTTTTCTCGCAGTAGTCCACCGGCCTGACTGCTTCATCATAAGTGATTGATGAGGGACACACAAGAACATTAGTTTGATGTAATAACATGGTTAATAGGTAGATGTACTAGTATGTACCAAAAACAGGAAGCCGTGTCATATTCAAAGGTATTATGTGTAAGCTAAGCTGATGCAGTTTAACCAAATTGGAAGCAATATAAGCTAGACATTTGGCTGGAGTGGTGAGCATGATCATCTAGGACGTGAGAGCCTGGTGGGAGGCGGGCTGCTTCGCCACCATCGTGGTTTTTTAGTTGGCTTCCAGGTGATGCCTGTGTGTGTTGGGCTTGTCACTGGCTCGGCTAGTGCCCTGACTAGCACTACAAGAGATTGGACCTACCATGACGAGCTCAAAAATGTCACTTAATAGCTAAAAACGTCAGAAAATACTCATGTGTGACATTTTTCGAGCGTCACCAGCATCGTCACGGAATCCCCGTCACAGATTATTACTAGTGACGCAGCGCGTAAAAAACGTCACCAAATATGGGACCTTCAGTGACGAAGTTGTCGTCACTAGAGTTTTGCTGGGCTAATGCCTACTGGATTTCCAAATGGGCCAAACCCAATAATTCAGCTCATTTTTTTATTTTTGGATCTAATTTTTTGGTGGGCCATAGCCAATTTGCATCACAATAGTGGTTGATGGAGCAGTTGCCATTTCTTGCTAGCCTTTTCAAGTATTATTTTCTTTGTAGTTTCTCCTCTAAGTTTAGTTTGACATGGTCCGAAAATGCATCGTGAGGGTGTCATGTTTTTAAGACCATCTTTCCATTGACCAATTTTCACATCATATTACAAGCCAACTAGTCTCTATACAGCGTGCATATTACACATTACACTTACATGCTCCATCCAAAATAACCCAAGCTACATAGTCATCCAATAAAACAACTTTTTTTTAATTTTAGAGGTCATCAATAGAGACTGTGTGGGTCTGACTCTTAGCTACCGCCTTCCTCAAAACTCGAAACTTTTGTTGGATGCCTCTTCTCGTGACTTCTTGAAGGCAACTAGAGTTGGTATAATCCTCCTTTGTCCATATCAACTTCTTGAAAGATGAATTACAAATCAACCTATTGGAAACAAAGGCATAAATATAGCATTATGAATGTGTTACAGAAAAAATATATGATTGCAACAAAGAACAAACAAATTTATTACTCGAAGCACTAGATGGAATCTTAACAAAAAAAAGACTTACTAGTACTTGTCTAGTAAGTGATATTAAGAAAAACATGATGTATGTGTGAGCATAAAAGGACATCCGAAATATTATATTAGGATAAACACCTATTAATACACCAAAAAGTAAGAAAACTATTAGAATTAAGAGGACACACGTAAATTAGATCTGAACTCAAAGTTTCAAATCTGGATAGGAAAAAAATTAGCATTTGTAGTAGGTACTCCTTCACAAATTAAAATGGTGCCAAAAAACAGAATATTTAAAAAAGCCTCGAAGGAAGAAACATTCAAGCAGCCTAGAATAGTAAAGAAAGCATGAACAACTTATTGCCTAGCTTAGTTGTTGTGAGTGGCACACATTTGATTGGAAGTGTGATCAATAAGACACGTCCATCTAGGAATAAATTACTTACAATTACACTATGGTCATAGGCCGAATAAAAAGCGTGTTTGGGATTTGATCTTAAGTTGTAGTATCTGCTTGCTTGGACAGTAATGTTCATTAGCCAGTATGACTTCTGATTGCTACAAACGAGTTCAGTGAATCAGTTCTCCATTAGTAATTTTCCAAAATCATGTCAAATCGCTCATACAACTCTCGCTGCAGTTCTACAACAGCAGTTCACTTGCAAATCTATTCACAGTCCCTCAAAAGGAGTTCAAAACTACGAAATAACATAACAAAAATGGGGGAGCATCAACACAATGAAAATATTTTACTGCAACTACTATTTAATTACTAACCCATTTCACAATTGGGGAGTACTATCTTGGTTCTCATAATAATTTCTCTTAAATCAGAATGGGTACAATTCAGTTTACAAATTCCAACTTAAGTGACACATATCAACTAACTTCCATATAATCTGACCTAGCAAATACTAGGGGAGTACTATACAAGCATCTCACAATTGAGCAATAAGAACTTGCTAACAGGGAGGAACAAAATGAAACTAATATCTGAAGAGGAGAGAGTTCAGCGTCGTACACATGTTAACCCAGGTTGCTGGTCGAGCTTGACGGTCCTCCAGCAGAACTCTGGCCTACTTCTATGGTCTGTGCTCCATGTCAATCTGATGGAAAAAACCCAAGAAGAAGAAAAACAGAGGGTCAACGAGATGTACTATAAGTGTCGGAAGGTCGGACGACTACGGCCCGACTCATTAGTTAATAAAAAAAATCAATCATACTCTATGGCGGTAGTCCCTGACGAAAGCGATGAGCCTGGTGTAGTAGCCTAACATGAGGTTCCGCACAAGGAAGCCATAGCCAGTACCCACATCACCAAGACTCATCCTCACCATCATTTTCTCCAATGGAATTGACAAGTTTATGGATGAGTGGCACCACAAAGTGAGATTTCAGTCCCTGCAATCACACAAGAGGGATCAGAGGATGCACGCACGCAGGCACTCACACAAAGAACGCACATCACGCACACAAGTTGTGCCACCACCGCGCGACCAGGCTGGTCCGGCCGCGGCGCAGGCTGGGTCCGCCGCTGCGCGCCATGGAGGGCCCCGACGCCACAGGCAGCTTCCGCAGCGGGGCACCCTCAAGGAACCCTACGGGAGAGGGAGGAGAGAGCAGCTGCTCCTGCAGCCGTCGTCGCGCTTGGTTGCCTCCGATCTACCACCGCCGCCACACGGGCGAAAGAAAATTAGATCGGATAGATAGGGTTTCCCTCCGGGAGGAGAAGGTGGAACCTGGAACGAGGGGAAAATTGCTGCTTATTTGCGTGGTTGAGCTGGCTTGAGCCCGCTTATAGAAAAATTTAAAGAAAGGGCGTTTTTCTGGGCTTGACAGGCTATGGGATGTGCTGTGCCCGTGAAATACGAAGTTACGAACATCCAGAACCAAGCCGTTTGCCTAAAGAAAAAAAGCCGGAACCAAGCCGTCCCGTGCCTTGCCTCTCCCTGCCGGGAGCCCGGGACAGACGAACAGATTGATCACATAGGCCCCCGCAAGAAAAACTAACTTACAGGTCGAGCCACACATGCCCGGGGAAGAAATAACTAAACCTGTTGAGTGTTACTAGCATATATGCCTACATATAGAGTCTAGGACCATGATAATATTTTTAGCACAATTTACATTAGTATCTTTTTTTGCAAAAAAATTACATTTGTATCTGAACTTTAGCCTATTAGCAACGCCGTTAGTTTTTATAAAATAAAAGGAACGCCATTAGTTGAGACCATAATGGTCCTGGGTTCAAACTCCCCTCTACTAAACTTTTTCCTGTTAACTTCTATTTCCATTTTTATTTTTGTGATAGAGCGAAATAACATCACCTCATGTATGGGTTCAAGTAATTTTTTTTGCCCGTGCACTATCTATTTATATTAGATGGAATATATAAAATAAGTTTCGCCCCAACCATTACCTATCTATATTAAATGGAACAAAAATAATCATAAGGCTCGTATATGGTGGGTCCTGATACCAACACTCGTAATATTCGGTGACTCTAGTAGGTTTGTCATGTAAATTGCCAAACTATCATAGAAATTGGTAGCCAGGTGCACTCACGAGCTAAAGCGATCCAGTGACGTCTATTGTCAACGATTTATGGTAATCAGTGACGCCACCTACAAGAACATCACACATTAGGCATTTGTATGACGTTCAACACCTTCGTCACGAGGATTTTCGTCACAGTATCTCAATTTTCTTGTAGTGTAGCTATTTGTCTTTTGGTGCTCCCGGGATGGTGGTTCATGTAAAAAATATCTTTCCTTATCTTAATAAAGACCGATTTGGCCTTTCGAATACAAGCTAGACACCATATGCAACATGCAACCACATATGACACCATGAAGTTAAAGCAAACACCTACGATGGTTTTTCAGGGAGAGCGAGATCATCAACTCCAGAGCTACGTTTACCGTCTCCATCTGCTGACACTGCACCCTTTATAGCGCTGAAATGTATCTTGCCTAAGCCCGAAGCAAGCAGGAGCGACTTCTCTCTTTTCTTTTCTGCCTCTGTCAAGGCAGAGTCTGAAATACCATTGCATAAAAACACAATAGTGAGAGTATGGGTGAAGTGAGAACTAGTGCACTGTAAAAGTAGCAGATAGCAGGTGGCTGAAAAATAAATGACAGAAGACATATGATAGCTCTACAACATTGCATGGCAAACAAAATTAGATTCTACTCCATATGATTTTGTAATATATGAGCACAGGGATGGTTGGGAAATGCAGGTACTCCTCCAGCACACCACCACATGTGGTCCTATCAAAATAACAGTCGACTGAAAATAAATAGGTTAGTTGATTTTTTTATGAACCGTATGATCTGTAGGGAACAAGCAGATGGCCTTCATCGACCTCCCGCCAGTCACTGTTGACGATCTTTCTCGAATAGCCAGTGACCACCGGACCAGACCCCTTCCTCCGCCGCCCCGCCCTCCCCTAAACCTCACACCATGGTCGTGCTTGGCAGTGCCCCCCAGCCTTCCCTTTAATCTCGGCTGACCTCCAGATCGGGCGCCGACAGCTCTAGGCCCCACACAACCCTAAGATAAACACCGAGGCGCTGCTTCCCCGGTGTAATAGGCGGACTAGGGCCTGTTACACTGGGGAATGCTTCCTTTAATTGGGAATCAACTAACCAGGAATTGAAATCCAGGGGGGCGACGAACCTCTAGCTAAGGTGAAATAGTATATGAGGAGAAACCTTGTGCATCGTGAGTTACTAGGAACATCTAGTATGAAGAAGAAGCGGTCAACTATTGTCTTCTATGGGATGAATACTGTGCAAGCAGACACGTAAGATTTGCATGAATAGGGAAGAGGAGTACCATTTCCGGTTGCCAGTGCTGGGTCCTTCGGATGTCGCAGCGATTTTCTTTTTTTTACCTGGGGAACCGATGTTTTGGAGGAGGGTCGAGCCTTGGACGAAACCGTGGCCAAATTGTTGACTGTGTTGCGATGTCGTTTGTCGATGGAGGGGAAGCAGATCTGAGGCGGTGAAGGACAGTGTAGCGGGAACGACTCTGGTGCGGTGGACGATGGCGAAGTTGGAGCGGCAGTGGTGAGGCACAGGACGGAGTGGTTTAACTGGCTCGGGTACGAACAACTCGTCCTCGGCTTCAACTACTAGCCGTGGAGGGTGTTGCGGTTGCGGTTGCGGTGGATGACGATGTCAGGGTATCGGCTTTGGCATGATGGAGGAGGGCGGTGGTTGATGGGTGGGATGGGGTGGCAGACGGAGGACGCCAGGGTTTCGCAGCTGGTGGAGAGGTAGTTTTGGTGCCCATGGAGTAGGAATGGGGAATCAGACCCGGGGGGGGGGGGGGGGTGGCGGGGGGAGCTAAGGGAGAACCATGTTTCGGTCTGGGATGCGCTTGTTTTTGGTTTCTTTGAACAGATGGGACGCACTTGTTTGAAAAATGGGGAAAGTACAAACTATGCCCCCTCTTAAATTTCGGACCTACTGCGGGTCGGGGGTCGGATGGTAATCCTAGGTGTCCCAAATAATGGGCGGGAGCGATTTCGGCCACGCGCATGTGTGCTTAGGCGGGCATTGTGTATGAATGTTTTTCAGTGGCGGTTGCGTGGCATCTAGATGAAGCTACAAACCTACCCCAGTTTAGACCTTTGGATGTTGGGCCGATAGGTTTCACGGGTTGGGGTTAGAAAAGTAATTTCCTTCTACCAAACATTGGTCTCACAAGGTTTCGGGCGAGTAGAGGCTCTTTTGGCGCTTCGTTTGAAACTTTGAAGCATAAGCAATCACGTTTAGAGTACTCCCTCCGTTTTTATTTACTCTGCATATTAGAGTTGACTGAAGTCAAATTTCAAAAAGTTTGACCAAGTTTATAAAGAATAATATAAACATTTATCATAACAAATCTATATGATGTGAAAGTACATTCAATAATAAATCTAATTTTATTGATTTGTTATTGCTTATGTTAATATTTTTTTATAAACTTGGTCAAAGTTAATAAAGCTTGACTTTTACCAAAGCTAATACGCATACTAAATAAAAATGGAGGGAGTACTCTTGAACTTTGAGGATTGATCTAAATAGACAATGTTAAATTTGACCTTGTATGTTTGAAAATCTCATTAAATTATGCGCTTCTTTTTGAATTTTTGACACTTGAAAATCCTATAACTACGATTATTTTGGAATAGAGGAGGTAAATTTGAATCTATTTTGTACATGACTATATATGCTATTATGTACAAAAGTAGAGCATAGATTGGTGCCCCCATAATTTAGGTATGATTTACAAATGCCATGATATCGAATTCAAATAATTGACTAAACTTCGTGTTGAATTCGAATTTTTTAAACCACCTTAAGTTGAATTCAAATGTAGGCTAGTTCATAGCTAGCTATTTATAATGTTCATTGTGTAACTTTTGTATGTATAATGTGCTTTACACACACAACATGAACTATACCCACGTTTATATTCGATTGCTAAAGCTATGCATTGTCTGGAGTTCAAAATACTAACTCCGTGGATCAATTATGTCGAATAATAACATAGACATGCTCAAATTTGATAGAATATAGATGTCTGATGGATCAATGACAGTTCCTTACGCGAATTGCAAATATCATGATCCCATCCTAATATTTGGATACAATTTATATTTTTAATCAATGTGTACATCAGTCTTTTACGTGTAGTTTCACTCTCCATAGGCCCCTCCTCACACACACGTTGACTTTATCTCGCACACATACGCGCACATGGTGTATATCCATCGATGGTCTCTCACACACACTCTCCCGAGGTGTCTTTCTCGCAGACATGCTCTCGATATAACCCTCCCTCACTCTCGTCACAATTTACGACTGTTTTCACTAACCTTTATCACAAGCACTCTTCCTCTCACAAGCATACATACGCACAATCCCCATCGACCCTTTCTATGTACATAGACCCGCCTATGTGTCTCCTGCACACACATTATCTTTAGGCGTGTCTCTCACGCATTGTCTCCACGTCTCTTCCTAATTGATGAGTATGATTCTAGCAGAGCATTTTTTAGGATGCCCCTTCAAGTTAGGTTGGATGCATAGTAATATCAGAGATAAGGGGTTATCTTAGTCCGAGGACCTAGGGCTACAAATCCTAGCCGGCTTTGTCAGTGGACACAGAGTCCTTCACAACTCTGCTATCTTTGTCTTGTTCGACTAGTCCTCCATGGGTCTCCCTAAATGCGTCACGGGCCAACCAATGTGGTGCAGGACGGAACCGAGCCAAGGGCCTGACCTCGGCCCACCGGAACTCACGCTGTGACACACCCTAAGCCCCCAGGTCTTGTTATCTTACCACACCCACACATACCAACACAGACACCACACAAAATATTTTATCCCTGTGCCTCTATCCCCTCCCCCCTTGCATATACACACTCGAGGGCATCTCTCGCCATGACATCCTATTTCTCTCTCTCTCTCTCTCTCTCTCTCTCTCTGTGTGTGTGTGTGTCTAGACCTCTCATTTCTTGTGCTATCTCTCCCACGCGCACCCCCCGCGTCGCCGGCCCCTCTATCCATTCCTCTCTCGAATACATAATACATACACATACCTCTCTAGGCCCTGCCAAATACATCAACTACACATTCACACATGTTACATCACGTAACCCATTGATCTAAAAAGCCCTCTCCTCATGTTTATTTCGCATACAACATTCCTTTTGAATAAAACCGGACAAAGTGTGGCGAAAAAATTATTTTAGAATTTCTACATATATACAACATACAAAGTTATATGGAGGAGTATGAACGTTAATTTGCATTGCATGGCGCCCCTAATGATACTTATTCCGCACTGTGAATTTTTATAGTTTTTTACTATATATAAAGTTATTCATAATAAAGAGAAATGAAGAGCATCTCTCTCTCTCCATCCCATACACCCCCTCAACGCCCCTTTCACGTATGCACACAAACTATCTCCAGGTCCTCTAAAAGTACGCCCTAAGCACAATCACGCATGTTTCATCTTTCTCTCGCGATATATGCAATGACGATCATTGTATTTGAAGTGAAAGCACGATACGTACATTGGACTTTAGAATCCACTCATTATGGTCACCATTTATGTTTTCTGGTTATTATACAGTCACGGGCTCATCGTACAACTTTGTATTTGCTGAAGACATGACTAGTTGACCAGTTAAATGCTCGACATGGCACCTCTAGTGTTGCATCACATTAGCTCACTACCATTGGGCCCACCTGTCAGCGTGTATAAGAATGAAAATAAAGGATAAAAAAATATTGGACGGTCGTTCGAAGTCATGACCGCGGGCACAGCGGACAAGGTGGCCTTGTATTGGTATGTTGAGCCATCTGTTCTAACACACGGGAGCTGATGTGGTTATTATACACACACGCACGCATGCACACGAACTGCATGCACGGAACACTCACACGAACACGCGTAGCCACGCACGCATGCAACACTCACATGTACACACACAGCCACACACGCACGCAACACTCACACGCACACATGCACTCATGCATGCACACACCACACGACCAACACACACTCTCACGCTCAAGTGCTCAACCTACACGTGCATGCGCTCACATCAGGCCCTGGCAGACACATACACAACTAGATGGTTCCCGTGCACGGGTTGTAGTCTTGTCGCGCGTGCGTAAATTTGTGTTTATCTGACCTTTTTCCTATGCGAACTGACAGGTGGCACCCACAAGGTACATGGTCAATTTAACTACATAGTGCCACACAGACTATTTGGCCAGTCAACAGAGTGCAATCCGATGCTGAACGGTGAGCAAGTGATTGTATAATCACCGCAAAATGTATATATTGACCGTAATGAGCGTATTCTGAAGTCTGGTGACCGTATTACACTTTTCACTTGAAATACACTGACCGCCCGTGTATTTACCTCTTCCCCCGCTCTCTCTGTGGAGCTGAGTAGGCCAACGCGCCAGTGCCTAAATTGGCGCGCGCCACCCCATTATTGCTGTACTGGTTTCGTAAGAGCGAACAAGCATTCACGTCAATTGTACAAACTATAGATATGAGTTACAAATGCTATGAAGACGAATACAAATATTTGAATCCACTTTATGCCCAATTTCTCTCTGTAGGCCCTCCAAAAGTACATCTCTGCACGTTCTCACATGTTACATCTAACAACTATGCAATACAACACTACTACTACTACACTCTAACACAATAAATCATATGTGTTTTTAGTTTTACTAGATCTCATATTGTTACTTAATTATTTAGTTTGCTTACATTAAAATTGCATTTGAAATGTATGGCTAGTATCATCTACCGAGCGGGAAAAATCCCGTCCTTGCCTGTTTAATCGGGTTTGCATCGATGGATCATGTGAAACAGTAAAACTATAGTAGTACTACAGTACAAGTAACATTTCACTAGGCCTCCGTGTCATGAACTCCTCCGTCGTAAGAGTGGAGTACTCGCTTTCATAAATGTTCTAGTCCCTTCCGCCGACATGTGGGACATCAAGCAACCGAGTCCATGTGCCATACTGATATAACAGTGCAGAGCAGCAGGGGTGCAGCATAATCATGGCGCCGACATAGTAATGAGAAATGAGGCGTCAAATCACAAAGCCGCACCTTTCTCACAGTTAAGTTGGAGGGACAAAGTAATCTCTACTCCTATAAAAGACTCAGTTGGTGATGATGGTGTGTCTGCCATCCGCCATTTCTGACCATTAGATCTGCACCTAATGGCTATGATGTAAGTTGTGGCACAATTCCCACTTCTCTGCTCCAGTTTACACAAAATCCCTTGGTATCTTGAAACCAAGCACATTCCTCCCTTACCTCATCAAAACAGCCCAAAGAATATATTTGGAGTGAAACATAAGATATTTTTAGCGATGTGTATATCAAAACTAAACTGTTTTCTTTCAAATTTGTGAATATGTATTATTCTACTTTGGATCCATTGCAACGGACGGGCTCATTGCTATAGTGATATATCTCTTGCATCCTCACAACGAACATCTGTTGTACTTGTCCGGGCCGGATGCTCGCAACGCGATGACCTGAGTTCGAATTCTGTCCTAAAGTTTATTTTTTTAATTTTTTAATATATACTTCTTTCGCTACTGTACTGATAGTGGAACCCATAGAGTACTTAGAATACAATATTAAGGATGGATTTCTTTCTTTTTGACTTTCTGTATGAATCTGTAGCCATCCTACAAGTCATGTACGCACTATACTGACAGTGGAACCCAGAGAGTACTTAAAATACAAGATTTCTCGGTTTGCATGCGGGTTTAACGGGGGCGTTTGATAGAGGCAAGGATGCATGTTTAGCCGGGCGTGCAATGGGCGGTGCAGTACTATTCAATTTGACATCTACTAGTAAACCAGGAAAAATTCCCGATACGACTTTAATGCAGACGAGGGAGAGGGTAACGGTTCCTGAAATGTTGAATGACCAATGATGCATCCTCCTTCAATTAGCATGCTAAATGCATGTGAGAAGTAATGGTAGGAGGACGGGGAAAGATATAGCACGATGTGAATGCAACACAGTTTGCACACATATAAGACTAGCCACAATGGGTAGTAACATAGACTAGTAACATGCGTATGTTACTACTCTATGTTACTATCTCTATAGTGGGTAGTAACATATGTGTAGTAACATGCAACACTTCGTTTATTAGGCTATAGACACATCTTGCCTTGATATGTGTGATGTTACTCATACTACTAGTAACTAGCTATGTTACCACTTTCCTCTCTTTCTTCATTTATTGCTTGCCACATTATCTATTTTATCTAGATATGTGTGATGTTACTACCTATGTTACTCCCACTGTGGGTAGTCTAAAGGCGCCCCTCCAGTCCAATGCATCTAGCACATCGTACGCACCTAAGCACCTACACTAAGTGCAAAAGTGCTCACTCCAGACCCATGGCGGCGATGCGCGCGAGCGACCAGCGGCTGTGCCAGATGGTCCACGACACCAGCCTACGGCATGGCACCGAGGATCGTCTCCAGAGGGTGTTGGTGACCGGCTGGTTCATGACCATCGTTGATGCCAGCTACGACTCTCAGTTGGACTAGATGATCATTGCCACCATCAACAAGTTCACCGTCGTCAAGAAGCTCGCGGACAACATCCCGTACTCCTCCAGCCCACGTGCCCGGGCTCCTCATTGCCTGCCACCCTAATCGTCCACCATGGCGAGAACCTCTTTCAAGCACTCATGGCCCTGCGACTGCCCGTTGAAGCAACGAAGAATGTCCACCAAGAGGTCGCGCTCGCTGCGAGGTGCCTTGATACGTCTCCAACGTATCTATAATTTTTGATTGTTACATACTGTTATATTATCATTCTTGGATGCTTTACAATCATTTTATATCATTTTTTGGTACTAACATATTGACATAGTGCCCAGTGCCAATTGCTGTTTTCTGCATGTTTTTTACATCACAGGAAATCAATACCAAACAGAGTCCAAACACAATGAAACTTCTTGAGGATTTTTTTGGGCCAAACTACATCAAGTGGGCCAGGAAAGCACCTAGGGGGGTGCTCCAAGGAGAGCACAACCCACCAGGGCGCGCCTGGAGGCCCAGGCGCGCCCAGGTGGGTTGTGCCCACCTCAGGTGCCCCCTGAACTGCCTCTTTGCTCTATAAATACCCCAATATTCCAGAAACCATAGGGATTCAAGGAAAATCAATTCCAGCCGCCGCAGAGTCCAAAAACACAAGATCTAATCTAGAAACCATCTCGAAGGGGTGCATCATGTCCATTGGTGCCTCTCTGATGATGCGTGAGTAGTTCTTTGTAGACCTATGAGTCCGTAGTTAGTATCTAGATGGCTTCCTATCTCTCTCTATCTCTCTTGACTATCAATACAATGGTCTCTTGGAGATCCATACGATGTAAGTCTTTTTGCGATGTGTTTGTTGGGATCCGATAAACTTTGAGTTTATGATCAGATCTATGTTTTTATCCATGGAAGTTATTTGAGTCTTCTTTGATCTCTTATATGCATGATTGATTATAGCCTCGTATTTCTTCTCCGATATTTGCGTTTTGTTTGGCCAACTTGATCTATTTATCTTGCAATGTGAAGAGGTGCTTTGTGATGGGTTCAATCTTATGGTGCTTGATCCCAATGACAGAAAGGGAAACGACACGTATGTTTCGTTGCTATTAAGGATAACAAAATGGGATCTATTTCTACATAAATAGATCTTGTCTACATCATGTCATCGTTCTTATTGCATTACTATGTTTCGCCATGAACTTAATACACTAGATGCATGCTGGATAGCGGTCAATGTGTGGAGTAATAGTAGTAGATGCAGGCAGGAGTCGGTCAACTAATCTTGGACATGATGCCTATATAATGATCATTGCCTAGATATCGTCATGGTTATTTGAAGTCCTATCAATTTCCCAACAGTAATTGTTTTCCCACCGTTTGCTATTTTTCTCGAGAGAAGCCACTAGTGAAACCTACGGCCACGGGTCTTTTTTCATCATATTTGCCTTTGCGATCTATTTTCCTTTGCATTTATTTTCAGATCTATTAAAACCAAAAATACAAAAATACCCTCCTGCAATTTATTTGTTCTGCGATCTATTTTATCCTATCTACCACTTCTACCTCATGTTATTTGCCTATCTTGAGGCGCCGTACCCGAAAGGGATTGACAACCCCTTTAACATGTCGGGTTGCGAGTATTTGTTATTTGTGTGCAGGTGCTGTTTACGTGGTGTGAGGAGGTTCTCCTACTAGTTCGATAACCTTGGTATCATCACTGAGGGAAATACCTACTGTCGCTATACTGCATCATCCCTTCCTCTTTGGGGAAATATCGATGTAGTTCTAGCAGACATCAAAAGGAATTACTGGCGCCGTTGCCGGGGAGGATCTTCAACATCAACCAGGTTCCTAATCACAAATCTCATCTCCTTGCAACTTACATTATTTGCCATTTGCCTCTCGATTTCCTCTCCCCCACTTCACAAAAATTTGCCGTTTTATTCGCCCTCTTTTTTGTTTGCCGTTTTCTTGTCAGATCTGTTTTTGAGTGCAATCTTGTTGTGAAGTCATCATGACTCAAGAGAACACCAAGTTGTGTGATTTCTAAAATACCAACAACAATGATTTTATTAGCTCTCTGATTGCTCCTCCCGCCACTAGTGCGGAGTATTGCGATATTAATACTGCTTTGCTGAATCTTGTCATGAAAGATAAATTTGCCAGTACTCCTAACGAGGATGCCGCGTCCCATCCTAACACATTCATTTAATTATGCGATATGCAAAAGAAAAAAGATGTGGACAATGATGTTGTGAAGTTGAAATTATTTCCGTTTTCTTTGCAAGATCGTGCAAAATTTTGGTTTTCTTCTTTGCCTCACAACAGTATCGAATTCTTGGAACAAGTGGAAGGACGCTTTTATTACTAAGTATTTTTCGCCCGCAAAAATTATTTCCCTTTGAACCCAGATCATGAATTTGAAGCAACTTGAACATGAGCATGTTGCACAATCTTGGGAAAGGATGAAATTGATGCTAAGGAATTGCCCAACTCATGGGTTAAATCTTTGGATGGTCATACAAATTTTTTATGCAGGATTGAATTTTGTTTCTTGTAATCTTTTAGATTCCGCCGCGGGGGGTAAATTACCTTGGGTGAAGCTACTAAATTGCTAGACAATATTATGGCAAATTACTCACAATGTCATACCGAAAGAGCTCCTACTAGTAAAAAAGTCAATTTGGTAGAAGAAATAAATTCTTTGAGTGAAAAAGTTGATGCTCTTATGAAGTTGGTTGCTAATAAAAGTGCTCCTATTGATTTTAATGTTGTGCCTTTGTCTATTTTGATTGAGAAAAATAGTGATGCCATAGATGTGAATTTTGTCTCGCGAAACAATTTCAATAACAATGCTTATAGAGGTAATTTTAATCCTAGGCCTTTTCCTAGTAATTCCTCTAATAATTATGGTAATTCCTATGGTAATTCTACTTATAATAATAATATAAACACCTCTGATCTTGAGAACAACACTAAAGAATTTATCAATACTCAAAAAGCTTTCAATACTTCGATAGAAGAAAAGTTCAATAAAGTTGATGATTTGTCTAGAAGTATTGATAGAATTTCTCATGATGTAAAAACTCTCAAGATGAAATTTTTTGTGCCTAAAGTTGGAGAATCCATTAAATCTCTTTATGTTTCTATGGATGAAAGTAAGAAAAGAACCGCTATGCTTAGAGCTAAAAGAGACTTTTTAGAAAGGGCCTTTTCTAGTGATTACTTTCATGAAAGTGATGTAGATCTTAAAATGATTGGTTTTTCTTCTATTGATTCTTTGTTTAGTAAAATTAATATTGATTAAAAAGGGACTGGAGAAGAGTCAACTTTAGTTAGAAGGCGTCCCTATGATTCAGAGGGTGAAAATCTTGTTGAGAAAGTTGATAAAAGTGGTTTTGAAGAGGTCAAGACTTTAACTAGTGATGTGCCCACTATTTTGGATTACAAAGACTTTAATTATGATAGTTGATCTTTGGTTGATTGTATTTCTTTTTTACAATCCATGATAAATTCACCCCATGCTTATGAACAAAATAAAGCTTTTACTAAACATATTGTTGATGCCATGATGAAAGCTTTTGAAGAAAAGTTGGAATTAGAAGTTTCAATTCCTAGAAAATTGCATGATGAGTGGGAACCTAATATCAAAGTCAACATTAAAAATTATGAGTGTTTTGCTTCATGTGACTTGGGTGCTAGTGTTTCTACAATTTCGGAATCTTTATGTGATGTGCTTGGTCTTACCAATATTGAAGAATGCTCTTTAAATTTGCACTTGGCGGATTCTACTGTTAAAAAGCCTTTGGGAAGAATTAATGATGTTCTTATTCTTGAAAATAGGAATTATGTGCCCATAGATTTTAATGTTCTTGATATTGATTGCAATCCATCTTGTCCAATTATTCTTGGTAGACCGTTTTTACGTACTATTAGTGCCATGATTGATATGAAACAAGGAAATATTAAATTTCAATTTCCACCAAGGAAGGGTATGGAACACTTCCCTATAACAATAATTATGCCACCATATGAATCAATCATGAGGGCATCTTATGGACCTAGAACCAAAGATGACGAAACTTAGATCCTACATGTTATGCCTAGCTAGGGGTGTAAAATGATATCGCTCGTTGTGAGGCAACCCAACTTGTACCTTTTTATTTTTGGTTTTCTTGCTGTTTTCAATAAAAATACCCAAATATACCTCTGGTTAGATGTGTTTTTGTGGTTTAAATTAGTGTTTGTGCCAAGCAAGGCCTTTGGATGATTTGGGTAAAAGTTGATTTGATCTTGCTGAAAAACAGAAACTTTTGCGCTCATGAGATTATTTATCATTTTCAACAAAGGAGTGCTTTTGAGTTGATTCATTTTTCATAAGATTAATATACAAATTTCTCACGTCAACCTATTTTTTTTCAGAATTTTGGAGTTACATAAGTATTCGAAATAGTCAGTTTTCTACAGACTGTTCTATTTTTGGCAGATTCTGTTTTCTTTGCGTTGTGTGCTTGTTTTGATGATTCTATGGTTTTCTTTGATGAGTTTTTGCCATAGAAAAGTTGGAATACAGTAGATATAATGAAAAAACAAAAATAAGAATAGGTTTTCAACAGTACTGGTTTGCTTTCTTATACTAACGGATCTCACGAAGGTTTTGTTGAGTTTTGTGTGATTGAAGTTTTCAAGTTTTGGGTGATCTTACGATGGATGAAGGAATAAGGATTAGCAAAAGGCTAAGCTTGGGGATGCCCGAGGCACCCCAAGATAATATTCAAGAAGTAGCAAGCAACTAAGCTTGGGGATTCCCCTGAGTGGCATCCCCGCTTTCTTCTAACAACCATCGTATTTTACTTGAAACTATATTTTTATTCGTCACATATTATGAGTTTTGCTTGGAGCGTCTTGTCTGATATGAGTCTTTGCTTGGTTTGCTTTGTGTTTGAAGTGTTGAATCCTTGCTGAACACACCTTTTTGAGAGAGCCAAAAATTATGCTATGCTTGCTCCTATGCTTCACTTATGGATTTGCTCTAGTGCTTCACTTATATCTTTTTGAGCACAGTGTTCTTTGTTATTTTCGAAGAAATGCTCACTTGCTTCACTTAGATTTATTTGGGAGTTAGTAAAATTTTAAGAAGTTCTCTCTTGCTTCACATAGATTATTTTGAGAGAAAGAAAAATTATGCTCATGTTCTTCACTTATATTTTTTTGAGGTTATCAAAAGCAACATATGAAAATAGTCCTGAAGTGATAGATATCCAAGGAGGATATAATAAAAACTTTCATGAAGATCACTGGACAAAATAAACTTGATTCTTACTAATGGTTTTGAGATGTGACGATATGATATGTGAGTCATGTTGATGAGTAATTGTGCTTTAGCAAGAATATTGATGTTAAGGTGTGTGATTCCCTATGCAAGCACGAAAGTCAATAGTTATGCAATGAAATTTATATCCTACTTGTGGTGCATTATTCGCTGTTACTTATGCTTAATGCTTGGGTATGAGATTTTTTGCTTTTTGGTTGGTCGCTTCTCAATCTTTTTGCTAGCCTTCATTTTGCACTAAGTAAGATCACTACTTGTGCATCCAAAACACTTTAAACCAGTATTGCCATATGAGTCCACTATATGTACCTATATGCGGTATTTCCATGCCGTTCTAAACAAATTTGCATGTGCCATCTCTAATTTTCAAAAGAATTTTCTCTTTTGTGTGCTCTTCCACTCGCGAGGCAGTGAGGGGTGGCCAATATTTTCCATGCTAGATGTGTTATTCTCACGATGAGTGTTTATTCACTTGTCATTGCACGAGAGTACGAAAAAGGTATTAGGGATGCCCAGTCCTGAAATAAAAAATGAATTTACTTTATGTTGTCAAATATTAAATTCCTTGGAAAGTGTTGGTATGGAGGGCACCCATGGATATGGTTAGCCATGGAAAGTGAAAGTAATGATGGAAAAAGGAATAAACTTTATTTTCTGTTTGGGAACCGCCTATGATGTATCTAGCATGGAAAGTGTTGGGAGTTCTAAGTCATCTTTGTTGGTGGGAAAAGTATGCCTCTCAAAAATGTTTTTATCTCTCAATTTAAGGTTTGAGCTCTGGCACCTCTACAAATCCCTACTTCCCTCCGTGAAGGGCCTTTCTTTTACTTATGAAATTTTTATTTTGAATTTGAGTCTCCATCTTATCTTATAAAGCACCAACTAAGGGGCACTATGATTGTATTTGATCATTGGGTGTAGCTAATACTCGAGTGTGTTTTATGAATGGATCAATGATTGAGCATAATGGGCTAGGGATAACTTGCATTAGTGTTGATATTTTGAAAGACATGGTTGCTTGTTGGTATGCTTGAGTATTAAATTCTTCATGTCAAAACTAGACTATTGCTTTGAATCATATAAAAGTCCAAATGTCCATGCTATAAAGAAAAGAAATGTGATGAACATGTTAGGCAGCATTCCACATCAAAAATTCTGTTTTTAACATTATCTACTCGAGGACAAGTAGGAATTAAGCTTGGGGATGCAGATACGTCTCCAACGTATCTATAATTTTTGATTGTTCCATGCTGTTATATTATCATTCTTGGATGTTTTACAATAATTTTATAGTCATTTTATATCATTTTTTGGTACTAACCTATTGACATAGTGCCCAGTGCCAGTTGCTGTTTTCTGCATGTTTTTTACATCGCAGGAAATCAATACCAAACGGACTCCAAACGTAGCCAAACTTCTTGAGGATTTTTTTGGGCTAGAAAACATCCATTGGGCCAGGAAAACACCTGGGGGGGGGTGCTACGAGGGGAGCACAACCCACCAGGGCGCGCCCAGGTGGGTTGTGCCCACATCGGGGGCCCCTGAACCACCTCTTTTCTCTATAAATACCTCAATATTCCAGAAACCCTAGGGGAGTCAACGAAAATCAATTCCAGCCGCCGCAGAGTCCAGAAACACAAGATCCAATCTAGACAAAATCTTGGAGGGGTGCATCATGTCCATTGGTGCCTCTCTGATGATACGTGAGTAGTTCTTTGTACACCTACGGGTCCGTAGTTAGTAGCTAGATGGCTTCCTCTCTCTCTCTCTCTATATATATATATATATATATATATATATATATATATTATCAATACAATGGTCTCTTGGAGATCCATATGATGTAAGTCTTTTTGCGGTGTGTTTGTTGGGATCCGATGAACTTTGAGTTTATGATCAGATCTGTGTTTTTATCCATGATAGTTTTTGAGTCTTCTTTGATCTCTTATATGCATGATTGAATATAGCCTCATATTTATTCTTTGATATTTGGGTTTTGTGTGGCCAACTTGATCTTTTTATCTTGCAATGGGAAGAGGTGCTTTGTGATGGGTTCAATCTTACGGTGCTTGATCCTAGTGACAGAAAGGGAAACGACATGTATGTATCGTTGCTATTAAGGATAATAAGATGGGGTCTATTTCTACATAAATAGATCTTGTCTACATCATGTCATTGTTCTTATTGCATTACTCTGTTTCTCCATGAACTTAATACACTAGATGCATGCTGGATAGCGGTCGATGTGTGGAGTAATAGTAGTAGATGCAGGCAGGAGTAGGTCCACTAATCTTGGACGTGATGCCTATATAATGATCATTGCTTGGATATCGTCATGATTATTTGAACTGCTATCGATTGCCCAACATTGTTTTCCCACTGTTTGCTATTTTTCTCGAGAGAAGCCACTAGTGAAACCTACGGCCCCGGGTCTCTTTTCATCATATTTGCCTTTGCAATCTATTTTCCTTTGCATTTATTTTCAAATCTAGTAAAACCAAAAATACAAAAATATCTTGCCGCAATTTATTTGTTCCGTGATCTATTTATCCTATCTACCACTTTTACGTCATGTTATTTGCCTATCTTGAGGCGCCGTACCCGAAAGGGATTGAAAACCCCTTTAACACGTCGGGTTGCAAGTATTTGTTATTTTTGTGCAGGTGCTGTTTACGTGGTGTGAGGAGGTTCTCCTACTAGTTCGATAACCTTGGTCTCATCACTGAGGAAAATACCCACCGTCGCTATACTGCATCATCCCTTCCTCTTTGGGGAAATATCGATGTAGTTCTAGCAGACATCACGCCTCGCCCTGCAAGAATTCATCGACCTACACATCCACATGTATGAGGAAGTCGTGTACATAGGTGTCTACAAGGCCGGTGAGGACGCTACGACGTTGGCCTTCCTCAACCGGCTGGAAGCATTGGATGCCTTTGCTGAGAAGCACCTTGACCTTGCCACAAAAGCCATGACTACTAAGCCTCCGGTCGGTGGCTCGGCGCACTGAGTCGACGAGGAGGAGGTCGTACGTTGATGGATGCATCTTTCTTCTTGCCTCCTGTAACCACCACTGCGATCGCATCATCTTGGCCTTAATTCTTATTGTGCTATTGCATTCTCGTTCTAGTCAATACAGACAAGTGCGATCCCTTTGCTCACATTTGGAGGCAATTATATGCATCATTGTAACTAGTACTCCATCCGTCAATTTATAAGTTGCGGTTACCTTTTCCGTCAACTTCATGCAACGCACGAGCATCTTGCTAGTAATAATGCTAAAAAAAGAAGTTGGAGGGACGAAGCAACCATCATTTTGCACATTGCTGAATCCGCTTCTCCCTCATCTTCTTCAAGTTAACCACGTGTTTCTTCTGCCGTTGTTCTACCTCATGTGGGGCGCGGATCGGCTTGGGAAAGCATTGACACATGGGACCGCATGTTAGCAAACCACCAGGCCAACGTCCTCTAAAAATAAGAAACCTCCCCGCCATCCGCACGGCAAAATCACCTCCTTTTTATTCATCTTGATACTATAATTTTTTAGATCAATATAATCGAGATTTGTATAGATAGCACACAGGAGCAAAACCAAGTGGTACAATTAAGGGCATCCAGAATATGTAGCCAAATGTAAAAATAGCTTTTGGCATCGATGGGAACCATTGTGGATGGTGCTGCCAAAGCCAAAAAGATGGAACCAAAGCTCCCTAATTGATTGATTGAAGGAATAGAAAAATGCAACCTCTCTCCTCTTTCTCCCGCGCTTGGATGCATGTACAGTATAGAGCATAGAGTCTACTCCCCAGTCCCTTCTATCACATATCACAAAGTAGTGAGGCATCAAATCATAAAGCACAGACGAAGCAACCATCATTTCACTCTTTGCTGACTCCGCTTCTCCATCGTCTTCTTTGAGAAACCACCTTACAACACTAAGCTGGATGAACGACGCTATTGTGTAGGACTAGTACATTCACACGTCCTTTGGTTGAAGGGACTTCCTGGATGCAAATAAGGCGGTCGTATTGGCTTGCAGGCAGCACTTGCCAATGACTTAACATGGTCTCCCTCAATGGTGTTCTCCATCGAACGCACTTCACCAAACCACAACGTTCGAGATATAGTCGATGTCATCGCAATGGGGAAGGAAGTCATTTCGCAAAAAAAGTGGGAAGGAAGTCAAATAGTTACTACCTCCATTTTTTTGTACACAAGGCCAATATATCAAAATTACAATTTGCGGAAGGCCACTAACACTAATCGAGGCAAAATTGATGGGGTTTGCCTCGTACTAGCAACCAAGGACATTAATATACCCTTGCGTGCATGCGGAAGTGAGAAGGTTGGTTTGCATGGTGCTGCATTAATCAGGCGATGAGGAGTGACATGGTTAGCTCTTTGGGCGTAGGAGGGAAAAATACGCATTAATTGACACACCGAACGGGGATTTGTATCGATCAATCCCGCGAAGGAAACCACACCTTTATTTTTTAACACAAGTAGTACTCCTACGTACGTACTTGTATCCTGTTTGGGTCGGGCTTGCATTGCCATGCTTCACCACAAATTTTTGCCAAGCTTGTCTAAAGTTTTCAAAATGAAAATGAGGTACACTTGCGCATGGCTGTCGCGGTCGCACTGCACCCTCACACAGTCCCCCTGCATGCCGCAAACCCAACCAAGGGAACACACCCTCACTTGCACGTGCTACCGCATATGATCAAACCAATCTCAACCATCCTACTGCCGACACATAATTTTCATTCATACAGTATGTTTATCCAACCGCATGTTGGGGAAGATCCGTACGACCTGTGTGGTGGTTTGTTGGGGAAGAAGAAGAGGTGAGAAAGAAGGGTTAGGAGACGTAGGATATTCATCCAACCTCCTGAAATGGTCGACTGACCAAAGTTAGGCGACTCGCATAAATATATATTTTTACACAGCAAAAGATCCCTAAAAACAACAACATAAAGAAAAATTATGACTACTCGCGGAACGAGACGACCTCGTCGTCTTTGGCTGCCGGCGCAAACCAGCCGTAGCTGCCATGTTTGTCTCTGCACCATGGTTGTCTTCGGCCTCCAGCTACTCGTTCACGCGGAGCGTGTGGGCGCTCTGCACAGATGCGAGCACCGCCCGGTTCAAGTCCAGGACGTCCGGTTCCGCCTGCAGGTGGGCCTTGATGACAGTGGCATCCGCGCGTTCCGCGTCAAGTTGTGCCTCCGCCGCCCGGTTCAAGTCCTGGACATCCGGTTCTGCCTGCAGGAGGGCCTCGATGGCAGTGGCATCCGAATGCCCTGTGTCAAGTTGAGCCTCCGCCTCCTGGTTCACATCCACGATATCCGGTTCCACCTGCAGGAGGGCCTCAATGGCAGCGGCATCCGCGCACCTCGCGTCGAGTTGAGCCTCCGTCTCCCGATCCTCCTTTAGTATCGCCAGGTCGAACCACTGGTCCGCCTGCACCATGGGGGACCCGGACACCGGCACGAAGTCGACATCCATCGTCTCATACACATCGGGGGCCTTCTGTGCCGCAACCTCCGCCATGAACATTGGATCGGCTTCCTCCTCCTCGGAGCTTGGCTCCAGAGAACTCAGGGATTGGCCCACCGCAAAGCGAGCTTGGGGACAGAGGTCTGTAGTGCAAACCGCCGCTGTCATTTCTGCGCGGCGCTTCAGCATCAGCATCTTGTAGTACATGATCTTGCGGCGCACCATGACTTTCCGGTGAACTAGGGGACGCTCGATGCGTGCTAGGGGATTGAAAGGAGGGGGAATGGGATGGAGAGGAGGCGTGGTTTTGGGGCAGTGGCTAGCGTAGGCCGAGCAGTGAAGGTTCTAGTGTGAATAGTTGTTCAAGTGACGAACGGTCAATCGGTTTTGACTGTACATTGCTCTTGTCGCGTTCGTGTTGCACCCCGGTATGCTGGACCCGCCACATCACTCACCGAATGGAACATGCTTCATCTTGCATTTTCGCTTGCTTGTGGGACCGCAGTTGAGAGCAAACCAACGTCCCTCCCCTCCCCTGCCCATGTCATTTATACTACTACTACTACCTCTGTCCTGGTTTATTGGTCTCCATTGTAATCTGTGCCAAAGTTTGACCATAAATTTAACTAACAAAATATTCATGCATGTCATAAAATTATATCATTACAAATTATGTTCAAATATGAATCCAATGATATAATTTTATTAACATGCACTAACATTCATCAGTTAAATTGTTGGTAAAAAATTAGCACAAATTATAAAGAGGACTAATAAACCAGGAAGGAGGTAGGAGAAGAGAGAGAGAGAGAGAGGTCGGCCAAGTGTTACTGGTACTCCCTCAGTTTTAGGAGGAGTAAATAAAAATAGAGGGAGTATACTACTAGTACTATGAGCACTGCATACTCTACTGCAGATGTTGGATTGTTAGTACTCCACTAGTACTATTGGACAGGGAGCTTAAAAAAGTTACTATTGGACTGACTATACGTGGCAAAATCCTAGTAGGAAGAGCATGCGTGAGAACAAGCATGTTCACGTGTTTGAAAACTAATTGGAAACCATCTCTGTTTGAATACAAATCTAGGAGTACGTATGAATCTAACAATATTGATTGGGCGTTGTTGAATGTTGATACTTTTTTCTGTAAGTTTGATCAAAGTAGAGATACTTTGACTACACATAAAACTTATATGTAAACTAGAAAGGATCGGAGGGAGTATATTGTACGTTCAAAAGCGAAACGAACATTGAATACCCTTTGTATATGATTTGCTGATGCTATGATCACCGCTTCAAAATTTTGAATCCGCCTTAGGTATCACACATGCACCCAATCATTCTCTCTTGATTTCATCTCAGGGTCCGGAGATCAATTGAAAGAGGACTAGGGTGGGTACAGTACGTTCATTTCTCTTTTGAACGTACAATATACTCCGTCCGATCCCCACAGACCCCCGGGTCATTTGTATCATAGAAACTCACCAAACCTTTATCTCCTTGCACGACACACACTTGATCTCTCAACATCAATCGATGTCGTGAAGATGTGTCGGGGCATGAACCAAATGGGATGTCAAAACTAAGATGGGAAGCGACACGTAGTGGAGGCAAACTGAAACTTTAAACGAACTGTTTGTTTGTATGCATGTCGGAAAAATTACAACATTGGAAATACAAGCTTGGTCCAGGCCCACATGCCAATGATACTTGGCGTAATGTTCAAATGAGGCATGCGGAAGGATGGACTCGACCGGAAGGCAGCATGATCGATGGAGAAGAGGGTTGGAGAGGAATGAGAAATAAGCAATGCCAGATGATTATACTTGAACGGCTCAAATAAACAGTAAGTTGTCTCGTTTTCCCTTCCGTCTTGGTCACGTAGTAAGTTACTCCCCCTGTTTTTTATTTACTCAACATATTAGGTTTGACTGAAGTAAAACTTCATAAAAATTGACCACTTATTTAGAAAAAATATGAACATTTACAATAGCAAATCTTTATGATGTGAAAGTATATTCAATAATGAATCTAATGGTATTGATTTGTTATTGTATATGTTATTATTTCTCTATATAAACTTTGTCAAAGTTTACAAAGTTTGACTTTGAGGAAAGCTAAAATGCGGAGTAAAGAAAAATAGAGGGAGTACACAGGGACTAGTATAGTTACTACTGCCGGAACATGGTAAGTTGGATCCCTAAATGCGGGCACGGATCGGGCATACCTCAATTATTCCTTCAAATAGTCGGACACCTACATGTCGCTCACCATCTGGCTACTTAATCAAGTGTGACGCTTCATTAGTTGAAAAGGAAAAGGGTGGTACTTTACCCAAAACCACCACACTTGGGGCTAGGGTAACAACTTGGTACTGTACCACATTTGAACCAGGGCAGAAAAACCACCTGTTCTGCACCTAATGCGCAACGCAGAGCACTAACGCTCGAATTTGGCTGGGAAAACAGGGAAACGGATATGTGGGGCACACCTGTCGGGACGATGTGGCGCAGACTAGTCCAATGGAGGAGCTGGCCCATGACCTCCTCGCCACTGGCAACCATTCATGTGAGTCGTGGGGGTCAACAACGTGGCGCAGCTCCCGCACCGCCTCTAGACATGGAGACCGCGGTGAGCGACACGCTCATCGTTGCTGTACACGGTCGGCTTTAGGGTGCCGAGGACGGCGTTAGCATTGTGGCACGACCAGCAGATCAACACCCGGCTCGTCGAGGATGCATGGGCACTGAAGTGCGTGCGTGCCGTGATGCGTCCATGGACTATTGTAGCATGGCCAACTGCATCCCCAGGACCCGAGACCATGCCGGGTCATCTTGCTTTTTCAATGACTTGTGGGGATTGCATGTGAGCAAAGGGCATCTCCAACGTTGCCACGACTGTCGATGTCAAAACCGGCGGATCTCGGGTAGGGGGTTCCGAACTATGCGTCTAAGGCTAATGGTAACAGGAGGCGGGGGACACAATTTTTACCCAGGTTCGGGCCCTCTCGATGGAGGTAATATCCTACTTCATGCTTTATTGATCTTGATGACATGAGTATTATAAGTGTTGATCTACCACGAGATCGTAGAGGCTAAACCCTAGAAGCTAGCCTATGGTTATGATTGTTCTTGTCCTACAGACTAAACCCTCCAGTTTATATAGACATCGGAGGGGGCTAGGGTTACACAGAGTCGGCTACAGAGAAAGGAATCTTCACATCCGAATCGCCAAGCTTGCCTTCCACGCAAAGGAAAGTCCCATCCGGACACGGGACGAAGTCTTCTATCTTGTACCTTCGTAGCCCAACAGTCCGTCACATGCATATAGTCCGGCTGTCCAAGGACCCCTTAATCCGAGACTCCCTCAGTAGCCCCTGAACCAGGCTTCACACGGGTCCCCTCCACTGATAGTTCTGACAACACGACATTACGTCATCATCCAACCATTATTTTGAATTATTTTTCTGGCCTGCTGCTCCACGCTTCGCGAGGCAGTTTTATTGGCACGTCTTGTCGAGGCGGAGACCGTGCCCCCCTTATTACGGGATTCTCATCAACACGGACATGGGTAACCCAACCGTCCCATTGGTATTATTTCTTGGGGATAGGCATGTTTTGAGGCCACGTAGGGGACGTTTGATATTCGTCATCTTTATAAGGAGGCCGAGACCCGCCTTTCCCCTCTACGCTATTCCCTTCCCCTTCCACCTCGAGTTCCAACACCCGAAGCTTAACTAGTTGCTTTGATCCTCCGACCATGTCAGGATCCAGCTCTCACGGCCGATGGATGGCTTCCTCTGTCACCAAGGAGGATATCGCGAAGCTTAGGGAGGCGAGGTACTTGACCGCGGAAATCCTTTACAGGCTTCCAGCACAAGGGCAGGATTTCCCTACCCCTAGGCCTAATGAGAGGGTCGTATTTATCCCTCACTTCCTTTGAGGGCTAGGTTTCTCCCTCAACCCTTTTGTTCGAGGGCTCATGTTTTACTATGGACTAGATTTTCATGATCTAACTCCGGACTCCCTCCTTCACATCTCATCATTCATCATCGTATGTGAGGCTTTCCTCCGTATCTCTCCACACTTCGGTTTGTGGCTCAAGACCTTCAACGTAAGGCGAATAATAATAGACGGGAGACACGCAGAGTGCGGAGGTGTTTTGATAAGCAAATCTGCCGACGTCGTCTGGCCAAAGGGTCCCTTCACCGCAACTTCCGGACTATGGCAACGAGAGTGGTTTTATATCACGGAGCCCTGTGGTACCAAGTGGGTGGCTCCACCCACCTTCCGATCTGGCCCTCCGCCACAACTTGCATTGTGGATTAATAAGGGGCTGGATTGGGGGTCGCCAGATGAAGTTCAAATACTGCAAAGCCGCATTCGAGACCTTATTAAGAAGGACATCAATCTCGTCAAGGTAATTCAGGTCATGTTAGTCTGTTGGATCCTGCCATGCCAGCGCCAACCTCTCCGTATGCGGGAATTCAATCTGAAAGGACCGCAAACCATTCAGCGCTTCTTCAGCACAACACTCAAAGGGATGTATGAATTAGTCTTCGGATCACGAAAAAGGTGTCCGGACACCATAGAGGACGCATGCCTTGACTGCAACCATCCAGATTCCCCAGTAAGTACTCTATTTCTGAACACGTTTTTTAGTTTTAAGTTTCTCACAACAAAACTAAGAAAATCATACTCTACCAGGGCTGGGTGAGGAAGGCGGAGAGGATCAGGTGTTCGGCCCCTCTTCCCGAAAACTCAGCGGACCCAGTGTTAACCAGGATGCTGGCTCTGGCACCATATCAAGTGCCACCGAGGGAAGGAAAGGAGAGGAGTGGAGAGGCCCAAAGCAGCCTTCATACCGGAGGTGCATCCCGCATTGTATCCAAGGAAGTCATGACTCCCGTGCCGGAGGCTGAACGAGGGGAAGAATCTAACATTCCCTCTCCCCACGGGAAGAAAAGGGCTGCTCCTGAAAACCTGGAGGCAGAGGCTTCCAAGCGAGGGAGGAAATCCCCCTCAGGGTGCCCACAAGGGGGTCATCCTTTAGCCGAACCGTAAGTGAACAAAGGTGTTTAATAAGCATACCCCATTGTTTTCTCACTTGTGAGGATAACATTTGAAACGTATGTTTTGCAGTTCGGCCTATAGCCTCCCTCAACAATCTTCGTCCTCTGGGGATCTCCTTCCAGAGATGATGGAGAGCGAGACGCCGCCTAATACTTCCCCGCCTCATAAGGTGGACGACCCCGAGGTGTCATCCCGAAGGATCTCTCCTGACCAGTGAAGGAACGCCAGGCCAGAAGATGACTCTTCGGCCGCCTAGGTCCGGGGTGTTCGGCTCCTAGAGAGACCAACAAAAGTTCCGGACTATCCGATATACAGCCAGACATATGGACGGGTCTTCTTTGGCAAGCGTCTATCTCAGAGGAACATCGTACCTTAATGGGTACGGTGATTGAAAGAATTTCGTCCGCAAAAAGCGGTTTGAATGAAGCCTTTATGAGCCTGCTAAGAGGCTTTGAGGTATGCGAAGTAACCTCTTGTTTTGTACCGTAAACGCAATGTGCATTGTGTATAGATATTAGCCCCTGAGACTCTGATTGTCTTTCGAATGGGACGATCAGAGGATCAAATGCATATGCTCAGGTAATAATTGTGCTAATTTGTACACAGGCGGCTGCAGCCCCGGACACTGCCCGGGCTGCTCAATTTGCTGAACTGAAGCGGCAACTTGATGTGGCGGATGATGACATCACGCTTGTGAACAAGCGGCTTGATGAGGCGCAAGGTATGTATTCTGGGCGGTTAGTGCGTATAAATTATAGCATGATGTTGGGATTTATAGTGTCCTTGACTGTAGATGGAGCTGCCGTCGTGGAGACCCTTCGGGTTGAGCTTGCCCAAGCCAAGGAGCAAGCCCAGGATAAGCAATGCGGCTGCCGAGAAGGCAGTTGGTGAATTAAAGGCCGAACAGGCTGCTCATCACCTGAGTGAGGAGAAAATATCCAACATGGCGCTTGAGCTAAGGGACGCCGCTAACAAATATGCGCTTCTCGAGAAAGAGACCAAAGAAAAAGCGGCTGACCTTGAGAAGGCCTTACAAGCGGCAAAGGAAACCCGGTTAGAGGCCAGGGCAGCACGGGAGGAGATCCGGCAAGCTGGGGAGATCTGGCTGGAAAGCCTTTTTTATTACGAACTAAGTTCGGCGATCCGAAGTATTCCCCGCTTGATCGAATGTGGAGTTCTCCAGATGCATATTTGGACTTGTCAAAGAGTGCTGCTGATGCGACGCAGTTTTTTCAGACCCAAGAAGGCCATGAAGCGGAACGGCTTTTCCGGTCGCAGTTTAGCATGCCCAAGCGTCCGCTGCTATTGAATGAGCAGATGGCCGAATGGGCCGACCTCCACAGGATATCCGGACTTGCCATGAAGGCTCTCGTGGACCGGCCGTGGCCTGGGGGACCAACTGTGAACAATTATTTTGGTTTAGTGTAGCAACTTTTTGTGCGGTGTCGCATATCGACGCTGTCAAGCGGTCAATGTGCATAGAAGGTGCATGGATGGCCCTTGCCCGTGTGAAGATGTTTTGGGCGAAGATGAAGGCCACCGATATTGCAACAGGGGGTCCGCCCGGGGGTCAGGACACACCACATCAATATTTTGAAGAAGTATTAGAGGGTGCCCGCTTGATAGAGGGTCAGTGCTCGAAGAATATTATGTTCAAGTAACATGTATCCGAATTGTAAAAACAATGCTTATGATAATGAAGGCTATGTTTATACTTTTGCCCGTAAAGTATTTTAGTGCCTCCTGTGCGGCCGTTTATGTACATTTGTATATAACCTGAAGGTTTGTAGTCGTCGGCTTCAGCCCCCTCGCGTATAACGTGGGGTGTTCGGAAAAGCACTCGATCACACTTGACCCAACGTCTTGGTCCATTAAGGAGGTGTTAGTGCGGCGAACTAGGCAATCGGATAATAGAGCTTTAACACTTTCACTTAGCCATAGGAGTTTGACGGTGGGGCTACTATATAGCCCCTAGTATGTCCACGTTTATCCGAATACGGTGCGTTTACATACATGACCAGGAAACCGGTCCTTCGTTAATGCGGAGGAATTGCGAAGATTTCGCTAAGTCATCGAGTGGTTGACCAGCTCTCGCTTTATCATGACAGTGAATTTTCGGCTTTCTCTACTGAGGTGCTTGTCCGGATGAACCAGGGCACAATTGCAGTAGTTCTCCCTTGGCCGCCTTAGCCGATAGAACAGAATGTAAGGTAGCAAACACAGGAGCCGGGCAAACCCAACTATTGACCTAGGACATGATTCGGAGTTGATGCATATAAGGCCAAAACTCGCGACGCCGAACACTCCCGAAGGTATTCAGACTTTTCAATATATAC
Source organism: Triticum aestivum (assembly GCF_018294505.1). Lineage (NCBI taxonomy): Eukaryota > Viridiplantae > Streptophyta > Magnoliopsida > Poales > Poaceae > Triticum > Triticum aestivum. The sequence goes on along the minus strand of NC_057813.1, from coordinate 354,958,902 downwards.
CGGGCTGTGTACAGCCCCGGTAATGAACCCTAAATTCAAGGCATGCGCTATGACCCGGCGTGAGGAGAAAGCGCTTGTGGTGAGAATATAGTTCTCAAAGCACACTGCTTGGCTGCTTCTATAACATCCTTTTTTGTACGGCGAATCGTAAGTTTGCAAGTACTGCCGATATCTTTTTAGGGTGTTTTATGTGCCAGGAGGGTATGAAACAACATGAGATAATAAAAAAAGGTTTACACAGGGTCTTAATCTAAAACGAAATCTTGAAAACGGGGCCCTGCTGCACGTCTGCGCCTTTGACTCCGTTGTGCGGTGTCCTTGAAGGGTATATCATGATGGCCTGTCTGTAAAAGAGAAACAACCAGGTGAAAAAATCAGTTATGGCCGTGGGTATAGTTCATTGGTTGTGATGAACCATGAACTGTAGCTTATTGAGTCCGAATAGGGTCGAGCCTAACTATTGACTTCTTGCGCGTAGGGTGCCCCCAGCGCCGCCCAAGGAATTTTGATTGTATATTTATGTACATAGGAAAATATATATAGTCTTCTTATGGGGCGATCTGTAGGGTCGGGATTGTTAAACGAGTGCAGGTTTATCTGAGCTTTTACACGTGGGTGTGCACCGAACACGTTTGACTGTGTCCGTGGTCTTGAGGACCGATGAGCTGTTTGGCTTAAAAGGGCCGCTTCGAGCTTCGGCTGCTAGGGCCGCTGTGTATTCTTCTGTACGAAGAGAGCGCTATGTACTTCCGCTCACCGTGATAACGCTACATGGCCCAGGCATCTTAAGCTTAAGGTAAGCATAGTGCGGGACTGCATTGAAGCGGGCGAAGGCTGTTCGTCCAAGTAGTGCATGATAACCACTTTGGAACGGGGCAATGTCGAAGATTAGCTCCTCGCTTCAAAAGTTGTCGGGGGAGCCGAAGACGATGTCCAGTGTTAGGGTGCCCGTGTAGTGGGCCTCTACGCCTGGTATTACTCCTTTAAAGGTAGTGCTACTTTGTTTGATTCTTGATGGGTCTATCCCGATCTTACAAACAGTGTCCTGATATATCAGATTGAGACTACTGCCGCCATCCATGAGGACTCCGGTGAGGTGGTATCCGTCGATTATTGGGTCGAGCACTAAGGCAGCCGAGCCCCCTTGACGGATACTAGTCGGATGATCCCTGTGATCAAAGGTGATCGAATAGGCCGACCATAGGTTAGATTTGGGGGCGACAGGCTCTATAGCATATACGCCCCGAAGTGCGCGTTTGCGCTCCCTCTTTGGGATATGAGTGACATAAATCATGTTCACTGTTTTGACCTCCGGTGGAAATTTCTTTTGTCCCCCCATATTTGACTGGCGGGATTCATCCTCGTCTTTGCTTTGCGGTCCATTCCCCTTGTGTTCGGCGTTGAGCTTGCCGGCCTTCTTGAAGACCCAACACTCTCTGTTGGTACGATTAGCTGGTTTGTTGGGGGTGCCATGAATGTGGCAAGACCTTTCGAGAATTTTATCTAGGCTAGACGGACCCTCTCTGCTACCTTTAAGTGACTTTTTCCATTGACCGGGTCTGGAGCCCCTGAATCCGGCGTTTACCGCTATATTGTCCGGGCTTTCTCTGTTGTTTCGACATTTGTTTTTATTTCGTCGTGACTTTCCATTGTCGTCCCTGACTTCAGATGTGCCAGGGTCGCTGGTGCTTCTACGGGCCAACCAGCTATCCTCTCCCGCACAAAAGCAAGTCATGAGTGTGGTTAGGGCTGCCATTGTCCTTGGCTTTTCTTGGCTTAGGTGTCTGGCCAGCCATTCGTCCCGAACGCTGTGTTTAAAAGCTGCTAAGGCTTCGGCGTCCGGACAATCGACGATTTGGTTCTTTTTAGTGAGAAACCTGTTCCAAAGCTTACGGGCTGACTCTTCGGGTTGTTGGGTTATGTGACTTAGATCGTCTGCATCCGTAGGTTGGGCATAGGTCCCTTGGAAATTGGCCCTAAAAGCATCCTCAAGTTCTTCCCAGCTTCCAATGGAATTTTCGGGGAGGCTTTTTAGCTAGTGCCGAGCTGGTCCTTTTAGCTTGAGGGGTAGGTATTTGATGGCGTGGAGATCGTCTCCGTGAGCCATGTGGATGTGAAGAATAAAGTCTTCTATCCAGACCGCAGGGTCTGTCATTCCGTCGTATGCCTCGATATTCACGGGTTTGAACCCTTCTGGAAATTCATGATCCAACACCTCATCGGTGAAACACAAGGGGTGTGCAGCACCCCTGTATTTGGCTGTATCATGGTTCGGGCCAGACGGTGGCAGTGTTTGATGTTGGTTCCGAACTAGTAAGTTGCCCGCGTATTTGATTCGACGGCCCTGGTCCTGTGCGGAAACGCGTTCCCTAGGTCCATAAATGGACATGGTTCTCCCAGCTCTTTTGTCCAGGTCATCACGTAAGTCGTATTTCTGGTTCTGGGTTGCGACCTCCTTTCCTTTATGGGAAGGGGGTGTGGTTTTGTGTGCGGTGTTATTAGCCGCTTTGTCTCGAATACTAGGTGGTCGGCCAGGTTGATCGGCTGTATTGTTATTCGGCGGAATGGGCGCAATGGCATCGTCGTCGAATTCGGGCAGCAGTTTACGTTTGGGGTAGCTATTTGTTTGGCGGTTACTGCCGTGTTTTTCCTCAGTGTCGAGTACTTCATTGCATTTATCATTGAGCGTATCCTGCGCGGCTTTAAGCCGTTGCTTCTGCTTTTTCAAGCTCCTCGCTGTGGCAATAAGTCTTTGGTGGAGGTGCTCTTGTTCCAATTGTTCTTCTGGGACGATGAATGCATCGTCACCCCGACTGCTCTCTTCTTCGGAGAAAGGTTGGTAATTGGAGTCTTCAACATCGGTGTGATCGGACAAGGGCCCCGGCCTGTGTTTGCCATCACCTTGCTCGTCCAGTTCCATTGCTGGGTCCACGGTTTCTTTATTGTCTTCGGCATCGTCCAGAGTGCTATTCCCTCTTGTGCCGGTATCACTATTTTTACCATGGCGTGGTTTCGAGCAGGGCCGCTGACGTCGGCGCTTAGCCTGCTTCTCAGGAAGTTTGTCATCAACTGCATCTTTTATGTCATCGCCGCTGTCTTCTTTGGGTGTATCCACCATGTATATGTTGTATGAAGAGGTGGCTGTCCAGCGCCCAGTGGTGGTGGTTCCTTTTCTTCTCCGGCATCGTCATCCATACCGTCGATTTTTTCGGAGTCAAAATCAAGCATGTTGGTTAAATCGTCGATAGTGGCTATCAAGTGGGTGGTGGGTGGGAAACGAAGCTCTTCGTCGTCCGCTTCCCACTCAAGCCGGACATAGTTTGGCCAAGAATCCCCTGACAAGGAGAGGGACTTTAATGAGTTTAACACGTCGCCCAAGGGTGAGTGTTGGAATATGTCTGCGGAGCTGAACTCTAAGATCGGTGCCCAGTCAGATTTGATGGGTGCGGTTACACGCGGTTCGGAGCCTATGGCCGGAGATGAGTCCGAGATCAGATCTATGTTCAGCTCTAGCGTCGTTGAGTCCGTGGCTTCCGTGGCGGGGTTGATCCTCCCGCCCTCGGATGGTGCACTCTACTCTGGATCTAGGGCCAGTGTGGTTACAGGCGTAATTTCCCGCACACCATCCGATGACAGATTTAGGTCATGTTCATCGTGGCGGCGGGGCATAGCTGTCATGGGCTCAAATCCATCGAAGATCAAGTCTCCACGGATGTCGGTGGTGTAGTTCAAGCTTCCAAACCTGACCTGATGGCTAGGGGCGTAGCTGTCGATCTGCTCCAGATGGCCAAGCGAGTTGGCCCGCAGTGCAAAGCCGCTGAAAACGAAGATCTGTCCGGGGAGAAAAACTTCACCCTGGACTGCGTTGTTGTAGACGATCGGAGGAGCCATCAAGCCTTATGGTGACGACACAGTGGAACTCTCAATGAAAGCACCAATGTCGGTGTCAAAACCGGCGGATCTCAGGTAGGGGGTCCCGAACAGTGCGTCTAAGGCTAATGGTAACAGGAGGTGGGGGACACAATGTTTACCCAGGTTCGGGCCCTCTCGAGGGAGGTAATACCCTACTTCCTGCTTGATTGATCTTGATGATATGAGTATTACAAGTGTTGATCTACCACGACATCATAGAGGCTAAACCCTAGAAGCTAGCCTATGGTTATGATTGTTCTTGTCCTACGGACTAAACCCTCCGGTTTATATAGACACCGGAGGGGGCTAGGGTTACACAGAGTCGGTTACAGAGAATGGAATCTTCACATCTGAATCGCCAAGTTTGCCTTCCATGCAAAGGAAAGTCCCATCCAGACACGAGACGAAGTCTTCTATCTTGTATCTTCGTAGCCCAACAGTCCGGCACACGCATATAGTCCGGCTGTCTGAGGACCCCTTAATCCGGGACTTCCTCAACGACCGCAGCTGACTACCCTGACACACCAAAAATCCTTGTCCCTCACCCCATCGCACGGTGCAACCCAGGTGGCACCAGCTGCCCGCATTCATGCCATCCGTCCGTATGCTGTCATTAAGAGGCTCGGTGCCCAAAGAACCAACTCCGGCGACTTAATGACGCACCTGGATGCTTGGCCTCACCGGAATGCGCTACTTAAAGCGGCAACGCCCAGCTAAACTCCACACCATAGCGCATCATCCTTCTACCTGGTACCACATCCGCCATGACCGCGAGCGTGAACGCTCTATGGGAGAGATTGTCTTCAAGGATGAAGCTCAAGGTCACCTCCCTCGCTCAAGTTGCTGCTTGCAATGCAATAGCGGCATAGCCAGACACAGACGCGACTACACAAGCGGTGGCCATGCTGGCGGTCGACGAAGGGAGCACTGTCAACCACCGTCCTACTTGCCACCATCCAAAGTTCGGTGACGCATGTGGTAGGTGAAGCGACAGACCGTCCATGTCCATCATCATCGACCTCACGTCCACCGGCACCGCCGAGGTCGGGGACTCCTCTGAGGATGAATAGGGCATGGAGGCGGCAGGGCATGGTGTGCCAACTGGCCAGTCCATCTCCCGTGTTCTACTCTTCCTCATACATGGAGATCGCAGATGGAGGACGTCGGTCGCCGCCGTAGAATAGGTTTAGGGTTGGGTTTCTTTTATTTTTCTCTCCAATAAAAGTTCGAAATGTAATGAAAATATGCCGTGTTTCCATGAATCTCGTCTGGTGTATATGAACTTTCACAATAATAGTAAGATATATTGTAGGTGTATGAAATTATATGGAATGATGATTCGTTTTTGTGTGTATAAACTTAGAAGGTTTGACCCGAGACAAAGCTAACATGCGAAGTAAATAAACACATAGGGCTGATATGTCTCCAACGTATCTATAATTTTTTTATTGTTCCATGCTATTATATTACCCCTTTTGGATGTTTATGGGTTTTATTTTACACATTTATATCATTTTTGGGACTAACCTACTAACCGGAGGCCCAGCCCGTATTGCTATTTTTTTTGCCTATTTCAGTATTTTGAAGAAAAGGAATATCAAACGGAGTCCAAACGGAATGAAACCTTCGGGAGCATGATTTTGGAACGAGCGTGATCCAGAGGACTTGGAGTGCAAGTCAAGAAGCAGCCGAGGCGGCCACGAGACAGGAGGGCACGCCCCTATCTCGTGGGCCCCTCGGGCAGCCACCGACGTACTTCTTCCTCCTATATAAGCCTACATACCTCGAAAACATCCAGGTAGCCAACTTAACACAATTTCCACCACCATAACCTTTTGTATCCGCGAGATCCCATCTTGGAGCCTTCGCCGGCGCTCCGCCGGAGGGGGAATCGACCATGGAGGGATTCTACATCAACACCATAGCCCCTCTGATGAGTTGTGAGTAGTTTACCACAGACCTTCGGGTCCATAGTTATTAGCTAGATGGCTTCTTCTCTCTTTTTGGATCTCAATACAATGTTCTCCCCCTCTCTTGTGGAGATCTATTCGATGTAAACTCTTTTTGCGGTGTGTTTGTCGAGATCCGATGAATTGTGGGTTTATGATCAAGTTTATCTATGAGAAATATTTGAATCTCCTCTGAATTCTTTTATGTATGATTGAGTTATCTTTGCAAGTCTCTTCAAATTATCAGTTTGGTTTGGCCTACTAGATTGATCTTTCTTGCCATGGGAGAAGTGCTTAGCTTTGGGTTCAATCTTGTGGTGTCCTTTCCCAGTGACAGCCGGGGCAGCAAGGCACATATTGTATTGTTGCCATCGAGGATAAAAAGATGGGGTTTATATCATATTGCATGAGTTTATCCCTCTACATCATGTCATCTTGCTTAATGCGTTACTCTGTTCTTTATGAACTTAATACTCTAGATGCAGGCAGGAGTCGGTCGATGTGTGGAGTAATAGTAGTAGATGCAGGCATGAGTCGGTCGATGTGTGGAGTAATAGTAGTAGATGCAGGCAGGAGTCGGTCTACTTGTTTGTAGCGACCAGACCTCAGACGGTCTATTCTTTGTGCATCAGTGTCATCCCTGGATCAGTAATGTTGACACGCACAGTACTAAAAGGATTTATAACAGAGTAGAAATCACACACTTATTACATCGAATGTCTCATAAGAGAGCTCATTACAATAAAATATGGCTTAAGGCCATGTAAAACGATAATAGCGGAAGGCTTGGAAGATAAGTGAGTCCATCAACTCCAATGGCATCACTGAGCGTAGGACCACGATCCTAACGCAATCTTACTCGTCGTCTGAAAAGTCTGCAACCTGAATGTTGCAGCCCGAAAACGGGTCAGCACATGGAATATGCTGGCAAAGTAACACATAGAGAGTAATGAAAGAAATAATGCTATTCTACATGCATATATGGCCGGTGGAAAAGCTCTATGGTTATAGATTTTGCAGAAAGCCAGTTTTTCCCTACTACAAAGGAATAAATTTATTTAACTATCATGGTAGTTGTTAAACATTGAGAATGGTTGACAGCATTCTCAATCCCAATTAAGCATCATCATTAAACAAACCCAACAATATTAATTAAAGTAACATGATGAGATTCACATGATAATCCAAGTACTAGATACTCAAAATGTCCATAACCGGGGACACGGCTAATCATGATTAGTTTATACACTCTACAGAGGTTTGTGCACTTTTCCCCACAAGACCCGATCTTCTCCGTTAGTTTTCTCGCACTGCATGGTGTTTGAGAAACGGATGACCGAGACATAGTCTTTCCGAAGCGCTAGCACCTTACGATTAGGTAGACCTGTACACCTACTTTCCCTTACATCTGCTAGTCTACCACTGTAAGAGTTCGCACGACTTAATCAACTATGCTAGAGCCCATAATAGCATGTGGCTGCACACGGAAGTTTCTAGCATGGATAATCTTATGATCCCTTTGAGCCTGGGTGGCGGTCCAAAAACAAACAGGCAATCTTGGAATACCCAGGTACCTCAATCCACCCAGATGTGTATTAAAGTTGCCTCCTTAAATAAACCATTAGTTAACAATCTCACATCTTTCATGGATATTCACTCACCCAATCCACGTCTACTAGCATAGCATGGCATAATAAGCAAACGTAGAAGTAACTCCCAAGGGTTTGATAATAAAACAGGTAATAGGTACTACCTCATCAACTCCCCAAAACCCACATATTAATTAGATCCTAATCATGCAATTGTTTGAGGATTGATCTAATGCATAAAAACTAGGTAGTAAGGAGATATGATCAAAGTGTTACTTGCCTTGCTGATGATCCGTGAAACCTAGGGATTCGAAGTAGCAAGCGGCGCAATCCGGGTACTCTTTCGCAAGCAAAAAAACAAACAAGCATACAATAAGTACTCATCTAATGCACAGGTAGAACTCAAATAAAAGATCTAACTAGAGTTCAACTTAAGAACTCCGGTTGGCAAAAAGAATCAAATCGAACAAAGCAACGAAGATCCAACTGCGAAAGAACCAACTTCATTTACTAATCTCGACCTAAGTCAAATTTTACAGAAGCAAAAACTTGTTTGAGTAGATTAAACAAAAAGAGGGTTTCAATACGAAACTCTAGGCGTTTGAATCGCCTGATTCCGATAAACGAGCGAGAAGTTAAACTAAAACTAAAATCGGATCAGAAATCGCGATCAGAAAATCACGGAATAAATCCAAGAAAAAAAAGAAGAAAAAAATGATGAACAGATTAACGAACGAACATTCGTTATCTGGATCTAAATGATGAACACGTTCGTTAAAACGAACGAACGAGCGAACGCTCGCTAATAAAATAAACCGAAAGAAAACCGATCTAATAAAATTAAAAAATCTAGGGTTTCTAAAAAAACGGCGTCGGCGGCGGCGGCGGTACCTCCGGCGGGGTGCTCCGGCGAGGCGGGGCGGCTCCGGCGGGGTTGGCTAGGGGCGACGGGGCTCCGGCGGCGGCGGCTGCAGGCGTTGGCGGCGGCGACACGAGGCGGCGGGGCGGGTCGGCTCCGGCGGCGGGGAGTGCGGCGGCGGCGGCTGCGGCTTGGGGTCCCAAGGGGGGGCCCAGGGTGGGTATTTAAAGGGGGAGGGGGAGGCGGCGGCGGCTCCGACTTGGGGAGGGGGTCGGGCGGCGGCGGTGGCTCAGACTCTCCCGAGTCCGGCGGCGGCACGGCGGGGAAGGCGGTGGCGCGGGCGGGCCGGCCTGGCTCGGCTGGGCTTCGGCCCAGTCGGGCGCGGGGAGTTTTTTTTAAAATAATTTCACCAAACTAAAAAAAATCTAGAAAATTAAATAAACATCTAAAAATACCAAAATAAATTTTCATCGTCCAAATAAAATATTTAGAACAAGATGAACAATTTTTTGGTCCTAAAATGCATTTGTGAAAATCGTGCAATTTTTCCTAAATTCAAATAAAATAGCAAAAACACCAAAATAAATCTTATTTGATTTTGTTATTAAATCCTCATTATTTCTTTATTTTGGGAAAGTCATTTTATTCCCTCTCTTTTATTTTTTTGTGACTGAAATAATTGAAGATAAAATAAATAAAATCAATTGATCCTTTTTTTCAAAATTTGAGAAACTCAAGTATGAAATTAACGAAATCCCCAACTCTCTCCGTGGGTCCTTGAGTTGCGTAGAATTTCTAGGATCGAGGCAAAAATGCAATAAATATGATATGCAAGATGATCTATTTGTATAACATTCCAAATTGAAAATTTGGGATGTTACAAACCTACCCCCCTTAAGATGAATCTCGCCCTCGAGATTCGGGTTGGCTAGAAAATAGGTGAGGGTGGTCCTTTAGCAAATCTTCTTCTCGCTCCTAGGTGGCTTCATCCTCGGTGTGGTGGCTCCACTGAACTTTACATAACCTAATAACTTTGTTGTGGGTGACTCGGCTGGCATAATCCAGAATCTTAACGGGTTTCTCCTCATAGGTCAAATCACTGTCCAACGGAATCGCCTCTAGTGGCACTGTATCTCTCAGCAGTATATCAGCCATCTCGGCGTGTCACTTCTTCAATTGGGAAACGTGGAACACATCATGAACTCCTGACAATCCCTCAGGCAATTCCAACTTGTAGGCAACTTCTCCCATACGTTCCAAAACTTTGTATGGTCCAACAAAACGTGGCACTAACTTTCCCTTAACACCAAAACGCTTAACTCCTCGCAATGGAGATACTCATAGATAGACTCTATCTCCGGCTTCATAAACTGTCTCCTTGCGTTTTTCATTTGCGTAGCTTTTCTGCCTGGACTGAGCTACCTTGAGCCTGTCGCGAATCAACTTCACTTTTCGTCCAGACTCCTTAATTAAGTCTGGTCCAAACAACTGACGGTCTCCAACCTCGTCCCAAGACAACGGGGTTCTGCATCTCCTTCGTATAAGGCTTCGAAAGGGGCCATCTTCAAACTGGATTGATAACTGTTGTTGTAAGAGAACTCTGCATATGGCAAATTCTCATCCCAACTAGATCCATAATCTAACACACAAGCTCTCAGCATGTCTTCCAAAATCTGATTGACTCTCTCCGTCTGTCCATCTGTTTGTGGATGAAAAGCTGTGTCAAACTCTAATCTGGTACCCAAAGTTTCGTGCAACTGATTCCAGAACATTGAGGTGAACTGGGTTCCTCTAACTGATACAATGCTTCTCGGAACTCCATGTAGACATACGATCCTGGTCATGTATATCTTGGCCAACTTAGCACTGGTGTAAGTGGTCTTTACTGGAATGAAATATGCTACCTTCGTCAAACGATCGACTATAACCCAAATCGAATCATAGCCTAAACAAGTCCTGGGCAATCCTATGATAAAATCCATGCCTAGCTTATCCCACTTCCATTCGGGTATTGGCAATGGTTGCAACAATCCTGCTGGCTTCTGATGCTCTGCCTTTACTCTCTGACATACATCACAAACTGCTACATACTCTGCAATATCTTTCTTCATTCTGGTCCACCAGAATGTCTCCTTCAAATCCAAATACATCTTGGTATTACCTGGGTGAATTGAATACGGTGAATCATGGGCCTCTTGCAAAATCAACTTCCTGATCTCCGGGTTATTAGGAACATAAACACGGTCTTCAAACCACAAGGTATCATGCTCATCCTCACGAAATCCCTTGGCTTTTCCTTTGCTCATCTTCTCCTTTATCTTAGCAATTTCCTTATCGGTCTTCTGAGATTCTCTGATCTTATCCATCAAAGTCGACTGAATTTCCAATGCTGCTACATAGCCTCTCAGAACTATCTCCAAACATAGTCCGTAAAAGTCCTCGGCTAACTCCTTTGGTAGTCCTGCGGTCATGTGTGCATTGACATGACTCTTACGGCTCAACGCATCGGCTACTACATTAGCCTTCCCGGGGTGGTACTGCAATCTCATGTCGTAATCCTTGATGAGCTACAACCATCTCCTTTGTCTGATGTTCAACTCCTTCTGCGTGAAAATGTACTTCAAACTCTTGTGATCGGTGTACACTTCACAATGATTTCCGATTAGAAAATGTCTCCATGTTTTCAAGGCATGCACTACGGCTGCTAACTCCAAATCATGTGTGGCATAATTCAACTCATGAGGTTTCAGCTATCGTGAAGCATACGAAACAACTCTCCCCTCCTGCATAAGCACTGCTCCAAGTCCTCGATGTGAAGCATCGCAATACGCCTCATAATCCTTGGTCTGATATGGCAGAATCAACACTGGTGAGGTAACCTAACGTTCCTTCAACTCCTGGAAATTGGCCTCACACTCCTCAGTCCAATTAAACTTGGTATCCTTCTTCAGCAATTCTGTTATAGGCTTTGCAATCTTCGAGAAGTTCTCAATAAATCTTCGGTAATATCCTGCCAGTCCAAGAAAACTCCTGATCTCTCCAACTGTCGTTGGGGCTACCCAATTGGTCACGGCAACTACCTTGGTGGGGTCTACTGCTATTCCTTCTCCGGATATAACATGTCCGAGGAATCCAACTTCCTTCAACCAAAACTCACATTTGCTGAACTTGGCATATAACTGGTGTTCTCTGAGCTTCTCCAATACCAAATGCAAATGCTCCTTGTGTTCTTCTTTGTTCTTTGAGTAGACCAAAATATCATCAATGAACACCACGACGAACTTATCTAGAAACTACATAAATACTTTGTTCATCATGTTCATGAAATAGGCAGGTGCGTTAGTCAGACCAAATGACATAACGGTGTACTCGTACATCCCATACCTGGTGGTAAAAGCCGTCTTAGGTATATCCTGCTCTCGAATCTTCAACTAATGGTATCCTGATCGCAGATCAATCTTGGAAAATACCTTAGCTCCTTGCAAGCGGTCAAACAGATCATTGATCATCAGTAGTGGGTCCTTGTTCTTGATGGTTACTGGATTCAATCCTCGATAATCAACAACCATCCTTAAAGATCCATCCTTCTTCTCCACTAGAAGTACTGGTGATCCCCAAGGCAAAGAACTTGGGCGAATAAATCCTTTATCCAGTAACTCCTTAATCTGACTCTTAATCTCCTCCAAATCTTTTGCTGGCATCCTGTATGGTCTCTTGGATATCGGTCATGTGCCTGGAAAAAAGTTCAATCAAAAACTCGATGTCTCTATCTGGTGGCATGCCTGGCAACTCTTCCGGAAGTACATCAGGAAAATCCTTCACCACTGGTACTTCCTCCTGCACAACTCCTGAAAATGAATTTACGTGCATCCTCTTCAGCTCATGCCTTGATACATACTTGGTCCTTCTTCCTTCCGGGGTAGTAAGCAAAATCGACTTACTGGCGCAATCGATGTTTCCACCATACATCGATAACCAATCCATACCCAGAATTACATCCAAACCTTGAGATTCCAAAATGATTAAATCTGAGGGGAAAACATGCTTGCCTATACTCAACGGCACTTGAAAACATCCTCGACTGGCCATATACTCTGCTCCTGGTGAGGTTACTAGCATGGGTGTTCCTAGAACCTTGGTGGGCTGTCTATACTTATCCACAAATCCCCTTGATATCTATGAATGCGATGCACCAGTATCAAAAAGAACGAGTGCAGTAAATGACTTAATCAAAAACTTACTTATTACTGCATCTGGCTGAGCTTCAACCTCCTCCACGCTAACGTGGTTCACTTGCCCTCTGTTGAATGGGTTCGACTTCTTCCCCGAGCTTCCATTGCCATTTCCGTTCTGGCCTTCAGGGCATTCATTGGCGTAATGTCCGGTCTTCTGGCATTTAAAGCAAATGACTTGACTCAGATCTCTCTTGGCTGGGGTTGATGGGTTGGTACGGTTCTGGCCGTTGCTTCCTCCATTCCCATTACTATTCTTGGGACCATTGTGATTGTGCGAACTACTTCCTCCATGGGTATGCTGGAACTGTCCTCCCAACTTCGGAGTAAATTGTGGCTTCTGATAAGCTCCAGAATTGTGCTTCCCTTGTCCATACTTCCTCTTGCGGTTCTCAATCTGCTGCTGCTTCCCTTCAATCATGAGAGCTCTATCTACCAACTCCTGGTAGTTGTTGAAACTTGCTACCATCAACTGCATACTCAGCTCGTCATTCAGTCCTTCCAGAAACTTCTCTTGCTTAGCTGCATCTGTAGCAATGTCATCTGGGGCATAACGTGCTAGTTTACTAAAGTCATCCACATACTGGCCAACTGTACGTCCTCCCTGGTGTAAGTTGCGAAACTCACGCTTCTTCATGGCCATAGCTCCTGCTGAAACATGGGCAGTACGAAAAGCCTGCTGAAACTGATCCCATGTGACAGTGTCTACTCGATAGGTGGCTGTGAAATTCTCCCACCATGATGCTGCGGGTCCATCTAGCTGATGTGCGGCAAATCGCACCTTCTCCGCATCTATGCATCCTACAGTGGTCAACTCCCTGGCTGTCTTGCGAAGCCAATCATCTGCAACAATCGGCTCGGTGCTACTGGAGAGCACCGGCGGATTCAGCCTAAGAAAACGGGTTAAGTGGTCAACAGGTGGTGGCGGTGGTGGATTGTTGTTGTTGTTGTTGTTCCCCTGATTCTGATTCTGAACTAGTAACTGCATCAATGCATTCTGTTGCTGGATCAACTGGGTGAGCTCCGGTGGGAAAGCAAATCCGTTGTCACGTCTCGGAGGCATCTGAGGGTTTAGAAAGGATGAGAATATAGAATAGGACGAGGTCTAGAGGGAAAACACTACCCATATGCACATGAGTCAAATTTCAATCAAAACACTTCATTCAAACAAGCAAGGGCATACAACAATCTATCTATCGTTACAAAAGTGCTCGGACTATACTAGATACATGGGGGAAATACTACTACTGTTATGGTGGTCGACTAGAAAAACTGCTCCAATGAAGACTCCATGATATCTGCTCTAGCTTCATCAACATAATCATCATCACTATCATCTAGGTCCGAGTCGGTGTCATCAATGATGATGTAGTTCTCTGGACATGTGAAATCTTCATCTTCTCCTTCTGTCGCAGGGAATCCCATAAATACTTTCAGCTTCCTCTTCAGATCATCGCTCTTATCCACTAGTGTTGCTATTTCCTCCTCATATCCATCACGTGTGGACTTGAGTTCTTCCTCCAGTTCCGTGATTTTGATCATGGCCTTCTTCAGATCCATCATGCCTGTGCACATCTGGTTCTCCTCGCGTCGAATGTGCTGGTTTAACTCCTGGATGAAAGCTGTAATTGATCGGTCTTTCCGGGTGCTGATCATCTCCCATTGCTCATCTCGGCACCCACAAATCTGGTAGATAGTATCCTTAAGCTCCTTGTGGTAAATTTCTCCAATACGTCCCATGGTAATGTGGGCTGCCATGCTCTTTCCTAGACTCCAGGTTGGTGCATCAAAGGAAAACTCTATGGGCTCGGTAACGGGCATGAACGTCCTTCCTGGAACTTGAACTTGAATCATCCATCTCTCCTCTTCAGGTAAAGTGGCATTGTAGGTCCTGGTGAAGCTTGGTACTCCGATCTTCAGGTACTTGGTGACTTCCTTCAGGTGTCGTCCAAAGGGTGTATCTTCATCCGGTTGCATGAACTTATTCCTTGCATTCACCATCCTAAAAGAGAGTAGAAAAGATGAAGAGTTAGAAATGAGAAGAGGGAGTAGTGATCTAGGGCTTTGGCTTAGTGGTCGTGTCCTACAGTCAGCGTGTGCTCTGATACCATCTTGTAGCGACCAGACCTCAGATGGTCTGATCTCTGTGCATCAGTGTCATCCCTGGATCAGTAATGCTGACACGCACAGTACTTGAAGGATTTATAATAGAGTAGCAATCACACACTTATTGTTGGGGAACATTGCAGAAAATAAAATTTTTCCTACGGTTTCACCAAGATCCATCTATGAGTTCATCTAAGCAACGCGTGAAAGGGGAGATGCATCTACATACCACTTTGTAGATCGCGAGCGGAAGCGTTCAAAAAGAACGGGGTGGAAGTAGTCGTTCTCGTCGTGATCCTATCACCGGAGATCCTAGCGCCGAACGGACGGCACCTCCGCGTTCAACACACGTACGGTCAGCGTGACGTCTCCTCCGTCTTGATCCAGCAAGGGGGAAGGAGAGGTTGATGATGATCCAGCAGCACGACGGCGTGGTGGTGGATGCAGCAGATCTTCGGCAGGGCTTCGCCAAGCTGCTGCGGGAGGAGGACGAGCTGTAGCAGGGGGAGGGAGGCGCCAATGCACAGGGTGCGGCTGCCCTCCCCCCTGCCCTCCTTTATATAGGCCCCCAGGGGGGCGCCAGCCCTAGGAGATGCAATCTCCCAAGGGGGCGGCGGCCAGGGGGGGTGGAGTGCCCCCCAAGGCAAGTGGTGCGCCCCCCCCCCCCACCTAGGGTTTCCAACCCTAGGCGCAGGGGAGGGCCCAAGGGGGGCGCACCAGCCCACTATGGGCTGGTTCCCCTCCCACTTCAGCCCATGGGGCCTTCCGGGATAGGTGGCCCCACCCGGTGGACCCCTGGGACCCTTCCGGTGGTCCTGGTACAATACCGGGTGACCCTGAAACTTTCCCGATGGCCGAAACAACACTTCCTATATAGTTTTCTTTACCTCCGGACCATTTCGGAACTCCTCGCAACGTCCGGGATCTCATCCGGGACTCCGATCGACATTCGGTTTGCTGCATACTCATATTCATACAACCCTAGCGTCACCGAACCCTAAGTGTGTAGACCCTACAGGTTCAGGAGACATGCAGACATGACTGAGACGGCTCTCCGGTCAATAACCAACAGCGGGATCTGGATACCCATGTCGGCTCCCACATACTCCTCGATGATCTCATCAGATAAACCACGATGTCGAGGGTTCAATCAACCCCGTATACTATTCCCTTTGTCAGACAGTATGTTACTTGCCCGAGACTCGATCGTCGGTATCCCAATACCTCGTTCAGTCTCGTTACCGGCAAGTCACTTTACTCGTACCGTAATGCATGATCCCGTGACCAGACACTTGGTCACTTTGAGCTCCTTATGATGATGCACTACCGAGTCGGCCCAGTGATACCTCTTCGTTATCCGGAGTGACAAATCCCAGTCTCGATCCGTGTCAACCCAACAGACACTTTCGGAGAGACCTGTAGTGCACCTTTATAATCACCCAGTTACATTGTGACATTTGGTACACCCAAAGCACTCCTACGGTATCCGGGAGTTACACGATCTCATGGTCTAAGGAAGAGATACTTGACTGTCACATCCTAGCTAGTCCATGCATTAGTGTGTGCATCATGTTTAAATATCATTTGAATTTGAAATGGGGAAGGACAGAAACCCCCAGAACCCCTTTTAATCCAACTAGGGTTTACCAAAAATATTATTTCAATGAACCTGAAATGCCCTTAAAAATGCTCATCATCTTTGCTTTGGTTCAAAGCCTCTGCCAAAAGTGGTGCACCATTTTCTAGGTCATCCTAAGGTCTTTGAATTAATTCATAAGTATTTGAATTTGAGCAGTTCAAATTTTATAAAATATTGCAAATGCCCAAATATTCCCAAACAGAAATGTTTCATGTTGGAAATAATCCAACTATGGACCAGGAGCAGTTTGGTGATTTTTGGAGCCATCTAAGTATTTTTAAAAACTCCACAAAGTTGCAGAAAAATAGAAAAGGGAATTAACAGAAAACTTACCTGGCGCCGCTAACCGGCCCACCTGCCGGCCCAGCCCAGCGCCGCGCCAGCGAGCTGCTTGCCGGCCAGGCAGGCAGGCAGGTGCCCGACGGCGGCCGCAGCGTGCGCCACGCAGCTGGCCGTCGCCCTGCTTCACCTCCTCGCCTCGTTGCTGGCTTGGATGAACTCCACGTCGAGCCGTGAACCCCCAGGACACCTCCATTCTCCCCCAACTCCTCTCCCTCGCTCTCCCACGCCATGGCCGACGCCATCGCCGCCACCCCCTCGCCGTAGCCACGCCCTCCGTCAACCCCACGCCGTGCCGCCGTGTCCAGGAGCTCCGCCACCCTCCTCTCCTTCGAGCAAGCCGAGCCCCGAGCGCTCGCAAGGCCCGAGTCCACCGCACCGACCTCGACCGAACCGCCGTCGCCGGAGATCCCCTTCAACGCCGTCGTCGCTCCGGCCCGTCCCCGGCCGCACCAAGTGTTCCGTCGAGTTCCCTGTGAGCTTAACCATCTTCCCCTCCCTTCTTTTCTTGCCCCCGAGCTGTGTAGTGACCTCCCGGAGCTCAACCGCACCCACCGCCGCGGAGCTCGTCGCCGACGTGCTCCCGGTCACCCTCCGGCCACCACTTGGTGTCCATCGTGCTCACCACGTCACGTAGCACCTAACCAACTACTCCCCGCACCTCACCGACCCCTCTAGCCTCAAGTTCGCCTTCGGCCGAACTCCGGCGGCCGCCTAGGTCGTCGCCGGCGCCGATTCCGGCCGCCCCGACCCCAACCGACTCCACCAGAAGCTGCGGCATGTTCCCAGCTATCCATAGCCACCCTCCGCGGCTCGTTTGGTTGCCGAAACGGCCAAACTCACTTCCGCCGCCGCGTCGGGCTCGCCGGCGGCTAAACGCTGGTGCAGCCGACATTGACTTTGACCACGGTGGGCCCTGGTTGACTCTGATGAGTCAATGACAGGTGGGGCCCTGCCCTGTTAACTAAATAGGTTTAGTTTTAATTAAACTTTAGCTAAACTAATTACCCTGACACCCTGGACCCACAGTCAGGTTTGACCTGGACGTCTCCGTTGACCCTGACGTCATTCTGACGCATGGCTGACGCAATAAATTAATTTCTGGATTTATTCTAATATAGGAAATTCCAGAATATAGTTCAAACTTCAAAAATTCATAACTTTTAATCTGTAACTCCAAATCAAACAAGTTATATATGAAAAATGATCAGAAAAATCCAATCTATCCATCTGTACTGTTTTCATGCATGTTTAAACAAGTTAACTTGCTGTTTAGTGCAAAACATGATAAAGCACTATTTAAGATCACAAATGTGTTTGGAATTTGAATCTTTGGTTCAAATTGGCTCAAACCCATCTGGTCTTAGTTGCATTAGCCCAACACACTCATATTGCCATGTTTCATGCATGCATCATATTGTCGCACATTGTTTGGTGATGGTTGTGTATCGGTGTTCTTTGCGGCAGGTTCTGCCTCCGAGGAGTACCGTGATTACCCTAGCGAAGAACCGTATCCGTGCATCGATCCATCAGGCAAGCAACCAACCATTTGATCATATCGATACAATCCCATGTTCTCGCTCCTGCTCTCTTTTACTGCATTAAGACAACGCGTTTCAAACTGCTGTGTGCTACGGTAGTTGAACCCATTTCCTCTGCATGACCTGTCATTGCCACAGTAACTAGATGAAACCCACTAGCATGTGTAGGAGTTGATTGAGCCATATGTATGTGTTGTTCCTACCTTGCTATGCCTGCTATG
Organism: Triticum aestivum; assembly: GCF_018294505.1. Lineage (NCBI taxonomy): Eukaryota > Viridiplantae > Streptophyta > Magnoliopsida > Poales > Poaceae > Triticum > Triticum aestivum. The sequence continues at coordinate 354,940,515 of NC_057813.1, read as the reverse complement.
CTTAGAGTCGTGTCAGGTCTGGTTCATCTGGGTGATGGGCTAGAGTGAAATGATCATGTCGGTAATGAGAGTGATGTGGTGAACACGATTTGGTAAAGGTATCGATGAGAGGCCATGTAGGAGTACATGGTGGGTTGTTTCATTGAAGCCGACCTTAAGCACTGAGATCTGTATGTGTGATTTAAGATACAGCTACTACCATGCATTGGGCCCTGAAATATGACCCCGCTCGACTTCTTATTCACCCTAGTCCTCTGTCCAGGAGTTGCAAGTAGTTTCTGGTGTTTGTAGCCTACTGGAGGCCGTGGGCAGCGCTGACCGTAGGGGTGGGCTGTGATGCGGTAGGTACGTGGCACGGTGTATCGGATACCCGTTAGGTATCTCGGAACCCTGTACACATCGTTCGGGGCCGTATGGGAAACCTCGGCCGGACTCCCTGCGGATGGAACCTGGATAGGCGATAAACCTGGACTAGAGACTTAGGTGTTTAGGTAGGTCGTGGTCTACACCCACGTCGGCTTTCGCTTGAAGTCTGCCGAGCACATGTCGTGTGCAGACGCTAAGTGGTGGAAACATGTATGAAGAAGTACACCCCTGCAGGGTTAACATGATCTATTCGAATAGCCGCGTCCGCGGTAAAGGACTACTTGGTTGCCTATACAGTTCATAGACAAGTAAACTGGAAACTACTAAAAGCTTCAAGATAAGCGTGAGTGCCGAGGATGGCCCCTCCGTAGGAAGACGGAGGTGGATTCTCGGTTGTGTATTGAAGTGGTGAGTAGTGGACTCGTGTGCGCAAAACCTTTCAAGTTGGAGTCTCGTAGGATAGTTTAGCCAAGAGTCAAAGCTGGCTTGCTGCAATAACTCCACCAACCCTTCTTGATAATGTGCATGTATGTAGGATCTGACGTAAGTCTTGCTGGGTACCTTTGTACTCATGTTGCTATAATTTACATTTTACAGAAGACGCTGCAACCCCTTCTGATGGGTTCTTCGTAGACGTTGACATCGACGAGTAGACTAAGGCCCAGGTGGTGATCCTGAGCACGTGAAGGACCATGTAGTATAGCTAGGCTTTCCAAGCCTCTTTTATTTTACTAGTTGTCTGTACTCAGACAAATTACTTCCGCTGCTGGTTTGTATGACTGTATGACTTGAATGTGGGTCGTGTGACCCGTACTTGTATGTATGTTATGTATGGCTCTCTGAGCCTTTAAATAAAGTACTTGTGTCGTAGAGTCATGTTGTGATGCCTTGTTGTATTTGCACATATCGAGCATATTGTGTGTATGATTGAAATGCTTGGTATGTGTGGGATCTGACTATCTAGTTGTTTATCTTTAGTAGCCTCTCTTACCGGGAAATGTCTCCTAGTGTTTCCATTGAGCCATGGTAGCTTGCTACTGCTCCGGAACACTTAGGCTGGCCGGCATGTGTCCTTCTTCGTTCCTGTGTCTGTCCCTTCGGGGAAATGTCACGCATTGAGTACCGGAGCCCTGTTAGCCCGCTACAGCCCGGTTTACCGGAGTCCTGCTAGCCCAGTGCTACAGCCCGGACCCACTTGCTGATGACCGACACGTTCGATGCTGGGTCATGGATGCCTGTCCCTGTAAGTCTGTGCCACTTTGGGTTTACGACTAGTCATGTCAGCCCGGGCTCCTTATCATATGGATGCTAGCGACATCATCATATACGTGAGCCAAAAGGCGCAAACGGTCCCGGGCAAAGGTAAGGCGACACCCGTGGGAATACCGTGCGTGAGGCCGCAAAGTGATATGAGGTGTTACAGGCTAGATCGATGTGACATTGAGTCGGGGTCCTGACAGCGTTGGCATCAGAGCCGGACTGCCTGTAGGTTCTCCAAGCCAAACTGGTCGATGTTGAGTCTAGAAATGCTTTAGTTATATGTAGGGGAATTGATTGTGGGATGGTACGTAAGGCTCTTTTTACTTCTTTACCTCATGGCATTCTGATCTGAGTCAGTCCATTCTTCTACCGGGGATTAAGGATTAGGATCTTCTCTCTCTATCAGGTTCACGTGTTACGAATCAGTAGTACCTTATAGGTTTGATGACTACAAGCCTAGTTCAGTTCTACTACCTTGTTATGCTGATAAGTTGAACCCAGAACCTTGATATGATATTGTTGAGTGTCTATGCAATTTTTTGATAAATGTCTCAAACCTTTCTTGAGCATTTACAGCCGTTATGCTGTCGAAATTTTGCTAGAAATTCTAATGCCTTTGCATTATGGTTGTGCTTTCAGATGGCCACTCGCGACCAAAATCAAGTGGTTCGCCTGACCCGATGCATTGGTGTGACCGGTCATACGTCTATGTTAGTCCGAGTGATGATCGAGACGGGTTACCGTTGGTATCCCGAATACACGGTCGAAGAGCAGTTTCGAGATTTTAACCAAAGCCAGTATCTTTGCACCGTCCGGATATTTCCCTCTTATCCTGGTTCTACCGAGGCTCTTCACTGTTCCTATGGGCTCGGTGTTACTATTGAGATGGCTGTGCAAGATGCGGCTTATTCTATGATGACCATCATGCGAGTCAGGTCTGGCCTGCTTCGCAACACCGACTTTCGGTATATGCCAGCTTCACTTCCTGGAGCGCACGGTTATCTCCGGGCTATCTATGCTGACCCCAGTCAGGAGGACTCACTAACTCGCACCACTGCTGAGTTGCTCGAGGATAAGGACCGAGAGAATCGGGCCTTGAGAATGGAGCTTTTCAACACCCGCGCTGATCATTGGGCCACCTTGACTCGGTTTGCACCGGCTGTGCAAGCTGGATGCATGGATATGAGAGATCTGTATCCTGTTAGGTCTGCTCTGCCGGACATGATGGATTGGCGTGATGTGGGAGGCATCACCCCACCTCGTGGTCCTCGCAGGCCACCGTTTGTTGGTCCAAGACCCCACCCTAGCCCTTTTGGTCCACAGGCTCCTCAGGACCGTTTGTTTCCGGATGCTCACGTTGAACTTCCAGGCTATGGAGGAGACTTCTATGAGAACTACTACGGAGATGACTGAGATAGTAGTAGTTCCACTAGGTATTGTAATAGTTGTATTTCCACCGTCCTGTGTGACTTGTGGAATATGACTTAGCATGTAGTAATCCCGGGGGTGTAGGAAAAATAATGTATAGGAGCTTGGGATGCCTTTGATGAGATGTAATCCTCCTCTCACCATAGTAGTACTTGTTGGTCTTGTACTAAACCTTGTATGGTGTGTATGACGATGGAATAAAAGAAGTAGTTTCTGTATCTACCATGTCATACGGATGATCATCTTGCATTCTGAGTTGTCCATTACATTCTACATTCTATGTCGGAATCTTGTCATGTTGGACTAAACCATTGTCTTGTTTTCCTAGGATGGTCAACACCCGCAACAACCCTGCTTCCCCAGAGCAGGCCGAAGGCAGCAGAGTTGGGGATACAAATCTGCCTCACCCTCCCTCTCTGGCAGAAGTTATGCTAGAGGCTGAGAGAAACAAGCGGGAGACCAACCGTTTGTTGGAGCGTATTGAACAGAACACAGCACACCATCAGAGGACTAACTTGGTGTCACTCAGTGATTTCATCAAGTTACATCCACCCACGTTCCACCACTCCGTCGAGCCTCTCGACGCTGATGACTGGCTTCACAGTATTTCTCACAAACTGCGTTCTGTGCTAGTAGCTGAGGCTGACAAGGTCACCTTTGCTGCATATCATCTTGAAGGCCCTGCCAGCCTATGGTGGGAGAATTATGGAGCTATGCGCCCAGCGGACCATGTCACTACTTGGGCTGAATTCAGCGAGGCTTTCCGTGAACACCACATTCCGGAGGGTCTCATGGACCGTAAACGTGAGGAATTTTGCAGTTTCACTCAAGGTCGACTCTCTGTTGACGCTTACAGCAGGGAGTTTGGTAACCTTGCCCGTTATGCGACGGAGGAAGTTTCTACTGATGCCAAGAAGCAAGCAAGGTTCCGTAAGGGACTTAGTCCTGAGCTTCGCCGCGACCTCCGTCTGCATGAGTGCACATCTTTTCAGAAGCTTGTTAACAAGGCCATCAGTGCTGAGACTGGTCAGACTGATTATGAAGCAACACGCAAGCATGGCCGTGACTTGGGTTCCTCATCCGGTGCTGGTCCTCAGAAGCGCCGCGTGTGGGTGCCTAATACTGCCCTGCCACCCAGGTTCACACCGAGGCCATCCTTCCAGGCACCTCGCCCAGCTCAGTCATATGCACCAGCCAAGCCCTATGGTGGTCCAACCAACAATGCTCCCCCACGCACCAGCTCCGTGACTTGTTTCAAGTGTGGGGAATCAGGCCACTATATGCGCGAGTGTCCCCAAACCAACCCCAACCAGACAGCAAAAACTGTTGGCCGCGGCAAGCCGACAGGGAAAGTGTTCCACGCCAAGCCGGCCACCGCTGCACGTGGCCATGTCAACTGTATCTCTGCTGAGGAAGCTCAAGAGGATCCCAACGTTGTTCTCGGTACGCTCCTTGTTAATTGCCACCCAGCATCTATTCTTTTCGATACAGGAGCATCTCATTCATTTATATCCGAGAGCTATGCTCGTCTGCATAACACCACATTCTGTGAGATGCCCACCTCTATGGTAATTCAAACTCCGGGATCCAAATGGCAAACTTCTAGAGTAAGCCATGGAAATGAAATTCAAGTCGACAGACTTGTTTTTCTCGCATCTTTGATAGCTCTCAAATCTTCGGATATTAATATCATCTTGGGTATGGATTGGATGTCAGCCCATCATGCCAAAATTGATTGCTTCTCTAGGACTATTCAACTCACCCATTCTTCAGGGAAGATAGTCAATGTCTTGACCCGAGTAGCCAAGCGACAGCTATATTCTCTTAACGCCAGCCCGTTGCCAGACCTCGAAGACGTTCCGGTAGTCCGTGACTTTCCGGATGTCTTTCCAGAGGAATTGCCAGGTGTTCCACCTGACAGAGATGTCGAGTTCGTAATAGATCTCATTCCAGGAACTGTCCCGATTTCCAGAAGACCCTACAAGATGGCACCTTTTGAACTAGCCGAGCTTAAGAAACAACTTGATGAGTCCTTGAAAAAGGGTTTCATCCGACCTAGTTCATCTCCTTGGGCTTGCCCCGTCCTCTTCGTCAAGAAGAAGGATGGTACGGACCGGATGGTTGTAGATTATCGACCTGTCAACTTGGTCACAATTAAGAACAAGTATCCGCTCCCCAGGATCAACGACCTGTATGATCAGCTCGCTGGATCCTCAGTCTTCTCTAAAATGGATTTGAGGCTGGGCTACCATCAAATCAAAATCAGAAACGGGGACATTCCGAAAACGGCCTTTGTTACTCGTTATGGCCAATACGAGTACACCGTCATGTCCTTCGGTTTAACCAACGCTCCAGCCACCTTCTCTCGGCTGATGAACTCAATCTTCATGGAGTATTTGGATAAATTCGTCGTGGTTTACCTCGATGATATACTCATCTACTCCAAGAACGAGGAAGAACATGCCGAACACCTAAGGCTAGTGTTGAAGAAACTTCGAGAGCATCGCCTTTATGCCAAATTCTCTAAATGTGAATTCTGGTTGTCAGAAGTGACCTATCTTGGACATGTAATTTCTGGTAAAGGCATTGCGGTTAACCCTGAGCGAGTTCAAGCCGTCCTTAACTGGACTCCACCTGAATCGGTCAAGCAAGTTCGGAGTTTCCTTGGCCTAGCGAGCTATTGTCGTCGCTTTATCGAGAACTTCTCCAAAGTTGCCAAACCTCTAACTGAACTCCTCAAGAAAGATAAAAAGTTCGAGTGGACTCCACAATGTGAGTATAGTTTCCAGGAACTGAAGAGACGTTTAACCTCTGCTCCCGTACTGGTACCACCGGATTTTTCCAAGGATTTTGTTATCTACTGCGACGCCTCGCGACAAGGACTAGGCTGTATTCTCATGCAAGATCGACACGTAATTGCTTATGCTTCACGGCAATTACACCCACATGAGGAAAACTACCCCACTCATGATCTAGAGCTTGCAGCTGTAGTCCATGCACTCAAAACATGGCGACATTATCTTCTCGGTAATCGTTGCGAAATCTACACTGATCACCAAAGTCTGAAGTATATATTCACCCAACCGGATTTAAATCTCAGGCAAAGACGTTGGGTCGAGTTGATCACAGATTTCGACTTAGGAATAACTTACACCCCAGGGAAAGCCAACGTCATGGCTGATGCGCTAAGTCGTAAATCTTATTGTAACAACCTGATGTTACAACAAAGTCAACCGCTTCTCCATGAGGAATTTCGGAAGCTTAACCTTCACATTGTTCCTCAAGGTTTTCTTTCCACCTTGGTGGCGAAACCTACTCTTACGGATCAAATCATCGCTGCCCAAAAGCGAGATAAGGGAATATCTAAGATCAAGGAGAACATTGCTAACGGAGGTGCTAGATGTTTCTCCACAAATGATCATGGTGTTGTGTACTTTGAGAACCGTTTAGTGGTTCCCAAGAACCAGCATCTACGGCAGTTGATCCTTAAGGAGGCTCATGAATCTCCTCTCACCATTCATCCGGGTAGTACCAAGATGTATCAGGACCTACGCCAAAGGTTCTGGTGGACTAGGATGAAAAGAGAAATTGCTCAGTATATTGCTAACTGCGACGTCTGCCGTCGTGTAAAAGCAGAGCATCAACGGCCTGCTGGCACCCTTCAACCCCTAGCTATTCCTGAATGGAAATGGGATAAAATTGGTATGGACTTCATCACCGGTTTTCCCAGGACCAAGAGAGGGAATAATGCTATCTTCGTCGTTGTCGATCGTCTTTCCAAAGTAGCCCATTTCCTACCTGTTCGTGAGAGTATAACTGCTAGTCAATTGGCAGACTTATACATCTCCCGAATAGTGTCTCTCCATGGTGTTCCTTTGGAAATTAACTCGGATCGAGGAAGTCTTTTCACCTCTCGATTTTGGGAAAGTTTCCAAAATGCTATGGGAACCCGCCTTTCTTTTAGTACCGCTTTCCACCCTCAATCAAGTGGTCAAGTGGAACGCGTCAACCAGATTCTAGAAGATATGCTTCGAGCTTCTGTTATCTCATTCGGAATGGAGTGGGAGAAATGCCTTCCATTTTCCGAATTTGCTTATAACAACAGCTATCAATCCAGCTTGGGCAAAGCCCCTTTTGAAGTTCTCTATGGACGAAGGTGTCGAACGCCTCTTAACTGGTCAGAAACCGGGGAAAGACAATTCTTTGGCCCGGATATGATTCAGGAAGCAGAAGAGCAAGTTCGCATCGTTCGTGAAAAGTTGAAAACAGCCCAATCTCGTCAAAAGAGTCAATATGACCGAAAACATAAGGCTATGACTTTTGAGGTTGACGAGAAGGCTTACCTTCGGGTTACTCCTCTGAAGGGAACCCATCGCTTCGGTATCAAGGGCAAATTGGCTCCTCGTTACATTGGACCCTTTCGCATTCTCGCAAAACGAGGAGAAGTTGCCTACCAATTGGAACTACCTCCGCATCTCTCCAGAGTCCACGATGTCTTCCACGTTTCTCAACTCAGGCGTTGCTTCTCGGATCCTATCCATGGAGTGGACCACGAAATGCTTGATCTCCAAGATAATCTCACGTATCGAGAGTACCCTGTTCGTATCCTCGATCAAGCTGAGCGTACCACTCGACGTCATAATATCAAGTTTCTCAAGGTTCAATGGTCGCACCATTCTGAGAATGAAGCAACTTGGGAAAGGGAGGATCGTCTTCGACTCGAGTATCCCGCCTTCTTCCCGGAGGAACCCAAATCTCGGGACGAGATTCTTTTGAGTGGGGGTGAGTTGTCACATCCTAGCTAGTCCATGCATTAGTGTGTGCATCATGTTTAAATATCATTTGAATTTGAAATGGGGAAGGACAGAAACCCCCAGAACCCCTTTTAATCCAACTAGGGTTTACTAAAAATTATTTCAATGAACCTGAAATGCCCTTAAAAATGCTCATCACCTTTGCTTTGGTTCAGAGCCTCTGCCAAAAGTGGTGCACCATTTTCTAGGTCATCCTAAGGTCTTTGAATTAATTCATAAGTATTTGAATTTGAGCAGTTCAAATTATATAAAATATTGCAAATGCCCAAATATTCCCAAACAGAAATGTTTCATGTTGGAAATAATCCAACTATGGACCAGGAGCAGTTTGGTGATTTTTGGAGCCACCTAAGTATTTTTAATAATTCAACAAAGTTGCAGAAAAATAGAAAGGAAAACAGAAAACTTACCTGGCGCCGCAACCCGGCCCACCTGCCGGCCCAGCCCAGCGCCGCGCCAGCGAGCTGCTTGCCGGCCAGGCAGGCAGGCAGGTGCCGACGGCGAGCCGCAGGTGCGCCACGCAGCTGGCCGTCGCCGCTCACCTCCTCGCTCGGCTGGTGGATGACTCCTCTCCGTGAACCCCCAGACACCTCCATTCTCCCCCAACTCCTCCCTCGCTCTCCCACGCCATGGCCGACGCCATCGCCGCCACCCCTCGCCGTAGCCACGCCCTCCGTCAACCCACGCCGTGCGCGTGTCCAGGAGCTCCGCCACCCTCCTCTCCTTCGAGCAAGCCGAGCCCCGAGTGCTCGCAAGGCCCGAGTCCACCGCACGACCTCGCCGAACCGCCGTCGCCGGAGATCCCCTTCAACGCCGTCGTCGCTCCGGCCCGTCCCCGGGCACCAAGTGTTCCGTCGAGTTCCCTGTGAGCTTAACCATCTTCCCCTCCCTTCCTTTCTTGCCCCCGAGCTGTGTAGTGACCTCCCGGAGCTCAACCGCACCCACCGCCGCGGAGCTCGTCGCCGACGTGCTCCCGGTCACCCTCCGGCCACCACTTGGTGTCCATCGTGCTCACCACGTCACGTAGCACCTAACCAACTACTCCCCGCACCTCACCGACCCCTCTAGCCTCAAGTTCGCCTTCGGCCGAACTCCGGCGGCCGCCTAGGTCGTCGCCGGCGCCGATTCCGGCCGCCCCGACCCCAACCGACTCCACCAGAAGCTGCGGCATGTTCCCAGCTATCCATAGCCACCCTCCGCGGCTCGTTTGGTTGCCGAAACGGCCAAACTCACTTCCGCCGCCGCGTCGGGCTCGCCGGCGGCTAGACGCCGGTGCAGCCGACGTTGACTTCGACCACGGTGGGCCCTGGTTGACTCTGATGAGTCAATGACAGGTGGGGCCCAGCCCTGTTAACTAAATAGGTTTAGTTTTAATTAAACTTTAGCTAAACTAATTACCCTGACACCCTGGACCCACAGTCAGGTTTGACCTGGACGTCTCCGTTGACCCTGACGTCATTCTGACGCATGGCTGACGCAATAAATTAATTTCTGGATTTATTCTAATATAGGAAATTCCAGAATATAGTTCAAACTTCAAAAATTCATAACTTTTAATCTGTAACTCCAAATCAAACAAGTTATATATGAAAAATGATCAGAAAAATCCAATCTATCCATCTGTACTGTTTTCATGCATGTTTAAACAAGTTAACTTGCTGTTTAGTGCAAAACATGATAAAGCACTATTTAAGATCACAAATGTGTTTGGAATTTGAATCTTTGGTTCAAATTGGCTCAAACCCATCTGGTCTTAGTTGCATTAGCCCAACACACTCATATTGTCATGTTTCATGCATGCATCATATTGTCGCACATTGTTTGGTGATGGTTGTGTATCGGTGTTCTTTGCGGCAGGTTCTGCCTCCGAGGAGTACCGTGATTACCCTAGCGAAGAACCGTATCCGTGCATCGATCCATCAGGCAAGCAACCAACCATTTGATCATATCGATACAATCCCATGTTCTCGCTCTTGCTCTCTTTTACTGCATTAAGACAACGCGTTTCAAACTGCTGTGTGCTACGGTAGTTGAACCCATTTCCTCTGCATGACCTGTCATTGCCACAGTAACTAGATGAAACCCACTAGCATGTGTAGGAGTTGATTGAGCCATATGTATGTGTTGTTCCTACCTTGCTATGCCTGCTATGCTTAGAGTCGTGTCAGGTCTGGTTCATCTGGGTGATGGGCTAGAGTGAAATGATCATGTCGGTAATGAGAGTGATGTGGTGAACACGATTTGGTAAAGGTATCGATGAGAGGCCATGTAGGAGTACATGGTGGGTTGTTTCATTGAAGCCGACCTTAAGCACTGAGATCTGTATGTGTGATTTAAGATACAGCTACTACCATGCATTGGGCCCTGAAATATGACCCCGCTCGACTTCTTATTCACCCTAGTCCTCTGTCCAGGAGTTGCAAGTAGTTTCTGGTGTTTGTAGCCTACTGGAGGCCGTGGACAGCGCTGACCGTAGGGGTGGGCTGTGATGCGGTAGGTACGTGGCCGGGAATACCGGACACCCGTTAGGTGTCACGGAACCCTGTACACATCGTTCGGGGCCGTATGGGAAACCTCGGCCGGACTCCCTGCGGATGGAACCTGGATAGGCGATAAACCTGGACTAGAGACTTAGGTGTTTAGGTAGGTCGTGGTCTACACCCACGTCGGCTTTCGCTTGAAGTCTGCCGAGCACATGTCGTGTGCAGACGCTAAGTGGTGGAAACATGTATGAAGAAGTACACCCCTGCAGGGTTAACATGATCTATTCGAATAGCCGCGTCCGCGGTAAAGGACTACTTGGTTGCCTATACAGTTCATAGACAAGTAAACTGGAAACTACTAAAAGCTTCAAGATAAGCGTGAGTGCCGAGGATGGCCCCTCCGTAGGAAGACGGAGGTGGATTCTCGGTTGTGTATTGAAGTGGTGAGTAGTGGACTCGTGTGCGCAAAACCTTTCAAGTTGGAGTCTCGTAGGATAGTTTAGCCAAGAGTCAAAGCTGGCTTGCTGCAATAACTCCACCAACCCTTCTTGATAATGTGCATGTATGTAGGATCTGACGTAAGTCTTGCTGGGTACCTTTGTACTCATGTTGCTATAATTTACATTTTACAGAAGGCGCTGCAACCCCTTCTGATGGGTTCTTCGTAGACGTTGACATCGACGAGTAGACTAAGGCCCAGGTGGTGATCCTGAGCACGTGAAGGACCATGTAGTATAGCTAGGCTTTCCAAGCCTCTTTTATTTTACTAGTTGTCTGTACTCAGACAAATTACTTCCGCTGCTGGTTTGTATGACTGTATGACTTGAATGTGGGTCGTGTGACCCGTACTTGTATGTATGTTATGTATGGCTCTCTGAGCCTTTAAATAAAGTACTTGTGTCGTAGAGTCATGTTGTGATGCCTTGTTGTATTTGCACATATCGAGCATATTGTGTGTATGATTGAAATGCTTGGTATGTGTGGGATCTGACTATCTAGTTGTTTATCTTTAGTAGCCTCTCTTACCGGGAAATGTCTCCTAGTGTTTCCATTGAGCCATGGTAGCTTGCTACTGCTCCGGAACACTTAGGCTGGCCGGCATGTGTCCTTCTTCGTTCCTGTGTCTGTCCCTTCGGGGAAATGTCACGCATTGAGTACCGGAGCCCTGTTAGCCCGCTACAGCCCGGTTTACCGGAGTCCTGCTAGCCCAGTGCTACAGCCCGGACCCACTTGCTGATGACCGACACGTTCGATGCTGGGTCATGGATGCCTGTCCCTGTAAGTCTGTGCCACTTTGGGTTTACGACTAGTCATGTCAGCCCGGGCTCCTTATCATATGGATGCTAGCGACATCATCATATACGTGAGCCAAAAGGCGCAAACGGTCCCGGGCAAAGGTAAGACGACACCCGTGGGAATACCGTGCGTGAGGCCGCAAAGTGATATGAGGTGTTACAGGCTAGATCGATGTGACACTGAGTCGGGGTCCTGACATTGACATTGGAAAAGCTCTAGCAAAACGAACTACACGATCTTGTGCTATGCTTAGGAATGGGTCTTGTCCATCACATCATTCTCCTAATGATGTGATCCCGTTGTCAACGACATCTAATGTCCATAGTCAGGAAACCATGACTATCTGCTGACCAATGAGCCAGTCAACTAGAGGCTTACTAGGGACGTATTGTGGTCTATGAATTCACACGTGTATTACGATTTCCGGATAATACAATTATAGCATGAATAAAAGATAATCATCATGAACAAGGAAATATAATAATAATACTTTTATTGTTGCCTCTAGGGCATATTTCCAACAGTCTCCCACTTGCACTAGAGTCAATAATGTAGTTACATTGTGATGAATCGAACACCCATAGAGTTCTGGTGTTGATCATGTTTTGCTCGCGAGAGAGGTTTAGTCAACGGATCTACGACATTCAGATCCGTATGTACTTTGCAAATATCTATGTCTCCATCTTGAACATTTTCACGGATGGAGTTGAAGCGACGCTTGATGTGCCTGGTCTTCTTGTGAAACCTGGGCTCCTTGGCAAGGGCAATAGCTCTAGTGTTGTCACAGAAGAGTTTGATCGGCCCCGATGCATTGGGTATGACTCCTAGGTCGGTGATGAACTCCTTCACCCAAATTGCTTCATGCGCTGCCTCCGAGGCTGCCATGTACTCCGCTTCACATGTAGATCCCGCCACGACGCTCTGCTTGCAGCTGCACCAGCTTACTGCTCCACCATTCAACATATACACGTATCCGGTGTCGAAGCTAGCGTCGAAGTAACCCTTTACGACGAGCTCTTCGTCACCTCCATAAATGAGAAACATGTCCTTTGTCCTTTTCAGGTACTTTAGGATATTCTTGACCGCTGTCCAGTGTTCCTTGCCGGGATTACTTTGGTACCTTCCTACCAAACTTACGGCAAGGTTTACATCAGGTCTGGTACACAACATGGCATACATAATAGATCCTATGGCTGAAGCATAGGGGATGACACTCATCTCTTCTTTATCTTTTGCCGTGGTCGGGCATTGAGCCGAGCTCAATCTCACACCTTGCAGTACAGGCAAGAACCCTTTCTTGGACTGATCCATTTTGAACTTCTTCAAAATCTTATCAAGGTATGTGCTTTGTGAAAGACCTATGAGGCATCTCGATCTATCCCTATAGATCTTGATGCCTAATATGTAAGCAGCTTCTCCAAGGTCCTTCATTGAAAAACACTTATTCAAGTAGGCCTTAATGTTGTCCCAGAATTCTATATCATTGCCCATCAAAAGTATGTCATCTACATATAATATGAGAAATACTACAGAGCTCCCACTCACTTTCTTGTAAACGCAGGCTTCTCCATAAGTCTGCATAAACCCAAACGCTTTGATCATCTCATCAAAGCGAATGTTCCAACTCCGAGATGCTTGCACTAGCCCATAAATGGATCGCTGGAGCTTGCATACTTTGTTAGCATTCTTAGGATCGACAAAACCCTCTGGCTGCATCATAAATAGTTCTTCCTTAAGATGACCGTTAAGGAATGCCGTTTTGACGTCCATCTGCCATATCTCATAATCATAGTATGCGGTAATTGCTAACATGATTCGGACGGACTTAAGCTTCGCTACGGGAGAGAAAGTCTCATCGTAGTCAATCCCTTGAACTTCTCGATAACCCTTAGCGACAAGTCGAGCTTTATAGATGGTGACATTACCATCCGCGTCCGTCTTCTTCTTAAAGATCCATTTGTTTTCTATCGCTCGCCGATCATTGGGCAAGTCTGTCAAAGTCCATACTTTGTTTTCATACATGGATTCTATCTCGGATTGCATGGCTTCTAGCCATTTGTTGGAATCTGGGCCCGCCATCGCTTCTTCATAGTTCGAAGGTTCACCGTTGTCTAACAACATGATTTCCAGGACAGGGTTGCCATACCACTCTGGTGTGGAACGTGTCCTTGTGGACCTACGAAGTTCAGTAGCAACTTGATCAGAAGTACCTTGATCATCATCATTAATTTCCTCTCCAGTCGGTGTAGGCACCACAGGAACGTTTTCCTGAGCTGCACTACTTTCTGGTTCAAGAGGTAGTACTTCATCGAGTTCTACTTTCCTCCCACTTACTCCTTTCGAGAGAAACTCTTTTTCCAGAAAGGATCCGTTCTTGGCAACAAAGATCTTGCCCTCGGATCTTAAGTAGAAGGTATACCCAATGGTTTCCTTAGGGTATCCTATGAAGAGGCATTTTTCTGACTTGGGTTCGAGCTTTTCAGGTTGAAGTTTCTTGACATAAGCATCGCATCCCCAAACTTTTAGAAACGACAGCTTAGGTTTCTTCCCAAACCATAATTCATACGGTGTCGTCTCAACGGATTTAGACGGTGCCCTATTTAAAGTGAATGTAGCTATCTCTAGAGCGTATCCCCAAAATGATAGCGGTAAATCGGTAAGATACATCATAGATCGCATCATATCCAATAGAGTGCGATTACGACGTTCGGACACACCGTTACGCTGAGGTGTTCCAGGCGGCGTGATTTGTGAAATGATTCCACATTTTCTTAAGTGTGTACCAAATTCATGACTTAAATATTCTCCTCCACGATCCGACCGTAAGAATTTTATCTTTCGGTCACGTTGATTCTCTACTTCATTCTGAAATTCCTTGAACTTTTCAAAGGTCTCATACTTGTGTTTCATCAAGTAGACATACCCATATCTACTCAAGTCATTAGTGAGAACATAACGATATCCTCCGCGAGCCTCAACGCTCATTGGACCGCACACATCGGTATGTATGATTTCCAACAAGTTGGTTGCTCGCTCCATTGTTCCGGAGAACGGAGTCTTGGTCATTTTGCCCATGAGGCATGGTTCGCATGTGTCAAGTGATTCATAATCGAGAGACTCTAAAAGTCCATTAGCATGGAGCTTCTTCATGCGCTTGACACCAATGTGACCAAGGCAGCAGTACCACAAGTATGTGGGACTATCATTATCAACTTTACATCTTTTGGTATTCACGCTATGAATATGTGTAACATTACGTTCGAGATTCATTAAGAATAAACCATTGACCATCGGGGCATGACCATAAAACATATCTCTCATATAAATAGAACAACCATTATTCTCGGATTTAAATGAGTAGCCATCTCGTATCAAACGAGATCCAGATACAATGTTCATGCTCAAACTTGGCACTAAATAACAATTATTGAGGTTTAAAACTAATCCCATAGGTAAATGTAGAGGTAGCGTGCCGACGGCGATCTCATCGACCTTGGAACCATTCCCGACGCGCATCGTCACCTCATCCTTCGCCAGTCTCCGCTTATTCTGCAGCTCCTGCTGTGAGTTACAAATGTGAGCAACGACACCGGTATCAAATACCCAGGAGTTACTATGAGTACTGGTAAGGTACACATCAATTACATGTATATCAAATATACCTTTAGTGTTGCCGGCCTTCTTGGCCGCTAAGTATTTGGGGCAGTTCCGCTTCCAGTGACCCTTCCCCTTGCAATAAAAGCACTCAGTCTCAGGCTTGGGTCCATTCTTTGACTTCTTCCGAGCAACTGGCTTACCGGGCGCGGCAACATCTTTGCCGTCCTTCTTGAAGTTCTTCTTACCCTTGCCCTTCTTGAACTTAGTGGTCTTATTGACCATCAACACTTGATGTTCTTTCTTGATTTCAACCTCTGCTGACTTCAGCATTGAGAATACTTCAGGAATGGTCTTCACCATCCCCTGCATATTGTAGTTCAACACAAAGCTCTTGTAGCTCGGTGGGAGCGACTGAAGGATTCTGTCAATGACCGCCTCTTCCGGAGGTTGATCTCCAGCTAGGACAGGCGGTTGTGCAACCCAGACATTTTGAGTATGTGCTCACTGACAGAACTGTTTTCCTCCATCTTACAACTATAGAACTTGTCGGAGACTTCATATCTCTCGACCCGGGCATGAGCTTGGAAAACCATTTTCAGCTCCTCGAACATCTCATATGCTCCGTGCTTCTCAAAACGCTTTTGGAGCCCCGGTTCTAAGTTGTAAAGCATGCCGCACTGAACGAGGGAGTAATCATCAGCACATGATTGCCAAGTGTTCATAACGTCTTGGTTCTCTGGGATGGGTGCTTCACCTAGCGGTGCATCTAGGACATAATCTTTCTTGGCTGCTATGAGGATGATCCTCAGGTTCCGGACCCAGTCCAAATAGTTGCTGCCATCATCTTTCAGCTTGGTTTTCTCTAGGAACGCGTTGAAGTTCATGTTGACATGAGCGTTGGCCATTTGATCTACAAGACATATTTTGCAAAAGTTTTAGACTAAGTTCATGATAATTAAGTTCATCTAATCAAATTATTTAATGAACTCCCACTTAGATTAGACATCCCTCTAGTCATCTAAGTGTTACACGATCCGAGTCGACTAGGCCGTGTCCGATCATCAGTGAGACGGACTAGTCATCATCGGTGAACATCTCCATGTTGATCGTATCCTCCATACGACTCATGTTCGACCTTTCGGTCTCTGTGTTCCGAGGCCATGTCTGTACATGCTAGGCTCGTCAAGTTAACCCTAAGTGTTCTGCATGTGTAAATCTGTCTTACACCCGTTGTATGTGAACGTAAGGATCTATCACACCCGATCATCACGTGGTGCTTCGAAACGACGAACTTTAGCAACGGTGCACAGTTAGGGGGAACACTTTCTTGAAATTATTATAAGGGATCATATTATTTACTACCGCCGTTCTAAGTAAACAATATGCATAAAACATAATAAACATCACATGCAATTATATAGTAGTGACATGATATGGCCAATATCATATAGCTCCTTCAATCTCCATCTTCGGGGCTCCATGATCGTCTTCGTCACTGGCATGACACCATGATCTCCATCATCATGATCTCCATCATTGTGTGTTCATGAAGTTGTCACGCCAACGACTACTTATACTTCTATTTGCTAACACCTTTAGCAATAAAGTAAAGTAATTTACATGGCGTTCTTCAATGACACGCAGGTCATACAAAAATTAAAGACAACTCCTATGGCTCCTGCCGGTTGTCATACTCATCGACATGCAAGTCGTGATTCCTATTACAAGAACATGATCTCATACATCACAATATATCATTCATCATTCATCACAACTTCTGGCCATATCACATCACATGACAATTGCTGCAAAAACAAGTTAGACGTCCTCTAATTGTTGTTGCATCTTTTACGTGGCTGCAATTGGGTTCTAGCAAGAACATTTTCTTACCTACGAATAACCACAACGTGATTTTGTCAACTTCTATTTACCCTTCATAAGGACCCTTTTCATCTAATCCCCTCCAACTAAAGTAGGAGAGACGGACACCCGCTAGCCACCTTATGCAATTAGTGCATGTCAGTCGGTGGAACCTGTCTCACGTAAGCGTACGTGTAAGGTCGGTCCGGGCCGCTTCATCCCACAATACCGCTGAAGCAAGAAAAGACTAGTAGCGGCAAGCAAGTTGACAAGATCTACACACACAACAAAATTGTGTTCTACTCGTGCAATAGAGAACTACACATAGACCTAGCTCATGATGCCAATGTTGGGGAACGTTGTAGAAAATAAAAATTTTCCTACGGTTTCACCAAGATCCATCTATGAGTTCATCTAAGCAATGAGTGAAAGGGGAGATGCATCTACATACCACTTTGTAGATCCCGAGCGGAAGCGTTCAAAAAGAACGGGGTTGAAGTAGTCGTTCTCGTCGTGATCACCGGAGATCCTAGCACCGAACGGACGGCACCTCCGCGTTCAACACACGTACGGTCAGCGTGACGTCTCCTCCGTCTTGATCCAGCAAGGGGGAAGGAGAGGTTGATGATGATCCAGCAGCACGACGGCGTGGTGGTGGATGCGGCAGAACTCCGGCAGGGCTTCGCCAAGCTGCTGCGGGAGGAGGACGAGGTGTAGCAGGGGGAGGGAGGCGCCAATGCACAGGGTGCGGCTGCCCTCCCCCCTGCCCTCCTTTATATTGGCCCCCAGGGGGGGCGCCGGCCCTCGGAGATGCAATCTCCCAAGGGGGCGGCGGCCAGGGGGGTGGAGTGCCCCCCAAGGCAAGTCCAACCCTAGGCGCAGGGGGGCCCAGGGGGGGCGCACCAGTCCACTAGGGGCTGGTTCCCCTCCCACTTCAGCCCACGGGGCCCTCCGGGATAGGTAGCCCCACCCGGTGGACCGCCGGGACCCTTCCGGTGGTCCCGGTACAATACTGGGTGCCCCCGAAACTTTCCCGATGGCCGAAACAGCACTTCCTATATAGTTTTCTTTACCTCCGGACCATTCCGGAACTCCTCGCGACGTCCGGGATCTCATCCGGGGCTCATAACAACATTCAGTTTGCTGCATACTCATATTCATACAACCCTAGCGTCACCGAACCTTAAGTGTGTAGACCCTACGGGTTCGGGAGACATGCAGACATGACCGAGACGGCTCTCTGGTCAATAACCAACAGCGGGATCTGGATACCCATGTTGGCTCCCACATACTCCTCGATGATCTCATCGGATGAACCACAATGTCGAGGGTTCAAGCAACCCCGTATACTATTCCCTTTGTCAGACAGTATGTTACTTGCCCGAGACTCGATCGTCGGTATCCCAATACCTCGTTCAGTCTCATTACCAGCAAGTCACTTTACTCGTACCGTAATGCATGATCCCGTGACCAGACACTTGGTCACTTTGAGCTCATTATGATGATGCACTACCGAGTGGGACCAGTGATACCTCTCCGTTATCCGGAGTGACAAATCCCAGTCTCGATCCGTGTCAACCCAACAGACACTTTCGGAGATACCTGTTGTGCACCTTTATAGTCACCCAGTTACGTTGTGACATTTGGTACACCCAAAGCACTCCTACGGTATCCGGGAGTTACACGATCTCATGGTCTAAGGAAGAGATACTTGACATTGGAAAAGCTCTAGCAAAACGGACTACACGATCTTGTGCTATGCTTAGGAATGGGTCTTGTCCATCACATCATTCTCCTAATGATGTGATCCCGTTGTCAACGACATCTAATGTCCATAGTCAGGAAACCATGACTATCTGTTGACCAACAAGCTAGTCAACTAGAGGCTTACTAGGGACGTATTGTGGTCTATGAATTCACACGTGTATTACGATTTCCGGATAATACAATTATAGCATGAATAAAAGACAATTATCATGAACAAGGAAATATAATAATAATACTTTTATTATTGCCTCTAGGTAATATTTCCAACACTTATTACATCGAATGTCTCATAAGAGAGCTCATTACAATAAAATATGGCTTAAGGCCATCTAAAATGATAACAGTGGAAGGCTTGGAAGATAAGTGAGTCTATCAACTCCAACGGCATCACTGAGTATAGGACCACGATCCTAAGGCAATCTTACTCGTCGTCTGAAAAGTCTGCAACATGAATGTTGCAGCCCAAAAATGGGTCAGCAAATGGAATATGCTAGCAAAGTAACACATAGAGAGTAATGAAAGAACTAATGCTATTCTACATGCATATATGGCTGGTGGAAAAGCTCTATGGTTACAGATTTTGCATAAAGCCAGTTTTTCCCTACTGCAAAGGAATAAATTTATTTAACTATCATGGTAGTTGTTAAACATTGAGAATGGTTGACAACATTCTCAATCCCAATTAAGCATCATGATTAAACAAACCCAACAATATTAATTAAAGTAACATGATGAGATTCACATGATAATCCAAGTACTAGATACTCAAAACGTCCATAACCGGGGACACGGCTAATCATGATTAGTTTATACACTCTACAGAGGTTTGTGCACTTTTCCCCACAAGACCCGATCTCCTCCGTTAGTTTTCTCGCACTGCATGGTGTTTGAGAAACGGATGACCGAGACATAGTCTTTCTGAAGTGCTAGCACCTTACGATTGGGTAGAACTGTACACCTACTTTCCCCTACATCTGCTAGTCTACCACTGTAAGAGTTCGCATGACTTAATCAACTATGCTAGAGCCCATAATAGCATGTGGTTGCACACGGAAGTTTCTAGCATGAATAATCTTATGATCCCTTTGAGCCTGGGTGGCGGTCCAAAAACAAACAGGCAATCCTGGAATACCCAGGTACCTCAATCCACCCAGATGTGTATTAAAGTTGCCTCCTTAAATAAACCATTAGTTAACAATCTCACATCTGTCATGGATATTCACTCACCCAATCCACGTCTACTAGCATAGCATGGCATAATAAGCAAACGTAGAAGTAACTCCCAAGGGTTTGATAATAAAACAGGTAATAGGTACTACCTCATCTACTCCCCAAAACCCACATATTAATTAGATCCTAATCATGCAATTGTTTGAGGATTGATCTAATGCATAAAAACTGGGTAGTAAGGAGATATGATCAAAGTGTTACTTGCCTTGCTGATGATCCGTGAAAGCTAGGGATTCGAAGTAGCAAGCGGCGCAATCCGGGTACTCTATCGCAAGCAGACAAACAAACTAGCATACAATAAGTACTCGTCTAATGCATAGGTAGAACTCAAATAAAAGATCTAACCAGACAGTTCAACTTAAGAACTCCGGTTGGCAAAAAGAATCAAATCGAACAAAGCAACGAAGATCCAACTGCGAAAGAACCAACTTCGTTTACTAATCTAGACCGAAGTCAAATTTTACAGAAGCAAAAACTTGTTTGAGTAGATGAAACAGAAAGAGGGTTTCGAGACGAAACTTTAGGCGTTTGAATCGCCTGATTCCGATAAACGAGCAAAAAGTTAAACTAAAACTAAAATCGGATCAGAAATCGCGATCAGAAAATAGCGGAATAAATCCGAGAAAAAAAAGAGAAAAAAAACAACGAACAGATTAACGAACGAACGTTCGTTCTCTGGATCTAAACGATGAACACGTTTGTTAAAACGAACGAACGAGCGCTCGTTATTAAAATAAACCGAAAGAAAACCAATCTAATAAAAAAATCTAGGGTTTCTAAAAAACGGTGTCGGCGGCGGCGGCGGTACCTCCGGCGGAGTCCTCCGGCGAGGCGGGGCGGCTCCGGCGGGGTTGGCTAGGAGCGGCGGGGTGGCTCCGGCGGCAGCGGCTGCAGGTGGCGGCGGCGGCGACATGAGGCGGTGGGGCAGGTCGGTTCCAGCGGCGGGGAGTGCGGCGGTGGCGGCTGCGGCTTGGGGTCCCAAGGGGGGCCCCGGGGTGGGTATTTAAAGGGGTAGGGGGAGGCAGCGGCGGCTCCGACTTGGGGAGGGGGTCGGGCGGCAGCGGCGGCTCGAACTCTCCCGAGTCCGGCGGCGGCACGGCGGGGAAGGCGGTGGCGCGGGCGGGCCGGCCTGGCTCTGCTGGGCTTCGGCCCAGTCGGGCGCGGGGAGTTTTTTTTAAAATAATTTCGCCGAACTGAAAAAAAATCTAGAAAATTAAATAAACATCTAAAAATACCAAAATAAATTTTCGTCGTCCAAATAAAATATTTAGAACAAGATGAACATTTTTTGGTCCTAAAATGCATTTTTGAAAATCGTGCAATTTTTCCTAAATTGAAATAAAATAGCAAAAACACCAAAATAAATCTTATTTGATTTTTTTATTAAATCCTCATTATTTCTTTATTTTGGGAAAGTCATTTTATTCTCTCTCTCTTTTTTTTGTGATTGAAATAATTGAAGATAAAATAAATAAAATTAATTGATCCTTTTTTTTCAAAATTTGAGAAACTCAAATATGAAATTAACGAAATCCCCAACTCTCTCCGTGGGTCCTTGAGTTGCGTAGAATTTCTAGGATCGAGGCAAAAATGCAATAAATATGATATGCAAGATGATCTATTTGTATAACATTCCAAATTGAAAATTTGGGATGTTACATTGTTGAGGACGTGATGCCTATATACATGATCATGCCTAGATAATCTCATAATTATTCGCTTTTCTATCAATTGCTCGACAGTAATTTGTTCACCCATCGTAATACTTATGCTATCTTGAGAGAAGCCACTAGTGAAACCTATGTTCCCCGGGTCTATCTTTTATCATGTAAGCTTTCAATCTACTTTTATTTGCATCTTTACTTTTTGCATCTATATTATAAAATACCAAAAATATATTTATCTTATCATATTATCTCTATCAGATCTCAATTTCGCAAGTGGCCTGAAGGGATTGACAACCCCTTTCTTGCGTTGGTTGCGAGTTCTTTGTTTGTTTGTGTAGGTGCGTGGGACTTTTGAGGAGCCTCCTACTGGATTGATACCTTGGTTCTCAAAAACTGAGGGAAATACTTATGCTACTATTGCTGCATCACCCTTTCCTCTTCAAGGAAAACCAACGCAAGCTTAAGACGTAGCAAGAAGGATTTCTGGCGCCGTTGCCGGGGAGGTCTTCACTCAAGTCAAGACATACCAAGTACCCATCACAAACCCATCTCCCTCGCATTTACATTATTTGCCATTTTCCTCTCATTTTCCTCTCCCCCACTTCACCCTTGCCGTTTTATTCGCGCTCTCTTTCCCAATCTCCTCCTCTCTCTTTCGCTTGCCTTTTTCTGTTTGCTTGTGCGTTGGATTACTTGTTGCCATGGCGCAAGATAATACCAAATTGTGTGATTTCTCCAATACCAATAATAATGATTTCCTTAGTACTCTGATTGCTCCTCTTAATGATGTTGAGTCTTGTGAAATCAATACTGCTTTGCTGAATCTTGTTATGAAAGATCAATTCGCCGGCCTTCCTAGTGAAGATGCCGCGACTCATCTAAACAATTTTGTTGATTTGTGTGATATGCAAAAGAAGAAAGATACGGATAATGATATTGTTAAATTGAAGTTATTTCCGTTTTCACTTAGAGATCGTGCTAAAGTTTGGTTTTCGTCTTTTTCTAAAAATAGTATTGATTCTTGGAACAAGTGCAAAGATGCTTTTATCTCTAAGTATTTTCCTCCCACTAAGATTATCACTCTTAGGAACGATATTATGAATTTTAAACAACTTGATCATGAGCATGTTGCCCAATCTTGGGAAAGAATGAAATTGATGATTCGCAATTGCCCTACTCATGGTTTGAATTTATGGATGATCATACAAAAATTTTATGCCGGTTTGAACTTTGCTTCCAGAAATCTCTTAGATTCAGCCGCGGGAGGCACGTTTATGGAAATCATGTTAGGAGATGCTACAAAACCTCTTGATAATATTATGGCTGATTATTCTCAATGGCACACCGAAAGATCTTCTAGTAAAAAAGTGCATGCTATAGAAGAAATCAATGTTTTGAGTGGAAAGATGGATGAACTTATGAAATTGTTTGCTACTAAGAATATTCCTATTGATCCCAATGATATGCCTTTGTCTTTTGATTGAGAATAATAATGAATCTATGGATGTGAATTTTGTTGGTAGGAATAGTTTCGGTAACAATGCTTATAGAGGAAACTTTAATTCTAGACCGTTCCCTAGTAATTCCTCTAATAATTATGGAAATTACTACCATAATTCTTATGGACATTTTAATAAGATGCCCTCTGATTTTGAGAATAGTGTGAAAGAGTTTGTGATTTCTCAAAAGAATTTTAATGCTTTGCTTGAAGAAAAATTGCTCAAAGTTGATGATTTGGCTAGGAATGTTGATAGACTTTCACTTGATGTTGATTCTCTTAAACTTAGATCTTCTCCTCCTAAGCATGATATCAATAAGTCTCTCAAAGCAATGAGAATTTGCATTGACGAGTGCAAGGAAAGAACCGCTAGATTGCATGCTAAGAAAGATTGCTTTGTAAAGGCATGTTCTTCTAGTTTCAATGAAAATAATGATGAAGATCTTAAAGTTATTGATGCGTCTCCTATTAGATCTTTGTTTTGCAATATGAAGCTTGATAATTATGGGACTGAAGATGAGTCAACTTTAGTTAGAAGGCATCCCAAGAATTCGGAGTTTTTAGATCTTGATGCTAAATTTGGTAAAAGTGGGATTGGAGAGGTCATGACTTTAAACAGTATTGAACCCACTATTTCGGATTTCAAGGTATTTGATTATGATAATTGTTCTTTAGAAGGTTGTATTTCCTTGTTGCAATCCATTGTTAATTCTCCTCATGCTTATAGTCAAAATATAGCTTTTACCAAACATATCGTTGATGCCTTAATGCAATCTTATGATGAAAAACTTAATTTGGAAGTTTCTATATCTAGAAAACTTAATTATGAGTGGGAACCTACTATAAAGATTAGAATTAAAGATTATGAGTGTTTTGCTTTGTGTGATTTGGGTGCTAGTGTTTCCACGATTCCGAAAACTTTATGTGATATTCTAGGTTTCCATCATCTTGATGATTGCTCTTTAAATTTGCACCTTGCGGTTTCCACCATTAAAAAGACAATGGGAAGGATCAATGATGTTCTCATTGTTGCAAATAGGAATATGGTGCCCATAGATTTTATCATTCTTGATATAGATTGCAATCTTTCTTGCCCTATTATTCTTGGTAGACCTTTCCTTAGAACGATTATTATTGATATGAAGGAAGGGAATATTAGATTCTAATTTCCATTAAAGAAAGGCATGGAGCACTTTCCAAGAAAGAAAGTCAAATTACCTTATGAATCTATCACGCGAGCTACTTATGAATTGAGTGCCAAAGATGGCACTACTTAGATCTATCTTCGCTTTTATGCCTAGCTAGGGGCGTTAAACTATAGCGCTAGTTGGGAAGCAACCCAATTTTCTTTGTGTTTTTTGTTTTTGTTCCTGTTTAGTAATAAATTTTGCATCTACCTTCTGTTTAGATGTGTTTTATGTTTTAATTAGTGTTTGAGCCAAGTAGAACCTATAGGATAACCTATGATTATAGTTGATTTGATTATGCTGAAAAACAGAAACTTTGCACGCACTAATTTAGTTTTGTTAAATCGCAGAAACGTGCTTTTGCGTTGATTCTTTTTGCTTCTAATCAACAGACAAATTTTCCAGGACTTCCTATTTTTTTAGAATTTTTAGAGTTACATAAGTTTGCGTTAGTTACAGATTGCTACAGACTATTCTGTTTTTGACAGATTCTGTTTTTCGTGTGTTGTTTGCTTATTTTGATGCATCTATGGCTAGTAAAATACTTTATAAACCATAGAGAAGTTGGAATACAGTAGGTTTAACACCAAAATAAACAAAGAATGAGTTCATTACAGTACCTTATGTGGTGGTTTTGTTTTCTTTCACTAACGGAGCATATAAGATTTCCTGTTGAGTTTTGTGTCGTGAAGTTTTGAAGTTTTGGGTAAAGCTTTGATGGACTATGGAATAAGGAGTGGCAAGGGCCTAAGCTTGGGGATGCCTATGGCACCCCAAGATATTCAAGGATAGCCAAAAGCCTAAGCTTGGGGATGCCCCGGGAAGGCATCCCCTCTTTCGTCTTTGTTCATTGGTAACTTTACTTGGAGCTATATTTTTATTCGCCACATGATATGTGTTTTGCTTGGAGCGTCGTGTATTATATTAGTCTTTGCTTTTTAGTTTACCGCAATCATCCTTGATACTCTATGTGCTTCACTTATATCTTTTGAGCTTGATAGTTTTTGCTCTAGTGCTTCACTTATATCTTTTAGAGCACGGCGGTTGATTAATTTTGAAGAAATTGCTAGTCTCTCATGCTTCACTTATATATTTTTTAGAGTCTTTTAGATCAGCATGGTATTTGCTATGGTTACAAATTTGGTCCTAGAATGATGAGCATCCAAGTTGGGTATAATAAAAACTATCATAGGAAGTGAATTGGATGCTATGATCAATTTGATGCTTGATGATTGTTTTGAGATATAAAGGTAGTAATGTTAGGGTCATGCTAGTGGGTAATTATGAAATTTAGAAATACTTTTTTTGAAGTTGGCAAGTCCTGTAGCATGCGCGTATGGTAAAAGTTGTGTGACAAATTTGTTGCATGAGGTGCTCTTTTGATTGTCTTCCTTATGAGTGGCAGTCGGGGACGAGCGATGGTCTTTTCCTACCAATCTATCCCTCTTGGGGCATGCGTAGTAGTACTTTGCTTCAAGGGCTAAGTAGACTTTTTCAATAAGTATATGAGTTCTTTATGACTAATGTGAGTCCGTGGATATACGCACACTCACCCTTCCACTTTGCTAGCCTCTATTATTACCGCACAACTTTCGCCAGTATCATGAACCCTTTATTTACCCTCCTCAAAACAGCCACCATACCCACCTATTATATCATTTTCATAGCCATTCCGAGATATATTGCCATGCAACTTTCCATCGTTCCATTTATTATGACACGTTCCATTATTGTCATATTGCTCGTTGCATGATCATGTAGTTGACATCGTATTTGTGGCAAGGCCACCTTCATAATTTTCATACATGTCGCTCTTGATTCATTGCATATCCCGGTACACCGCCGGAGGCATTCATATAGAGCCATATCTTGTTCTAGCTTTGAGTTGTAATTCTTGAGTTGTAAATCAATAAAAGTGTGATGATCTTCATTATTAGAGCAGTGTCTCAGTGAGGAAAGGATGATGAAGACTATGATTCCCCCACAAGTCGGGATGAGACTTCGGACTTTACAAAAAAAGAAAAGAAAAAAAGAAAAAAAAAAGAGAAAGGCAAAAAAGTCCAAATAAAAAAAATAGAAAGAAAAAAAGAAAAATAAAAAAAATAAAATGAGAGAAAAAGAGAGAAGGGACAGTGCTACTATCTCTTTTTCCACACTTGTGCTTCAAAGTAGCAACATGATCTTCATGATAGAGAGTCTCCTATGTTGTCACTTTCATATACTAAGTGGGAATTTTTCATTATAGAACTTGGCTTGTATATTCCAATGATGGGCTTCCTCAAAATGCCCTAGGTCTTCGTGAGCAAGTGAGTTGGATGCACACCCACTTAGTTTCTTTTGTTGAGCTTTCATATATTTATAGCTCTAGTGCATCCGTTGCATGGCAATCCCTACTCACTCACATTGATATCTATTGATGGGCATCTCCATAGCCCGTTGATACGCCTAGTCGATGTGAGACTATCTCCTCCCTCTTTTTGTCCTCACAACCACCATCTTTTACCACCTTAGTGCTATGTCCATGGCTTAGGCTCATGTATTGCGTAAGAGTTGAAAAAAAGCTGAAGCGCGTTAAAAAATATGAAACAATTGCTCGGCTCGTCATCGGGGTTGTGCATGATGGGAGTATTTTGTGTAATGAAAATGAAGCATGGCCTCACTATATGATTTTGTAGGGATAAGCTTTCTTTGGCTATGCTATTTTGATAGGACATGATTATTTGTTAGTATGCTTTGAAGCATTATTATTTTTATGTTTTATAAGCTTTTATCTTGAATCATTTGGATCTGAACATTCATGCCACAATAAAGAAAATTACATTGAGAAATATGCTAGGTAGCATTCCACATCAAAAATTCAGTTTTTATCATTTACCTACTCGAGGACGAGCAGGAATTAAGCTTGGGGATGCTTGATATGTCTCCAACGTATCTATATTTTTTTATTGTTCCATGCTATTATATTACCCCTTTTGGATGTTTATGGGCTTTATTTTACACATTTATATCATTTTTGGGACTAACCTACTAACCGGAGGCCCAGCCCGTATTGTTGTTTTTTACCTATTTCAGTATTTCGAAGAAAAGGAATATCAAACAGAGTCCAAACAGAATGAAACCTTCGGGAGCGTGATTTTTGGAACGAACATGATCCAGAAGCAGCCGAGGCGGCCACGAGACAGGAGGGCGCGCCCCCTATCTCGTGGGCCCCTCGAGCGGCCACTGGCGTACTTCTTCCTCCTATATAAGCCTACGTACCCCGAAAACATCTAGGGAGCCAACAAAACACAATTTCCACCACCGTAACCTTCTGTATCCGTGAGATCCCATCTTGGAGCCTTCGCCGGCGCTCCACCAGAGGGGGAATCGACCATGGAGGGCTTCTACATCAACACCATAGCCCCTCCGATGAGTTGTGAGTAGTTTACCATAGACCTTCGGGTCCATAGTTATTAGCTAGATGGCTTCTTCTCTCTTTTTGGATCTCAATACAATGTTCTCCCCCTCTCTTGTGGAGATCTATTCGATGTAAACTCTTTTTGCGGTGTGTTTGTCGAGATCCGATGAATTGTGGGTTTATGATCAAGTTTATCTATGAGAAATATTTGAATCTCCTCTGAATTCTTTTATGTATGATTGAGTTATCTTTGCAAGTATGTTCGAATTATCAGTTTGGTTTGGCCGACTAGATTGATCTTTCTTGCCATGGGAAAAGTGCTTAGGTTTAGGTTCAATCTTGCGGTGTCCTTTCCCAGTGACAACAGGGGCAGCAAGGCACGTAGTGTATTGTTGCCATCGAGGATAAAAAGATGGGTTTTATATCATACTGCATGAGTTTATCCCTCTACATCATGTCATCTTGCTTAATGCGTTACTCTGTTCTTTATGAACTTAATACTCTAGATGCAGGCAGGAGTCGGTCGATGTGTGGAGTAATAGTAGTAGATGCAGGCAGGAGTCGGTCTACTTGTTGCGGACGTGATGCCTATATACATGATCATGCCTAGATAATCTCATAATTATTCGCTTTTCTATCAATTGCTCGACAGTAATTTGTTCACCCACCGTAATACTTATGCTATCTTGAGAGAAGCCACTAGTGAAACCTATGGCCCCCGGGTCTATCTTTTATCATATAAGCTTTCAATCTACTTTTATTTGCATCTTTACTTTTTGCATCTATATTATAAAATACCAAAAATATATTTATCTTATCATATTATCTCTATTAGATCTCACTTTCGCAAGTGGCCGTGAAGGGATTGACAACCCCTTTATTGCGTTGGTTGCGAGTTCTTTGTTCATTTGTGTAGGTGCGTGGGACTTTTGAGGAGCCTCCTACTGGATTGATACCTTGGTTCTCAAAAACCGAGGGAAATACTTACGCTACTATTGCTGCATCACCCTTTCCTCTTCAAGGAAAACCAACACAAGCTTAATACAAAGCAAGGGCTACATACACAATTTATCTTAGGCACTCCAATAGTACGCACTACAAAAAAAGACACATCCGTGTAGTTTGGGCCGAACGAAATTTTTTTCTGTCATACTTATGACACTTCTATGACGATAATTGTGACAAAACCCGGTATCATCATAGATGTGGTGGGATCCTACTTCTATGACAAAAAATCATGTCAGAAAATGGGCTTTTCGTCTTGGGCGGGCCAGAGATGCAGCTACATGACATTCTTTGGGCCGTCCATGAAGGAAAAAACCATGGTAGAAGCGAGGGCGAGGAAAATATCGGGGAGTTCCCGGTGACGGTGGCTGGTCGGGGGCCGAGCGATGTACGTTTCTCTCATACCATACGCGCGTCGGTGCGAGGCGTTGGGCTCTAACTAAACCCGAGAGAGGCATCGCCTAACCGAACCCGTGCGATTGCACTGCAGGCTACGCGTTACTAAACCCGAGTGATCGAGCGATTCCTTCGCTATTGCTGCTAACTGAAGTCGATCGATGCTGCCTCTGGATGAACAGTGAGCGTTGCTGGGGGGGGGGTTGGGTGAACAGTTCCCGGTGGGGGTGGATGAACAGGACCCCGTGGTGTTGCCTCTGGATGAACTGGACCCTGATCGAGCCGGTTGGGGCTGGATGAACAGGACCCCATGGAGGGCTGGATGAACAGGACGACCCCGTGGAGGGCTGGTTGAACAGTAGCCGGTGGAGGGCCGGATGAATAGTAGCCCGTGGAGGGGTGGTTGAACAGTACCCCGTGGAGAGGGCTGGTTGAATAGTAGCCGGTGGAGTAGCGCGCGGTGGAGGCTGGATGAACAAGAGCCCGTGGATGAACAGTCGCAGGTGGAGGCTGGAGGAGGTCAATGGTGGATGAACAGTAACCCCGTGGAGGCCGGAGGAGGTCGACGGTGGAGATGAACAGTATCCCGTGGAGTCCCATTTTGCGGTACGCCACACCCCTCCCGATGAACAGGACCCCCGTTTCGACCGTAGCACTCCAACACAAGTCTGTTTCCTCCATTTTGCGGTACGCCACACCCCTGCCGATCAATAGGACCCCGTTTCGACCGTAGGAGGTCCAACAGAAGTCCGTTTCCTCTGTTTTGCGGTATGCCAGACCCCTCCTGATGA
The DNA here is from genome assembly GCF_018294505.1 of Triticum aestivum. NCBI lineage: Eukaryota > Viridiplantae > Streptophyta > Magnoliopsida > Poales > Poaceae > Triticum > Triticum aestivum. The sequence goes on along the minus strand of NC_057813.1, from coordinate 354,910,473 downwards.
ACAGGATCCCGTTTCGACCGTGGCCGGTCGAAACACATGGCCGTTTCCTCCGTTCTTCGGTACGCCAGGCCTCATTTCCATCGGCTGTTCCTTCCAAGCCGGTTGGCTCCCACTCATTTCGTCGCCTCCCGATGAACACGACGCATTCCGTTGCCTCCCCATGAACACGACAACGACACAGTTTCTCCCTTACGACCCAGCCATGTACACGAGCCGTGGCCGTACGTATGCGCGAGTAGGCGTTCGAGACCCCGCCCGTATGTACGTACGTGGCCGTATTTACTTTCTTGCACCCTGGACACTGTACGTACGTGTATGTGCTACGTGTGAGCCTCTACTACGACATGTGCCGCCTCTACATCGACCAGTATGTACATACACGTTCGCGACCAGAATGACAACGCTACGTATGCTTTGACCAGGCGGGTCCCGACTGTCAGGCACTTCCTTGCGTGCAAAGAAGTAGCTGGTGGGTCCCAGCAGTCAGGGGGGCGAATCATTTTTTCCCATAATATGGACGCCCTTCCTTGCGTGCGAAGATGTAGTTGGTGGATCCCAGCAGTCAGGGGGTAAATGTTTTTTCGCGAAACACAGTGGCCCATCCGGTGGTCCCTGTTGTCAGGTGGAGGAATAATTATTTTGCGCGTAATAAGGAGCCAATTCCTTGCGACTACCATGGACCCAGCTGTCAGCCTATCAACATACAGTACTCTTCCGATGGAAGTCGTTCCTTGACCATGTTGACCACGCCGCGCCGAGAGCACCAGGGTGGTGGACGACGGCGAGGCCTAGGAAGGGCACGACACGGAGCCGGGGAAGACGCGGCAGTTGATGCCCACACGTAGAGGAGTACGAGGGTTCACTGGTTCGGCTGCGGTGTGAGGCTGCCATCGCTGCAGAATAACAAGGGGTGTAGGTGAGTAGAGGGATGGCTTGGCCAGTGGTGGGAGTAGTAGGGGGCGGTGAGGCCTCCGCGACATCACAGCCGACCACGGGAGGTAGGAGCATGCGGCACGACCGGTGCTGGTTTGGGCGGCTGGAGCAAGAAGACCAGAGGTTGAAGAAGCACTACGACCATTGGATGGGCATCGTACGGTCAGTGGAGCTAGAATCGTTCATATATTGACTAAGTTGACAAAGCCCTCCGTCCCCATCAACTTCGTAGGCCCACAAGTCAGCCTCCCACTATGGTGGGTCCTAGCTGACAAGGGGGTATTCATTTTTTTGTGCGCAATAAGGAGGCACTTCCTTGCGTGCGAAGATATAGGTGGTGGGTCCGACCTGTCAGCAGAGGGAATGTTTTTTTTCGTGAAATACAGAGGCCCTTCTAGCGGGTCCCAGATGTCGGGTGGAGCAATCATTATTTTGCGCATAATAAGGAGGCATTTCCTTGTGTGCGGCCGTGGACCCAGCTGTCAGCCTCTCCACATATAGTCCACTTGCGATGGATATCGTTCATTGACCATGTTGACCACGCCGCGCTGAGAGCACCAGGGCGGTGGACAAGGGCGAGGCCTATGAAGGGAACAACATGGAGCCGGGGAAGACACGACAGTAGCTTCCCACACGGTGGAGAGTACGAGGGTTGACTGGTTCGGCTGCCGTCGTCGAAAAATAACAAGAGGTGTGGGTGAGTAGAGGGATAGACAGGCCAGTGATGCGAGTATGGTGGGGCCGTGAGGCATGCCCGACAGCACAGCTGGCCACGGGAGGCGAGAGGAGGCGGTTCCGACGATGTTGGTTTGGGCGGCTGGGGTAGGAAGACCAGAGACTGAAGAAGCATGATTGCCGTTAGATTGGCATCTAATGGTCTGACGCTGGTAGAGTCGATTGTTGACTAAGTTTCTTTTTTGAGAAACCTTGTGTACGCATGAACTTAGTAAGCCCACAAGTTGGCCTCCAAATCTATGGCAGACAACATAGAACCATTTGCTATTTTTTTTAATAATTTGCAGCCCATTTGCTAATTCTTAAGTAATGTATTACAACCCATTTTCTGCCCAGGACCACGGTCAAAAAGTTCAACCTTATTTTGCATATTTCGATGGAGTCCGAACTGTTGTAATCCCGAAATGATAAACATATTTTTAAGAACTTATTGATTTGCCAAAAAATAATCGTTTTGTTTTTGTAAGCAAATAAGACGTGGGACAATTGAGTTGGTTTAAGGGAAAACCAGTGGTAAAAAAATCAGCGCTGAGAGGGAAAACAACAACAGAAATAAGGATGTAAATATGAAAAGGGAATTTTATGTATTTTCAATATAATGATATGTGTATATGAACTAGTAAAACTATAGGTAGAGATTAGAAAACGGATGTAGGACATGCGTTTCAAGAGGAAATAGAACTGGGTTGTGTGTTTGATTCAGTAAAAAAAACTGCCTACGGATCTTGTAAGACAAAATATAACTAACGCTGGCGGGCCAGAGACCAGTAGATACCTGCTGGATCTTTGTGCCCCGTTGTCGTCATGGGTTGGGCCTGTTAAAAACAAAACCAAGTCTGGGCAGTCTACAACCTAGTTGGAACTTGCTAGACCTGAAAAAACAATATACTTGCTCAATAAACGAGAGAATTCTACAAGTACAAACTGATAACTGGGATGCAACAGGGATATTGTTTTTTCATCATGATAATAAGTGCATGCACTTGTTTCAAAAAATTTGGAGAATTGGGAATTCGAATGGTAGGTTTTTATGCTACCCGTCAAATAAAAATTAGGTGCCTAAAAATTCGTTTCGAAACAAATGATTCAGCTTTATATCCACGTTGACCCTCAGCATGATGGTTGGAAGCAAATGCCAAGTTCATACCAAAAGATCGTTAACAACAATACCAACTTGCGGACGACAAGGTAGTACAAGTACCAATACCAAACTAACTTATAATCTTTTTACTCTTGGCCCTAGTGTTCGTCTGGTAGAAAATCTTGCAGAGGACCAGCTCCCGCTCCTTCTCTTGCTCCAGGTCCCCGAGGTGGTACTGGTGCATCACCCAGTTGGTCCTCTGCTGGTCGAAGTTCATATTGGTGTGCAGCACCAGAACCTTTTTGCTGCCCATTTGCCGGCCGTCGGCCATCACCAGCAAGGTATTGCCGGTCTTGTGCCACATTGTGTGCATGCCGCACTCCGACTGTATCTTGCGACGCGTCCACGTGCCCCTTTTGAACGCCCTAGAATTGTGCTGGAAGAAATGCTTGCTTAGGCCACTCAGTGTGATACCTGTAGTATTGTGGAATACAGGTTTTAGTGTACGTAGTTGGCATTTTCATTATATCTTTGGCTTGCTGTCACTTGTTTCACTTTTTATTAACTATCAAATTGTAATTGCTTCACTAGGTCTGCATCAAAAAAGAAAAATGTAGCTATAAACAAAGGAATATGTTTGTGCAAGTAGACGGCCGATCGGTGTCTTATCTGGAAGTTTCTCCGGACGGGTGTAGCATATGTCGTGCTCGTTGTCGATGGTTGGTGAGAGGGTGAGATCTCGCGCTGTCAGCACTCACTTTGGCCTCAAGGTGCTCGATCAGCTCCTAATCCATGGGATCGAACTTGACGCCAGCCGGTAGCATCGGCCAATCCTTCTTCGACTTGCATCGGTTAATTCCAGTTATATGGTACTCAATGTATGATCAATCGACTGTTTTAAGTGAATGATGAAAGATTTTGACAGATAAGTGGTACTCCAAATCTGAAGTCCAGAATACCTGAACACGCCGCTGGGATTCTTGTGTCACCTCACGCACAGCGTGTTGTCACATCAATTCAATGTGTGGAGATGATGAATAATTTGACCGACGTATACTAGTACTGCTACTGTACTACTTACTAGTCGTATTTAGTGTTACATTTTAACCATAGGTTTATCTAACAAGTACGCACTTGAAGCCTAATTGATATATCGGTACATCCTACGCAGGTGAGTTAGGATGCACTTGATCCCAGAAAGGTATCTATCCTTCAAACCATAGGAGTGCTTCAAACTAACAATAGTACATAATATCCAACAAAAGAGGGTCGTGCTACAGCAGAAGAATACATGGCTCAGTCTAGATATCAGTACGAATCAAGTTGTACACAGTCCCCCCTGGCGAATGGAAGTTGCATAGCACAGTAATCATCGCTGGTGATATGATTGATGATTGGTTGGATGATCGGATAATTGAGCCCGAGGAACATGGAGTGGTTGCCGAGGTTGTAACCCCACCTCTAGTTGAATACGCCTAGCCCAACGGAGCTGGGATCTTTCTCGAACACGAAGCAGCCATAGCCATCAATGCTACGAACGCCCCAGGCATTGTACTGCATGTGGTTTGATGTAATGGTTTGGTCAATTTGGTACGTGCGAATCAGCATCAAATGACCACCATCAGCTGAACGAGCGATAAACAACCACCCATCGACTGGTATGATTCCAGGTCCTAGAATCATGAAGGCCAGTGCATTTGCGTATGCTGCAACAATTCAAATTGGAGACCAAAAGGACAAAAATAAACAATCATTTTCAGAGTATGTGTGGAATTAAGATTATCATAACAGTGACACATATCATAGACAGAGAATTGCAATGCCGTGGTCATAATCATACCCCAAGTTAAAATAAATAAGCCAATGGCTTTCATATTCTAGCAATATGTCATTGTTCAAACATCATGTAACAATGAGAGGAAAACAGCTATGACAGAGCCTACTCATATTCTACCATAGCACTTACTACTACTGTTCTCATATCAACTCTAAGCAATAACATGTGTTGTTATAAAAATCGTGGAAATGAGAGTAACGTATAAGAATCATGAGGTTATGCTCATAATATCTATTCTAACAATAATTAGATGCCAATTGTTCTCATATCAACTCTAACAATAACATCCAGTGCACCCAGATTGTGGTGCCGCACGTCCGTTTGACTTCAAAACTCAAACTACCCGTGTACAATATTGGCTCACAGCGAAGTTACTACTTAAAAAAAAGGCTGCCATGCGTTTGGCTGGGATCGAACCCACAAAACTAGGTATACACTCCCGCGACCACTAGTGGTACTCGTTGGAGTACAATGCAACTTAGAATCGCCAAGAAACTACTACCACTTGCATACATGGCAGACTTAAGATAAGACTACCTTATCAACCATTGTACATGCCCTTACCAACCAGCCCTACCAAGAAACGACTACTCTACAGAGTGCCGTTATAGGCACGTTTCAACCCATGTAGCCCATTAAGTCAATGCCTTCTATTCGACCGGGAAGTTAGGTGTTATGACTTGTGGGACCTACATGTCAGTCTGCACAAAAATCCCCGAGTGACCTCCTACCTCCGGCCCATCCACCTAGTCATCCTCGGCCATGGGACGCAGCTACCGCCGCCGACAGAAGGCGAGGTCAAAACCGCCGACGGTGCGGAGCCCATCTTGCGGCAGCCCGGATGCCAGCTCCGCCCGGCGCTCGCGGCTGCTAGCTAGCCAAGATAGCTCCGTCCAGCTGCTTGTCTACAAGGTTTGCTAGCTAGATTAGCACAGCAGCGCGGCGGCTTGCTCGCGCGCGCCGCGCTAAGGCCAACCATCTGGCTTGAGCGAAGGCCATCCTGGTGGTTTGCTCGCTCGTGAGTCACGCTCGGGCCAGCCTACCAACCCACGCGGAGGCCAGCGCGGTGTTCGGCCCGTCCGGCGGAGCGGCGGCCAACTCGCTCATCACCGGCGCTACCAACGAACACACATCAGTACTGTTTGAAGTAATGTTCAGGAAAAATAATGATCTGAGGAGGAATAACAAGATAGAAGGTTAGATGTGGGTCCCTCGTGTCAATGGTCAAACAAAATGTGTTGGTTTAAGCTTCCTCATCAGCACGGACGTGTGGGCCAACCCTGTTATAAATGGGTTTAAACGAGCCTAATCGGCACTAGGTAGTAGTTTTTGGCGTGGATTAAGAAATTTTGGGTATGTTTTTGCTATTTTTTGTACAATCGATTCTTCCTAGGGATGGTTGAAAGTGGTAGTTTTTTGTTAAATACTCTACATATTGTAAGTAAGAGTGAAAGTTAAGCTTTTGAAGCCAATAAGCAAGGCTAGTTACATAGTGCATATGTGTACATGATTGAAAGTAAATATCAACCATGAGTGACTAATATCTTGATGGAAAACTCATAACTATGGAAATACTAGGATTTTTTTGCATGGTTGGAAATACTAGCAATGTTCATGTGCGTTACAACGGATCATAATTAGAATAATACTTATTCACAAACTTGATACAAAACACTCTAAGTTTGATATACATATATCACTAGAGATATATTATGTTTCAATTAGAATATATTCCTTGGGCTGTTTTGGTGAGGTGAGGGAGGGATGTGGTTGGTTATAAGATACTAATTATGGGTTTTTTCTGAAAATTGGTAGAGAAGTGGGATGTTGGTGAGAAAAGGCAACAACTTACCTCACAGTCGTTAGATGTAGATCTAATGGTCAGAAACGACGGATGGCAGACACACCATCATCACCAACTTAGTCTTCTGTAGGAGTACTAGCAAGATCCGTGCATTGCACGGAACATCAAGATGCATTTTTTTATAAAACACTTGTTGTGATTGACCCATGAGGGAGTAATCCCATGTGTAAAAACTAATGATATCTCGAGAAATAGGAGATAAGGTGAAGAGGAGTGGGGCGTAGTGGTGATTGGTGGTCGGACTAAGCGGAGGCATGGGGATTGACGACGTCGGCAGCAGACACCAGGCCAGTTTGTTCCAGAGGCTTCCTTTCTTAATTTCTCAACAATGAGGTTGTTGGAGATAAGGATGAACGAGGGAAGGCCTTGTCTGCAAATGTGGAGAGAGGTGCATTATCTTTTAGTTTGATTTCCATCCGTCAGATATAGATCGGACAATCTATATTGCAAGATGGCACACGTACCATCATCACCAACTCGGTTTTTATAAGAGAAGAAATATAATTAAGTATGGAGATACAAACGTATTATCGATACTTGTTTCCGTAAACTAGCATCTACATTCTATTCAGCGCCTCAGCATGTGGGGCCTTAGCACAATGACTTCTCGACTGTGTAAAACAAAGGTTTTCCCGTCGCTGATAAGGAGGGGGTGACGGCGGCACACTTTTTGGCTTGCTCTAGTCCTAGTAGTCATACCAGGTGGTCTAAGCATGTGTAGATTTATTCTTTTTCACGTCTCCTGTTCGCTATACTGCCACCACTGTTGATGAATAGATGATAAGTTATTCACGGGGAAACCCTTGTTGAGCGTGTTGGCAAGAGAGAGAGAGAGAGAGAGAGAGAGAGAGAGAGAGATATGTCTAGAGACTGAGGCAATGATAAGAGATTCTTTGTGTCTATGTGTGTGGAGGATAGAGAGAGACATGTACATGGGGCTTTGTGTTGTGTAATGTGGAGACACATATACATAATTAGAGAGTGAGTGTGTGAGATACACATGCGAGCATGGGGAGAGATGAGGATCCAGATAAATGTGTGTTTGTGCGTGTTTGTGTGTGTTTGTGCGCGCATTTGTGTGTGAGAGGGAGTGTGTGTATGTGGAGTAGAGAGACCACTAATGATGTAAACCTAGTATAAGGGAAGGGGGAATGGTGTGACATGTATAGTAGCGGGATAGCATGGGTACGGGCGGGGGAAGAAGACTATTTGGAAGAGACATCGAGTGTGTGTGGGAGAGGGGTGTGAGAGCGAGTGAGAGAGAGAGAGAGCTAGCGACGGAGAGAGAGGAAGAGAGGGGTCGTTTATGTCCATAAATGGCGTATAGATAGGGAGACAATGTTGATGTTGTTCGAAATTGGGCTATGTACGGAGACGCAAGGGAATTGAGTCGTCATGTGTGTGATAGGGACTTCATGAGAGATCTAGAATAGATGGTGTAGAGAACAATGTGTGAGATTGAGAACAATGATACATTAGGGAGCTATGGAAAGAGTCACGACATATATGTATACAGGGAAGGAGCTGGGGCGGGTCCGCATGTGGGAGAGATAGAAAGAGGAGAGTGGTGCACAAGGAGACAAAGTGTGCTTGTTTGCAGTGGGGGTGGTGTGTGAGGTGAGTGTGCGAGAACCACATAACTAGGGAGATGGATGTTTGGGGGCGACATTTTGTGTGTATGGGAAAGATACACTCTACATAGTGCGTGTGCTTGGGAAAGAGAGATGCCGGGAGACCTAGAGAGCGGGGGAAGAGATGTGTGCATGCCCGAGAGACAAAGTGATAGAGACCTATATTGGGGTCCGGACTTTAGAAGAGAGAGGGGTGTTAATGTGCTCGTGTGTTGGTGTTGGGGGAGAGAATGACTTTCTGTGTGTGGGGGGGGGGGGGGGGTTGGCTTCAGATAAAGAGTGAGGTGTCTATATTTGAGGGACTTTAGCGTAATTGAGATATATATGGTCAATAGTGTGTGCACTCATGGTTGATCAATTTGTTTCACAGTTTGGACTATGAGATAACGATACTTTTGAACATGCATGATATACCTTGATGTACCAGAATTACAAACCTAAGATTGGAATTTTGGAATTCGACTCCATCATTAGCTTTTGTAATTCATTTAAACGGAGGTACATTTTAAGCCGGGATTTCGTGATTTCAAATTCATATATCAAACCTAGAGATATACACATACGGGCATGTTCAAACTTTATAATCATCCACTTTATTCATACACATACACATTTTTGCTTTTGTCATCATATTTAGGATAAACACATTTGGAATTTCATTTGAATTGGACCGTATGATGGTATTTGCTTGTACTAGCTCAATGATCCATATTTGAATTGAATGGACAATCTAAGTTTCGAGTTGGAGACATTGATTTTCAAAACTTGCACTTTTTTTGCGTGCAAAACAAACAAATTCTCGGCCATGATATCATAGTCGGCCGTACAAGAGCAGAATATAATTTCAGGCGCCAAAAGCTTTCAAACTTCCCGCTCACATCGAAATATCTCGCGCCCGAAAGTTTAGCCCTGCGATATTCCTGTTTTACCCCTGCCACATGAACGGAAAAGGGCTGCTTTGGTAACTCCATTATTTTCCCCTCTTTGCCCCCAACATTCTTCCCCAGAGCCCCTCCCCTTCCCCTCCCACCCCCCCAACCACGGCAAGCCGCCGAATCTAGTCCTCCGCCGCCGCGGTGGACCTCACACCCCGCCGGATCTACCTTCCGCACCTTGGAACCCCCAACTACCAACTCACCACTTCACCGGAGCCGCTTCAGCGACTGGCTTGTCCACTACTCCAGATCTCCTTGACCGCCATCATGGTCCACCGCACCGGATCTGCTTAATCGGCGCCCTCGTCCACCACAGTGTGGGCCCTTCACTGAGTCCCTTGTCCGCCCCATCGCTGGCCCTTCATACAAGCCCTTGTCCGCCGCAACAGATCCGCCTCATCGAAAGCATTGTATAAAGCGCCCGCCGAAGCCTTCGTCCACTGCACCAGACCCGCTCCACGGACGCCATATTCAACTCCACCAGCCCTGCTTTACCGACGCCGCAGCCTCATCAGGTTATTTTGATTTGTACTCCTTCGGTTTTTCTCTTTATCGTGCAACTGTTCAGTTACCACAGATGAGCTTTCTTGTATGTCAACAGGCGCCGCAACCGTAGCACCAGAGCCGCTTCAGTGACAGCGACAACCGGCCCAAACTCAACCACAACACAAGCACCATCGACAATCCTTAGCTATCAAGTATGACAACGATACACATATGCCATCAAGAATCAGGTACTATCATCCAACGGTCGGCGCCTACGTTCACTTTCTTAGCATAAGCACCGCACCTTTGAATTTCTTTAGGGCATCATTCAATTTTTCATGAGAAGCATTATTCTGCCTGCACCTGTAGGGCCATACTTCTGGCAGTGAACATGTTACATGTGCTAAATTACATACCAGTGCACATATAGTTAATATGATTTAGTTTTGTCCTAAGTATTACTGTACTTCCTAGATATCACTGCCTACTATTTTACTTCTTGCATGCTATATTTATGATAATGGTGTTGTTCTGATGCCACCTGTTGGTTCCATCAGACTGCTTAATGTTCTCTATGCTTAATTACACATCAGCAAACTAGCATGTGGTTCCGCTGCTTTTTGTTCGTTTTACCCTACATTTTTCTGATGCTAGCTATTACATCACTGCTCCGAGCCTCTGTTCATTACTTCTTTGTGTGTTCTTGATCTTCCCAAGTTGCATGACTAATTCGATGCTTCTATTAATTATGGAGCTGCCAACCCCATCAAGCAAAATATTTGTTCTTTTGGGGCTGGCACCTCGAACAAGCATAAAAATAGAGGGAAGCAGATATATTGTTGTGTATGCACACACCCTTCTTTCATTAGTTTAGATGAACCATTGATGATCAATTCGGACCAGTGCATGCAATTAAAATTAATTTTAACTAAATAGAGGGTGCAGAATAAACTAAAACAACTAGATTTGCAACCACGGGATGCTGACGATATCTTCAAAGAACATTGCAACAACAGCGAGACTTCACAGCAACATATGGTAAGCCAGTGTGTTTTAGTACATGTGAAATGTAATGCGAGTGGGCTGCTTTCTTGGCTTGTGCCCTCAACCTGTAATCCTACAGAATTACAAATAGTTCAGTTGTCTGCTTTGTTGTATTGCTTGATTCGAATGCTTGTTTGTTACTTGTTACGCTATACCTGAGTTGGCCAATATGTCAGCAGTGCCTATTGTACTATCGTAAAGAAATGCATGCCTAGTTCATTTGAGTCCTTAACTTTTCCTCTGAACTTCATCACAAGACTGTCTTCGTAGTTTATATGAGGCCACACTGTTAAGTGCTTTCTCAGATTATTTCAACTGCTTAGATGCCTTGGCAACTTAAATATAGCGGTGGTACACTCCCTTTCAACTAGGGATGTCAACTGGGTCCCGTTTAATCCCGATTAAAGTCCACTAGTGGTATGATAGTTCAAAAGAGTTTTTGTTTTTTGAGGAAAATGAACTAGGGAGCTAGCAAAAACTAACTAGATGGGACTGGCGGATGTCGTTTATTTGCCACTTACATCCCTAGTTTCATCTTACCATTTTAATTTCTTTTCGGCTGATGCTGCTTCGAACCATTTAAATATAGCTTGCCATGCTCGGCAATAATTCGTATGTCGTTTACCATGTAAGCTTACTGCCTGGATCATGCGATAACTATCTCTTACTTATGTCCAGCGGAAACCTTTCAGGATGCCGTTCACACTAGGACACAATGTACAACCCCAGAATCTATTTGTGGAAGCAGTGCGCCATCCATGTTACCAGATGGTAGCAGTTCAGAGGCAACACCGCCGGAGAGCAGTCTGAGCACAGATATTATAGTTCTTGAGGCTCTACTAGAGGCAGAAAGAGATGGTGTGGCTGCCATGAATGAGGTAATCTTTATCTTGAGGCTGGAAATTATGCAATTAGCGGCACACATTATGCAAGCAACCCAAGAATTGGAGGAAGTAAGAATGTTGCATTTGAAGATGGAGGAGGTCCTGCTATTTCTGCTATCTGAAGCCCAGGGTAATCCCGGTTCTTCTTTAGATACCAGTTGAAATTGTCATTAGATTATTGTACTTGCATGTTGTGTCATGTCTCTGAATGGATTATGTTGTAAGACCCCCTATGTTGTCCATGTGTTGTAATGATCCGAATTTTTTAGGCGAGGTAATCCTCAGTACTTGTATGATTGACATAAGGTGAACTATTTTTCGTGTGAGCATATTGTATTGGATGAAATAACTGTTTGACTCAAAGTGTATCCAACCTACTGAATTCGAAGATCACGACATTTCTAAATCATAATCATATATAAAGGTGGAATAAATCTTTGTTGTGGTTTTGAAGAAATAAATAACAAAACGTAGAATTATCTGTGGATATTCGTAATCGAATACAAATTGGATTTGAATTTAGTTTGCCAGGGCCCAGGGCAAACGTGAATGCTAATTCTCCCAAGTTTTGAACGAAGCGGCTAAACACCCACTATAATTTGTGGGCTGCTCGAAGCAAGTGTTTGCGAGATGGAAATTACTGTCTACCCCTGACACTTGACATCTTTATCGACCGGATTTGTAGTGCTGTCGATAGGGGTAGAGTAGTAACTTCAATCAGACGTGACACGGCGGCCTCTGAGCCCATTCAGACACGGTGGGCGCCAAACGTGGGCGGCAAAACACATTTGATTCAAGCTCGTCCGAAAGACATGTATCTCTCCCTCCATTTTCCCATTCATACACGGTGGGCGGCAAAACAAACTCTCCTCGTCTGAAATCGATGTAGGCTAATATTTTAAATAGGGGCAGATGTGTAACTTCCCTCAGACGTGACACAACCGCCCTACCTGTCAGCCCCGTTCATACACCATGGACGCCAACCGTGGGCGGAAAAACACCCTCTCCTCGCCCCAAATAGTTACCGGCAAAAATTTGGGAGATGTGAGATTACCGTCGTATCCCCAACCGGCGTGATGTCCGAAATTTTAAACACGGGATAAGTTCGTAACTTTCCCACATTTCAGAGAAGCGCATCCCAAAGTTTGAGATCCCCCCTCCCCTCCATTTCCCCATTCATACACCGTCGGTGCCATGACAACCTCCCCACTGCAGCCAGCCTCCTCCGTCCGCCACACCATCCTCCACCTTGCCGGAGCCGCTACCCCTACCCCGTCGTCCACTACAAGAGATGGACGTCTCTCATCCATGGCGCTGGACCAGGATCCTTTCATCGTGTCCTCTAGATTCATCAACGCCATCGTCCACCTTGCCGTTGTCGCTCCTACGATCGTCTCGTCCACGGCAACAAGATTTATCCCCCGACCCGGCTGTCTGCCGTCTAAAGTCTTCTTCCCCGCCGCCGACAACCATCGCACCCGTAGCACCCTCAACGTATCAGCAGAGGCCTACACGGCGTCCCAAGAGAGGTAGTACTCTTCCATGTGTGCTTAAGTTATTGATATCACCCGGAAAATAGATCGTAATTTGTTTACTGTACTTTTCTTGTCCATACCAAATCGTAGTGGCTAGTTGAAAGCAAACATTGGTTGCGAAGTAGCTTTGTCCAGTTTGCACCTTCAGATCCGCCATGGCACGGGCACTACACTCATAAAGCTTATGGTTTCCCCCTTTATATTTACTACCATCATCGTAGGAGCTTCGTGTCATGCTAACACTGCTCCTCAAGACCTCAACCCAAAGCTTACGTATTGAAATACGAATCTGATATGATGCTCATATCACTAAAACAGAGAACGTTTAATTGGTCACCTAATGTTCCTATATTCGTTTTGAAAAGCATGTGCGCCACCCACTGGTCCAGCTAGTTCCACTTTCCTGATTTTACTCTTGATGCTTAGGGTTTTCCCCTTTTATCTACTCTACTATGATCTGTGTAGGTGCTTTCTGTCGTACTAGCATTACTCCACCCTTCAAGCTAAACAACACAACACTCAAAATTCCAAAGCTTAGTTGTTCAAATATGATTGTGATATGATACTGATATTAGTTAACAGACACATTTAATTGGTTAGCTAAAGGTCCCACTTGAGTTTCCAAATGCATGTCGCGACATATAGAGAGACAGCAGAATTGCATTTCTTTGTCACTTGTTGACTGTACTTTCTTGTCCATACCAAATCTTAGTTGTTATTTCAAAGCAAACATCGGTTGCTAACTACCCTTTGCGCGGTTTGCAGCTTCAGATCTGCCATCCCACTGCCACGGTCAACACTATACTCATCATGCTTATGGTTTCCCCATTTTATGATGACCACGATCAGCCTACGTGGTTCGTGTCGTAATAGCACTGCTCCACCCATCGAGCTAAACAAGCTTAGTTGTACAAATTCAAATATGATATTATGCTGATATTAGTAAAACTGAGAGATGTTTAATTGGTCAGCTAAATGTTCCTACTTTAGTTTCGAAATGCATGTGAGCCACATATGGAGAGACCGGAAGGAATAGTATTTCTCTGTGCGCTCTGGTTCATCATGGGTGGCCAACCGACATTGTATTGAAAGACTTGTAATATCTTCAATCTACTTGCTCTTCTGCTCTTCTTTAAGATGATCCTCTTCTCTTGCGGTCGACTGGTCAGGTCGAGTTGTTCTCCCTTAGTATATTTTGAATCTGTCAGGTCAGGTCGACTTGTTCTTCTTTACTATATGTTGAAGTTGTCATCTGTGAAGTGTCATCACTTCTGGAGCTCTCATATTTTGAGTAGTAGGCCACATTATATTAATGCACACACCAAATTACAGCATGCATGGCATCTCTTAAAAGAATTGCAGAGATAGCACAAAGGGGTTTACAGGGAGGCAGTATTGGATTAGAATCACTTCTGCATTACAAAGATAATCTCACTTGTTTTTATGTTTTCATGCATGTCAGATATTGAACATTATCAAAATGAATATGAGAATGGGAGCACGAGAGGAATATTGCGGAACAATCCACTGGCTAACAAACTTGGCATGGTGGAGGATGGCCTATCTTATTCACCCATCAAGGTGCTTGCTCTAACTTGGCAAGGTTGTATTGGTCGCACATATTTTGCATCTGACCTCTTGCATTACTTCTACTTTGTTACACCATCTGCTTAGTTTAAGCATCATATATGAGTATATGCCATACCTATCCATTTTCTGTACCTATTCCATGTGTCGTCATACTATGTTTTTCCAGTCAAATGTTGTTCTTTCGTAATAGATGTCCAAAAGGAAGAGGGTGAGTGCAGATCCTCAAGGAGTACAAACTAGGTATTTGGAAAAGGTAGTGATACCTGTTAAATCAGATAGATCAGCAGCCACAGAAAACACAGGCCCAACTGTACCACACTTTACCCCTACTCCAGTGGCCAAACCCCTATTAGAACTGCTGAGAGCCCAGCGTTAGGTACTGTCTATGATATCAATTCAAAATTTGAACTCCTAAATTTCTGCATGTGCCTTACCTTCTCTCTTGTATGAAAACTAATTTCAGATGAATCTCCTTGCTCAAAGGATCATACGATCTCACAACAATACTGGGCTCTGCATTGCTCTTGTCAGTACCTCTCGCCCTTTTGCCTTGTAACGCTGTACTTAATTAATTGCTATTTGATTATGTATCATCAGTCTGCACCTGAGCTTCGTTATCCTCTGTTTCTTCCAATATTATATGATCTATATTTACTCTTTGCAAAATGTAGAATAATGGCAACGCTTATAAAGAATTTTCTTTGGGGAATTTATTGAATTATCCTTCCATCAACATGGAGAAGGGCTTTGTCCAGCCCGTGTTAACATGTAATGTAAGTTCATCCTTCTCAAGCCTTCAAACTTTGTTCTAGTATAGATTTGGATAGGCATCATTTCCTCCACATCTGTTTACTTTGCTGTTTACATCTGATTGGATGTTCGCAACAACTACCAGTTTTAAATTGTAGTTGTAAAAACAAGTTCCTTATGCAGAACAGATCCATTTATTTGCTTATATAATTGTGAAACCTGTTACGTGTCTCCTTGTTTCTCTTTCAGAGTCGTATCTCTTATGCCAGGCAGAACTTTAGGGAAGATAGTGAGCCAAACCATCTTGAGGACAGCGAGATGACCCCAAGGTCCTGTCTTGATGAAGACAGTGAGTTGAAGCTACTCACCAGCAGGTGTGAGACAACCTCTGTGCAGTCGCTGCCTCAATCAGTTCGACTTCTTCAGTCTCAACTTAAAGCGGAAAGGCTTGCTTCAGCTCAGCTCCGACTTGAAGTCAAAGATGTAATGAAGATGTCAGAGGACTGCCTTGCGCACTATCGTGCCATACAGCTAGGGATGAAGCACCTATCGTTGACACAACTGAGGTCTAATCAGCTTCTTCGGCTGTTTGCAGGGCCCGACCTGGCCAGGCGTAGTGCCTTCTGAAGTGCTCTCAATTTTGTATATTCTTTTGTCGACGCGTTTATTTGCACTGGTGGCGAACTTTGATGCCCAGTGGATGTAATATGTGTACTAGCCGTGATAGCCTAGCATAAGTTGCTTGCTTATTTATTTCCTTGCGGTCTTGTTTATTTGTTTGCTTGTAGTCACTGCAGTTCTCTTTCCGCGGTTTGCTAGTGGCCACAATAACCTATTTTTTAAAACTAGGCCACAATAACCATGGGCTACATATTTAGTGTAGCGACACTGGGCCTCCTACGGGCCATAGAAACAATGTGCCTTCTACGGGCCGTAGAAACAATGGGCCTTCTACGGGCCATATCATCAATGGGCCTTATACGGGCCGCACGATCGGCTGGCCAAATATGGGCCAATAATAGACCACATTATGGTCGTAAGAGGGCTAGAGTTGGAATCGTCCGTTCATGGGCCGACCATAACGGGCCATCGTTAATAGGCCGTATTTGGTGACGCTATGAAAACGGCCCAACATATTAACGGGACACAAATGGGCCGACTGTAACCACGGGCTGAATTTGGCCCACAAGCAGAAAATGATAGTAACTGGCCATAAGTAACCGAATGCTGGAAATGAGCCCAAGAATAAATGGGCCCTGAGAAGGCCCGAAGATAACATGGGCTGCAAACGGCCCAATGGAATAATGGGCCGTTAATGGGTATAAAGTGATGCACTATTCATTACGGGCCAGTTTCACCACGACCCGTTAATGGGCCAAAATTTACAAAGGGCATCATATGGGCCGAAAGACGTCATGTGCCATACATGGGCCAGAACTTAAAACGGGATGGAATCATATTGGACGACCCAGATGACGCTACTAGGCCTAATTCGGGTAGGCCGTAACGGGCCCTGGGTTAGCGGGCTGTAAATGGGCTATATGCGAACAGGTCGTTAACAGGCTTTCCGTGGGCCGGCCCGCCACCTTTTGACCAAGTCAAATGAGCCGACCTTTTCATAGGAATGGGCCTCTGTTGGGACGTGCCATGTGTCGACGTATCATAGGCACCTTCGGTCCAATGAGTGGATGACATTTGTCCCAACAGTGAGCCGACACGTGTTTCCTCCAGCCAATGACGATTTTACACGTGGAAAATCCCCATTGGTCGGGGTTGTTAATGGGTTATCGGATCCAAAACCGGACCAGATAGCTTAACAACGTTCTGTTACGGTGGATGCCACGTGTCGGTCACCCTTGACGAAAGTACTTCTATGACGCGATATCTATCGTCATGGAAGTGGACACTTCCGTGATGATAATTTTGGTAATGTCATGGAACACTTCTACGATAGCACATGTATCACTATCTTGATTCTGTCATAAAATCGTTATGGATGTACATGCATGACAGAAAATGTGGCCTACTGTGGAAAATGGGCATCATCATGGAAGTGTATTTTTTTGTAGTGACGTCCACTACACATTCACGCATTTCACATCTTTCTACATCTACGAGAACCTACGTAAGGGTTAACGTAAATTGCCTCTTTCTCTTCCCCTAATTTTCATGGTGGTGGGCCCCTCCCTCCCCCCATTCTCCAATCAATAGCTCATGTGATTCACATTATGTTAATTACATAACTGGGATTACATAGGTGTAGCATTACTCGTCCTAAATAAACCAACTAATCCAACCTCCCAGCTTATCGCGCGGGAAAAGACCCGGCCGTGTTGTTTTAGTCGGGATTACTGGATTACTAGTAGTAGTGTCGATGGATCGTGTGAAGCACAAAGTTTTTTTTGAGGGGGCGAAGCACCAAGTTTAAAAGGAAAAAAGGTGGTACACTCACAGCACGCCTGTCGCGGTCGCACTGCACCCCTCACACGGTCGGTCCTGCACACGGCTCACACAAACGAAACACGCTTCGGCTTGCCTCTTCACTGACATGTGGGACTGCACTTGGAGAAACCGGCCATGCACCAAACTCCCCAAACTCCCCCGCCCGCCGCGCAAAAATCCCCCCCCCAAAAAAAATTCACCCAAATCCCAAATTCAATTCCCCTTCGGCGAACTAGCCAATAATATTCCCAAACCCCCTCCTCCCCGGCCCCCTCCACTCCATTCGTTCTGCCAAAGCTGCCCTCCCCACCGTGCCGATACGTCGGCGCCATGGTTCGTCAAGGGGACGCACAAGAATCCACTCGCTCCCACAGTACGCTCTCATAGATTGTCATCCTCTAGCTACGCCCCGCTGGTGATGTTCTTGTGGAGACGCACAGCGGTCAGCTTCTCCCACAGTACACACATTCTAGACAGTGGCCCCGTCCATGTCGGAGTAGCGCTGAATGCTAGCTGATAGACGCTGTTAATCTCACTGTTTGCTGAAGTAGTTTACAGTTAATATGCTCTGCTTAAGAAGCTTCCTTGCCCTGTTCTGCACTCAATCTGCTTAGCTGAGATGCATGCCACACCCAATTAGTTGCTAAAATATCCTGCCATATATTTATTGTGATGTAGATTGCCATGGCCTAGTAGCCAATCTGTTAGGTGAAATAGCTCTACACCGTTTTATACTCGATCTTTGTTGCTAAGATGGCCTTTGATGGCTGTGTGCTCGGCCTCATTGACTGCTGAAACAGCCTGCCATAATTTAGGACTTAAATCTGTTTGCGGAATTAGCTTTACCATATATTTCATTACTTAGATCTACTTGTCCAAATATCTTGCCATAGCTTTAGACATCGACCTAGGTATTTTTTCTGGACTTCATAAAAAAACATATATGTTTTTCCTGTAATATCTGGTAGAAGAACTAATTTGTATGTCTAACAGATGGACATGAGTTGGATAACTTCTACTCGAAGATTCTCCACTGCATATGTCGAGGGGGTTGAAAACTTCATGAACTTTATTAGAGCTGAGTACGGTGGTCCGAAATCAGATGTGCTCTGCCCGTGTAGCAGTTGTATGAATTCAGTTACAAGATCCCAGTAACCTGTGCAAAATCATCTACACTTGTATGGGATGTCCATCACATATACTAGGTGGGTTCATCATGGTGAAGCTGTGAATGTAAATGTTACTGGCTATGTGGAAGCAGCAGATCACCATCTTGATCTGCCTGATGCTCAAGTGAAAGAGGAGGAGGAGGTGGTGGTGGAGGAGCCAATGAGTTTGACCAACATTGAAACAATGCTACGAAATGCTCATGCATTTCGTGAACTTTCACCTGCAGAAGGAAAATAGTGGGCCCGCATGTTGGAACAATGCAACGTGGCTGTCACCCTAGGAAATAAACTGTCAATATTCTCAGCTATGGTCACCTTTCTTTAGGTGAAGACATCTGAGCGATGACCAACAAATCATTCGATGCGATGTTGACTGCTTTCCGCAAATCTTTCCCAGAAGCATCTAAGCTGCCACACACCTACAATAAAATGAAGAATTTCCTTCATGCAGTTGGAATTGGATATGATATGATCCATGTTTGTAAGAATAATTGTGTTATGTTTGGGAAGGATTATGCCAACATAAGTGAATGCCCAAAATGGAAATCATCAAGATGGAAAGATGGTGATGCTATGAAGAGGATTCCTCATAATGTTCTGATACATTTTCAAATTATACCAAGATTGCAGAGGTTGTTTCATGATGCTGAAACAAGAGAGGATGTACTGTGGCATTCTAGGAACCAGGAGCACAGAGATCAGAATGTAATGAGCATCCATCTCATGGTAGTGACTGGAAAAGCTTCAATCACAAACACCAAACATTTAGCTGTTGACCCAGGAAATATGAGACTTGGCTTAGCTTCAGATGGATTTAACTCATTTGGCCACCAGAGCGCCACATATAGCATGTGGCCAATGCTTGTTATCCCTTACAACATGACTCCAAATGTGTGCACCAAAGAATCAAACTACATGATGGCCTTGCTCATCCCAGGTCCAAAAAGTCCTAGAAAGGATTTTGATTTATTCATGGAGCCTCTTGTGGAGGAACTTCAACAACTATGGAGGGGTGTTCTCACTTGAGACCTATATAGCAGACCACCAGCTGATTTCTTTCTGCGTGCTGTTATAATTTGGTGCATCCATGATTATCCGGCTTTGGGTACTATGTCAGGGCAAACGACACATGGTTACAATGCATGTGTTTGCTGTGACAGGAATCCTTTATCATTCGCAATACTTAGCAAGATCTGTTACATTGGACACCGTTGTTTCCTTGCCAAGGACAAGTCGTGGTGCGCTAGATGTACCCTATAGTATAGGGTACATCCAGGTATATTACACCAAGAAACCATCCTGATAATGGTAGCGGGAAAAGGAAGCGTGGCAGGGAAGAAGAGATATTATTGTTTACCCGCAGGTCCACTTTGTGGGATTGGAGTATTGGAAAGATTTGGATCTGTGGCATAATCTTGATGTGATGCACATCGAGAAAAATATATGTGACTGCATTATCGGCACACTTCTTAATATTGAAGGCAAGATGAAAGATACCTTAAAATCTAGGATTGATTTGACACACCTGGGTATCAGAAAGGATTTGCAGGTCCAAGATGAAGGTAAACCACGGGATATGGCACCAGCTGTGTATGTCTTGGACAAGGTAAAAAGAAAAGAATTCTGCGAGGTCCTGTCACGTGTGAGATTCCCACATGGATTTGCTTCCAACCCTGAAAGGAGAGTCAGTGCAGATGGAAACAAGGTGCAAGGGTTGAAAACTCATGACGGCCTCGTTCGACTTCAAAGGGTTTTACCTATTATCCTTAGAGGGTTGGGCCGCCCTGACTTATACAGAGCAATTGCAGAGTTGGGACAATTCTTGAGGGAACTCTGCAGTACAAATATCAGGATAGATGCTTTGGAGCGTCTTAGAGACAAGATACCAACTATCCTATGCGACCTTGACAAGATATATCCTCCAGCCTTCTTTGATGTGATGGTGTTGTTCATCTACCTGATGAGGCACTACTTAGAGGTCCAGTATAGTATGCCTGGATGTACCCTATTAAAAGGCGGCTAGGCACTTTCAAGGGCTATGTTAGGAACAGAGCTAGACCCAAGCATTCCATTATAGAGGCCTACATTGCTACAGAAGCGTTGACATTCTGCTCAAAATACATTGAAACGGTTGGTCAGCTTAGCAAAGAGGTGGGTGAAGACAATCCCGGGCTCAATGTTTTCGATTGTTCCATTCGAGTTACAGGGAAGAGTCAACAAGACGACAAACCTAAAGATTTGGGAAAAATGATTTGGTATGTGTTGAATAACTTTCTTGAGATTCTACCCTATATCGAGTAAGTGCTAAGTACTGCAGGTTATACATTGTAATCTACTAAACTTGCAGCACATTCTTATATATTTAGATGTTTGATGCGATCACTATGTTGTGCAGCATCTACAGAAAGGAGTTACCACCGCAAAATCCAAGAAACATTGGCAAACTGGTTATGGTAAGATTTGCGAAATGGTTCAAGAGCCGTGTAAGCTTTTGAATTGCACTATCAGTTTTTTTAATATATTGAGTACATAAGATGATCAGCTTGTCTATTTTCTAACCATAGGTTAAGAAGATGCGGGAGGATGGGCAGGCAGTTGATGATGCCCTTTACGCACTAGCAATGGGTCCTGATACTCGGGTAAGACATTATGAATCTTGCGTTGTTAGAGATGTGCGCTACAACACCCTTGCACGCGACGAAGGCAGGAAGAAACAATACTGTGCCATCATGAGCACAGATACGTACGGCAAAGAGACAACTGAAATGTATGCTAACATAACAGACATTGTTCAGTTGCAGTATATCTCCAGTTTCCAGGTTCATTGGTGTGTGGTTCTGTTGTGCTGTTGTTGGTATAACCTGTTTTCCAGGATCACAAAACCCAGAGCTGATAATTATTTCAAATTCATCAATGTCAAGGCGGCGTACCAGGCAGATGAGCCTTTTATTTTGTCAAATCAAGTAACACAGATATTTTTCTTGGAAGACACATTTGCATGCAGCAATGACTAGAGAGTATTGCAAAGGTTTGAGTAGAGGAATTCATTTAATGAAGTTGCAAAACAAGATGATGCTTACACTGCTCCTAATGTACAAGATTCCACAGATGTTCCTAATATCTTTGAGAACCATCACGTCAATAACGTTGGCGAAAAGATTGCCTGTCAGGCTGTGGACATACAAGAGTTGATCAAGAAGAAGCCAATGTTAGAGGACATTGAGGATGAAGAAGAAGATGACATTGTGGGGAATTATGATTCATACTGATACACATGGCGAAGATGTTGATGCTGCTGCTACGGATGATGATTAGATTGCTTTTGTCGTATTTGCCTGTCAAAAGACGTTTTTATCTACTATGTGAAATTGTGTTTGCTATGACAACTAAAACCTGATGAACTTGTTGTTTAGTATTTTGCTGTGAGAACATCACTTATTATGTATGTTGATTTGTGTTTGGTGATTGTATGACGACTAAAACATGATGACATTTTTGTTTAGTTGTACTCATATTTGGCTGTGAAACTTGAATTTGATGACCTGTTGGACTGCAATTTTCTCAACGTCTTCAAACGGGAACAAAGCTAACCCGACAGGGCCTCTGCTAATTTATTTATTTATTAGCAAAAGGGCCTCTGCTATTTATTTATTTATGAGGAAAAGGGGATACCCCCTGATGTCCGTTAATAGAAATCATTAGATGTTCACAACACTACGCCCAGCCTGCTAAACATGTTTCATTCATACTAGTTTCATCAAGTGCTCATGTCATAGCCACTGAATACATCATGAGTGCTACATACACTACAAATAAAGAGACAATCATCCTACAGAGCATAGTGATTTTGCCCATTATCTTCACAAGCTCTTTCATCTCCTCATTGTTGTCAAGTCCATTCAGCAGCCGTTGCTTGGCCATAGTCAGAGGAACTACATCTTTAACCTTCTGCTCTGCATCTTCCTCTTCTACCGTTCCTTCAGTTACTTGTCCAACACCCGAACCTACTGGTACTGGGATTCCTTGGCTAACCAAATATTTAGCGTAGTTGCATTCCCCCACATCAACAACTTCCCAGAAATACAAATCACACGAATCTTCCCTTTTCTATAGGAATCAAATTGGAAGATCATCAACCAAACTATTAAAAAAATCAGCAACTGAAAGCAGCAGAACAACACTTAAACATATTATTACCCCATGATTTAGGCATTTATAGAAGACTCGACCAGGGTTCAGGATTGTGGTTTAGACGCGACGGATAACTCTGCATGATTTGCAGCAGTGGCACCACACCAATGGCAGTGGTTTGCGATGAGCAATCGGCTACGGTGCGTGTGTCGGCGGGGGTGTGATGAGACCCACATGTGATGGTACGGGTGGCGACTTGGCGCATATCTGGTTGTTTCTTACTAAAGAGAAGGTGGACGAGTAGCCAGTGGACATGGTTGCTGTGGCCAGAGCTTCTGATGCTAGGCCGAGTAAGTAGAGAAGATGAGAAGCAAATGTTGGATACGTCAGTTTCATTACTTGCAGAGTATCATAGGACCATATATAGTCATAGTCCAGGTTTGGATTCGAACCAGCTACAGGAGCACGTCTCTCTTTTTTCAAAAACTCAACATCTCTTTACTGGTACACTAGATTGTTCGTACGCTTTCTCAAGTCTTCGATTTCCTTTCTTTTTTTGCGAGGAAGGAAGGAGGACAAAATTGAGAGTTCCGCCTTGGTTCGCTAGCTGCGGCGCCGCCCTCTGGTGTTGTCAACATGGCCAACAACCGGGAGGAATAAGGAGATGACTGTACATGTTGAGGATGACAGTACGGACCCACCAGGATCATGGCAGTAGGCAAGCAAGTGCCTCCTTTATTACAAGAAAAAAGGGTTCCTCCTGATGGTTTCCTGACATCTGGGTCGCACGCCACTGTCAACGTAGTCAATATGCGGGATAACTGCACAAGGAGCGGGAGACACCTGAGACCCAGCAGTGTGCGTAGTAATTCTTTTTTTGGGATAGAGAATGGTATCAGCTGGGTTGTGCGGGAGTTGTGGCCCGTCTAGCCCTGGCTTTTATTTCATATGTTTACCACATGACCAGCCCACTCTTTTTCCTTTCTAAAAATGGCTAGCCCAACATTTTTTTTGCAGAATAACCAACGTAGGCCTACTTGCTTTTATATGCCCTGTTGGGCCGGAAATCTTTCAAGACGAGGAGGGATTCATTCAGGCTTGCCTAGAAAATGGGCTTTAAGTAATAAGAAATGGGATACAAGTAATATTAAATGGGCTATAAAATGAAAAACAAATACAGCAAACATGCAATTAGTTCCAAAATACTTTTTTCATTCGGATTTTGATATTTTAAATTTCATTGTTTTTGTGCGGGTAAAATTTCTTTGGATTTAAATTAAGGTATGATTAGTTTTTAAATTAATTTGAATCACGCTAGAAATTTCAGGCTATATGTTGTTTGGGACAGATTTGGAGGCTGACTTGTGGGTGTACTAGGTTGACGTGTATGAAAGGCTTTGTCAACTTAGTCCACAAACTATTCTAGCAGAAGTGACCGTGGGATGTTAATCCAACGGCCGTGCTGCTTCTTTAATATCTGATCTTCTTGCTCTAGCCACCCAAACCAGCGCTGGTGGGACTGCCCGCTCTCACCTCCCGTGGCCAGCTGTGCTGCCGCACAGGCTGCACCGCCCCATCGAACTCCATCATTGGCCAGGCCATTCCTCTACTCACCCACACCTCCTATTATTTTCCGGCGACGACAGCCAAACCACTAAACCCTCGTACTCCCCACCGCGTGGGCAACCACTGCCGAGTCTTCCCCGGCTCAGGGTCATTCCCTTCCTAGGCCTCGCCGTCGTCCACCGCTCTGGTGCTCTCAACGTGGTGTGGTCAATGTGGTCAATGAACGGCATCGATCGGAAGAGAACTATACGTGGAGAGGCTGACAGCTGGGTCCATGGCCGCACGCGAGGAAGTGCCTCCTTATTACGCGCAAAATAATTATTCCTCCACCTGACAGTTGGGACCCACCGGAAGGGCCTCTGTATTTCACGAAAAAAACGTTCCTCCCACTGACAGCTCGAACCCATCAGCTATATCTTCACACGCAAGGAAGTGCCTCCTTATTATGCACAAAACAAAATGAATACTCCCCCTGCTAGCTGGGACCCACCATAGTGGGAGGCCGACTTGTGGGCCTACTAAGTTGACGCGGATGGAGGGCTTTGTCAACTTAGTCAATATGAATGGTTCTAGCTCCCGTGACCGTATGATGTCCATCTAACAACCGTAGTGCTTCTTCAACCTCTGGTCTTCTTGCTCCAGCCGCCCAAACCAGCACCGCTTGCTCTAGCCTCCTGTAGCCGGCTCTGCTACCATGAAGACCTCACCGCCCCACTCTACTCCAACCTCTGGCCACGCCATCCCTCTACTCACCCACAACCCCTGTTATTCTGCGACGACGGCAAGCCTCACACCGCAGCCGAACCAGTCAACCCTCGTACTCCTCTCCACGTGGGCATCCACTGCGGCGTCTTCCCCGGCTCCATGTCGTCCCCGTCCTTGGCCTCTCCTTCGTCCACCGCCTTGGTCCTCTCGGTGCGGTGTGGTCAATGTGGTCAAGGAACGACTTCCATCGGAAGTGTACTGTACGTGGAGAGGCTGATAGCTGGGTCCACGGCCGCAGCAAGGAAGTGCCTCTTGATTATGCGCAAAATAATGACTCCTCCACCTAAGAGCGGGGACCCACCTGACGGGCTACCATATTTTGTGAAAAAAATGTTCCCCCCTGACTGCTGGGACCCACCAGCTACATCTTCGCACGCAAGGAAGTGTGTCCTTATTACGAGCAAAAAAATGATTCCCCCTGACAGCTGGGACCCAACAGATATATCTTCGCACGCAAGGAAGTGCGTCCTTATCCTCCCTGATAGCTGGGACCCACCCGGTCGAAGCGTACGTAGTGTTGTCTGTCTTGTCGCGAACGTGTACGTACATACTGGTCGATACGTCGCTCTGCAACGATGAACCGTGGCCAAGTAAGTAGTGGCACATGTCATGGTAGATCCCCCCACGTAGTAGTTCAGGCTGTCCAATCTAAACCGTGTAAACGTACATACAGCCACACGCCAAAAAATACGGCAACATACGTACATATAAGCGGGGTCTCTAAACGCATACTCGCGCATACAAACGGCCAAGACTCATGTACATGCAGAGGCAACGGACGGCTGTGATGTTGTCCTGTTCATCTTCAGCTAACTGGCTGGGTCGGAACGGAGGAAACAGCGTCGTGTTCGCCGGGAGCCAAGTGACTGGGTTGGAACGCGTCCTATTCATCTGGAGGCAACAGACCGGGTCAGAAAGCGTCGTGTGTTCATCGGGAGCCAACCGGCTTGGACGGAACAGCCGAAACGAGGCCTGGCGTACCATAGAACGGAGGAAACGGCCTTCTGTTCAACCGCCTATGATCGAAACAGGATCGTGTTCACCGGGAGGGGTCTGGCATACCGCAAAACGAAGGAAATAGACTTCTCTTCGACCTCCTATAGCCGAAACGGGGGTCCTGTTCATCGGGAGGGGTGTGGTGTACCTCAAAATAGGGCTCCACGGGCAATTGTTCATCCACCATCGACCTCCTCCATCCTCCACATGCTACTGTTCATCCAGCATCGACTTCCTCCAGCCTCCACCTGTTACTATTAATCCACCGTCGACTTCCTCCAGGCTCCACCGGCTAATGTTCATCTAGCCCTCCTCGGGGTTCTGTTCATCCAGCCTCCATCGCCTACTGTTCAACCAGCCCTCCACGGGGTCCTGTTCAACCAGCCCTCCACGTACGGGGTGCCTATACTGACTACTATTCATCCACCCCCACCTCCTCAATCAGGGTCATGTTCATCCAGCGGCAACGGCCTCTACTACCATGGGATCCTGTTCATCCAACCCCCACGAGGAAATGTTCATCAAGAGGCAGCTTTGATCAGCTTCAGTTAGCAGCAGTAGCGAAGGAATCACTCAGGTTCAGTTAATAACAACGGATTGATCAAGGTTTAGTAACGTAGCTAGTGCAATCGCTCATGTTCAGTCAGAGACAACACCTCGCTCCGGTTCAATTAGAGCGCAACGCCTCGCACACACACGCATACGTGTAAGAGAGAAACGTGCAAACCTCCATGCACCGCTCGGCCCCGACCACCCACCGTAACGGGGAAGTCCCCAAATTTTTTGCTCGCCCTCGCTTCTACCACGATTTTTTCCGTCATGGACGGCCCAAGGAATGTCATGTAGGTGCGTCTCCGACCCGCCCAGGATGAAAAGCCCATTTTCTATCATGATATTTTGTCATGGAAGTAGGAGCCCACCACATCTATGATGATACTGGGTTTTGTCATAATTATCGTCATAGAAGTGTCATAAGTATGATACAAAAAAATTCGTTCGGCCCAAAATGTCACGGATGTGTCTTTTTTTGTAGTGCAAAACATATCTACTCAAACATCATAGGATAACCACATATCATTGGATAATAATATATAGTGTTGAGCACCATGTTTAAGTAGAGAATTGCAGCGGTAATAGAGAGGTTACACCGCTGCATTGAGGGGGAGAAAGTTGGTGTTGATGATAGCAAGAATGTTGATGTAGATTGCCGTCACGATCCTCACTCGAGCACTACTGGGAGAGAGGGGGGGAGAGACCCCCTCCTTCTTATTCTTCCTTAGCCTCCCCACTAGATGGGAGGAGGGTTTCCCCTTTTGTCCATGGTCTCCATGGTGGCAGAGGGGTGAGAGCCCCTCCGAGATTGGTTCTCTTTCTATTATCTTCTATGTCGCGTTCCTGTTTTCTGGCCCTTCACTGTTTCTTAAAATCTCGAAGATCCGTAACTCTGATTGTGCTGAAATTTTTACATGATTGTTGTCCATAAATTATCTTTCTTGTGCCCGAAGAAGATCCCCAACCGACTTATGGGGTGCCCACAAGGCACCACCGCGTGCTAGGGGGGCCAGGCGTGCCCTGGTGGGTAGTGGAGGCCGTGGGCCTTCGTTTGGGTTGATTCCACCTTCCAAAAATCACATATATTCCAAAATAATTCTCCGTAAAATTTTATCCCGTTTGGACATCGTTCGATATGGATATTCTGCGTAACAAAAAACATGCAACAAACAGGAACTGGCACTGGGCACTGGATCAATATGTTAGTCCAATAAATCATATAAATTATTGCCAAAAGTATGTAAAAGTTGTATAATATTGGCATGAAACAATAAAAAATTATAGATAAGACGCAGACGTATCAATATCCCCAAGCTTAATTCCCGCTCGTCCTCGAGTGGGTAAATGATAGAAAAGATAAATTTTGATGTGGAATGCTACCTAGCATAATCTTGATCATATATCTAATCATGGCATGAATATTAAGACACAAGTGATTCAAAGCGATAGTCTATAATTTTACATAAAGACATCAATACTCAGGCATCCCAACAAGCAATCATGTCTTTCAAAGTATCAATGCTAAAGAACGCTATCCCTACAAAATCATACAGACTTTTCATGCTCCATCTTCTTAACACAAAGTTTTTATCATGCACAACCCTGATGACAAGCCGAGCAATTGGTTCGTACTTTTTAACGCGCTTCAGCTTTTTCAACCCCCACACAATACATGAGTGCAAGCCATGGACATAGCACTATGGGTGGAATAAAGTATGATGATAGGGGTAACATAGAGAAAAGAAAAAAAGAAAGTCTCACATCAACGCGGCTAATCAATGGGCTATGGAGATGCCCATCAATTGATATCAATGCGAGCAGTAGGCATTGCCATGCAAGAGATGCACCAAGAGCTATAAGTGTATGAAAGCTCAATATGAAAACTAAGTGGGTGTGCATCCAACTTGCTTGATCATGAAGACCTCGGGCATTTGAGGAATCCCATCATCGAAATATACAAGCCAAGTTCTATAATGAAAAATCCCACTAGTATACGAAAGTGACTACATAGGAGACTCTCTACATGAAAAACATGGCGCTACTTTGAAGAACTAGTGTGGAATTGGCATGCCCCTTCTCTCTTTTTCTCTTTTTTTCTTGGGCTCTTTTTTGCCTCACTTATTCTTTCTTTTTCTTTTCTTTTTTTGGGTCTGGAGTCTCATCCTGACTTGTGGGGAATCATAGTCTCCATCATCCTTCCCTCACTAGGACAGGCTCTAATAATGAATAATGATGATCGTCACACTTCTATGTACTTACAACTCAATATTACAACTCGATACCTAGAGCGAAGTATGACTCTATATGAATGCCTCTGGCAGTGTACCAGGATGCGCAATGATCTAGTGTAGCAAGGATATAAAAAAACGGACAAGCCCTGGAAATTCGTGCTAGCATTCTTATGATCATGCAAAGCAATATGACAATGAATGCTCAAGTGATCAAAACGGAAGCGATGGAAGTTGCATGGGAATATATCTCGGAATGACTATGGAAATGCCATAATAGGTAGGTATGGTGGATGTTTTGAGGAAGATATAATAAGGCTTATGTGTGATAGAGCGTATCATATCATGAGGTTTGGATGCACCGACGAAGTTTGCACCGACTCTCGAGGTGAGAAAGGGCAATGCCTGGCACCAAAGAGGCTAGAAAATTGCGGAAAGGTAACCGTGCGTATAATCCATGGACTCACATTAGTCATAAATAACTCATATACTTATTGCAAAAGTTTATTAGCCCTCGAAGCAAAGTACTACTACGCATGCCCCTAGGGGGATAGGTTAGCAGGAGAATACCATAGCTTGTCCCCGACCACCACTCATACGGAAGACAATCAATAATAAATCATGCTCCAAATTCATAGCATAACAAGAGACTATATGTGCATGCTTCGGGAATCACAAACCTTAACACCAATATTCTTACTAAACACAACCGTTTACTAGTGCCTCCTACATATTCCATCTCTATATCGCAAAACTATCGCAAGGAATCAAACATATCATATTCAGTGATCCACAAGTTTTATGTAGGATTTTATGACTAACCATGCAAATGACCAATTCCTGTTGACTCTCTAAATATATATAAGTGAAGCATGAGAGTTTAATTCTTTCTACAAAAGACCATGTTCTAACAAATATAAGTGAAGCAAAAGAGCATTCTACAAATAATGGTTTTCTATGTGAAGAGAAACAGGCAATCTAAACTTCAAATGATATAAATGAAGTACATGAAGCATTTTATAAAGCTATACTTGAAAGATTCAAAAGATATAAGTGACTTGCAAGGAGCATTGATGTCTAGTACGCAACCTTCTTCTTGTAGACTCGTGTTGGGCCTCCAAGCGCAGAGTTTTGTAGGACAATACTAAATTTCGCTCAAGTGGATGACCTAATGTTTATCAATCTGTGGGAGGCGTTGGATGAAGATGGTCTCTCTCAAACAACCCTGCAACCAAATAACAAAGAGACTCTTGTGTCCCCAACACACCCAATGCAATGGTAAATCGTATAGGTGCACTAGTTCGGCGAAGAGATGGTGATACAAGTGCAATATGGATAGTAGATATAGGTTTTCATAATCCAAAAATATAAAAACAGCAAGGTAGCAAGTAACAAAAGTGAGAAAAAATGGTACTGCAATGCTTCTAAACAAGGACTAGGGTTCATACTTTCACTAGTGCTAGTTTTCTCAACAATGATAACATACTTTGATCATATAACAATCCTCAACATGCAACAAAGAGTCACTCCAAAGTCACTAATAATGGAGAACAAACGAAGATATTACTGTAGGGTACGAAACAACCTCAAAGTTATTCTTTCTGATCGATCTATTGGGCTATTCCTATAAGTGTCACAAACAGCCCTATAGTTTGTACTAAAATAACACCTTAAGACACACATCAACCAAAACCCTAATGTCACCTAGATACTCCAATGTCACCACAAGTATCCGTGGGTTTGATTACACGACATGCATCACACAATCTCATATTCATCTATTCAAACCAACACAAAGAACTTAAAAGAGTGCCCCAAAGTTTCTACCAGAGAGTCAAGACGAAAACGTGTGCCAACCCCTATGCATAAGTTCACAAGGTCACTAATCCCGCAAGTTGATCACCAAAACATAGATCAAGTGGATCACGTGAATATCCCAGTGTCACCACAGATAAACACATGCAACACATACATCAAGTGTTCTCAAATCCTTAAAGACTCAATCTGATAAGATAACTTCAAAGGGAAAACTCAATCCATTACCAGAAGGTATAGGGGGAGAAACATCATAAGATCCAACTATAATAGCAAAGCTCGTGGTACATTAAGTTCATGTCATATCAAGAACACGAGAGAGAGAGAGAGAGAGAGAGAGAGAGAGATCAAACACATAGCTATTGGTACATACCCTCAGCCCCAAGGGTGAACTACTCCCTCCTCATCATGGAGAGTGCCGGGATGATGAAGATGGCCACCGGTGATGGTTCCTGGGATGAGGACATTAATACCATTGTTACACCCACAACCCCTGCTCCTATACATACTGGACCAATTACTAGAGCTCGCGCACGCCAACTAAATTACCAGGTACTTTTGTTTCTTGGTAATGATTCTAATGTTCATGAGAATATGATGCTGCCTAAATTGGATACATTTGTTTTGCTTACAAATGAAGGGCCTAGCTTGGAGAAGGATGAACATTGGAGCAAGAACAAGCATGGAGATGATGGCATGCGCAAGGGGAACAAGAACGGAGTTACAAGTGATGATTTCAGGTCTTTGAAGCCACCATAACGAGTGCATGAAGCCTTGGACGAAATATACAAGATGCCACTTCATAAATTTCGTCCAGAGGCTATTTTAGGTGTTGCGTCACCTTTTTATTGGGCCAGGCCCATGTAATTTTGAAATACATAAATATAGGCTATTTTTAGAGTCCGTAGGTGTGGGGAAACAAGAGATAGGGTTGGTTTCGGACCCCTCCACCAAGGGCCACGAAATTCCCCCCTCTTCCTCCATATATACAGCCCTTAGGGCACCGTTTAGACTTTGGGTTTTGTTTAGATTAAAGTTCGCCATAGCTGCAACTTCGCGTACTTCGTTTGTGTTCAACGACCAGATAAAGGCGTCACAGAACCCCACATTGATCAATAAAGCTTTCATCTTATATTCGCAATATCCAGATTGCAATCTCAGTTTCTTGCTTGTTCTTCATTTGCTCGCAGGAAACAGACACTCGTGGTTAGGTTGATCGTGCTCCGGCGTGGTCAATAACCTCTCGGAGTTGGTTTAGCGATTGCTAAGGCGCGACGTCCTCGCACGTTCGTAGTCGGATCGTCAAAGTCGACTTCCACCAAAGCGATATCCATCATCTCATCGAAAGACGGGACACCTTTGCCTCTATCATCCTCCCTCCGGCAGGGTGCCGGAACAGGGTCCCGATTTATTTTTGATGGCTACAGAGGCTTGCAGCGGCGGAACTCTTGATCTAGGTTCTATTATGGAAGTTTGGGGATATATAAGAGGTGTTGGCGTCAGGAACAAGTCAGGGGGGATCTCCGAGTCAGCCACGAGGTAGGGGGCGTGCCCAGGGGGTAGGGCGCGCCCTCCACCCTGGTGGTTGACTCGGAACTCTTCTGGTCCATCTCCGATGCTCCGTGGGCTTCTTCTAGTCCAAAAATAATCTCCGTAAATTTTTAGGTTAATTGGACTCCATTTGATATTCCTTTTCTGCAAAACACAAAAACAAGGAAAAAATAGAAACTGGCACTGGGCTCTAGGTTAATAGGTTAATCCCAAAAATCATATAAAATAGCATATAAATGCATATAAAACATCCAAGATGGATAATATAATAGCATGAATACTTCATAAATTATAGATACGTTGGAGACGTATCAGCATCCCCAAGCTTAATTCCTACTCGTCCTCAAGTAGGTAAATGATAAAAGAAATAATTTATGAAGTGTGAATGCTAGCAAGTGCACAAGTTTGATCAATGATAATTTCAATCACTTTTTCTAGCATCATTATATATCATAACAGTAGCTCATAAAGCGTCTCATGATCAAGTAACAAGCTATTCACATGTTAAAGCATAGACCATAAACTTTCTTGAAAACTAACAAATATATTCTCAGTCATCAAACAATTGCAATTCATCTTATTTTCAGGAAGGGTCTATGTAAGAGCTTTGATTTAGCAAATCCCACATACTCAACTATCATATAGTCTTCCATGATTGCTACCACTCAAAGCATATTCTTAGAAGAAATAGCATCCATCGAACAAAGAGAAAGATAGGGGCTTAATGTTTCACCTCCCAACTTACTTATCATATAGATAATTGTCAACAATAATAGTTCATGATAAATTTATTTGAATGGCCATATATGCTTAGATCTTTCTCCACCACATGATGCTTGACAACTAAAGAGTAGGTTGGAATGAGAAGGGTAACTACTGACTCTTGCATAAAAGTAAAAGATAGGCCCTTCGCAGAGGGAAGCAGGGCTTTGCATAGGTGCCAGAGCTTGAAGCTTTTAAAATAGAGATGAAAACAATTTTGAGAGGTATGCTTTCATTGTCAATATAACAACCAAGAGTTCCCAATATCTTCCATACTAGATACATTATAGGCGGTTCCCAAACAGAATGGTAAAGTTTTTACTCCCCCAGCCAACAACAAGCACATTCCACGGCTGGTCCGAAACAACGGGTACCGTCCAACTATCAACAATCCTGGGGGAGTTTTTTTTATTATTTGCGATTTCGTCTTTGATCCTTTGATCATAGGAGTGGGCATCCCAATTACCAGCCACACTCTCGTGAATGATGAGCGGAGCCCACTCATCATGAGAATAACCCACCTAGCATGGAATATACTAACAACCCCTAGTTGCTACATGAGCAATTCGGGCATACAAAACAATTTATTATTTGAAGGTTTAGGGTTTGGCACATGCAAATTTACTTGGAACGACAGGTAAATACCGCATATAGGTAGATATGGTGGACACTCATGGAAGAAACTTGGTTCATGGATTTTGGATGCACAAGCAGTATTCCCGCTTAGTACATGGATTTTGGCTAGCAAAGGATTCTCAATAGCAAGCACCACATGTT
The DNA here is from genome assembly GCF_018294505.1 of Triticum aestivum. NCBI lineage: Eukaryota > Viridiplantae > Streptophyta > Magnoliopsida > Poales > Poaceae > Triticum > Triticum aestivum. The sequence continues at coordinate 354,876,414 of NC_057813.1, read as the reverse complement.
GGAGGATCCATAACAATATAACTTCTATACAAATATACCCAAACATAACTCATTATGTTGTCTTCCTTGTCCAACTTCAACTAATTTGCTCAGGTTTGAAAATAATTAATGGGGCTCACAATCATAGAAGATGTCCAAGATAGTATATTTATATGTGAAATCTCTCTTCCTTCAATATTCTTTCATGAATTGTTCAAGTGACCAATACTATGTTTGCTAACTTCCAATAAATTTATCACCTCTACTTCTTATATGTGAAGTCATTACTCCCCCATGAGATAAGCATATGAAACATATATAATTTCAGATTTATGATATTAAATTCATTCAACCATTTACTCATAGGATATAAGTGAAGCACGTGAGTAAATTACAAACTACTCCAAAAAAATATAAGTGAAGATCAGTGAGTAGTCGAATAATTATGAAACTATGTGAAGACTATCTATCATTTAAAAAATTCAGATCTAATGTATATTATTCAAACATCAAGCAAAACAAAATAAAATGACATTGCAAGGGTATCACATATCATGTGAAGAAGCAAAAACTTAGGCTCAACCAAAACTGACCGATAGTTGTTGAAGAAGAAAGGTGGGATGCCAACCGGGGCATCCCCAAGCTTAGATGCTTGAGACTTCTTGAAATATTGATTATGGATGCCTTGGGCATCCCCAAGCTTGAGCTTTTTTGTCTCCTTAATTCCTTTTATATCACGGTTTCCCTAAATCTCGAAAACTTCATCCACACAAAATTCAACAAGAACTCGTGAGATAGGTTAGTATAAATCAACACAATAAACTTATCATTCTCTACTGTAGAAAATCACTAAAATTATTATTTGATATTGCCTACTAAATTGCTCTGCATATTTAATACTCCTATACTCAAGTAGAATCATCAAATAAGCAAACATATGCAAACATAACATCAATCTGTCTAAACGGGACAGTCTGTAAAGAATGCAAGAGGAATCATACTTCCCTAACTCCAGAAATTCTAAAAAAATTACTACACTTTAGAAAATTTGTTGTTACTCATTGTGTCAAAATCTCAAGAGTTTATCATGTTCTGACTATTCACCAATATTCAAAACATAACAACAACCTTTCTATTTTGGAAACAACAACGTATAGACTTGTAAAATAAGCATGGTAAAGGCTATACTTGACTTTTTATTGAACTAAAAGATAGAAAACATGTCTCTGAATATAAGCAAGCAAATAAAAACAAAATAAAATGATGCTCCACGCAAAACACATATCATGTGGTGAATAAAAATATAGCTCCAACTAAAGTTACCGATGAACGAAAACGAAAGAGGGGATGCCATCCAGGGCATCCCCAAGCTTAGGCTCTTGGTTGTCCTTGAATATTACATTGGGGTTCCTTGAGCATCCCCAAGCTTAGGATCTTGCCACTCCATATTCCGTAGTCCATCGAAACTTCACCCAAAACTTGAAAACTTCACAACACAAAACTCAATAGAAAATCTTATGAGCTCCGTTAGTATAAGAAAATAAATCACCACTTAGGTAATGTTGTTAACTCATTCTAAATTCATATTGGTGTTATATATACTATATTCCAACTTCTACATGGTTCATACCCTCCGATACTACTCATAGATTCATCAAAATAAGCAAACAACAAATAGAAAATAGAATCTGTCAAAAACAAAACAGTCTATAGTAATCTGGAAACTTTCCGTAGTTCTGTAACTCAAAAAATTCTGAAAAATTAGGACAACGTATAAAATTTGTATATCAATCCTGTGTAAAAAATTCAGATCAAAAGCACGTCCCAGTGAATTTTTAAATTTCCTGGATTGAGCGCAAAAGTTTCTGTTTTTGCACAGAATCAAGTCAACTATCATCCACACTATCCCAAAGGATTTACTTGGCACTTTATTGAAACGAAAGATATAAAACATGATTACTACGGTAGCTTAATCATGTGAACACACAAAAACAGTAGGGGTAAATATTGGGTTGTCTCCCAACAAGCGCTTTTGTTTAATGCCTTTTAGCTAGGCATGATGATTTCAATGATGCTCGTATAAAAGATAAGAATTGAAACATAATGGGAGCATCATGAAGCATATGACCAACACTTTTAAGTCTAAACCACTTCCTATGCATAGGTATTTTGTGAGCAAACGACTTATGGGAACAAGAATCAACTAGCATAGGAAGGTAAAACAAGCAAACTTCAAGATTTTCAACACATAGAGAGGCAACTTGATATTATTGCAATTCCTACAAGCATATATTCCTCCCTCATAATAATTTTGAGTAGCATCATGAATGAATTCAACAATATAACCATCACATAAAGCATTATTTTCATGATGCACAAGCATAGAAAATGTATTACTCTCCACATAAGCAAATTTCTTCTCACGAATAGTACTGGGAGTAAGCTCAACAAAATAACTATCATGTGAGGCATAATCCGATTAAAAATTAAAATCAAGATGAAAAGTTTCATGGTAATCATTATTTTCTATCGCATACATGTCATCATAAAAATCATCATAGATAGCAACTTTGTTCTCATAATCAATTGGAACCTCTTCCAAAATAGTGGATTCATCACTAAATAAAGTCATGACCTCTCCAAATCCACTTTCATCAATATAATCAGAAGATTCAACACCCTCCAAAATAGTGGGATCAATACTACATAAAGTTGACACTCTTCCAAACCCACTTTCTTCAATATAATCATCATAAATAGGAGACATGCAATCATCAAAGTAAATTTGCTCATCAAAACTTGGGGGACAAAAAATATCATCTTCATTAAACATAGCATCCCCAAGCTTGTGGCTTTGCATATCATTAGCATCATGGGTATTCAAGGAATTCATACTGACAACATTGCAATCATGCTCATCATACAAAGATTTTATGCCAAACATTTTATAGACTTCTTCTTCTAACACTTGAGCACAATTTTCCTTCCCATCATTTTCACGAAAGACATTAAAAAGATGAAGCATATGAGGCAACCTCAATTCCATTTTTTGTAGTTTTCTTTTATGGACTAAACTAGTGATAAAACAAGAAACTAAAAGATTCAATTGCAAGATCTAAAGATATACCTTCAAGCACTCACCTCCCCGACAACAGCGCCAGAAAAGAGCTTGATGTCTACTACGCAACCTTCTTCTTACAGACTTGTGTTGGGCCTCCAAGCACATAGTTTTGTAGGACAGTAGCAAATTTCCCTCAAGTGGATGACCTAAGGTTTATCAATCCGTGGGAGGCGTAGGATGAAGATGGTGTCTCTGAAACAACCCTGCAACCAATTAACAAAGAGTCTCTTGTGTCCCCAACACACCCAATACAATGGTAAATTGTATAGGTGCACTAGTTCAGTGAAGAGATGGTGATACAAGTGCAGTATGTACAGTAGATATGGGTTTTTATAATCTGAAAATATAAAAACAGCATGGTAGCAAGTAACAAAAGTGAGCGAAAACGGTATTACAATGCTTCGAAACAAGGCCTAGGGTTCATACTTTCACTAGTGCAAGTTCTATCAACAATGATAACATAATTGGATCATATAATAATCCCTCAACGTGCAACAAAGAGTCACTCCAAATTCACTAATAGCGGAGAACAAACGAAGAGATTATTGTAGGGTATGAAACCACCTCAAAGTTATCCTTTCTGATCGATCTATTGGGCTATTCCTATAAGTGTCACAAACAGCCCTAGAGTTCATACTAAAATAACACCTTAAGACACACATCAACCAAAACTCTAATGTCACCTAAATACTCCAATGTCACCACAAGTATCCGTGGGTTTGATTATACGACATGCATCACATAATCTTAGATTCATCTATTCAAACCAACACAAAGAACTTCAAAGAGTGCCCCAAAGTTTCTACTGGAGAGTCAAGTCAAAAACGAGTGCCAACCCCTATGCATAAGTTCACAATGTCACTGATCCCGCAAGTTGATCACCTAAACATATATCAAGTGGATCACGTGAATATCTCATTGTCACCACAGATAAGCACATGGAAGACATACATCAAGTGTTCTCAAATCCTTAAAGACTCAATCCGATAAGATAACTTCAAAGGGAAAACTCAATCCATTACAGAAGGTAGAGGGGGAGAAACATCATAAGATCCAACTATAATAGCAAAGCTCGCGGTACATCAAGATCGTGCCATATCAAGAACACGAGAGAGACAGAGAGAGATCAAACACATAGCTACTGGTACATACCCTCAGCCCCGAGGGTGAACTACTCCCTTCTTGTCATGGAGAGCGCCGGGATGATGAAGACGGCCACCGGTGATCGTTCCCCCCTTCGGTAGGGTGCCAGAGCAGGGTCCCGATTGATTTTTGATGGCTAAAGAGGCTTTCGGTGGCGGAACTCCCGATCTAGGTTCTGTTCTGGAAGTTTGGGGATATATAAGAGGTTTTGGCATCGGAAACAAGTCAGGGGGTCTCCGAGGCAGCCACGAGGTAGGGGGGCGCGCCCAGGAGGGTAGGTCGTGTGCACCACCCTCGTGGTTGACTCGGGACTCTTCTGGTCCATCTCCGATGCTCCGTGGGATTCTTCTGGTCTAAAAATAACCTTCGTAAATTTTCTGGTCAATTAGACTCCGTTTGATATTCCTTTTCTGCAAAGCTCAAAAACAAGGAAAAAACAGAAACTAACACTGGACTCTAGGTTAATAGGTTAGTCCCAAAAATCATGTAAAATAGCATATAAATGCATATAAAATATCCAAGATGGATAATTTAATAGCATGAATACTTCAAAAATTATAGATACATTGGAGACGTATCTAGCATTCTATAAATCAACCAGGGACTATCTCATACCAGCATGGTGCATTATTAAAAGAAACATAAAAAGCAAAAGACACTCCAAGGTTTACGCAGATCGTGTGAACAAAAAAAACCGAGACATACCGATACTTGTTGAAGAAAGATGTGATGCCTTCCAGGGCATCCCCAAGCTTAGACGCTTGAGTCTCCTTGAATATTTACTTGGGGTGCCTTTGGCATCCCCAATCTTGAACTCTTGCATCTCCTCCTCCTCATATCAAGACCTCCTTGATCTTCAAACACTTCATCCACACAAAACTTAACTAGAAAACTTGGTAAGATCCGTTAGTATAATAATGCAAATCACTACTTTAAGTACAGTTTCCAACCCATTCACATTTTGTTTTTCATTATAGCTATTGTATTATAATTTGTTCATGGCTTATACCACCGATACAATCGATAGTTTCATCAAAACAAGAAAAACAATGCATAAAAAATAGAATCTGCCAAAAACAGGACATTTTGTAGCAATTTGAACATTAATCATACTTATGTAACTCCAAAAATTCTAAAAAATTGGGGCAAATTAAAAATGTGCATAACAATATTGTGTAAAAATTTCCGAAACTTTTGATGTTCTGGTAAAAAAAATAAAAAACCACGCACTTCAGCCAAAGTTTCTGTTTTTTGCACCGCACATACCAACAAGCAATCTAATCATCCTAAAGGTAAATCTTGGCACATTATTTTTATAATGCAATGGATTTGTACAAGGGGATTTTGTTGAAAAGTTTCTATAATTCAAGATTCACAAACTTTCCATGGGCATGAACAAAGTTCAAGCCATGCTCTGCTTCCATGGTGCTCGTCTTTCTTACTTTCACTTCTTTTTTTGTAAAGTTTTAAGTTCCCCTCTATATTTTTTTGTTTTTAAACTTTATAAAAGCACGAAACAAAATAAAATGGCTGTCTAAAACTTCCAAGTTGTCTCCATGGTAGAACTTTCTTTAAAGCTATTAAGCTAGGCATAAAGTGCTCAAGTAATTGATCCACCCGGATCCCAAGGTATATCAAAGCCATTTTTAATTAACAATGATTTATAATTTAGTAATGAGAAAAAAGCAACATATATCATGCAATGACAAAGTCTAACTCTCTTTCTATGCATCAGCATGTCATAAAAGAACAATCCATGCACACAAAGTAAGAGCCAATACATAGCATAAGCAGTTTGTTGCATTTTTATCGTGTTGGAAACATAGAGAGGTAGAGATGTAGTTCCTCTCTCATAATAATTGCAACTAGGAGCAGAAAGCACATGCATATTATATTCATCAAAATCATCATGTGCAACAGTAAAAGGCAACCCAACAATATTATCCTTAATCAGTGCAAACTTCTCCAATATAGTGTAGTTTGGAGAATTCAAAAAGATAATAGGACTATCATGTTTAGGTGCAATAGCAATAATTTCATGTTTAACATAAGGAACAATAGCAAGTTCATTTTCATAAACATCATTCATATTGCCATCTTGGCGACAAGCATAACAAGCATCAAGTTCATCAAAAAGGGATATTTCAAAAGAATCCAAGGGGTCATAACAATTATCATAGCATTCAGCCTTCGGTAAGCACGAAGGGAAATTAAACAATGTATAAGTTGAAGAGTTACTCTCATTAAAAGGTGGGCACGGGTAGCTAATCCGCTCTTCCTACTTTTATTCTTCGCTCTCCTCCTCATATTTTTCATCTAATGAGCTCACAATTTCATCAATTTCTTCTTCCATAGTTTCTTGCAAAATATTAGTCTCTTCTTGAAGAGCAGAGACTTTCTCAATAAATTCATTAATATTGGCATTATATTCGTAATTTACATAGCAATATTTAAGTATAGAAAATTTACTGGTCTATAAACAACACCATCATAATCTTCATACTTTTCAAATAGAGATTCAATTTCATAAGCACCCTTAAAAGCAACAAATTCTTCTATTTGTTCCACATCATAGTAATCATATCTACCATTAGCATAAGAAGCCAAGGTCTTATTATCATTAAATTCACATGAAAAGGGAAAGTGTCAAGCCTTCATCCTAGAGCAACAGGTATAATCATATCTCGAGCATATATTCCAAGCATACCATTGCAATATTTCAATTTGATCCCATAAGAGTTTACCTTTTTGAGTTAAGCGATAATCAGTAAAGTATTCACTTTGATCTAGCGTGTCTCCCATTATCAAGTTGAATGGGGTTTTCTCAGGATTATCAAAGTAGTGTTTAATATTTTTCACATAACGAGCATCAAGTGTTTTAGGAGGTTTCCCCTCTCCATGAGTAGCAAGTACCACTATTTTTTGGGTATTTTGTGTTCCATATCCATAACTAGAGATAAAGAACAATTAAGAACAGAAATAAAAACTACTTATCTATACTACTTTTAAACAAGCAAATATATTCATCGCTAAATGCACCTAGCTCAATGTACACATAACAACACAGACAAATTACAACCTCATGATCAGGACCACTTAATTTGGTTTAATTGTTAAGATTATACTAATCCTCAACCAAAACTGTGTTTAGCAATTTGCCTCAGCGGACAAAAACTCTGCCGAACAAAAACCGTTGCGACCGGCGTCCACTTCGAATACATCACTCCTAATCCAAGGAAGAAAAACAAACACAAGCCGATCGCAAACAAATACCTCACGCGGGCGAGCGATGCGGTCAGCACGGAGTAGGGGCGGCAGCTCGACGTAGGGAATGGTGATGGCCAAGTGTGGACTCCGCGGGGCTGTCCTGGATCTGGCGGATGGCAGCTGGATCGGGTCGACGACAGGTGGCTTGGCGAGTCGGAGGGATGGCGGCTGAGCTCCTCGATGGCGTGCTGCGGTTCCAGGGATAGAGAGCTTCGAAGGTGAGGGGAAATTTACCTTATAAAGGATGAAGGGGTTGTTAGTCACGACCAAGCCATCCACGTCGGCTATGAACAGTTAGCAAGCGGGCAGCGAGCGCGAGCGGGTAGCGAGAGAAAAAGGGTACACATGCGCTGCGAGAGAAAATATCTCGTCTCTCTCCCGAGCGGGCAGCGAGAGAAAAAGGGTACACGTCCGCTGCGAGAGAAAATATCTCGTCTCTCTCCCTCCTCCCTTCCCGTCGCCTCCTCCTCTTCCCCGTCCCTCACGAGAAAATTGGATATTTACCACTTTAAACATCGGGCTTCGCAAGAATGCCACTTTCAAGATGGGTTTCTCAAAAATGCCATCCAGATCGTGGGCCTCTTGATTACCATGCCATTTCCTCCTTTTCCAGTTTTTCCTTTAGTTTTTCCATTTATCTGCACCTGAAAGGACCAGACTACCCCTAGATGCGTACAACCCCTAGATGCGTACACGTACCTGATTGCATCGTATAGGCAGTCAAGTTGTTGTGCTGCCTCATGCATCACCGCCCAGCCTAGAAAACGGCCGATAACAAGTCGCGCAGGCACATATAGCCTGCATGCCGCCGCCAACACCGATCGCCTGGAAGTAGGTGCCATTGATCCCCGCTGCCAATCACCTCGACGTCGCCGTGCTGCGTATTCCCTGGACGCCACGGACCAGGATGCCGCAACGCTGGCATGGAACCCGGTCCTTGTTTGCTTGATCTTTAATGCTCACGTCGACCCTGTCCATCCTGCCGCGTTGGTGTAGGAGCAAGCGGAGGCTGGGCACCAGCTCCCGCCGATCTGCCGCCCATAGCCAGCACACGTCGACCACCGGCTCCAGCGGACTAGCGCCGTTGGTATCGAGAGGGAGCAAGAGGTGGAGCTTGTCCTAAGTAGGCAGTCGCCCTTTGGCCGGACAATTCAGCTCATCACTGTGCGAGCAGCCACGACGCATGCAGGGTGGGCGAGAGTGTTGGCAAGTAGGCGAGGGCGAGGTACGGCGGCGAGCAGGCCTGGGCGAGCTGACAGCAGCGAGCTTCAGTGGCACGCGCATGCATGGCCGAGCTACAGCGGCGAGCAATCAAACAGCATCGGAGTCCATCCGTGACCCAATCGAGTCACGCACGAACCAGATGAGGTTTGGAGAGACAAGGGCACTTTGGTCCTTTCGTGTGTAGGTAAATGAAAAAACTAAAGGAAAAACTGAAAAAGGGAGGAAATGGCATGATAATCAAGAGGTCCACGATCTGCATGGCATTTTTGAGAAACCCATCTTGAGAGTGGCATTCTTGCGAAGCCCGATGTTTAAAGTGGTAAATATCCAATTTTCTCGTCCCTCACGGCCTCCTCGCCTCCTCCGCCTTCAGCACCTCTTCCTCCCCTTCCTCTCCTCCTTCCCTGCCTCCGGTTCCAGGCATGGAGGGATGAACCCGGAGAGCTGTAGCCGGTGGATGCCGCGACGTACGGGGAGGCGATGGCGAAGGGGAGGTTCGGTCAAGTGGAATCTGATGGGTTGCAGGGCGAGGAGCAGGGAGTAGCCTGGCGTAGATACAGAATATCGGCCTCTCCCCACGACCCACCTCTCCCACCAGAGCACAACAAGGTTGACCTCTGCCTCCCTTTTGATTGCAATTCCTTGTGTGAGCTCCTCCCTCTAATTCATGTCCTCCTAATTAATTTTTTCAGTCATCTAGGGTTTGGATGGGTCTGGGTTCCTACAACGATGGCAGCAGAGGCGACAAAGACCACTTTGCAACCTCGCCAAACTGTGTTACTGAACTGAAAGGTACTGTAGCAATCCTTCTGGTTTGGTAGCTAAAACCAAGATACTTAGCTTGTTAATGCCTTCATTCTTTTTGTAGTAAAAACCATGATTCCAGCATCTGTAGAGTATTAGATTTCAGTTGTTTGTTGTAGTTTGTTTTCTGGGTTTTTGTATCAAGTGAGAATGAGCAAGGCTCGCTTCTGATTGTTGTATGCCAATCCATGTTTTCTATTTGTAGATGGTTGTGTTTTTTCAGTTGGCCTACATGTAATAATTAGTAATTAATGTCTGGATTACTTTCGACCAAATATTTCGAAGGTTGCTTGTTCTTTTGTACGTATCTATGTTGGATTATCAATGCATGATCTAATTATCGTTTTCTTCATATCGATATCCTATTAATTACTACTACATCAAGGGACATCTTCATGTTGTTGGTTTTCTTACAAATCCACTCGTTGCTTGTGGACATGATGGTTTAATTTCTTTGATATTTTCTTCAGTTTAGGGACGGCAGTAGTTTTACCACCGATGGTGTTGCATGTAAGCTGGATGTTCTCATTGTTCTGTTGGCTCTGATCGGGTGAGTTCTAACCTATTTCCTTTTTTGATGCCTCCATATGCTCAACTTATCATGGTTTTAGTTGTAGTGTGAATGTTTTACAGTTTATATATATTTCTGTGTTCTCTGGCAGTGTGGATGCTATGAAGTTAAGGTTCTTAAGATGATTGATGTTTATAGAGGGTAGATACAGTTTTGTCATTCATTCATGATCATATTTGGCCTCTCTTAGTGGACAGTCTATGGTAAATCTAATAGTTGGTCTTGATAGTGATGCAGGATGTGAGGTACAACTATCAAAGTGACATTAATTTTGGTTTTGCTTCCTATCCGCAGCCTCTTCTACACTAGGTGAGAAACTGGTTAAAAGAGTAAATTTTATTACTTTCCTAAAAATATCTACCGAGAAACATGATTATTATGTTCAGTAGTGTTGCTTCGCTATTCCAAAGGCACATGGAAGTTTACATAAAAAAAATCTTACAATTGTTTTTTTATCTTCAGAAAAGGAAAACACTCGACGATCTGGCTCTGTCTCAGGTATATGCTCCCTCGCCCGCAAGATCCGCTCTCTCCCATCTATGCATCACGGCAGCACTTCAGCTCCTCTTGTGGATTCTCACCAGATCAGGCCACCTCACTCACCTTCAGGTAAGCCTTGAGCGATGACACAGTATGTTTTCGCGAACTAATCTTCTTTAGTCAACCTATCGATCCTTGTTGCGTGTGCTTCTTAATCGACATGTGAATAATCTGTTGATGCATGGAAATACATGTTGATCCCCTATTTTCTTGCTGCCTGCAAGATAGTATATGCATGAATCCTGTTCAACTACAACAACCTGAAAGCCCTGTTATTCTCGGAAAAATTATCATCTACGGTTGTATGCATATGCCTCTTGATATTTACCAGCTCTCCTTTAAGATTTCCTAACTAGCATACATATCCTAGCTAAAACATAAGAGTTCGAATTTGTACATGTGAACTGCACATTAAGTTACTATCACCATTGTTTAACGGCACTGTTGATTATGACTCAGGTTTGTAAACAGTCATCCGTACCATAGGTACGTACGCTAATGCAGAAGCACTACTATTGAATTAGATGTAGTAACTGCGTCATTCTGAACATTTTAGCAAGTTCATGCATTAACCGCTTAGGGTCCATCGATGAAACAAAACCAATCATATGAATTGAAGGAGCTACTGAAATAAAATGGAAAGAACAAAGAGAAAATTGAAGGTTATCTATATGAAAATTCAGAGAATGGGATAGGAGAGGTGGTTCTTCCCAATAGGAAAAAGAGTGGAGTATAGTACTGTTATCCTGCCTTTTCTACTACAATCCCAGTTAGCATAATAATGTGACATGGAAAATCATATTATCGATTCAATTATGATTCAAGCAACATGAACAATTATCTGTGAAATACACTTATAAACCCTGGTTTTATTTAGTTTTAACTTCAGGATAGGCATTTACTGTATTGTAATTGCCAGACTTCCAAAATTCTACTATTACCATTGTTTAACAACACTCTTTTTGTCACGGGAAAATAATAGATGGATAAACGTCTCAAATCATACACTATGAAGCTTCCAACACTTGCTTACAGTGTCTTTCTTGTGTAATCAGTCTGTCGTGATGGACAAAGTTAAGATCCCAACAAAAAGTGCTTCTTGATACTATGATGCAGCAACTTAACCTTCCAAATTGTAGTTTACTAATCAGAAAGTGCTTCTTGATGCTATGATACAGCTTCTTGATGCTATGATGCAGAAACTTTATGCTATGGGCAAGTGATTCATGCTGCTCTTGGTTCTTCTGTACACTTGAAATAAGGAACAATATTCCAAAGTATGATAGTGTTTGGTTAAAACATATACCTTAGTCCATTACTTCAGTTTCTTCTTCTGAAGTTATGTTCTGCTTTTCTACTTCTTTGCTCTGCTTTACACAATTTACATGGCTTTCGAGTCTTTTTATTTAGGACCAGGGAAAAACCTCTAATTGTTAACTTTGGATTTTCCCACTGACTAGCACATATCTTGCCTAAGCGCAGGCTTAAGCAATGCGTTTTGTTCTGCCCTAGCGCCTAGGTGCTTACACCCTTTCCCCCTACTGATTTAAGAGGTGTGGAGATTTTTTAAGGAGGTGTTGCTCGCTTTGTTGTTCAGATCACAGAAGAAGTATGTACAAGTATACATCACCGCTGTTACTTGCTTGCAATTACAGTGTATTTTAAAACACACACTTGGCGAACATCTGCTCGTGCTTACAATGCTCTATGAGGGAAATAATAGATCAACACTTGCTTTTTTGCTCCTTTTGAACAGTTGTCAGGACCTCACCGGCAGATCCCTCAGCTATCAGGGAAAGCAGTCATCAGCGGAGATTGAGAGTGCCTCTCCGGCAAGAGTGCTCGTGTCGTGGTGGTTTCCCACCAGCATCATGGGGGAGACGGTGTCCTCTGCAGCTAGGTCTACTTGCTGGCGACCTCACCGTCACCAGCCCATCTGCAGGTATGCTAGCTCATCTTCTATTAGTGCAAAAAGGAGATGCTCAAATGGATTGAGTGGTACCCTCCTGAAACTATTGTAGGGATGGACATATGGATTGATTGGTAGGCCCCTGAAAGCTACACAGATCTGAACCAATAACTTTAATAAGAATGTGTATCCCAGCTCCTTTTATAATCTTGAATCCTTCTCGGTCCTACTAAACTGTAACTCATGTTTATTTTTGGAAACAATATTTTGGACATTCCTAACCTGGTCAAGGGAATGTATTGCCCACCTACAGTGAGAGACACATACGAAGTAGGTCCTACTAAACACCTAAAAGGATGAGTTACAGTAGGTGTGCATAGAGTACTAACATTTTTGCTATCTTTATGCTCCTCCATATGGATGGGAACTAAAAGGATGATGATATTATTCTACCTTTCAATATTTGGTGGTGCATATTTAAGAAAATCACAGCTAAGCATGTCACTTTCTAAAAAGACGCTTGACTGGAATGTATATGTATATAGTTAATAAAATCATAGTGACTGATTGTTCAGTTCCTCTGTTTAGATTAGAGGTGTCTGCATGCATCCAAGTGAACGGTCTTTCCAGCTCAAAAGAGAAAGTGACCGATGTTTTGGCATATTTTCCTATTAGGAATAAATGGATATGCCCATGCACGTATGCACACAGATTTCAGGTTACAGTTTAATTAGGAAACAGATGATACCTCATTGTGTCGTATTGGTCTAAGAAGAGGGGATATACTTGGTGAATATATATGTTCCACCCGACCGTTAATTTCAGAGAAAAGGACATGCACTTCAGTAGCAAAAATTTGATTGTTATGTACTATCTGTAATGCTAAGCATTTATTTGCTAATATCTCCTCATCTGAATTTGTATTTTGTGCCATTTGGCCTTTTAACCATATGGGCATATGCAGATGGTCTGAAAACCAAGATATGCCACAGATAATAACTATATGGGCTGCTCCAGATGGACTAAGAATGGAACCATATCCTAGGCCTACATGCTAATATTGTACAGCAACGAATATCTTAACTTATTTATACTTAATCAGCTGTGTAATAATAAGCGTGATATTAGCTTTCGTACCCATCTTCATGGTTGAAATACTTTTCTGCAATATGTGACACATTTGCTTCAGTTTCCATGTCTTGCTTCATGCTATCAACATTGTTAATCATTTATCTTTATCTTTCTTCCCCTTTACAGCCTACTTGAATGGATATGGTTCCTGAGAGACCATTTCTTATGCATGAGGTCCTGAAGGTGGATGATGCTTGTTTAGATATATATGATTCCAAATTATTCAAAACGGTTCATGTTATACTGGATGCTATTTTATTGAGAGTGGCTTCGAACAATATGGCATGAACATATTTGTTTTCTCTTTGGCCAATAATGAAATGATCTGTGTGCATATAAAATGGTTATTGATACCATAATTCTTGGTTTTAATTAGCTTCTTGCGCTAACCGGTTTAAGCCATTCTACTATATGTAATACAATCCACATTGCATCATCTTTCCATTTATGTCTCTTACTTATTCACTACTAACATTACTTCTAAATGGCTTCTTGCGCCATTGGCGCAACCGGATCATCTAGTAGAAAAGAACAGAAGGAAGGGAGATGAGGAAGGGCAGGGGCGCGGCAGCCTCGACGGTGAACCTCCAATGGCGACGGTTTTCGGCGAGATGTGGCGTCCCTTCCAAATTAGATCCAAAATCTCCTTCGGAGACCATGGCGGGGCTGCGGGCCGGAGGGCATTCCTAGTGTGTGCCAACCATTGTCTGCATCCATCGTTGGTTGGGGCTGCGCCCGGAGGAGTAACGACAGGGCCGAGGGCCAGCGTGCACTCCAAGATGGAGGCTGCTGTGCAATCCAGGATGGAGGTTGCCTTTGTCGAGGGCGGGGAAGCCTCCAGCTGTCAAAGTGTGTTGCCAGGACGAGGCCTCGCCACTTCGGGGTGTGTCGCCAGGGGGGCGCGTAGTGTCGAGCACGGGATAGTGGCCCGAAAGCCGGACTGTGTGCGAGCTGATCTAGCCACGAACGCGGTGCTGGACATCGACGGGACTGCCGCCGACAGCACGCTTTCCCGTGGGGTCCCGCACGGGAGATGCGGCACAGACCGTGGCTGCATGGGTCAGCTCGTAGTCGGCGTTCACTTTGGTGGTGGCGAAAATGAGGCTGGCGCACGCCGATCATATTCCTGTACTGGCCGGTAAGGCTTTCTGCAATTCCCATCTTCTCTTTTCACCTTTCTCTCTCTTGCGATCTACCCATCTAAATCATGACCAAAATTCAGTTTAGATTTAGCCCATTAATGGTTCACTTTTTGAAGGTTGCTCGATATATCTGATATGATGGCGTGTACTTGAGTTAAAATGTTAACACTGGCTGCCAAGATACTGTTTAGGAATCCAATACGCTAAGAGATTTTTTTTGGAAGAGAAAGTAAGAGAATTTAAAAATCATTTGTTTACTGTGAAGTAGCTGCCCAAATCTCCCTTTCTTGACTAATAGAATCAGAACAAATTTCAATTTGTTTCTAAGACACATCTCTGCATTCGTGACTGACGCAAATAAAACAATAATATTATCCCTCATGAATATGATTTCACCACAAAGAATTGAGATTACAAAAAGTAGAACTACCGGAGAGCAATGGACAAACCAATATTTCCTTGCAAGCAGATGGAGCTTTTGGTGTAAATTAGAAGCATGACATATCTATTTATATCTGACAAACTTGAAAATTTAGTGTAAAGGCTAATTGTTATCTTCCTTCTTACATGATACTCAGTTACCGGACACCCTAGGAAACCCCCACCCCACGCTCCTCATATCTAGAGTGGTCAAGGCTTTTCTGATCTTCTCATTGTTGAATAGCAGATCAGATATTTGTTTTCATGGCTAAGCTATAGAAGAGCATGTAGTACATCGATGGCTGTTCATGCAGCTGCAACAGTAGGCATGGGTTGATGAAAGTGAGTACCAGACTGGCACTTTGCACGAGTCATGGGTCTGCCCTGATTGGTGATGACACGCTTTTACTGAATATTGCATCAACAATACTTGTGTTCAGCTTATCTGGATATCTGTTCAGGCATATCTTCTTGAGGAACAATGCATAAAACCGTACATATCTTCTTGCTTTGACAGATTTTATGCATTAAAAATAATTCCAACTGCATCTGCATTAGCAGAGAAGGCCAAGCGAAGGTTGCTGGACAAGTGAATCAGTAAAAATGCCTCATCATTCTTCTATATATGTGTCATAGTAAAACTCTACAATACAAAGCAAACCAAGATACTTGGCATTTAGTGAGATCCATAGATCAGCTAGGTAAGTACAAAGCTATGAATTTCATGTAGCTATGTAAGTTTTATGAAAGTTTTCCTGATGTTTCCTACTTTTCAGTCTATAAGTAAGTTTATTAGTTGACCCAGTGCCGAAAACAATTCAATTGTACATGTTTGTTCTAGCACTTTTTAGGCAACCATTCACGTACATATGATGTTTGATTCCATGTGAAGTCAACTACTTGTCATTTTTATGAAATTCTTCAGGTTTGCTTGGTCATGTTTCATTTACAAAAGAAGATATGTTTAATTATGGGGATTTTTTGCATGTAATATCCATCTGGCACTACTTTTAAAGACTGATGGGTGTACAATACATAAAAGAGCTCATGTTGCATGGCGAACGTTTTTTTGCCTATTGGTTGCATGTAAATATCAGACCGTAAGAGTACTAAAACAAAAAAACAAATGGGTGTACAAGACTTAAAAGCAAGGAAAAAATTAGCGCGCTACAGAAAATAGCGTCGCTCCTGAAAATACGCTATTAGCGTGCTATAGCGTGCTATAACGTGCTATTAGCGAGACATTGTACATTGATTTATTTAGCGAGACAATTTTCTACACGCTATAGCGCGCTATTAGCGGCGTTATAGCGTGCTATTTTTTTCAGTGCTTAAAAGAGCTGATTTCGCTACTTGAGAACTTAATCATGCCTTTGTTCAATCTAAAATTTCAAACTCAAATAGTGTCTACTTGGCCTCTAATTTCCTAATTATTGACAAAATGCTGGACATCTATTGTTGTTTTTATCTTAGTGTTACATTGGAGAATCATATGTGGTAACAGACGTGCTAACCAGGGTGTAAGTTTGTGCATACCTGATTTCCAAAGTACTATTGAATTTTTGGCAGATCTGTTGAACTATAAATAATGGGTAATAGTTTTCAGAAGAAACTATTTGTATTCCTGTTATGGCCGAGCTAGCAAGCTACTCAAGAGAACATACATGATTCACCATGTATTGTGATTATTCAGCTTTGTATAGTCCAATTCAATTGGCTTTTAAAGTCTTAAACATTCCATTGTGTTAGGGTTGTTCACTAATGGGTGTGCCATACGGTGTTCGATCTCAACGCCTTGGGATCGACCGTTCAGATGCATTGTGATTTGGCCAACATGCATCCACTGTCGACGAGGGTGGAATGGAGGATAAGCGTTCACACAGGTGGGACTGCGTTGAATAAAGGATGTCGAGCTATGGGAGTCTTGAGCCATACTTATTGGATTAGAGGCGTATGATAATTTTTCCGCACATAGCAGATTTTGATCCAAGTCTTGAATCTTTCAAGTCACATGACAATTACATAGGTAGAGTGTTGCTTTTAGTCATGCATAACTCTAGGTTTATTAAATTGATCCTGAATTGGACACACGACAACCGACTTTATAATAAATCCTATTAAGTAAAGGCAATGCACGCTTAGATTTCAGCGGTGCCCAGTGTTTTAAGAATGTTCATACTACAATTTATTTTAATTTTAACTGGGACACTAACAATTCCATCATTATCGATGAGAAACATAAAAAGTGACAACATGAATGAGTCACTAGGAACGTGCAAGGATATTTATTTTCGATTGTGGATACGAACAATCCTATCATTGTCATTGCAAACATAAAAAGTGGGACTAAATGATATTTCTCTTGGTGCAATGCCCGGGCACATCACTATCAACAAAAGCATGCTCATTTTAGGTTACTTCCATTAAAATGTTATTAGTATGTATAGTGCCAAATACGGGCTATGCATGTTGATTCTCATAACACTTTTTTCCTACAATTGCTCAACTACACCGAGAATGAATCTTTAGACAACATGCATGAGAACTGTATAAGCTTATTGGGAATCACTGAGACAATTACTTATGTTGTTGGTTTATGCATACAATGCTAAATTATAGTGTTTCTTAAAACTCATTTAAATTATAGGTTTAATTATAGTATTTTTATTGCTATCAGAATGTATTCTACGCATGTGAATTCTCACATTTGGTTGTAATATTTGCCAAGACGTGCGTTGCACGTGCACACTTACTAGTAGTGATAAAGCAAACAAGCACACACGAGAATATTCACCGTACGCTATTGCTCCCCAGTAGCGCTACCAGAAAAAGGTCTTGATAACCCAAGTATAGGTGACGTGGACGTAACACATCAGATGCCCTAGCAAGAGGACTTAGGTGCGGAGCTATCGCCGCTAGGTTAGCTTGAAGTGGTTGAACGAGACAAAGGACACATAGAGTTTTTACCCAGGTTCGGCCCCTCTCAATGAGGTAAAAGCCAACTCCTGCTTTAGGTTGTATTGCTTGGGTTTCGATTGCTAGGGAGTGAATACGCTTGACCTAGTTCTCGATCTGTTGTTTCTTGAGTTAATCCGCCGACGGGTCACCCCTTTATATACACAGGTAGATGCCCGGTGGCTTATAGAGTCACGAGCCGGCTCATACACATCGTGTCCGGCTCGGTGACAAACTAAACTTGCCTTAACATACAAGTTAAACATATGGCAATTCATAACCATGGGCCTCAAGTCGCCTCCGGGTCTTGGGCCTTCAGTAAGCTTGCTCTATAAACCGTCATCTTCAACATCTTGGGCTTCTTCATCTTGAGTCGCCCATAGCATGACCCGGCTCCTCCTGGGCGGGTCATGCCTTGTAGTTATATCTCCAACATTAGGCCCCAGGTTGATTTGAACGTGTTCATATCAATCTTCAGTACTTGACTTGGCAGAATCTATCATCATCAACTTTATGAATTTGTGGTAACCCGCCATGACATTATACCTCAAAATGGTGTTAACCCGCCATGACGTCATCTCGCATTAACTTCGCACGAAGCCCAGAACATCTCAGCTTATCTTTATCTTTAATGGACTTCCCGAAAATCGAGGCGTCCGTGCAGCCACATAATCATTTTTTGGCCTTCTCAATTCCCGTGCATGCCATCTATTCACTGCCTTATAAATAGGGACAGGGGGGCCCTGTTTTCACTTTTACCCCCTGCCGATGCCTCTTCTTCTTCCTCTCGACACCACCGCGACCAAGGCTCCACCACCGCCGTCGTCCTTCTTCAACAGCCTGAAGCCAGGCCGCTGCATCAACCTGAACGCGTTCAGAAATCGCGGCACTTCTCCGCTATCCATCAGCACCAACAGGTATTCATCACCCCTTGCTACAGATCTGCATTAGGGTTCTTCTGTTCGTCAGAGTTTCTCTTTGTTCGTCTCTGTTCTTTTCTAGATCGTGTAGTTGATTTTGAATATGATACTGAAAAGCGCACGATAGTAGTTTTAGCAATTTTTTCCAATCACAGCAGATACTTTTCTTGCACAAGATCCATCTGAACACATGAGTTCTTCCACTGCCCTTGCTTTAGGTCTTGAATTTATTTTGTTTTCTGAACTGCGGCAGATCCAAAATGATAGCACCAATCTTTAGAATCTGTTTGTCCAACACTTAGCAATCCCTCACTTATGGATATGAAATATGACAACTGTTTGGGCGGCTTAGCTGATAAACCATAACCCGCCATATAGCATTAGTCCCCTTTTAAGCCGCCAAAATACGTATCTGCATAACTCAGTGCTGTCTTCCGGCTTAACATGTTGGCTATTTATGGCTCTTACCTTTAAATCAACGACCGGCTTAACAATATAGTCTTAAACCGGCAATATTTTCTTTTCATACCTTCATCCTCAACAATGACCAAGACTATCACTTCATGCAACTGGGTAGCTTCCCGGGTCACCGAGGAGGATTTAAACGAGTTCGTACAAATAGGCGTCTTAGCCAACAAAGATGTCATCCACTAGAGGGTCCCAGGCACTTAAAACCCTCCTAAGCCCAAGGAGGGTGAAGTAATTGTTTTTACTGATCATATGCTCCGGGGGTTCACCCCGCCCGGTTCAAAAAAATTCCGTGATGTACTGCACTTCTTCAAACTTGATCTGCAAGATATCGGGCCCAACTCTGTTTCAAACATCTACAACTTCCAAGTTTTTTGTGAGGTTTATCTTCAACAAGAGCCCACTGTCGAACTGTTCAGGGAATTCTATTACTTGAACCGGTAGACTGAATTCGCAGATGGGCCCAGCCTGGAGTTAGGTGGAATTTCAATTCAGAGGCGAAAAGAAGCCACCTTCCTAGCCGCCAAGCTGCCCAGTCATCCTAAGGACTGAAACTAGACTTGGTTTTACTGCCAAGACACATCTGCAGAGGGCGAAAACCCCCTGCCGGGCTACTGTGAACACCGACTTAGCAACCAACACCCACTCCCAGATCGTATCAGCACAAAGGAATGGGCCAAATATGCGCCCATGTTTTCAAAAATTACAGCCTTCATGGCTAATGGCTTAACCGACATCGACCTTATCCGATGCTAGGTTTCATGGAGAATCTTGCCCTTAAGCCGCCATCCCGGTTTAATGTGTGAGTATACGGGCGACTTGAAAGACCCTCTATGCCACTTCCAGATCGAGATGACTGAAGATGACATCAATAATAGGACCAAGACATTGCTGAACGAGAGTTTGGCAGACTGCAGCAAAGCTGGACTGAATCCTTTCTACACTCTTAACCAGCCGCCAACTGTAAGCTTTTAAGCTATTTCCGGTTTAATCACTCATTTAAACTATCTGGTAACCAACTTTACTCCCACATGCCGACTCTCCTTTCTGGAAGAGGAAGTAGCAAGAAAAACCGGCCAAGAAGACCTAGACAAAGAACAAGGTTAAAAAGCCTGCCAAGAAGAAGACCAACCCCTCCGAGTTATTTAACTTGGATGACGATGATGATGATGAGTCGGAGGTAGAACTTGACTCTCTTGGCTCATTTTTTGTACATCTCATTGACAACGACCATTATCAGGATGATGTGGAGGCCAGCCATGCAGATGATGAAGAGGTAATTGTTCTTTCCTCTGGCTCAGAACCTCTGCCAAAACAGAAAACTCGACAAGCAAGCCGGAAAGTAAGGTTTTCTCATCCTTTAGCTTATTTGGATCCCAACTTTATTTTGAAGAAGCAACAACATGAAGCTCGCCGCACGACCCGGTATAACGGTGGCGGCATTCTCTCCTCCGGCTTACCGAACACACCGGCTCCTCACAAGCGTCGTCCAGAGGTTTCACCAATTTCCGACTTAGCTTATCCCAAGGCGGGTCTTTTTTGACAACCTCTTAATCCTTCCTACTCAAATTACCAGGTAACATCTCATTCCTCCTCCAGCGACTCAACAGGGACTCACGTCCCAGTCTTCAAGACCGTGCCCGGGTAAGAATGTTAAATCTCTGCTTTCAATCATGTACTCAATTGTCGTATGAACCCCGTCTTGTGCTTCATTTTTAGAGCTATGGCAAAGCCTAGCAAAAAATTGAAGGTGAACAAAACAGTTGAAAACCTTAATGAACCGGAGAAGCAATCAACAGAAACTTCTCTCCAAGCTGCTGAGGCTACCATTAATGACCTGCCACCAGAAGAGCACGACGTCACCGTCAATCATATGGATGTTGAGACAACCACTACTAAGCTGCCAAGTCCCATCAATCCTACTGAAGAAAAGGCTGATGATGTTGTCATTACTGGGCTTGGTTACAAGGCACCGTGCAACCCCACTATCTTGTCAAAGCACAGTGCTAAGGATGAAATCTCCTTTGCTGACAAAGGCAGATGGTCGGTAAATTTGGAGGTCTTGAGTGCTATGCCCAATATAGCACTCAAGAGGTCCACTATAGGTATCTGAACTGTCTGCACACAAGCCTCGACTTTGAAGCTGGCTTAATCAATCTCATGAAGGAACGTTTTGAGGTAAATACTACAGTCTTCTTCATATAAATATACTTCAGTCAGCCGCCAAGTCTACTGGATATTATAGAATTGAATGTGCTATAGACTTTAGATAGCCTTATAGATATATAGATCAAAACAAGCAGCCCCCAAGGGTCGGCTTGAGCTGTGAAGATAAGCCGGGACTTCGAATTGTAGTGAGAAACTTTGCACCTGTGGCCCCCAAGGGTCGTCTTAATCAGCATGGATAAATGAGACGTCCATTTTGCATCATGTTTTCCTACTATTATTTATGATGTTTTATTGTATAATAATGCTTTTCTGAGTAATTCTAATGCCTTTTCTCTCATAATATGCAAGGTATGCACAAAGGGAGAGAATTTTGGGAGCTGGAAATCTGGACCTAAAAAGCTACGTTAGGCTACCTATTCTGCACAACTCCAAATGAGATAAAACTTCCCGAGGATTTTTTATGGAATATTTAAGAAATATTGGAGCCAATAAGTGCCAGAGGGGGGCCACCAGATGGGCACAACCCATCTGGGCGCGCCAGGAGGCCCAGGCGCGCCCTAGTGGATGTTTCCCTCCTCGGCCCACCTCTGGTGCCCATCTTCTGGTATATAAGTAATTGAGGAGAGGACTTTCGGGATGAAGCACCGCCGCCTCGAGGGGGAACTTGGGCAAGAGCACTTTTGCCCTCCGGCGGAGCGATTCCACCGGGGGAACTTCCCTCTCGGAGGGGGAAATCATCGTCACCATCATCACCAACAACTCTCCCATCTTGGGGAGGGCTATCTTCATCAACATTTTCAACAACACCAACTCCTCTCAAACCCTAGTTCATATCTTGTGTACAATCTTTGTATCAAAACTATATATTGGTGCTTGTGGGTCACTAGTAGTGTTGATTACATCTTGTAGTTGATTACTATATGGTTTATTTGGTGGAAGATTATATGTTCAGATCCATTATGCTATTTAATACCCCTCTGATCTTGAGCATCATTATCATTTGTGAGTAGTTACTTTCGTTCTTGAGGTCACAGGAGAAATCATGTTGCAAGTAATCATGTGAACTTGCACTACAAAAAAATACACTTCTGTGATGATACGTGTTTGTCACAGTAGGCCACATTTTCTGTCATGCATGTACATCCATGACGATTTTATGACAGAATCAAGATAGTCATACCTGTGTTGTCGTAGAAGTGTTCCATGACATTACCAAAATTATCATCACGGAAGTGTCCACTTCCACGACGATAAATCGCGCGTCATAGAAGTGTTTTTGTCAAGGGTGACCGACATGTGGCATCCACCATAACGGAACGCCGTTAAGCTATCGGGTCCGGTTTTGGATCCGATAACCCGTTAATAGCCCCGACCAATGGGGATTTTCCACGTGTAAAATCATCATTGGCTAGAGGAAACACGTGTCGGCTCACCGTCGGGATAGATGTCATCCACTCATTGGACCAAAGGCGCCTATGACACGTCGACACGTGGCATGGCCCAACAAAGGCCCATTCCTGTGAAAAGGCCGGCCCGTTTGGCTTGGTCAAAAGGTTGCGGGCCGGCCCACTGAAAGACTGTTAATAGCCTGTTCGCATATAGCCCATTTACAGCCCGCTAACCCAGGGCCCGTTACGACCTATCCGAGTTAGGCCTAGTAGCGTCATATGGGCCGTCCAATATGATTCCAGCCCGTTTTAACTTTCGGCCCATGTATGGCCCATGACGTCTTTCCACCCATATGAGGCCCTTTGTAACTCTTGGCCCATTAACTGGCCAGTAATGAACAATGTATCACTTTATACCCATTAACGGCCCATTATTCCAGTGGGCCATTTCCATCCCATGTTATCTTTCAGCCTTTTTAGGGCCCATTTATTCTTGGGCTCATTTCCAACATTCGGTTACTTACGACCCATTACTGTCATTTTCTGCTTGTGGGCCAAATTCAGCCCGTTGTTACAGTCGGCCCGTTTGTGGCCCGTTAATATGTTGGGTTGTTTTCATAGCGTCATCAAATATGACCTATTAACGACGGCCCGTCATGGTCGGCCCATGAACGGACGATTCCAACTCCAGCCCGTTTATGGCCATAATCTGGTCTGTTATTGGCCCTTGTTTGGCCAGTCGATCATATGGCCCATATAAGGCCCATTGATGATACGACCCGTAGAAGGCCCATTGTGTCTACGGCCCGTAGAAGGCCCATTGTTTCTATGGCCTATAGAAGGCCCATTGTTTCTACGGTCGGTAGGAGGCCCAGTGTCACTATAGTAAATATGTAGCCCATGCTTATTGAGGCCTAGTTTTAAAAAATAGGTTATTCTGGACACTAGCAAACGACGGAAAATGAACTGCACTGACTACAAAAAATAAATAAACAAGACAACAGGAAATAAATAAGCAAGCAACTTACGCTAGGCTATCACGGCTATTACACATATTACATCCACTGGGCATCAAAGTTCGCCACCAGTGCAAATATAGGGAACAAAGCAGCATATCATATACACTGGTTGTCAAAGTTGGCGACTGAGGGAGTCCTGGATTAGGGGGTATCCAGACAGCCGGACTATGTATTTTGGTCGGACTGTTGGGCTGTGAAGATACAAGACTCAAGACTCCGTCCGTGTCCGGATGGGACTCTCCTTTGCGTGGAAGACAAGCTTGGCGATCTGGATATTAGATCTCCTTCTTTGTAACCGACTCTGTGTAAACCCTAGCCCCCTCTAGTGTCTATATAAACCGGAGGGTTTGGTCTATAGAGGGATAATCATAATCATCATAGGCTAGCTTCTAGAATTTAGCCTCTACGATCTCGTGGTAGATCAACTCTTGTAATACTCATATCATAAAGATCAATCAAGCAGGAAGTAGGGTTTTACCTCCATCGAGAGGGCCCGAACCTAGATAAAACATCGTGTCCCTTGCCTCCTGTTACCATTAGCCTTAGACGCACAGATCAGGACCCCCTACCCGAGATCCGCCGGTTTTTGCACCGACATTGGTGCTTTCATTGAGAGTTCCTCTGTGTCGTCGCTGCAAGGCTCGATGGCTCCTTCAATCATCAACAACGACGCGGTCCAGGGTAAGACCTTTCTCCCCGGACAGACCTTTGTGTTCGGTGGCTTCGCGCTGTGGGCTAATTCGCTTGGCCATCTGGAGCAGATCGACAGCTACGCCCCTAGCTAGCAGGTCAGGTTTGGAAACTTGAACTACACGACCGATGTCCACGAAGACTTGATCTTCGATGGATTCGGGCTTATGCCAGGAGCGCCGAACAATCACGACGAGCACGGCCCAGACCTGCTATCGAACAATACTCAGGATATCGCACCTGCAGGAGCTCCGGACCTAAATCCGGGGCAGATTGCGACGTTCGAGGACGGGTGGATGGACCCCGCCCTGGAGGCCGCACACTCATCGGCGGTAGAGCCGAACAAAGAATCCACCCCTGAGGGAAGCCTGTGTCACCGGATCCCCGGAATCGTGTCCGGATGTAGGTTCCAAACCGCGCACCCCGAGCCCGCCGAATCTGATTGGGCTCCGGTAATGGAGTTCACCGCTGCGGATATCTTCCAGCACTCGCCTTTTGGCGACATGCTGAACTCATTAAAGTCTCTCTCTTTGTCAGGAGACTCTCGGCCGAACTATGTCTGACTCGAGTGGGAAGCAGGCGACGAGGGGATTTGTTGCCCACCCACCACCCACTTCATTGCCACTGTCAATGATTTGACCGACGTGCTTGACTTTGACTCTGAAGACATCGACGGTGTGGACGACGGTGCGGAAGAAGAACAGGAACAACCGCCCACGGGGCGCTGGACAACCACCTCTTCATATGACATATACATGGTGGACACTCCCAAAGAAACCAACGACGATGAGGCAATGGAGTATAACCCCTCAAGGAAGAAAGCAAAGTATGGGCGTCATCAGCGCCGCTCCAAGCCCCGCCACAACAACACCGGCACTGGAGTCAAAAACAATCCGGATGGTGTCAAAGATGAATACAATCCTGATCAGCTTGCCTTCGAGCAGGCCGGACAGGCGACGGACGGATACTTGGAGGAGGACAACTACATGCCCCCTCCGAAGACGAGGTGATCCTCGGCGACCATGAATTCGGCGTGCCTGAGGATCCCGCAGAGCAAGTTCACTTTAAACGACGGCTTATGGCCATGTCAAGAAGCATGAAAAAGAAGCAACAGCAGCTCAAAGCTGACCAAGATTTGCTCACAGACAGATGGACCAAGGTCCTGGCAACCAAGGAATACGGACTTGACCGCCTCGCCAAAGGGTACATAAAGCACAATTCGCTACCTCAACCTGAGAAGAAGGCCCTAAAGCCCACACCCCGACGCCAGTACATCACAGTCCGGGGCAATGCGCAGGAAACGCGAGGCAGCATAAATAAACCTCGACGCAACAGACACAAGCGTCAGACAAATAATGATGACGACCAAGACAAGGGAGTTGGTGCCAAATTTCGCAGCCCCAAGTCCGGTCAGCAAAAAAAGAACAGCTCAGGCCCATTCGGCCCAGGCAGCATACTCGACCAACCATGTCAAATTCATGGTACCCCTAGAATGGCGGCCAAGCATAGCAATAGAGAATGCCGGATCCTCAAAACAAAGCAGCCGGTCTTACGCCAGAAACAATGAAAGGAGATCTCAAACAACGAGAAGCACACACCACCAAACATGGCGAGGTCAAAGGAAGATCTTCCGTAAACCAACAAGGGAACAAATGCGTACTCCTCGGGATGCCAACTCAGCAATACAAATCACCACACGGTACAAAAACATGGCCGATCATCTCCGATCACATAGACCATCCGGACAATATCAACCATAGCAATTTAATTGCACCTACCATCAACCCAATAGTTTGCGGGTTCCATCTTACACAAGCCCCTATGGGCATAAACATCAGCCCAAACTCGCTGCACCAGGACAATATTTGTCAGACAGGTATTGACCGCTCGAGGATCAAACCCATTAATAACATCTTTTAAAAAGATGTCGTCCCAGGTGCAAAGGCCAAGTTTTACAGGCCCACCACCCTGGAGGTTGTCTTCGGACCACCAAACAAATACCACGCCGAAGAATAAGTCTTCGACGTTGTCCCCTTATACAGTAATTACCGGGACGAACCGCGTTGGCTAGACTCAACGCGGTACAACATCAGGCCAAACCCACGTGACATGGTCACAATAATGGGCAAGGCCAAACTCCACCCGGAGAGTGGAAATTATACCACCACTGAGATAGCGAGTGGTGCCCGTTTATCGAACTTCGATTCGGCAGCCAACCACTCGGATACCAACAGAGGAGTCCGAGCTACTTTACGGCATGATAGCCCGGCTCGGCCAGGCTCCGATCAGGCACCCGCGGTTCAACCACCATATGACATGCAACTGCCTCTAAGCATTTGTCTTTACAGACTGACTTTTGCGCAGAACAGGACTAGCGACATGGAATCAGCTCCGACGCACAAGGCGGGGACACATAATACCCCCCAAGGAGACAGTCCGGATACACTTCGGATCCGCACACAACCTCCTCCAGTCTGGCCACGACAGGTTCTGCTAGCACACCTCTTTTAATAAGCATAAACTGTACTCATACGCATAGGCATGTCACTCTGCTACAATACATAGACTTAGATAACACTTACCGGCCGTCGTTCCTCATTGATGCCTTTTTTCATCATAACGGCACCTGCACATAGTGCCATGCCCCATTATGCCAGGGGCTTCATAGTACTCATAATATGGCAACAAAGTTCGGTCACCTTCTCGGTCGCTCGGGACCCCGAACGTATAGCACTATATGCATCAGCTCCGAATCATGTCTTGGGTCATTAGTTGGGTTTGCCCGGCTCCCATGTTTTGGTACCTTACGTTCCGCTCCATCGGCTAAGGTAGTGCTGGGAGAAATACTGCGATTGTGTCCCGGTTCTTTCGGACGAGCACCTCAGTAGAGAAAGCCGAAAACTGGCTGTCATGATACGGCGAGAGCTGGTCCGCTGTTCAAGAGGTTGTAAAATCTTTAAAGATTCATTCCGCATAATGCCATAACAAATGCAAAGTGCGACGGATCGGCCTTCCGACCAGGCGCTGTTAGAGCCCCTCGTACGGTCTTCCGAACACCGGGGGCTGCACCTACCATACTCGAATTCCTATGGCTAAGTGAGAGTGATAAAGCCCTATAGTCTGATTGCCTAGTTTGCGGTGATGAACACCTCCTTCACGGACCCAAAAATGGGATAAAGAGTGTTCAGGTGTGTCCCGAACACCCCCGTACTCTCTACGTGGGGACAGAAGCCGATGACTGGCCAACTCTCAGGATTTATATATATAAAACGGCCGCACAGGAAGAAAAAACCTTCATATAACATGCAATAAACAATAACAGTGCCAGTATCCCGCATTACAAAGGACAGCATGACTGCCCTCGGGGAAATATAGTGTCTTTGGTACACTGTTCCGCCACAAGGTGGGCTCCTTTCAGGACACCCTCATAATGTAATTCGGGCTTGAGATGCTCCTTACCCTCCGGTGGTCCCTCAGTCATCAGCTTTTCAGCATCAAGCTTCCCCCAGTGCACCTTCACACGGGCAAACGCCATGCGTGCACCCTCTATGCAGACCGATCGCTTAATGACTTCGAGCTGGGGGCAAGCACCAACTATCCGCTTCACGAGTCCGAAGTAACTGCTTGGAATTGGCTCAGCGGGCCACATCCGGACAACTAAGTCCTTCATGGCTAGTTCGGCCGCCTGGTGCAGTTCGACCAGCTGTTTCAGTTGATCGATAAAGGGCACCGGATAATTTGGCGCCAAATACTGCGACCAGAAATGCTTCTCCGCGGACTTCTTCTCTTCAGTCCGGTAGAATTGGGCAGCATCATATATGCTGCGTGGCAGGTCCGCAAATGCTCCTGGAGAAACAAGAACTCAGTTTGTCGCTTAGAGTTTCTCCTATTACTACATAAAAATTGCGTTGAGTAAATAAAAGCCTTACCAGCCGCAACCCTCTGCGCTTCCCGAATGTCCTTCAGAGTACCTCGGGCTTCCTTCCGAGTATCATTTGCGGCTTGGAGAGCTTGGGCGAGTTCGGGTTCTTTACTTGCTATATCCTGCTCCAAATTCTCGCTTTTCTTCACAGCCTCCTAAAGCTCTCGTTCAGCTTCAATGACCCCGGCCTCGTGCTTCTCGCGAAGAGCCTGCTCCGCGGCGGCCTTCCTGTCGGCTTCGGCCACAGCCTTCTTCAATGCCTCAATTTCGGCATTTGCTCCTGGAGCACACAATACAAGTATTTTCACCAGGCACAACTTCTCATTTGCGCTTAGCTTGTCAAAAGGTTTCAGCATACCTTGCTTGTCCTCCAACTGCATTTTCACTCGACCAAGTTCCTCTTCGGCCCGTTCCAGACTCTGCTTTAGTCCGGACACCTCCACATTATGAGAGGCGGTCGTCGCTACAGACGCCTGTTTTCAAACAAAGAGATATATGTCATCGACCGAGTCTCCTGCGAAGTGGAATTTTGATCCCCTGGCCGGTTCCCTCTTTCTTTCACCGGACAGTGCATCAGGGGCTACCGGTCACACTATGACAATCTTCAAAGGTTTCTAAAAACATACCTCAAAGCCTTTTACAAGGCTAAGGCAGGATTCATTCAGTCCGCTCTTAGCAGACTGAATCTTTTCAATCACCGCACCCATGAGGGCGCGATGTTCATCGACGATGGACACATCCGTTAGCACCGTCGATAGGCCGCCCTGCAGCTCTACTTGGACAGAGGTTGCTGGCGGAGCGGGCTTTCCTCCCTCCATTAAGGGGGGCTGTTCGCTCGATCCCAGAACTTTAAAGGTCTCCAGGACTGAGTCCGGCTGCGGGCCAACTCTAAGATCTCCCCCGCCGTCGACGTTTATGGGAACCGTCGCTCCCGTGTATCCGGTCCCGGAGGTGTGCCCTCCTTGGTCTGGGCCCTGCTGGGACGACACCTCGGTGTCACGCCCAGGCTTCGGGGAAGGGGCCTCCGGAGGCGTCTCGCTTTCCAGGGCATCTGAGCTCAGCGAATCCTCCGAGGAGGACTGTTCGGCGCGAGACCTCACCGGGCTGCACAAAGTAGGGCGCGGGTTAAAATATTGCACCCTAGTAATCCTGGGCGCTTAGGCGTATTCGAATTTTGTGTACTCATGATTTTACCAGGGGCTGGGCCCTGGGATCCCACTCCGGGCTGCTATTGGCAGCCGTGGTGGACGCCTTTGGGTGGGAACTCTTTCCCCTCTTCGGGGACTCGGCCTCCAAGGATGAGGAGGCCGTCCTTTTCTTTCCTCCCCCCCGTGGAGGACTCGTATTCCTCCTCCTCCTCCTCTTCATCTTTGGAGGAAGGATGGTCGCCGGAGTCTTCGGATTTTGTGTCCGAAGCACCGTGGTGATGGAGGCTGCTCCGGGTCTCCTTGTCCTTCTTGGAGACCTCTTTCTTCGGCGCCTCGTAAGGTGCCGGGACCAGCATCTTCGTCAGAAGAGGTCCTACCGGTTCCTCCGGTAGTGGGTCCAGACAGTGTATCCGCCTCACCTTCTTCGTCCATTCCTAGGATAATTGCATAAAGCATGACAAAGCGTCTCCCTTGGGACATGCCAGCTAAACATGGATAGACATAACATAAGCGATGACTTACCGGACTTGCGGAGCGGGACAGTTGATACCCGCTGTCCTCGGCAGAGCCCGAACACGGTTTACCGGACTTGAAGAGCACCTTCCAGATGTCCTTGTGTGAGGAGCCGTAGAGCTCCCGTAAGGTCTGGTGCTCGGTTGGGTCGTATTCCCACAAATTGCAGGCTTGGTGCTGGCAAGGGAGAACCAGGCGAACTATCATCACCTGGACTACATTGACGAGTTTGACATTCTTGTCTACCACGCTTTGGATGCGTGTTTGGAGCACTGACAGCTTGTCTGATGAGGACTAGTTCAGGCCCTTCTTGGGCCAGGACATAAGCCACAGGGGGGCTCCGGATCTGAATTCAAGAGTAGTGGCCCACTTTTTACCGCGGGGCTCGCTGATATAGAACCACTGCTGCTACCACTCCTTGACGGAATCATATTGAAGGTGCCCGTCGGCCATGTGACCTTGGGCATCTTGCTCACCATGGTGCCGCCGCACTCTGCGTGCTCGCCGTTCACCACCTTGGGCTTCACATTGAAGATCTTCAGCCATAAGCTGAAGTGGGGCAAAATACGGAGGAAAGCCTCACACACGACAATAAACGTCGAGATGTTAAGGAAAGAATTAGGGGACAGATCGTGAAAATCCATCCCGTAATAATACATGATGCCGCGAACAAATGGGTGAAGGGGAAACCCGAGCCCGCGGATAAAATGAGGAAGAAACACGACCCTCTCGTGGGGCTCCGGAGTGGGGACGATCTGTCCCGCTGTCGGAAGACGGTGGCCGGTTTTCTTGGCCAGGTACCCGGCCTCTCGGAGCTTTTTGATATCCTTCTCCCGGACGGTGGAGGCCATCCATTTGCCTCCTGCTCCGGATCCGGACATCTTCGGGGGACCTCTCTTCGGTGGAGAAGACGAGTGCTTGGGCGCTAGGGCTCGAGCAAAGGGGAATGGACGAGCCGAAGGGAAATGCGTGGGTAAAGAGGAAGAGACCTTATCTCTTTATAGAGGCGATAAAAGCTTTTGCATCTCCCCACTTGCCTAGTGGAACCCGCTCGTTCCCCTCTCGCCGCTATTGGCGGTGCGATTGGGCTGCCCATACCCATGTAAATGAAAGCCCCGCGATAAGGGGAACACGATCTCCGCTTCGACGAGACGTGCCAAGGAAACTGCCTCGCAATATGTGTGGTAGCTTGCCGTGGGAAGACGGTTCAGTAATGACTCAACCATGGTGTCGTGTCACGTTACCTAAAGATGTCAGCAGATTATATTCATGGAATATCATTCTCTCCGTGATGGCATGTGAAGATCGTCTTGCAGATCCGGATGTGATTTAAGTGTTCGGTAATTACTTTGGAGTATTCGGAGATGGAACCCGCCTTGCAATGCCGAAGACAAAATGCACGCCAGACTCATCGTCGTTGAAGCCTGGTTTAGGGGCTACTGAGGGAGTCCTGGATTAGGGGGTATCCGGACAGTCGTACTATGTACTTTGGCTGGACTGTTGGACCGTTAAGATACAAGACTCAAGACTCCGCCCCGTGTCCGGATGGGACTCTCCTTTGCGTGGAAGACAAGCTTGGTGATCCGGATATTAGATCTCCTTCTTTGTAACCGACTCTGTGTAAACCCTAGCCCCCTCCGGTGTCTATATAAACCGGAGGATTTGGTCCGTAGAGGGACAATCATAATCATCATAGGCTAGCTTCTAGGGTTTAGCCTCTACGATCTCGTGGTAGATCAACTCTTGTAATACTCATATCATCAAGATCAATCAAGCAAGAAGTAGGGTTTTACCTCCATCGAGAGGGCCCAAACCTAACATCGTGTCCCTTGCCTCCTGTTACCATTAGCCTTAGACACACGGGACCCCCTACCCGAGATCCGCCGGTTTTGACACCGACAGCGACCAACGCAAATAAACGCCGCAGCAAAACAAGTCCAGAATTGAAACCACTTCAGAAGATCTCAAGAAACAATATCCTGGGTACCCATAATGCGAGCAAGATGCTTAGCAAGCTTATTAACTTTCTCTTGTTTGGCGCTTAAATCCTCCAGCGCTTGCTGTTGCACCAGAAAGTATGCATCTGAATTCTGCAGGGACTTCATCAGTCCTTCAGCTTCCTATCGCAGCACATCTGATTGATGTCTTTCAACTTGAAGTTGAGACTCAAGAAGACGAACTGATTTCGGCAGCGAGTTCGAAGAGCTTGTGCCAGCAGTAGTGGCGAGTAACTCGAACACTACATCAAGACAAGACTTTTGGGTTCTCTCACTGTCGTCAAGATAGTTTTATCAGCTTTCTTGGAGACCAACAGAGATGTCTCACTATCTTGAACCTTATCTGCATTACTTACTTTACCATTGCATAACGGGGTACTGTTCTCCAATATTTTGTCCGCATTCTAAAAGAGAAACAAACAGACACATCACATGTTTACCATGTTGTATATGAAACTCATTTTGGTAAATGAGTTTAGTAGTAAAGTGGACAGGATAACAACATGAAACAAACATATATCTATGTACCATGGTCACTTGATGGTCTATATCATTCTAGTTTTTGTTTCCAAATCAAGATAGAAGCAGACACATCACAGGTTTACCATGTTGTATATGAAACTCATTTTGGTAAATGAGTTCAGTAGTAAAGTGGACAGGATAACAACATGAAACAAACATATATCTATGTACCATGGTCACTTTATGGTCTATATCATTCTAGTTTTTGTTGCCAAATCAAGATAGAGACACAGTTCAAATAATATTTATTTAAGACAAAGCAGAATAGACAGAATATAAGTGTGGGAAACTATAGAGCAATAACAACACTTGTAATGTGCATGACATGAGAACATAATTGTTTATTCAATTGAAACTGAAATCAACATAGAGCAGGTTACAACAACAAACCAGTTAAAGAAACAGGTTTAAAACATACCTGTTGCACCATTGAAGTTTCAATTCCATCCTTCAAATTCCTTCCTCGTGCTTTGGGCACTGCAGTTCCCTTACTAACTGCTCGTGTTTTGGTGCTCTGTTGTGGAGACGGTGCTGTGTCAACTGGAAATGGGTTACTATCTGCCGGGGTTGGGGTTAGAAGGGGTGTAGCTGGTTCTCTGTCCAACTGGGTAGGGGTACAATCTGTGATAGTCTGGGTTATGTGTGGTGGAGCTGGTTCTTAGGCAAGTACAACCATGGTTCTATCCGCATCAACTGGTAGCACTATCTTTTCTGAAGACCGTGTTGTTACTCCCTTAGATACTGCCATCACCCTCTCCAATTCAAATGGCTGATAAACAAGAAAAGTAATTGAAAGTACATGCATTGTATGATAGACAGGTGCAATGAATAGTGGGGAATAAAAGAGGGCATGAAATAATTCACATTTATGTTGTCTAACCAAACAGGATAGCATGACACAATTTCACATATATGATGGCTAACTAAACAGGATAGCATGACACAATTTCACATTATGATGGCTAACTAAAAAAGATGGAAAGACATAGTTCAAAATATGATGACTATGTAAATAGGATGACATGATATAACTATATAATGTGTTTATTAAATAGGTTGGCATGCCATAATTCACATACATTCATGGATAGAATGCCATAATTCAAAATATGATGACTGTAAACACTAAACAGGATGAGATGATATAACTATATGATGAAATGGGTTGCCATGCCATAATTCAGATAGATGTTGTGTATGTACTATCTAACATGATGGCATGATATAATTCAAATATATGATTTATATAGTAAGCAAGTAAGCAGATGGCAATCCATATATGATGTAAAAACTAAGCAATGCAAGACAACATGCATGACATGGGTAATATAACCCTGCCAAGTTTGAGCATAGACCTCAGGGGGGAATAGGACTGGTCATCAGTCTCTGAATCCTCCTCTGAGGAGCTCTCTATAACCAGCAAGATGTCTGCTTCAGCAGGTAGCATTGTCTGCTCTGAATACCTTGTTTTCACTCCAGATACTTCCATCACCGCTTCAAATGGCTGATGCACAGGAAGAGTAGTTGAATATACAAAAGTTGTCAACAAATGGAACAGGTAATACAAAAAAAATGATAGCATGATATAATTCACATACATGATGATTGGCTAAACAGCATGGCATTGCATAATTCACATATATAATGCCTTTGCAACAAGATAGCATTGCATAATTCACATATATAATGTCTTGCAACAAGATGGAAATGCATAATTCACATATATGGTAATTAGACATTGAACATGTGGCATTCACACAAAGCATGTCTAAACTAATCAAATGACATAGCAATGCAAGACACCATATGCACGATATGAGCAACATAACCCTATCGAGTTAGAGCATACACCTCGGGGGGGGGGGGGAGGGGGAATAGGACTGGTCATCTGTCTCTGAATCCTCCTCTGAGGAGCTATCCATAACCAGTGAGATATGCGCTTTGTCAGATAACATAGTCTGCTTTGAAGACCTTGTTTTCACTCCAGAATTTTCCATCACCGTGTCAAATGGCTGATGCACACAAAGAGCAGTTGAATGTACAAACATTGTTGAAAAATGTAATACGTAACGAAAAAAGGATGGCCTGATATAATTTACATATAAGATGACTGGCTAAGCAGGATGGCATTGAAAAATTCACATATATGATGCCTGGCTAAACAAGATGGCGTTGCATAATTCACATAAATGATGAATAAACTAAATAGATGGCATTCGCACAAAGGATGTCTAAACTAAGCAGATGACATATTTGATGTATAAAGTAAGCAATGCAAGGCACCATATGCATGATATAACCAACATCAGCATGCCAAGTTAGAGCGAAGACCTCAGGGGGTAAATAGGAGTGGTCTTCTCCTTCTGAATCCCCCGCAGAACAGATATCTTCCTCTCGATTACAATCCGAAATGGGTGGAGGGGGGCTACCTTTGCGCCTACCATGAAGCAACGTCTGCATGAAATTTTATTGCCACACAAGGCTCGTCTCTTTTGCTCTACATGTTCAGTTCCATTGTTTACAATAACTGTCATGCATAGGAATAAAACATAGTGAGATTATGTAAGGAGTGCATGCAGAAATCCGGAGTGATGGTAGCAACCTGTGGATAGACCCAAAACCAATAATAGCAGGCAGATAATGGCTTCAGTTAAA
Organism: Triticum aestivum; assembly: GCF_018294505.1. NCBI lineage: Eukaryota > Viridiplantae > Streptophyta > Magnoliopsida > Poales > Poaceae > Triticum > Triticum aestivum. The sequence goes on along the minus strand of NC_057813.1, from coordinate 354,840,797 downwards.
AAATATAGATAATGGCTTCTTTACTATTTATTTCCCACCCAACATGAAACTCGTAGTAGACACCGGAGATTAACCGGATAGTAGATATATACTATAGATTGCGGCCCCGATATGTACCACACAACCATTTAAAAACTCAAGTTTGACCATTAGTTTGGAGCTGACTCAGAGTCTAATCGGTGTACAGGATGATAAAGTAGCTTGTAATATTAAGCGATGCGTAACGTAAGCAGACACGAAAGAGTGCGACCTCTCTTGCGGACCCGTGTAGTCCTCAAGGTCATCTGCTCGGTTGATGATGGTAATGCAATTTTCATGGGTGCCGGCGGCGGGGAAGAAGATCTGAGGCGACGAAAGACAGTCTAGAGGCCGGATCCCTGCTGTGCTAGACCCTTCTGTCGTTGGAGCAGCTGAGCTAGGGTGGACGACGGTGCAGCAGGAGTGGGACAAACCACGCAAGGTTTTCTTTGACAACTATTTATAAGAGAAGTAATTCTGTAAGGGCTCGTTTGAATTGGAGGATTCCAACAATGCAGGGATAGGAAATAGACAGGAATAGGATAGGAATGCACGTGCAAAACAGAGAATTTAAAAACACAAGATTTCTGCCAATCTGGGTGTTTGATTCACAAGAATTGGAAGATCACAGGATGCAAAGAAGCATGGTGAGATTAAGTCAAACCACAAGAAAATGTATGGTTATAATGCTATTTTGCTACTATCTCTTAGTCTTGTGCTTCATGAATAGGAATTTGAAAAGGAGGACAAGTGAAAATTAAAATTCCTACGGTTTTTCTTTCAAGGAGACACTAAAGGAACAAATCCTACAATTTTCCTTTGCTCCATTCCTTTGAACCAAATTCATGAATAGTAGTACCATAGGAAACTTTCCAATTCCTATGTTTTTCTATCACTTTTCCTTTCAAGCACTGGCGATTCTAGTAGGTAGGCTTGAGCAAGGAAAAGCCTACACTAAAAAAATGTTTTTGTGCTACTTCTATTACTTTGGACCCAGGCCACTGCCCTACTAGCTCAACCCCAGGGCCAAAGACAAATGCACAGCTCAAACGCGCAGAGATAAATAATGATGGCGTTCAAGAGAGTCCATCACGGATAGCTAAGTTGCCTGGTACCTCACTGCTTGTCATATAGTAGGATAAAATAATCGTATTTCCCGTTACTCTGTGTGCTTAGTGGACAATATATATAACATGTAGAGTAAAAAAGAGATGCAACAAGTGTACAACCTCTTTGGTGAAGCCATGTCGATCTCAGCGTGATTGGGTTGGACGGTGAGGATGCTCCGGCTGACTTGGCTGTTGGAGGAGGGGAAGATCTTAGGCGTCTGGAGATGGAGCCCGAGGTACTGCTCCGTTGTGATGGAGGGTTTCATCGTTGGAGCAGCTCCGGTGAGTTGTACGACACCGAGGCTGAAGCAGGACAAGAGAGACAATGTTAACCTGAGTGGAATTCTAATAGCATCTCCAATAGATGACGTAAAATACATAACCACAAAGTGCTAGATGTAAAATAAATCAGCCGCTCATCTCTGAACTTAACTGTAGAAACTGAATTTAACTGTCGAAACTGAACTTAACTGTCTAGACTGAATTTTGCTGTCGAAACTGAATTTTACTGTCGAAACTGAATGCACTAGAGGTGAGGCTACACATCAGTCGACTGACCTTTTCATCTTTGGTCAGTCGATTTTGCTTCCATTGGATACGAAATCAAGGGCCTTCAGTTCATCTTCAACCTCCACCCCCCTGAGCCGCCAGCCCCCACCGGCCAAACAGCTGCCCCCCGCCGCCTACGGCTGGCGGTGCGCCGCCCCGCCCGCCTCGAAAACACTCCCCACCGCCGGTCGCCACCCCTGCCATCCCTCTGCCCCCACCTGTGCCGAGCTTTTTCTCCGATGATCCCCACGCCACCGCCCCACCACCGCTAGCGACCACCGCCCCCACCCTGCACCCTAAGATAGATAGTGGGGTACCTCTCCGGTGAGCCTCCCTCCCCGCTGCGGCTGGTTCTTCCTTAACTCCGGCGAGCCCCCCACCCCCTGAAAATCGAGTGACCCAAAAGTCGATTCAGTCGACTGAAGTGTAGCTAAATCGGAGCAGTAGCGCGAGAAAGAGCAATAGCAAGAGCAGACCAGACAGGGGACCGAGAGCAAGAGCAGAGCAGCATCACGAGCGAGAGATAAAACATCAGCAGCTCCTACTGATGTGGACGTCGCCGCGGAGGGAGCGACACCATGGAGGAAGTGGCTGGCGATGCCAGCGTGGATGGTGCCGCGCCGTGTCGGCTCGGGACCGAGCACCAACAGCACCGTGAGATAGAATCAAGAAGAGAATGCGGCAATTAGTGTACAACCTCTTTGGGGGCGCCGATTAGGCCGCAGCTTCATCTGAGGAAACGATGATGATGATGCTCTTCCGGTGGTGCAGGTGAAGAGGGCGGCGTGGGAATGGAGGTGGCGCGAAAGACGAGGGGAACGTCGGGGCAGCTCCTTGGAGGTGGAGGATGGGTGGCTGAACAGGCGGGACGACCAGATCGACGACGGATCCTCATCCGATACGGTGGATGAGGGACGTCGAGGTGTTGCTATGGACGATATTGTCGTGGAAGAGGCTCCGGCTGGGTGGCGGACGGAGGAGGGTGTGGGGCTTCGCGGGTTTTCGCGGCCTCGATGTACAAATGGGTGGGCGGATGGGATGGGAGTGGGGAACCATGGCTTAGGGACGCGCTAGTCTGAAATGTGGGGTAAGTTATGAAAGTACCCCCACCAATTTGAGGCGGTTCTTTCGGTTCAGGGGTATCACGGGCATTTCACGTGTCGGGATTTCACAGGAGGTGGGAGTTTTCACGCGCGTTGTAATTTTAGAATAGCAGGGCGCGGGTTGAGATGGAGGGTGTTGTTGAAGCACAACGAGACAAAGATATATCTTAAATATTTCGGGATAACAAGGCGCGGGTTGAAATTTCCTGACAAGCCTAACATGTACTGTACAAAATCAATTCGCACTACAAATTTCATTCAAAACTTTGAATTCATGTTATGTTCAATTAAAATATTTCGCTACCTGTATAATGCATGCAACCTACTACTCAAATGAACGTTTTAGTGCATTCCAAATGTATATACTACCGCTTCAATATGAACTAAATTTGAATTTGTTTCTCTATTTGAATAAGATCTACAATAATGATTGTTGTGAAGTCAAAGCATTTGAATTCGTTTCTCTGTTTTAATAAGATCTACAATCATCATTATTGTCAAGTTAAACCATCGTTTGTGTATTATATTCACAGCACACCACATGATTAGTCTTGAGTTACATATGAACTATGTGTACTATATGAACTCGAACTCGATTTTTTGAATCCACTTTATGTTGATTTCAAATCACAGTACATTTCAAGCTCTAGCTAGATCTTCATAATCTAAACCATGTCTCATATGTATAATGTGTTTATCACATTATGTATGGTGCCCCGCCCCCCTACGCCTACAAGTATTTAGATGTGAGTTGCAAACACCACACATTACCACAAATTCAAATAAAATGTGAGAATGTTCGATATATAGTATTGTTTAGATTGTTCAATATTTAGTTGTAAGCTGCAAACGCCACACATTATCACAAATTCAAATAAAATGTGAGATTGTTCGATGTATAGTATGCTTTAGATTGTTCGACATTTAGCTGTGAGTTGGAAACGCCATGCATTATCACATTATGGTATAACATGTGCAAAACCACAACACGCGTATCACCGCTATATTCATGCGTGCATATGTTTAAAACACTATAATCTCCTATTCAAATATATGAATCCACTTTCATATCAAATTATGATATTTGTTAGTCTCTTACACCCACACAATCCTCTAACCTTTGTAGCTACCACTAACTTTCTCTCATGCATGCACACGCCCTCCTCGCCCTCCCCCTCCCTCAGCATTCTATCCATTGCGCACATTCATTTTTTTCTTTAGGTCATTCTCCCACAGTCTCCACAACTCCTTTCCGACACACACCGATCGATAAACCTCTCCAGCGATATCTGCCTACAACATACACACGCACCTTCAATCTCCTCCTTTATGTGTTCTTGCCTCGTGTCTCTCATACGGTCGCACACGTGTAAACTCTCGCTCCTCTTTTCATCGATCTCAGAACCGCACACTCCTCCCCCTATCTAGCTAGTAGCGGGGCCTCTCGCACCACCTCCTAGCTCCATTCTCTCTGTCTATCCGTCTCGCTGGGCCTTATTTGCCTCTAACAAATGGACGTACACCGATCGATCTCCCGCTATACATATAGCTAGCTAGGTCCTTATAACTCGTTTTTCCCCACGCATCGATCGATGTACCTCATTAGTTATGTCTCTCCCTTCCTCCGACAAACAACAATTGATCTACCGATCTAGTTAGGTTTGCTTACCAAACACATGGTTCCCCTTCATCATCCATGGATGCGTCCCGACAGATCTATCACGCACAGGCACACACAGAAACACATCCCCACTCTTATTGATAATATTGTAGTTCCACCCTCAGTTTGTCTAGTAGGCCTCTCCCACCATCTTCAAGAAGCAACTCCATTACCCATCCAGCACTCTACCCCTCTCCCTCCCTCCCTCTCTCCTCTCTCTATCTCTATCCCATCCTATTTCCTGTCCTTCAGTTCTGTATGGATGTCGACCGATCTCCCTCAAGACATAGCTGGGTCTCTCCTTCTCAACACATATATGAGTCGTTCTACCTCTATAGTTAGGACTCTGCCTACCCCTCCCCCCACCCCCCTCACACACACACACTGATACATCGAGCGCTCTAGTCATGTCTCCCTGCCACACACAAACTTGACCTGTGCCCTCTGACGTTTCGGTAGGTCAGTCGCCCTATATCTTTGACTTGCACACACACACAATTTTGATGGCTCTCTTCATCGATCTCGCACCCACCCACTTGATCCTCTCTTTGACTCTATCGATATCTATGACCCCTCCCTTCCTTCTCGTGGATCGCCCAACCCTCTATATGTGATATGGATAGGCCTCCATTTCACACACATTGCATGCAAAATTTTGTTTGAGATGTCATCGACACATATTCCCACAAATACATTCATGAAATCAACCCCACCCCCACCCCCAAAACAGAAAACACTCACGAACGCGGTTTGTATCTCTCACACACACCCACATAGGTGGGGGAGGTGCACGAAGAGAAGAGGTGTGTAACGCCCCGGATACAACTTTCCATATTCGTAACTCCGACTCTTGCCATTTCCGGCTATGTGATTTATTATTTCCTCCGTGGTTGGGTTCTTTTCTGTTGTTTTGCATTTTTTTTCTTGTTATGCATCTCGTCTCATGTCATCATTCGCATTGCATCGGCATCGTTTTCATAAACTTGCATCCGCTCGTAGTTGCCGTGTCCCCCCTTGCTTTTGTTGGCCGTTCCAGACCAATCAGGGTTTCGCTTCCCTCTTGTCCGTGACCACCTAACCTCTCTTGCCAGCTCGCAGACCCCTCGCGCGCGTCCAAAACTTCTCCCGGACCCGACCCGAGTTGTCGTTACCGATGGGTCCAGATCAACCCCAAACATCCCTAAAATATCTTCGTTTATTTGTTTGGACTCCCGAAGCATTTTATTCTCGACCATCCGATTTTAATCGGATGCCCCAAAGTTCCCCTCATTTCACTGTATATAGGCCACCCCTAACCTAATCTAGACACACCACCTAATTTTCTAGGGATCCTCCCGAGCGCCGCCACTCTTCCTGTCTCTTCCTCATCAGGATCCTCCCCGATCCAAATCCCTTCCTCGTTTTCAGATCAGCCCATCCTTCCCTGCTTCGTTCCCGAAGCCGTTGGCACCGAGCTCCCGTCGCGCTAGCCATGGCCAAGGCGCCTGCAGCCTCGTCGCCTGCGTCCCCGTTTGCCTCCCGTGTTGGAGCGCACCGCATCCAGCTCGCCGGAGCCGAGCTTCTCCTGCCGACGCCCTCCGCCACCCAGGCGAGCCCCCATCGTGCCCTCTCCTTCCTCCATTTCCCTTCTCTCTGTACCTCATCTCTCTCTCTGAATCAGGAACCCCATCGATGGCCGCGTCCTCGTCGTGCGCGTCGTCGCCTGTTCGTCCCTGCCGGCAGCCGCGCCGCTCCCCTTCCTCGTCGTCCCTCCAACCGGAGCCCCGCTGTCGCCCCATTCTTCTACAAGCCATGCCCGTGCTACCGCAGCAGTGCCGCCATGGACGCCAAGCCGCCGCCTGCCTCCACGGCCCTCGTCCGCGAGCGCCGGCAACTCGAGCCTCCTCTGCTTCTCCTTGTGCACGAGATGCAGCGCGCCGAGGCACCCAGCGCCTCCACCACCTCGGTGGATCCAGTCGTTCCCGCGTGGAACCACTCCACCAAGGCCACGCACCCGACCGGATCTGCTCGAGCTCGCCTCCCCTCCGCCTCAAGTTCCTCCCGCCGGAGCCCCAAGTCAACCGCTACCCTGCGCCGTGGATCCTCGCCGGAGCTCCTGCCGCATCGCGCCGCATACGCCGCCGCTGCTCCCCTACTTCAACTGATGCTGCCTGCTTGGCTTGGTCGAGCAGAGCGCTTGCCCGTGCCCGTTGACCGCGTCGCTAGCCAGCGATCCAGCCGGCCCAGCGCACCCGAGCCGGCCCAAGTGGCCTGGTGAGCAGCCCCGGCCCTTTTCCTCTGTTGGGCTTCCTGTCCAGATTCGGCCTAGAGTCTATTTTTTAGACTCTGCGAATTTGCTAATTATCCACGGAATTACAGATTTACAGAAAACCCCCTCCATGTTCATGCATATAATAATTAATTAACCATGCATCAGTTTAAAACAAGTTATATATGTAACATGCTTAGAATTTTGTGTAGTTTAATAATATGCCACTTCCATCCATGTTTAAAATGTTTAAAATGCTGTTTGTTTAAATTTGCTTAAATGCCATGCTAAAATGATTTATTTCATAACTAAATAACCATAGCTCCAATTTTAATAAACTTTATATGTAAATGGGGTGAAAAAATGCCTAGATTAACATGGTGCACTTTGTTTTACTGTTTAACAACTCTAAAATTGTGTTTAGGGCAGAACAGTACCAATTCAAAATATGGACATGAGGATATTCCAGAATTGTTGTTTGTTGTTTCCGGCCTCATTTAAACTTGCCTAGGTAGGTAGTTTAATTATGCTTCACCTCTTGCCATGTTTAACAACATTTACCATTCCTTGGTAGCTTAACCGAGATTAAACTAAATATGTCAATGTGGTGTTTTTTCAATATGCAACTCGTTGCATATTGAGCTCCACTTAACTTGTAGTATTGCTTGTTGCACTTTGCCATGCCATGCCTCATTAAACCGGACATGCATCATACTTCCTTGTGCATCATGCCATGCTTATGTAATGGTTGTTTACCATGTTGTTTTCTTCTTTCCAGGTTGCTTCTCTCGTTAGCTTCAGTTTCGTTCCGGAGTTGTGAGGATCCGTTCGACTATGTTTGTTCGTCTACTTCATGGACTCGTTCTTCTTCCTAGCGGGATTTCAGGCAAGATGACCGCTACCCTGGATCTCACTACTATCATTGCTATGCTAGTTGCTTCGTTCTATCGCTATGCTGCGTTACCTTTCTTTTGTTTATCAAGCCTCCCAAATTGCCGCGAACCTCTAACCTTGACACCCTTCCTAGCAAACCATTGCTTGGCTATGTTACCGCTTTGCTCAGCCCCTCCTATAGTGTTGTTAGTTGCAGGTGAAGTTGAAGATTGCTCCATGGTGAACAGGATTATGTTGGGATATCATAATATCTCTTATTTAATTAATGCATCTATATACTTGGTAAAGGGTGGAAGACTCGACCTTATGCCTAGTGTTTTGTTCCACTCTTGCCGCCCTAGTTTTCGTCATACCGGTGTTATGTTCCCAGATTTTGCGTTCCTTACGCGGTTGGGTGATTTATGGGACCCCCTTGACAGTTCGCTTTGAATAGAACTCCTCCAGCAAGGCCCAACATTGGTTTTACCATTTGCCTCACCACCACCTACTTTTTCCCTTGGGAGTCGCTCTCTCGAGGGTCATGTTTATTTCAGCCCCCCCCCCCGGGCCAGTGCTTGTCTAAGTGTTGGTCCGAACTAGAGCCCTTTGCAGCGCCCCCTCAGGGAAACTTGAGGTCTGGTTTTAGTTGTACGGATTGCTAATCCGGTGTTGCCCTGAGAACGAGATATGTGCAGCTCCTATCGGGATTGTCGGCGCATCGGGTGGTCTTGCTGGTCTTGTTTTACCATTGTCGAAATGTCTTGTAAACCGGGATTCCGAGTCTGATCGGGTCTTCCTGGGAGAAGGTATATCCTTTGTTGATTGCGAGAGCTTATCATGGGCTAAGTTGGGACACCCCTGCAGGGTATAATCTTTCGAAAGCCGTGCCTGCGGTTATAGGTAGATGGGAATTTGTTAATGTCCGGTTGTAGATAACTTGACACCAGATCCGAAGTAAAACGCATCAACCGTGTGTGCAGCCATGATGGTCTCTTTTCGGCGCAGTCCGGGAAGTGAACACGGTTTCTGGATTATGCTTAACGTAAGTAGGAGTTCAAGATCACTTATTGATCATTGCTAGTTCATGACCGTTCCGCTTGCTCTCTTCTCGCTCTTATTTGCATATGTTAGCCACCATATATGCTTAGTCGCTGCTGCAACCTCACCACTTTACCCCTTCCTTTCCCTTTAAGCTTTGCTAGTCTTGATACCCATGGTAATGGGATTGCTGAGTCCTCGTGGCCCACAGATTACTACAACAACAGTTGCAGGTACAGGTTATGCGATGATCATGGCGCGAGAGCGATGTTTACTTGCGTTGAGTTCTTCTTCTGCTTCTTCGATCAGGGGATAGGTTCCAGGTCGGCAGTCTGGGCTAGCAGGGTGGATGTCATTTGAGTTTCTGTTTGTGTTTCATCCGTAGTCGGATGGTGCTCTTATGTATTGTGATGTTGTATTCGTGTGGCATTGTATGCCTTATGTATGTATCCCCATCTATTATGTAATGTTGATGTAATGATATCCACCTTGCAAAAGTGTTTCAATATGCGGGTCTATCCTTGGTGGGACCTTCGAGTTCCTTTTGGATAGGGTCGCATATTGGGTGTGACAAGGTGCATGCATGGTGCACGTACTCCCGTCTCTTTCGCAACCACACCTGCGCGGGTACACGGTGGAGCTCATTTTTGTATGAAAAGGCAGCCCACGTGGTAATCTGGCACGTGTACTGGTTGTCTAGTTGATGGAGGGAGGATCGTCTACCACGGGTGAACAAACAAATTGCAACTTGATGCGTTATGTTAAAAAAGAGGCAAACCATGTGGGGCCTACCTTAGAGGCAAGGCTCTATACACTGGAGTACTTTTGATGTGTCCCGTCAACTCGCAGAACAAGGAGAAGCTTGCTTAGTACGCCGTCTCCCCCGCCCACGGGCGTGGTGGCTCGCAGGATGAGGTGAAGCTTGCTTACTAGTAGTAGTACTGTAAGCCTTACGCCTGCTCCCTCGCCCACGCGCGTAGTGGCTCGCAGGACGAGGAGAAATTTTTACTACTCCCTCCGTTTACTCCTCGTCCCTACTACCTTGGTTAGAGAGATTATCATATTGTTTGGAATATATATGTCCTTTAGTAGATTTCAATATGAACTACTAGTACATACTCCAAACACTAATGTATAGACGTATTTTAGAGTGTAGATTCTCTCATTTTGCTCCGTATGTAGTCCATATTGAGGCCCTGTTTGGTTCATAAGTCCTAGGACTTTTTCTAGTCCCAAATAAAAAGTCCCTACTCCTTAAAAAGTCCCTCCCTGTTTGTTTTCAGGGACTAAAATGTCCCTAATACCTCCCTAGAGGTTATTGAATGACCATGTTACCCCTAGTATACAGAAAAATATCAACCAAACAACACCATGGGGTGGCGGGGCAATGGGTGCAGGGAGGGGCATTGTTGGAAAAGTCCCAAAAAAGACTCTCCTTGAGAGTCTTCTTCATTAAGTCCCAAAAAGCAAGTTTGAGTCACTAGTAGTCCCTCTTGTTTGGTTAAAAAGTCTCTAAGAGGTACTTTTTCTAGTCCCTACACTAAAAAGTCCCTGGAAACAAACACCCCCCTGAAACGGACGTAATAGTACGCACTCTCCCTCGCCCCTCGACCCTCGCCCACATGGTGGACGTGTAGCAATTCATTCGGTCTCATATAGCCAGAACGATATATACTGCAGTACCATTATTGCTTGACTTCCCGAAGTGGCGAAGAGCCAATCGCAAGGTTAATATTTTGCAGATGCCAAGCGCAAGGTTATAGGAGAACGAGTAGTAGGTGCCACATCATTATAAATTATTTTTTTCTTCAGTGGCACGTACGCAATATGATAGGCTCATATGGAGAGAAAAGGAAACCGCTCCACTATATACATAATCAGGACGGGCCAGCCTACATGGTTGCTTGCTGGGGTTGCTCTCTTCACACTCTCTCGCATAAAATGACTATGGCCACATCTCTAACATCCCGACGGATCACGTCCGCCAGGGGAAGGGGTGGATGCTTAGTGTAGATGCGGCCGCTGTCGCCTACGGTGAAAACCCACTGTCGGCACGGCCCGATGAGGGGTCCCCGCCGTTCTCTCTCCCAGAGCCGGTGAGGTTGCCTTCGTCCCTTGCCCACTGCTGCGACGTGGGCAGTTATCGCCTCTCACCGCCCTCCTCAAGGTTGAGCTACGTCCCGACATCCCTCAGGTACAACTCCCTTTACAGCCGGCTTGCACCACTGCTCCAGCTGCCCACATCGCTCCATGTGTATATTTCTCTACTTCTTTGCCCCGCACATGCCTCTACTGGCTTCTACGTACTGTATTTGTGATGAGTTTATGTCTCATCAACTAGTCCCAATAGTCTTATTCTAATCACGCTTCTTCAATTTCTTTGCCACAGGGATGCTCATCTCGATTTTGGTGAAACTACACAAAATGATCCAATGGTCAAAAGGTTGCAAACTTCATTTCTTAGGAAGCTTGAACGTTGCCAGCAAATTGAAGCCTGGTTAGGGTTTACGGTTCAAGGGCTAGGGACTGCATGGATCATTTTTTTTTCTTTAGCTGCCTCTGTTCCAAAAATAAGTGTCAACTTTAGTAGTAGTACAACTTTGTACTAAAGTTTGCATAAAGTTGAGACATTTATGTTGGAACAGAGGGAGTACATATTTGCTATGATCTGGAAATGATTGAGAGCAATAGCATGCATGTTAGTCTCCTTTGTATTTGATGAAATGTTGCAACGGGCAACCTTGGACACAAGATACATGTAACAAAAGCTGGAAGCTTCATAGCATTGTACAAATTTATCTCGCTGATAAATTACAGTACGTACTATACTAGTACTTCCTACGTTCCTAAATATAAGTCTTTGTAGAGATTTCACCATGAACCACATACAGATGTATATAGATGCATTTTAAGTGTAGATTCATTCATTTTGTTCCGTATGTAGTCCACCTAGTGGAATCTCTACAAAGACTTATATTTAGGAACAGAGGGAGTACTATGTAAAGAGTTAGGTGTCGCACGGTGTCCAGAAAATATGGTGATAGTGTGAGGTGGGCCATGTAATCCTTGAGTCTGCGTGTTTTCACTGCTCTTGCACTCCTCCGCTGTAAGAATGGAGAAAATTGTAATCTAGTAGTACCTCCTTTCACCAAAAGCGTGGGACATCTAACAGTCCTACCACCTCAGTAATAATGACCAATGAGCCGTCAAATCACATAGACCTAGCAGTAAGTTGGACGGACGAAGCAACCATCACTCTTGAATCCGCTTCTCCCTTCAACGCAGGCGCCAGTGAGAGGTCGCGTCCGCTCTGCCCGGGCATGAATGTGGCACCAATTCTTTGGAGCAGCGCTGACCGTTTTAGGCGGGAAGTGCGCACGGGCGATGGAGGGGCTTTGGGTGGGCCAGGCTGGTTAGGAGCGGGCGTGGCAGCTGCCCGCTTGTCCCTACCGGACGCCCGGAAATGAGAGGATGCACCGACTCTCGCGGCTAAAATCATACACTACACACCATCTCTCTGTAGGAGTAGGTCGATCTGTCTCTCTCTCTAACACACACATGCTGTTAAACACACACACACACGCACACGCACACGCACACACATGTTCATAGAATAGGAAAATCGTGTGAGCGCGAAGCCATAAGAATTGAGATACAAATGGAGTACGTACAAGAAGAGAAGAGGTGACGAATATTCCATCAAACCTGGACTGAGGAGTAGTACTCCCTCCGTCTAGGTGTTAAGTCATCTTACGGAAATCAGATATTCCCAAAATGTTTAGGCGTCGTCCATTAACTTCGCATCTCAATCCCCTCCTGGCCTCATTACTAGTGAGTGTTGTTACTTAGGGAGCATTTGGATCCTTAGCAAGAACAGCTTATAGCATAGCCGAGCAAGGTTAGGCGTTTGGAACTGTTAAAATATGTTAGCTTTTGTGGGCCAGCTAGCTTGGTTGGCCTAGAAAAACCTTGCTAGCTCAGGAGAGCCAGATTGGCTCGCTTCCGACGGCAAACTTCGCGTAGTAGTAACATAGACTAGTAACATATGCGTGTTACTAGGCCAAGTTACTCACCACTATGACCAACCTAGCTACGCAATGTAACCAAACGCTCCTTACTCTGCCTTGTTATCTCCCCCGGAAACCCAATGCATGGAGCACAACTACGCATTGATTAGTCAAGAAATCAAAGTCGGCTTGCATGCGAGTTAATACGTGGCCCTGCATGGTAGCTAAAATGGCATATCTTAGTTGCTTGGATTATTGTTGCGTTTAGAAACAGAGATCAGGGCTTTGATTGGAGGAATGACCGGTCAAGTTTCTCCTTCTCCTCCAATCTACTTGCACCTTGGTCCGGCTGCACCTTCTAACGTGACTTATTACACCTAGACGGAGGGAGTAGTACGAGATACGGTGGCACAGTGACTTAGGTCGAATACAAGTGCCCAAAATTGTGTGCATGTTATAATAAGGATTCACTTAAAATAGTACATGAGCAAACAGAGGGATCAATTGGACAGTGTTCCCGAGCAGTAGCGAGATGTGTGAGGTAAGATACACCGCTTGCGCTTTTAATTTTTCTTATTAATTTGTTTGTTTCACACTCTAACTGGTGGGCCCAACGTACTACGTGGAGAGAGGTAAGGTGACTAAGGCTACATTATTTATGCACCACTGTGGATAGTCTTACCACCAAAGCCACATGACACGATTATGATTTAAATCCCAATGACTCCCACAAAAAAAACATAACATGCTTGTCACACGAATGCAGGAATGTATAAAAGGTTATTTTCCTCTCGTTGAACATAACGGGAGGGTTGTGTAGCTGGTTAGCCTATTCGCTCATCAAACTTGAGGTCTCGGGTTCGATAACTACATTTGAGCATAATTCGTGCCAGGAGGATTCTTTGACTGGTCAAAATGGATGGATGCGGAGCTATACGATCTCGTAGTGACCGTATAATCACCTCATCACGTATAAGCTGCAGCCTTGGCGCTTGTTTTCTAGGGTTTGCACTCTTCACACTCTCTCTCCAGTATATATATACACGCCGGAGACTCAGCGCTTGTAATTGCTCTCTTCACACTCTCTCACCCTCTCCAGATCTAAACAAGACTTTGTTGGCCTCTCTCTCTTAGCGCTTGTAGTTGCTCTCTTCACACTCTCTCACCCTCTCCAGATCTAAACAAAGACTTCGTTGGCCTCTCTCTCCCCTCACTACTGGTCGAAGAGCCGGTAGGATCTGTCCGCCGGTAAGGGAAGGAGTCTTAACGCTGTCGCCGTCGGCGAGGGAGGGAATCCACTACTGGCCCAGTTGTTCACTTTCACCCAGCGGCGGCGCGGGAGGGCCTCCGACCACTTCTTCTTCACCGCTGTACATAGTGTGGGCCGAACGGCTTCCGGTCGCCCACCAAACCACACCCCAAGAACCTTAAGGTATAATTTACTTATTCCACATGCATTGCTCTAGCTGCATGTGGGCTTTTTCCGCCTCTGCACTCGAATCTAGGTGTTGGATCAAATAACAAAGTAGTGGGGAAAGTTGTATACCATGAATCTAGGACGTGGTTCAAAGAGGAAAGGAATGGGGGAAAGTAGTGGGAAAAGTTGTATAGCATGAATCTAGGACGTGGTTCAAAAAGGAAAGGAAGGGGGAAAGTAGTGGGGAAAGTTGTATCGTATGAATCTAAGACGTGGTTCAAAGAGGAAAGGAATGGGGGAAAGTAGTGGGGAAAGTTGTATAGCATAAATCTAGGACATGATTCAAAGAGGAAAGGAAGGGGGAAAGTACTAGTACAGACTGGCTATCCAGCACCTATGTTGGTCGAAAAGGGAAAACAATGACAAACGCAGTACGCACATCTGTAACGAACTGATCTTTCGTTTTGGGGGACAAGGCTGTAGAGTTTGAGTAGGACTAGATTTGCTGCGCTCACACACGGAAAGCTGTCTAAAGATAACAAAACTGGGACCAACACAAATATGCTCCTTGGTTATTTGTTCTTTGTTGCAACAGACTGTGCATCACCCCAGTACATCCATAGATGCACATGGTGCTGGTGCGTCCACTGTCCCGTGCAACTCTTTAGTTGTTGTTAATCTAAGGCCCTGTTTGGTTAAAAACTCCCTAGTCCCTACCTGCTTGGTTCCAGGGACTAAACATGGACTGGAGGTTATTAAATGACATGCTAAAAGACCATGTTACCCTAGTAATGAACTAATAGAGACAAGGTGCGATGCGTGGAAGGGGCAACTGTTGGAAAAAGTCCCAAAAAGACTCTCCCTCGGGGTCTTCTTTCTTTAGTCCCAAATGCCCACTTTTAGTCCCTAAAAGTCCCTCCTATTTGGCTTAGATGGGACTGACACGGAGTTTTTTTAGTCCATATACCAAAATGTCCCTGTAAACAAACACCCTCTAATAATGCCACTGGAAATTGATGCAATGCCACAGTTAAAAGCAATTACATGTTTAACGAATTTTATTGTTAATTTAATCTCTCTGTTAATATTAATCAATGCCACCATTTGAGAAATGCTACTGTCTTGCTTTCTTTCCCATTTAGATAAATTAGATGCTTCTTTTTGTTGGCTTCTGTGTCATCCACCATTATTGACCACTAGTTGTTTCCTTTGCACCTCTGTGTAAACAGGGCTATCTACTTCACCTCGTTGCCATTGTGACCTTTTGTTGCACTGCACAAAACACTTTTGTTTTAAGAGTGTTTTGTGCAGTTCAACCAAAATGTCACACCAACAACGTTGCTTGATTGCTTGATCTTATTGGAACTGCACAAGAGGAGATCTTACTTCCTATCCGTGTTGTCAAATTTGGTTCAGATCTTCTTCTTGTGAGTTGTTTGAATTCTGCGTCATGAGAGGTCAGTACTAGCCTTCTTTCACATGATTCTGCAGTGTGCTTTCATATGTTGTGCTACTTGTACGGTAATGTTGCTTGATTTTGGTGAATTGCACAAATGGAGACAAGACTTCCAATATGTATGTGCACCCTAATATCCCATTGAGGTAAGATAAGGATATTTCACAACTGTTTGCCTGTATTTTGCCACTTTCATCAGAAAATTAATGTCATTGTTTAGTGCTATACTTGTGCTCCCTAATTGACATGCCAAATCTTACATTGAAGGCGAAGCATCTCTGTTATTGAACCAAGTGATCAAGGGGAAGAACAAGCGGAAGAAAAACAAAAAACAACTCCCGATGCTGTAATGAAGCACTGGAACTGTGATGACCCAAGTAATGATATAGTTTTGCATCTTAATTTATTGCTATGGCTAGAACGAGCAATTGTTTTGCCACTGATTTGATGCCACTCTTAATGTAATACGTAATAATCTCTACTTGTGCAAACAGGTATCTTCTTTGAAGATACCATATATTTTAGTGGAACGTCACAAGAAGATGTTGGAAACATTAAAATAATCGAGGAGTATATGGTAAGCATGGCCACCACAGTATATAGCAACAGATGGTTCCGGAGAAGTGCTTCATCTGTATGCTCTACACAATAAGCCTCCCGACAAAGGTTGGTACTCGCCCACTAATTTCATCCATATGATTGAGCTTTGTCATCTCTATTGGTGTTGTGCTACTGTTTAGATACTGTCATGAAAAAGTGGTATTGTCCTTGAGAAGTGCTTCATCTGTGCTATTTTAAGTATTTCTTTCCTTTTTTTTGAGCAAACAGGGATGCTAGCATTTAGTTGTCCTCTTGTCTTTGCACACAACAGGATCATCCTCCTCTGAAGAAGAATATGGAGTACGTGAAGTGACTAGTTCTGATTATGCCAGGATGAAGAAGCCATGTATATATTCTCATCAAAAGGAGCTGTTAAAGGATGGTTACATTACTCCCCACAAGACCAAACTAACTTCAGCTCAGAAGGATTGACAAATCTCCATTTTCTTGTTGTGATGCATGAGTACAATGTTGTTCTAGGATTCTTTCCAGTGAGTTCCATTTTTCTAAAAGTGTCTCTACATGGACCATGTAGGTGCCTGTTTAAACTATCAATTCATAGTACAGTTTGCTTTATACTAATCACTTTTTTGTATTTGTGCAAATAGGGGTGCTCATCTTAATTTCAATGGGAACTGCAAAAAATGTTCATGAATACATCGAATCATTCATTTCCACCACAAGAAAGGAGGTGCCGATAAGTTCAAGACGTTGCAACATATAAGGGCAAAATCATACAAGCTACACGCGAATTTGGTTTATTTTGGTGGAACTGCACAAAAAGAACAGCTGGTTTATTTAGCACGAGGTGCCATGTGAATGTCCGAACTGATGGCAAACCCTGCCCATTCCACAATCATAGGCATTTGATATTTTGGAATGGGACAACCCTGTCAAATTTTGCTCATTGATTTTAGCAAGAAGACATGCGTTTGATATTTTCGAATGGGACGCCCTTTGCTGTCAGCAGCGTCGATCATTTTTTTTCTTTATTCTTTAGTTGTGAAGTAAATATTGGCTCTAACATGTGAATTGCTAAGATGCATAATCATCAATTGTTTTGAATGTTCTCTATGAATTGCCAGGCCTGTGTGTTTGATTGCAATGTACAGGAACACTAAAAACCTGCTCAAACTCTTTGTACTCCTTCTATTTCATTTTACTTCGCACATTGTGCAAGTGCATACTTTTTTCTATAAGATTGGTCAAAATAGAGATACTTTGACTGCAGACAAAACTTGTATGCAGACTAGAAAGGACCGGAGGGAGTACATGTGAAACTACTGCAAATGAGGTGATCACCCTGGGAGTAATGCTAGTACGTATTGTTTTGCATGTTTATGCAATGCTGGTGATACAAGAATTCAAACTAATCGAAATAAATTCATTCATACACAGTCAGATTTCATATAAACATGGCGGATTTCATTACATTTCATACATTCTTCAACTAAAAAGGGGTGCGCTGGAGGTATAATTAATTAACCGAAGCTACCCACCTGTGTCCGGCTGAGCCGAACAGAAGCTTCAGTGACTTAATTGCAGGTGCAGTTGCGTAACTAACATGTGGCCAAGATGCCTGTTGGGCCCACGTGTCAGTCAACCAACTGCACCAGCAGTTAAGTAGAAGCAGCGTCCTTCTCCAACATAGCTCTCTGATTCCACGTCACCGCCAAGAAGCTAACCGACCATCAATGGTTAACCCGCGTAGCTTGACTTCAACTGGATGGTAGTAGCGGTAGCCTTACTTGGATCCGAGCAGTGGCGACCTACTGTGTTCTACTCTTCCACGTTTTCTGTGTGGCGCGCCTCGTTGGCAGCGGGGCGGGGCCTCGACGGAGCCAGCGATGTCCTCTGTCTTGTTGCCGGCGGGCGGTGCCTTGGAGGAGAGGGGGAAATCCTCCCACTTGTTGCTGGCAGTGTGGGGCCTCGGCTGAGCCGGCGATGTCCTCTACCTCGTTGTTG
This sequence comes from Triticum aestivum, assembly GCF_018294505.1. Lineage (NCBI taxonomy): Eukaryota > Viridiplantae > Streptophyta > Magnoliopsida > Poales > Poaceae > Triticum > Triticum aestivum. Next base: position 354,822,754 of record NC_057813.1, on the reverse strand, counting down.
GTGGGGCGGGGCCTTGGCGGAGCCGGCGGTGTCCTCTGCCTCGTTGTTGGCACCGCGGGGCCTCGGAGGAGCAGGGCCTCGTCGACGCTAGCGGAGCGGGGACTCGTCGGAGCCGGTATTATCCTCTGCCTCGTCCTTGGTCTCGCCAAACAACGCCTCGCCCGCTTCATCGCCCTCTTTGTAGGCGGCCGTAGTCTCTGCCACCCGCATGCGGTACCGCCAACGCTCGAGGCGGCCCTCGCGGGCGGAGCGGTACGAGTCGAGCAGCGCCTCCTGCTCCGCCCGCTCCGCGGCGATCTGCTCCTCCGCCTACAGGTGCTCCTGGAGGTGATGGTGGTTGTAGGCGGTGTCGGCCTGCGCCTCCCAAAACTGCTCCTCACGCTTCTGCCTCACCGTGTCCATATATTGGGCACGGGCCTCGCCGATGGTCATGGTGCAATGCACCGGCGAGGATGGCACGGATGAGGGGGTTGGCGCCGGATCATCGACTACCTTGTTCTCCATTGGGATGTCGTCGTCCTCCGGCTGCCTGCCGGCCAACCAGTCAGCAGCAATGGCTGGCATCTCCTTGTGGTCCGTCGTTCGCCCGTCCTGAAAAGAGCTGGAGCACGAGGAAGCCATGGTGGGCAGTAGTGGTGAGTGGTGTGGACAGGAGAAAGGGAACGGGTGCAGATGATTGCAGCTATGGCCGGCGCAACAGTTTATATAGAAATAGTGGGCGGCGGAGGGACGTGCATGTGGTGCTGGAGTAGCCGCCTCGGTGATACGTCCATTTTTGCATCATGCTTTTATATCAATATTTATTGCATTATGGGCTGTTATTACACATTATATCTCAATACTTATGGCTATTCTCTCTTATTTTACAAGGTTTACCATGAAGAGGGGGAATGCCGGCAGCTGGAATTCTGCCTGGAAAAGGAGCAAACGTTGGAAACCTATTCTGCACAACTCCAAAAGTCCTGAAACTCCACGAAACAATGTTTTGGAATTAATAAGAATTTCTGAGCGAAAGAAATAGGCCAGGGGGCCCACACCCTATCCAGGAAACAGGGGGCGCCCCCCTATAGGGCGTGCCCCCTATCTCCTGGCCCCCCTGGTGGGCCTCCGACGTCCATCTTCTGCTATATCATCACTTTTACCCTGGAAAAAATCATGGGCAAGCTTACGGGATGAAACTCCACCGCCACGAGGTGGAACCTTGGCGGAATCAATCTAGGGCTCTGGCGGAGCTGTTCTGCCCGGGACACTTCCCTCCGGGAAGGGGAAATCATCACCAACGTCATCACCAATGATCCTCTCATCAGGAGGGGGTCAATCTCCATCAAGATCTTCACCAGCACCATCTCCTCTCAAAACCCTAGTTCATCTCTTGTATCCAATCTTGTATCAAAACCACAAATTGGTACCTGTGGGTTGCTAGTAGTGTTGATTACTCCTTGTAGTTGATACTAATTGGTTTACTTGGTGGAAGATCATATGTTCAGATCCTTTTTGCATATTATTACTCCTCTGATTATGAACATGAATATTCTTTGTGAGTAGTTACATTTGTTCCTGAGGACATGAGAGAAGTCTTGCTATTAGTAGTCATGTGAATTTGGTATTCGTTCGATATTTTGATGAGATGTATGTTGTGTTTTCCTCTAGTGGTGTTATGTGAACGTCGACTACATGACACTTCACCATTATCTGGGCCTAGAGGAAGGCATGGGGAAGTAATAAGTAGATGATGGGTTGCTAGAGTGACAGAAGCTTAAACCCTAGTTTATGCGTTGCTTCGTTAGGGGTTGATATGGATCCATATGTTTAATGCTGTGGTTAGGTTTAGCTTAATACTTCTTTTGTAGTTGCTAATTCTTGAAATAGGGGTTAATCATAAGTGGGATGCTTGTCCAAGTTAGGGCAGTACCCAAGTACCGGTCCACCCACATATCAAATTATCAAAGTACCGAACGTGAATCATTTGAGCGTGATGAAAACTAGCTTGACGATAATTCCCAATGTGTCCTCGGGAGCTCCTTTCTCATTATTAGAAATTGTCCAGGCTTATCCTTTGCTACATAAAGGATTGGGCCACCTTGCTACACTTTATTTACTTTATTTACTTGTTGATCATTACTATTTATCTTATCACAAAACTATCTATTACCTTCAATTTCAGTGCTTGCAGAGAAAACCTTACTGAAAACCGCTTATCATTTCCTTCTGCTCCTTGTTGGGTTCGGCACTCTTACTTATCAAAAGGACTACGATAGATCCCCTACACTTGTGGGTCATCAAGACTCTTTTCTGGCGCCGTTGCCGGGGAGTGTAGCGCTTTTGGTGAGTGGAACTTGGTAAGGAAACATTTATATAGTGTGCTGAAATTTTCTGTTACTTGTCACTATGGAAACTAATCCTTTGAGGGGCTTGTTTGGGGTATCTTCACCCCAACCAGAAGAGCAAAGAGTTGCTCCTCAACCTACTGAACTTGATGAAAATATTTACTTTGAGATTCCTTCGGGTATGATAGAGAAACTGCTAGCTAATCCATTTGCAGGAGATGGAACATTGCATCCCGATTTACATCTTATCTTTGTGGATGAAGTTTGTGGATTATTTAAGCTTGCAGGTATTCCCGATGATGTTGTCAAAAGGAAGGTCTTCCCCTTATCTTTGAAGGGAGATGCAATGACATGGTATAGGCTATGTGATAATACAAGATCTTGGAATTATAAGCGATTGAAGTTGGAATTTCACCAGAAGTTCTATCCTATGCATCTTGTTCATCGTGATCGTAATTACATATATAATTTCTGGCCTCGCGAAGGAGAAAGCATCGCTCAAGCTTGGGGGAGGCTTATGTAACGCCCCGGATCCGATGCGCCAGGTTTCTTCCAGTTATTCGTCGTTGTTGCCATGTTGTTTGCTTGCATGTTGCATTTTATCATGTCATCATGTGCATCTCATTTTGCATACGTGTTCGTCTCATGCATCCGAGCATTTTTCCCGTTGTCTGTTTTGCAATCCGACACTCCTATGTCCTCCGGCGTCCCCCTTTTGTCTCTTGTTATGAGCAGGTGTTAAACATTCTCGGAATGGACCGTGATTTGCCAAGCGGCCTTGGTACACCACCGGTAGACCGCCTGTCAAGTTTCGTGCCATTTGGAGTCCGTTTGATACTCCAACGGTTAACCGGGAACCGCAAAGGCCTCTTTTGTGTGCAGCCCAACACCCCTCCAAAGTGGCCCATTGACCCATCCAAACCCCCTCCACGCTCTCGGTCGTTCGATCACGATCATGTCGGCAAAAACCGCACCCCATTTGGACTCTCCTAGCTCCCAGAATCTAAAATATGTGCCTCCCCCCAAAATTCGCGGATGAAACCCTAGCTCCTTCCACCTCGCGCCACCGGATAAAATCCCCACCGCCGGACATGTCCGCTCCGCCGCCCACTCCCAATCCCCCGCCGCCACCTCAGCGTGCCGCCTTCTGTCTCCTCCCCGCGCCGCCGCGGCCTTGCGGGCCCACGACCGGCCCGCCTAGCCCGACCGCGCGCCGCCCCGCCTCTCCGCCGTCCGGGCCGCCTCCCCGCCACCCGTGTTCCGCCCGCGCTGCCGCAGGGCATCCCGACGCCGCTGCCGGCCGTGGCCCCGCACCGCCCCGCTCTGCCCGCGCGCCGCCCAGTCCCGGTGCTCGCCGCCCCCGCCGCTGGACTCCGGCGTCGCGCCGTGCACCTTCCCGCGCCCTCGCCGCCGCTCCGACAGGAGTTCGCCGGAGTGCGAGCCCCGCTGCCTTGCATGCTCAGTCTCCTCGCCGCCCCGCGCCTCCTTGCGGCCGAATCCGGCCGGATACGGTCGGGGAGAGGCCCCGCCGCCGACCCCCATCGCCTCCTTGCTAGTCTGAATCAGTTATATCATGATGCTATGTAAACCTACTGCTACAAGTCGGTCTATGCATAATCTGGAGATGTTCACTAAGGATGTTTTGTTACATATGTCATGCTCTATCCATCCATGCCCCTGGTTGCATTTATAGCCTACTGTAACTTGTCGTAATCTTGCTCTCAAATTGCTAAATAATGTTGCTGTCAGCCTATTAACATTAAGTTCAGTGTTGCCATGAGCTTTTCTAGTGGTCCATGTACCCTATGAACTTGATCTTGCAATGCTTAGCTTCATAAACATGTCATCTTACGGTTGGTCACCTTGTAATGCCATGTATTACTCTGTGGTGAGTGGTACAAGCTCACCAACATGCCTACTTATTGTTGTTCCTGCCATGTTTGAATCTGTCATATTACTTGCCATGTTTGCATGGATGCTGCCATCTTTTCTGTTGATCTTTGGAATAAGTTCAGTAAGGGAGTTTTGTTCTTTGTCTTGAGTATTTGCATGCCATGCCTTTGTTTGCCATGTTAATTTCCTGTAACATGTTGTTTGATAGCTCTAAACATTGCAACCTGATGTTATTTCTGCCATGTCCAGTGATATCTGCTAAGTCTGTGAAACTGTTATTATTTGCAATCTTGCCATGTACTTTTGAGCATGTTCTAATGATTTCTGGAGATAGCTCAGTGTTCATGTTTTGTCATGCTTTACCTGTACTTCAAGCCCATGCCTTCTGTTTTAACGTTGAGATGTTGTAGCATATTGTTTTGATGCTTGTAAGATGCCTAGTTGCTGTTTTGGACAGATTGTTGTCATATCTTGTTTGGAGTGTATGTGTTGCACCGTTGCTCCGTTTTGAGTGTGCTCTATATGAAACTTGATTAGAATTGCATGTAGTTTCATATTATCATGTTGCATCTATGTTTTGAGGTGTTTGCTTGATGTTTGGATGCATTTAGCATCAATGCCTTGTTTAACTTGTTTTGCTCATATCTTCTAGGCCGTAGCTCCGAATTAAATGAACTTTATATGTAACTTGACTAGAATCTCGTGTAGATCATCTTAGTGCATCTTAACTTGCTCTTTAACAACTTGAAAATAAGGTTTATTCAGTTCTGGACCAATTTCGAAATATGCATATGGGGACTTTCCGGAATTGTTATATGTTGTTTCTGGCCTCATTTAAACTTGCTATGCTAGTTGCTTCGTTCTATCGCTTTGCTGCGCTACCTCTCACTTGTTCTTCAAGCCTCCCAATTTGCCATGTAAGCCCCTAACATTTTTTCACCCTTCCTAGCAAACCGTTGTTTGGCTATGTTACCGCCTTGCTCAGCCCCTCTTATAGCGTTGTTAGTTGCATGTGAAGTTGAAGATTGCTCCATGGTGGACAGGATTATGTTGGGATATCACAATATCTCTTATTTAATTAATGCATCTATATACTTGGTAAAGAGTGGAAGACTCGGCCTTATGCCTGGTGTTTTGTTCCACTTTTACCACCCTAGTTTCCGTCATACCGGTGTTATGTTCCCGGATTTTGTGTTCCTTACGCGGTTGGGTGATTTATGGGACCCCCTTGACAGTTCGATTTGAATAAAACTCCTCCAGCAAGGCCCAACCTTAGTTTTACCATTTGCCTCACCACCACCTATACCCTTCCCTTGGGTCGGCCAACCCGAGGGTCATCTTTATTTTAGCCCCCCGGGCCAGTGCTTCTCTAAGTGCTGGTCCGAACCGAGCTGCCTGCGGGGCCACCTCGGGGAAACTTGAGGGCTGGTTTTACTCGTAGCTAGTCTCATCTGGTGTTGCCCTGAGAACGAGATATGTGCAGCTCCTATCAGGATCGTCGGCACATCGGGCGGCTTTGCTGGTCTTGTTTTACCATTGTCGAAATGTCTTGTAAACCGGGATTCCGAGACTGATCGGGTCTTCCTGGGAGAAGGAATATCCTTCGTTGACCGTGTGAGCTTGTGATGGGCTAACTTGGGACACCCTGCAGGGTATAAACTTTCTAGAGCCGTGCCCGTGGTTATGTGGCAGATGGGAATTTGTTAATGTCCGGTTGTAGATAACTTGACACCAGATACGAATTAAAACGCATCAACCGTGTGTGTATCCGTGATGGTCTCTTTTCGGAGGAGTCCGGGAAGTGAACACGGTTTTGGGTTATGTTTGACGTAAGTAGGAGTTCAGGATCACCTCTTGATCATTGCTAGCTTCACAACCGTTCCGTTTATTCTCTTCTCGCTCTTGTTTGCGTATGTTAGCCACCATATATGCTTAGTCGCTGCTGCAACCTCACCACTTATCCATTCCTTACCCATTAAGCTTTGCTAGTCTTGATAACCATGGTAATGGGATTGCTGAGTCCTCGTGGCTCACAGATTACTACAACAACAGTTGCAGATACAGGTTATGCGATGATCATGATGCGAGAGCGATGTTTGCTTGTTTTGGAGTTCTTCTACTTCTTCTTCGATCAGGGGATAGGTTCCAGGTTGGCAGCCTGGGCTAGCAGGGTGGATGTCGTTCGAGTTTCTGTTTGTGTTTCATCCATAAACGGATATTGATCTTATGTATTGTGATGTTGTATTCATGTGGCATTGTATGCTTTTTTGTATGTATCCCCATCTATTATGTAATGTTGATGTAATGATATCCACCTTGCAAAAGCGTATCAATATGCGGTTCTATCCTTGGTGGGACCTTCGAGTCTCTTTAGGATAGTATCGCATATTGGGTGTGACAAAAGTCAATGTTATATTCATGCACCAATCATGAGCTCTCTCGGGAAATGATTATTCAGAATTTCTATGCTCGGCTTTCTCTTGATAATCGCAACCTGCTCGATACTTCCTATGCTGGTTCTTATATGATGAAGACTATTGATTTCAAATGGGACTTATTGGAAAGAATTAAACGCAACTCCGAAGATTGGGGTTCCGACGATGGTAAGGAGTCAGGTATGACACCTAAGTTCGATTGTGTTAAATCTTTTATGGATACCGATGTTTTTCGTGGATTTAGCGCTAAGTATGGACTTGACTCTGAGATAGTAGCTACTTTTTGTGAATCTTTTGCTACTCACGTTGATCTCCCTAAGGAGAAGTGGTTTAAATATAATCCTCCTGTTGAAGTGAAAGTAGTTGCACCTATTACTGTTGTTCGTAAGAGTAATACTAGGACTTATACACCTCCTGAGCAAATTAATGTTGAACCTAGTATTGCTATGGTTAAAGATCTCTTGGATGAGGATTTAGATGGGCATGTTATTTCTTTCTTGGGTGAGACTGCTAATATTGCTAGACCTGATACTAAGACACGTGGACCTGTTGTAGGCACGCCTGTTAGTTCTGTTAAAATAGGAGATCATTGTTATCATGTCTTATGTGATATGGGTGCCAGTGCTAGTGCGATACCTTATGATCTTTATAAAGAAATTATGCACGACATTGCACCCGTTGAATTAGAAGACATTGATGTTACTATTAAGCTTGCTAATAGGGATACCACTAAACCTATTGGGATTGTTAGAGATGTTGAAGTTTTGTGTGGGAAGGTTAAATACCCTACTGATTTTCTTGTTCTTGCTTCCCCACAAGATGCCTTCTGTCCCATTATTTTTGGTAGGCCCTTCTTGAATACTGCTAGTGCTAAGATTAATTGTGAAAGGAATATTGTTACTGTTGGCATAGATGGTATGTCTCATGAGTTTAATTTTGCTAAGTTTAGTAGACAACCTCGTGAAAGGGAACCACCTAGTAAGGATGAGATTATTGGTCTTGCTTCCATTGTTGTTCCTCCAACTGATCCGTTAGAACAATATTCGCTAGACCATGAAAACGATATGTTTATGAAGGAAAGGGAAGAAATAGATGAAGTGTTCCTTAAACAGGAGCCTATGCTGAAACATAACCTTCCCGTTGAAATTCTTGGGGATCCACCTCCACCCAAGGGTGGTACCGTGTTTGAACTTAAGCCATTACCTAATAATCTTAAGTATGCTTATCTCGATGAAAAACAAATATATCCTGTTATTATTAGTGCTAACCTTTCAGAGAAAGTAGAAGGAAGATTATCGAAAACTCTGAAGAAGCACCGTGCAGCTATTGGATATACTCTGGATGATCTTAAGGGCATTAGTCCCACATTATGTCAACACAAGATTTCAGTGGAGAAAGATGCCAAACCAGTTAGAGATCCTCAAAGACGATTAAATCTCAAGATGAAGGAAGTGGTAAGAAAGGAGATACTAAAGCTCCTTGAGGCAGGTATTATTTATCCTGTTGCTGATAGTGAATGGGTAAGCCCTGTCCATTGTGTCCCTAAAAATGGAGGTATTACCGTCGTACCCAATGATAAAGATGAATTGATCCCGCAAAGAATTATTACAGGTTATAGGATGGTAATTTATTTCCGTAAGTTAAATAAATCTACTAAGAAAGATCATTACCTTTTACCTTTTATTGATCAAATGCTAGAAAGGTTGTCCAAACACACATTTTTGCTTTCTAGATAGTTATTCTGGCTTCTCTCAGATACCCGTGTCAGCGAAGGATCAATCTAAAACTACTTTTACTAGCCCTTTTGGTACTTTTGCTTATAGACGTATGCCTTTTGGTTTATGTAATGCACCTGCTACCTTTCAAAGATGCATGATGGCTATATTCTCTGATTTTTGTGAAAAGATTTGTGAGGTATTCATGGATGACTTTTCCGTCTATGGATCCTCCTTTGATGATTGTTTGAGCAACCTTGATCGAGTTTTGTAGAGATGCGAAGACACTAGTCTCGTCCTGAATTGGGAAAAGTGTCACTTTATGGTTAATGAAGGCATTGTCTTGGGGCGCAAGATCTCCGAGAGAGGTATTGAAGTTGATAAAGCCAAAGTTGATGCTATTGAAAAGATGCCATGTCCCAAGGACATAAACGGTATAAGAAGTTTCCTTGGTCATGTCGGTTTTTATAGGAGGTTCATTAAGGACTTTTCTAAAATATCTAGGCCTCTGACTAATTTATTGCAAAAAGATATCCCTTTTGTCTTTGATGATGATTGTGTAGAAGCTTTTGAAACATTTAAGAAAGCTTTGATCACTGCACCTATTGTTTAGCCACCTGATTGGAATTTACCTTTTGAAATTATGTAAGATGCTAGTGATTATGCTGTAGGTGCTGTTCTTGGGCAAAGAGTTCATAAGAAATTGAATGTTATCCAGTATGCTAGTAAGACTCTTGATACTGCCCAGAGAAATTATGCTACTACTAAAAAAGAGTTCTTAGCAGTTGTGTTTGCATGTGATAAGTTTAGACCTTATATTGTTGATTCCAAAGTTACTATTCACACTGATCATGCTGCTATTAAATATCTTATGGAAAAGAAACATGCTAAGCCTCGACTTATTAGATGGGTTCTCTTGCTCCAAGAATTTGACTTGCATATTATTGATAGAAAAGGAGCTGAGAACCCCGTTGCAGATAACTTGTCTAGGTTAGAGAATGTTCTTGATGACCCACTGCCTATTAATGATAGCTTTCCTGATGAACAACTAGCGGTCGTCAATGCCTCTCGTACTGCTCCTTGGTATGCTGATTATGCTAATTACATTGTTGCTAAATTTATACCACCTAGTTTCACATACCAGCAAAAGAAAAAGTTCTTTTATGATTTAAGACATTACTTCTGGGATGATACACACCTTTATAAAGAAGGAGTAGATGGTGTTATTAGACGTTGTGTGTCTGAGCATGAACAGGAACAGATTCTACGTAAGTGTCACTCTGAATCTTATGGAGGACACCATGTTGAAGATAGAACTGCACACAAGGTACTACAATCTGGTTTTTATTGGCCTACTCTTTTCAAAGATGCTCGTAAGTTTGTCTTATCCTGTCATGAATGTCAAAGAATAGGTAACATTAGTAGACGTCAAGAAATGCCTATGAATTACTCTCTTGTTATTGAACCGTTTGATGTTTGGGGCTTTGATTATATGGGACCATTTCCTGCCTCTAATGGTTATACACATATTTTAGTTGTTGTTGATTACATTACTAAGTGGGTAGAAGCTTTTCCAACTAGTACTGCTGACCATAACACTTCTATTAAAATGCTTAAAGAAGTTATTTTTCTGAGGTTTGGAGTTCCTAGGTATCTTATGAGTGATGGTGGTTCACATTTTATTCATGGTGCTTTCCGTAAGATGCTTGCTAAGTATGATGTCAATCATAGAATCACATCTCCTTATCATCCGCACTCAAATTAATTTTGCAAAAGACTATGAATAGATCTAGAAAGAATTGGTCCAAAAAACTTGATGATGCATTATGGGCCTATAGAAATGCATACACAAATCCTATTGGTATGTCTCCTTATAAGATGGTTTATGGAAAAGCGTGTCATTTACCTCTTGAACTTGAACATAAGGCATATTGGTCTATCAAAGAGCTCAATTATGACTTCACACTTGCCGGTGAGAAGAGGTTATTTGATATTAGCTCACTTGATGAATGGAGAACCCAAGCCTATGAGAATGCCAAGCTTTTCAAAGAAAAAGTCAAACGCTGGCATGATAAGAGGATACAAAAGCGTGAGTATAACGTAGGAGATTATGTGTTATTATTCAACTCTTGTTTAAGATTTTTTGCAGGAAAACTTCTCTCAAAATGGGAAGGTCCGTACGTTATCGAGGAGGTCTACCGTTCTGGTGCTATAAAAATCAACAACTTCGAAGGCACAAATCTGAGGGTGGTAAACGGTCAAAGAATTAAACACTATATTTCAGGTAATCCCATAAATGTTGAAACTAATATTATTGAAACCGTAACCCCTGAGGAATACATAAGGGACACTTTCCAGAACGTTCCAGACCCCGAAAAGGCATAGGTATGTGCTACGGTAAGTAAACCGACTCCAAAACAACTCCAATGGCAATTTTTATCAGTTTTGGATTATTTAAGAATTTTAGGAATAAAGAAGTCCGAAAGGGACACGAGGCTCCCAATAGAGTGGAGGGCGCGCGCCCCCCTGTAGGGCGCGCCCCCGTGTCTCGTGGGCACCTCATGTGCCTCCCGGACTCCGTTTCCTTGTATGTTACGTATTTTGGTCGGTAAAAATTCATTATATATACTCCCGAAGGTTTTGACCACCGTATCACGCAAATATCCTTTGTTTTCTTTTCGAGCTGTTTCTGTTGCAGATTTCGAACAAGATGTTGTCCCAAGATTCTGAGGGGGAGAGCTACATAGCTGATTATATTGCAAACCCAAAAGTTTATGGGGATGTGGAGCATTATGGCTAGACCACGGAGGAAGAAGAAGACTATGATCCAAAGGGGAAGGAGGAGACAAGCTCCGATGAAGAGGACGATCCACTACCTCAACCTGGCGATATGCATGTGGAGTTCAAGAAGTCAAGCTTCCCTAAGGTTCAATCTATCCCACCACGTTTTCTGTAGGATAGTAAGGCGGCATTATGCAAAAATATAATGAAACTTGAGCTCGAGAATGAGGATCTGAGGGAGGAAACTTTTAGCCTCAGACGCAAGCTAGAGAAGAAAAATGCAACAACTCCCACTTCACCACCTCCGAGGAAATAATCACATGGGTCTGTGCACTCCCCTTGGCAACTGCCAAGCTTGGGGGAGGTGCCCCGGTATTGTATCATCATCACACTCCTATCTTTACAGCTTTATTTAGTTCGATCCTTTTAGTAGTGTCTTGATTTAGTAGTTTGAAGTTTTGATATCAAGTAGTTTGAGTTTTGCATTGTGATCTCTTTATGTAATCAAGTCTGTGTGCTATCTATAATAAAGTTTGGTATTGAGTCAAGGGCTTTGCTATGTGTTATGATCTTGAGAAAGTAGAAAGAATAAAAGAGTCCATATTGATCTTATGGATAGTGATAACTTCACACATAGAAAGTATGAGGCACTCGGCAACCGTGTATCATTAATGTGGGCGGCATACAGACAGACGGACGACACTTGTGTCGTTTGAAGGCGGAGCAATCGCCTGCACTGGGAAGCGGGGTGGGCGGCGCTGACCATTTCGGGCGGAAAGCGCGTGTGGGCGAGGGAGGCGGTCTGGGTGGGCCAGGGCAGTTTGACTCATGCTTGGCAGCGGGTCGGTCCAGCAGCCGGACATGCTGGCTCGCCAACGAGCTCGCCGAGCTGAGCGACGACAATCAGACGATGGACGTAGCTTCCGACCAGGAGCCGGCGCCACTGTCCAAGCCGGTTCATGCTGTGTTCACCATAGAGTAGGTGCGGCCGCACTTCGACGCCCTAATGGCAGAAGAGCTACCAGCGCAGGAGGACCTGTGATGCAACCTCCGTCTCCTCAACGAGCACCGGTGAACAAGCGAACGACAATGCCGTCGTGGACATGTGGCCCTATGATCCCGGCTTCCCGAATGAGCAGCGGGCGCTATATCAAGCCATCCGTAGGGCCCGCGAGGCCCTCTCCGTCGTCCTTCGAGTTGTTGCGCTCGCCGTGGCGCCGCCGTCTCGCATTGTCAACATGGTCAACGGACATGAGGATGAGGAGATGACTTTACTTGGAGAGGATGACAGTGGGGACCCACCAGGGCCATAGCCGCACGTACGCATGTGCCTCCTTATATTATATAAAACTATTTTTTTTGCTTCCTCCTGGTTTCCTGACATCATGGTCCCACACCATTGTCAACCTATGTAGTCAATAAACGAGAGAATTGTACAAGAAGCGACCGACAGTTGGGACCAAGCAGCTTGAGCAGTATTTGTGTTTTTGAGGTGTGAGCACTGCAGAGTTTTTCTTGAGCGATGTTAGCCCAGATATTAATTTTTCTCCTCTGAACAACAACAAAAACATCGCTGCAGGTATTAACTGGGCGGGCTGTGGCCCGTCTAGCCCAGGCCAGATATCTAGCCCAGATATTAATTTTTTTCAAGCTGAAAATGTCTAGCCCAGCTATACTTTTTTAGGAATACCCAGGCAAGGTCAAGTTGTTATTCTCCGCCCCGCTGGGCTGCAAATCTTTCCTAGGAGGGATGCATTAGGCTTAACAAGAAAACGGGCTTTAAGAAATAATAAATGGGATGTAATTATAAAAATTGGGCAGTAACTATAAAAAATGCACCAAACACGTAATTACTTTAAAAAAATATATTTTTTGGATATTGAAAATTTTAATTTCATTAATTGTTGCGAGCGCAATGTTTCGTTGGATTTTTACGTAATATAAATTTGTATTGAAATTGTATTTAATCTGACTAGAAATTTCAGGATAAAAATACTTTGGATCCCATCAAAATGTGGGAAATTTTATTGAATTCTGTTTTGAACGGTTGGTTGAAATAGGCTGTACTTTTAACAAACTGTAAATGGGCTATAGTAAATTCCATTAGAATTCAAAAATGGGCTGCACATTCTTACAAATCTCAAATGGGCTATAAGTTCTCTGCCACACACTTGTGGCCTTACTAAGTTGCCGCGTCCCCCCCAAAAAAGAGAGTTGACGCGTATGCAAGACTTTGTCAACTTATAGTCAACACACGGTTCTAGCAGCAGTGGCCATTGGATGTCCATCCAACGGATGCCGTGCTTCTTCTTCAATCTCGGATATTCTAGCTTCATCTGCCCAAAAAATGATTCCTCCCCCTAACATCTGGGGTGCACCGTTTCAGAAGCTGACCCGTGGGCCTACTAAGTTGACGCATACCAAGGGCTTTGTCAACTTAGTCAATATAAACGATTCTAGCTGCAGTGACCGTATGATGTCCATCCAACGACTGTCATGCTTCTTCAACCTCTGGTCTTCTTGCTCCAGCCGCCTAAAGCAGCGCCGGTCCTGCCGCCTGGTCTTGCCTCCCGTGGCCGGTTGTGCTGCCGCGGAGGCCTCACCGCCCCCTACTACTCCCACCGCTGGATAGGCTATCCCTCCACTCACCCACACCCCCTGTTATTCTGCAGTGATGGCAGCCTCACACCACAGCCGAACCAGTGAACCCCCATACTCCTCTCCACATGGGGACCACTACCGCGTCTTCCCCGGCTCCGCGTCGTCCCCTTCCTAGGCCTCGCCGTCATCCACCACCGTGGTGCTCTCGGCGTGGCGTGGTCAATGTGGTCAACGACTGACTTCCATCGGAAGAGTACTGTACGTGGAGAGGCTGACAGCTGGGTCCATGGCAGCCGCAAGGAAGTGCCTCCTTATTATGTGCAAAATAATTATTCCTCCACCTGACAACGGGACCCACCGGATGGGCCACGGTATTTCGCGAATAAAACGTTTCCCCCCTAACTGCTGGGACCCACCAGCTACATCTTCACACGCAAGGAAGTGCGTCTGGGCAAAAAAAAAAGATTTGCCCCCCTAACTGCTGGGACCCACCAGCTACATCTTCGCACGCAAGGAAGTGCGTCCGGGCAAAAAACGATTCGCCCCCCTGACTGCTGGTACCCACCAGCTACATCTTCGCACGCAAGGAAGTGCCTGACAGTCGGGACCCACCTGGTCGAAGCGTACGTAGCGTGGTCATTCTGGTCACGAATGTGTACGTACATACTGGTCGATGTAGAGGCGCGCACGTAGCATGTACACGTACGTACAACGGCCAGTGTGCAAGAAATAAAATACGGCCACGTACGTACATACGGGCGGGGTGTCGAACACCTACTCGCGCATACGTACGGCCAGGGCTCGTGTATATGGCTGGGTCGGGATGGGGAAATAGCGTCATTGTTGTGTTCACGGGGATCCAACCGGCTGGGTCGGAATGGAATGCTTCGTCGTGTTCATCGGGAGGGCTTGGACGGAATAACCGATGGAAACGAGGCCTGGCGTACCACAGAACGGAGGAAACAACCTTGTGTTCGACCGGCCATGTTCGAAACGGGATCCTGTTCATCGGGAGGGGTCTGGTGTACCGCAAAACAGAGGAAACGGACTTGTGTTGGACCTCCTACGGTTGAAACGGGGTCCTGTTGATCGGGAGGGGTGTGGCGTACCGCAAAACGGAGGAAACGGACTTGTGTTGGAGCGCTATGGTCGAAACGGGGGTCCTGTTCATCGGGAGGGGTGTGGCGTACTGCAAAACGGGACTCTACGGGATACTGTTCATCTCCATCGCCGGCCTCCTCCAGCCTCCACGGGCTACTGTTCATCCACCGTCGACCTCCTCCAGCCTCCACCTGCGACTGTTCATCCACGGGCTCCTATTTATCCAGCCTCCACCGCGCGCTACTCCACCGGCTACTGTTCAACTAGCTCTCTCCACGGGCTCCTGTTCAACCACCCCTCCATGGGCTACTGTTCATCCACCCCTCCATCTTCTACTGTTCATCCAGCCCTCCACGGGGTCGTCTTGTTCATCCAACCCTCCACGAGGTCCTGTTCATCCAGCCCCAATCGGCTCGAACGATCGGGGTCCTATTCATCTAGAGGCAACACCACGAGGTCCTATTCATCCACCCCCACTGGGAACTGTTCATCAAAACCCCCCAGCAACGCACACTGTTCATCAAGGGAAGGAGGCAGCAGGATTCGATCGACTTCAGTTAGCAGCAATAGCGAAGGAATCGCTCGGGTTCAGTAACGTAGCTAGTGCAATCGCTCGGGTTCAGTTAGAGCCCAACGCCTCGCACCCACGCGTGCATGGACGGCCCAAAGAATGTCATGCAGCTGCGTCTCTGGCCCGCCCAGGACGATAAGCCCATTTTTTGTCATGTTTTTTTGTCATAGAAGTAGGAGCCCACCACATCTATGATGATACCGGGTTTTGTCACAATTATTGTCATAAGTATGACAATTTTTTTTCGTTCGGCCCAAAATGTCACATATGTGTATTTTTTGTAGTGTTGATATGTGTTCGATATTTTGATGATATGTATGTTGTCATTGTCTTAGTGGTGTCATGTGAACGTAGACTACATGACACTTCACCATATTTGGGCCTAAGGGAATGTATTGTGTAGTAGTTCTTAGATGGTGGGTTGCGACAGCGACAGAAGCTTAAACCCCTGTTTATGCGCTATTCCATAAGGGACTGATTGGATCCAAAAGTTTAATGCTCTGGTTAGAATTTATTCTTAATACTTTTGTCGTAGTTGTGGATGCTTGTGAGAGGGTTAATCATAAGTAGGAGGTTTTTTCAAGTAAGAACAACACCTAAGCACCGGTCCACCCACATATCAAATTATCAAAGTACCGAACATGAATTAAGCCAACATAATGAAAGTGACTAGATGAAATTCCCGTGTACCCTAAAGAACACTTTGCTTATCATAAGAGACCATTTTGTCCTATCCTTTGCCTCAAAAGGAGCTACCTTGCTGCACTTTTGTTACCACTATCATTACTTGCTCGTTACAAATTATCTTGCTATCAAACTACTGCGCTACTTACAATTTTAGCATTTGCAGACAATACCTTGCTAAAATCCACTTGTCGTTTCCTTCTGCTCCTCGTTGGGTTCGACACTCTTACTTATCAAAAAGGCTACAATTGACCCCATATACTTGTGGGTCATCAAGGCTATTTTTTGGTGCCATTGCCGGGGAGTGAAGCGCTCTTGGTAAGTGGAAATTGGTAAGGAAACATTATTACTACGTGCTGAAATTTATTGTCACTTGCTATTATGGAAAACAATCCTTTGAGGGGTTTGTTCGGGGTATCTTCACCTTGACCGGAAACACAATTAGTTTCCCCTCAACCTACTGCACCTACTAAAAATATTGAATATGAAATTCCTTCGGGTATGTTAGAATAACTGCTAGCTAATCCTTGTACAGGAGATGGAACCGAACATCCTGATATGCACTTGATATATGTGGATGAAATTTATGGATTGTTTAAGATTGCAGGTTTGCTCGAAGATGAAGCTAAGAAGAAGGTTTTCCCTTTATCTTTGAAGGGAAAGGCATTGACATGGTATATGCTATGCGATGATATTGGATCTTGGAACTAGAATTAGTTGAATTTGGAATTTCATCAAAAAAATTATCCTATGCATCTAGTTCATCATGATTGGAATTATATATATAATTTTTGGCCTCATGAAAGAGAAAGTATCGCTCTAGCTTGGGGGAGGCTTAAGTTAATGTTATATTCATGCCCCAATCATGAGTTCTCAAGAGAAATTATTATTCAGAATTTTTATGCTCGGCTTTCTCGTAATGATCAAACCATGCTCGATACTTCTTGTACTGGTTCTTTTATGAAGAAGACTATTGAATTTTGGTGGGATCTTTTAGAAGAACTAAATGCAACTCTAAACATTGGGAACTCAAGAAGGTAAAGAGTCAGGTATTGAACCTAAGTTTGATTGTGTTAAATCTTTTATGAATACCGATGCTTTTCAAAAGTTTAGCACTAAATATGGACTTGACTCTGAGATAGTAGCTTCCTTTTGTGAATCTTTTGCTACTCATGTTGATCTCCCTAAGGAGAAGTAGTTTAAATATCACCCACCTATTAAAGAAGAAGTTAAAGAACCAGTAAAAGCTAAACAAGAAACTATGATTTACAATGTTGATCCAGTTGTTCCCACTGCTTATATTGAAAAAACACCTTTCCCTGTTAGGATGAAGGAACATGGTAAAGCTTCAACTATGGTTAACAAAAGTTATGTTGGAAAGCCCAAACCATCTGAACAAATCAGAGTTGAACGTAGTGTTGCTATGGTTAAAGATCTCTTAGTCGATAATATTGATGGACATGTTATTTATTTCTATGGGGAAGCTTCTAGAATTGCCAAACCTGAAGGAAAAGATAAATATAGACCCATTGTTGGCATGCCTGTTGTCTCAGTTAAGATAGGAGATCACTGTTATCATGGGTTATGTGACCTAGATGCTAGTGTGAGTGCTATTCCTTTCTCCTTATATCAAGAAATTAAAGAGGAAATAGCACATGCTGAAATAGAAGGCATATATGTCACTATTAAACTTGCTAATAGAGATACTATATCACCAATTGGGATTCTTAGAGATGTTGAAGTCTTGTGTGGGAAAATAAAATACCCTGCTGATTTTCTTGTTCTTAGCTCCCCACAAGATGACTTTTGTCCCATTTTTTTGGTAGACCTTTCTTGAACACCGTCAGTGCCAAAATAGATTGTGAAAAACAAACTGTCGGTGTTAGCTTTGGTGATGAATCTCATGAACTTATTTTTTCCAAGTTTAGTAGACAACCTCATAAGGAAGATTTGCCTAGTAAGGATGAAATTATTGGTATTGCTTCTATTGCTATGCCTCCTACTGATCCTTTGGAACAATATTTGGTAGAGCATGAAAGTGATTTGCATATGCGTGAAAGAAATGAAATAGATAGAATCATTTTTGAACAACAACCTCTGCTTAAACACAATTTGCCTATTGAAACTCTAGGAGGTCCTCCTCCACCTAAATGTGACCCTGTGTTTGAATTAAAACAACTGCCAGACACTTTGAAATATGCCTATCTTGATGAAAAAAGGATATATCCTGTTATTATTAGTGCTAACCTTTTAGAACATGAAGAAGAAAGATTATTGAAAGTTCTAAGGAAGCACAGAGCTGCTATTGGATATACTCTTGATGACCTTAAGGGCATTAGTCCCACTCTATGTCAGCACAAGATTAATATGGAACCTGATGCTAAACCCGTTGTTGAACACCAACGTCGGTTAAAACCGAAGATGAAAGAAGTGGCAAGAACGAAAATATTGAAACTTCTGGAAGTAGGTATAATCTATCATATAGCTGATAGTAGATGGGTAAGTCCTATTCATTGTGTCCCTAAGAAGGGAGGTATTACTGTTGTTCCTAATGATAAGAATGAGCTCATTCCACAAAGAATTGTTACACGCTATAGAATGGTAATTGATTATAGAAAATTAAATAAAGCAACTAGAAAAGATCATTACCCTCTGCCTTTTATTGATCAAATGTTAGAAAGATTATCTAAGCACACACATTTTTGCTTCCTTGATGGATACTCTGGTTTTTCACAAATACCTGTAACCTGATCAAGAAAAGACCAGTTTTACTTGTCCTTTTGGAACTTTTGCTTATAGATGTATGCCTTGTGGTCTATGTAATGCACCTGCAACCTTTCAAAGATGTATGACTACTATATTATCTATTTTTTGTGAAAAGATTGTTGAGGTTTTCATGGATGACTTTTCCGTTTATGGGAAGTCTTTTGATGATTGTTTAAGCGATCTTGATCGAGTTTTGCAGAGATGTGAACAAACAAATCTTGTCTTGAATTAGGAGAAGTGCCACTTTATGGTTAACGAAGGTATTGTTTTGGGCCATAAAATTTCTGAGAGAGGCATTGAGGTGGACAAAGCCAAGGTAGATGCAATTGAGAAATGCCATGTCCTAAAGATATCAAAGGTATTCGTAGTTTCCTTGGTCATGCTGATTTCTATAGGAGGTTTATCAAAGACTTTTCTAAAATTTCTAGGCCTCTTATTAATCTTTTGCAAAAGTATATTCCCTTTGTGTTTGATGATGATTGTTTGGAAGCCTTTGAAACACTAAATAAAGCCTTAATTACTGCACCTGTTGTTCAACCACCTGATTGGAACTTGCCTTTTGAGATTATGTGTGATGCTAGTGATTATGTTGTTGGTGCTGTTCTAGGACAAAGAGTTGATAAAAACTGAATGTTATTCATTATGCTAGTAAAACTCTAGACAGTACTCAACGAAATTATGCTACTACTGAAAAACAATTCTCAGAAGTGGTGTTTGCTTGTGATAAATTCAGATCTTACATTGTTGATTCTAAAGTGGCTGTTCACACAGACCATGCTGCTATAAAATATCTTATGGAAAAGAAAGATGCTAAACCTAGACTCATTAGGTGGGTTCTTCTGCTACAAGAATTTGATTTGCATATTACTGATAGGAACGGAGCAGAGAACCCCGTAGTTGATAACTTGTTTAGGCTTGAAAATACTCTTGATGACCCACAACCTATTAATGATACCTTCCCTGATGAAAAACTAGCTGCAATAAGTGTTTCTAATAGTACACCTTGGTATGCTGACTATGCTAATTACATTGTTGCTAAATACATACCACCTAACTTCACATACCAACAAAAGAAAAAATTCTTCTATGATTGACATTACTTTTGGGATGACCCACATATTTATAAAGGAGTAGATGGTATTATTAAACATTGTGTACCTGAGCATGAACAGGAACAAACCCTACGGAAATGTCACTCTGAATCTTATGGAGGACATCAAGCGGGAGACAAAACCGCTCATAAGGTATTGCAATCTGGTTTTTATTGGCCTACTCTCTTCAAAGATGCCCGTAAGTTTGTCTCGTCTTGTGATGAATGCCAAAGAATAGGTAATATCGCTAAGCGTCAAGAAATGCTTATGAATTATTCACTTGTTGTTGAACCATTTGATGTTTGGGGATTTGATTTCATGGGACCTTTTCCTTCCTCTAATGGGTATACACACATTTGGATTGTTGTTGATTATGTTACTAAGTGGGTAGAAGCTATTCCAACCAGTAGTGTTGATGAGAATACCTCTATTAAAATGCTTAAGGAAGTTATTTTACCAAGGTTTGGAATCCCTAGATATTTAATGACTGATGGTGGTTCACACTTTATTCATGGCGCTTTCTGTAAAATGCTTGCTAAGTATGATGTTAACCATAGAATTGCATCACCTTATCATCCTCAGTCTAGTGGTCAAGTTGAACTTAGCAATAGAGAAATAAAACTAATCTTACAAAAGACTATCAACAGGTCCCTGAAGAATGGGTCTAAGAAATTTGATGATGCACTTTGGGCTTATAGAACAGCTTATAAAAGTCCTATGGGTATGTATCCATATAAAATGGTTTATGGAAAAGCTTGTCATTTACATCTTGAGTTAGAACACAAAGCATTTTGGGTAATTAAAGAACTCAATTATGACTTCAAACTTGCTGGTGAAAAGAGGTTATTTGATATTAGCTCGTTAGATGAATGGAGAACCCAGGCTTGTGAAAATAAATAACTATTTAAAGAAAAAGTTAAAAGATGGCATGACAAAAGAATCCAAAAGCGTGAGTTCAAAGTTGGAGAATATGTTCTTTTGTACAACTCTCATTTCAGATTCTTTGCGAGAAAACTCCTCTCCAAATGGGAAGGACCCTATGTCATCGAGGAGGTCTATTGATCCGAAGCTATTAAAATAAAAAATGCCGAAGGTACTAACCCGAAGGTTGTCAATGGGCAACGAATAACACTATGTCTCAGGTGGGCCCATTAATGTTGAAAGCAATATTATCCAAACTTTGACACCGGAAGCACACATAAAGGAAACCTTCCGGAACACTCCAGAATCATGAAAAAAAGGAGGTATGTGATTCGGTAAGTAAACGGACTCCGAAAAATCCGCAAAAATATTTTTTGTCTGTTTTGGAATATTTAGAAAATTAGGAATATAAGAAACTTCCAGGAAAGTTTCTTTGGAATATCTCAGGTGGGCATGATACACGAGGGCGCGCCAGGCATGCCTGGCGCGCCCAGGTGGGTTGTGCCCACCTCGGGTACTTTTCGTACTCCATTTTTCTTCTGTTCTGCTTGTTTCCCAAGATAAATATATATATATATACCTCCCGAACCTGTTGACCTCTGTATCATGGAGAAATCTCCTGTTTTCTTTTCTTGCTATTTTCTGTCAAATCTGTTGAGCCAGGCATCATGTCTTCTCCCTCCTCCAACACTGAAGAAGGCGAAGCTTGGTTGCTTCAGGTAGAACCCAAGGGAGATGAATTTGAAGAGATTGTTATGGAGGAAGATAAGGGGGACTCGTTCGGAATTCACCCTCCAGCCTCTGAGAGAGGGACTCTAGCTGGCATCTCCACTCATCCTAACCCCCATCAAGCCATGAGGACCATAAACAATCAAGAAGGTCAAAGAGATCAGGAAGAACTCCCTATAAGGAGTTCTCTACACAGGTTACATCAAAACAATTTTCACAATTTGATTCATAATTACGGGTTTGAAAACACCCCTTGGGTGCATATACCGTCCAATTGGGACATATATCATCCAAGAGAAAGTGATGCAGGGACAAACTCTTGGGGTACGGAAATTAAATGTATCATGCTGAAGTAGAGAAGAATACTGAGCTGCTCCATCAAGCTCTTCGAGAGATTCATAGCTTAAGAGATATACTTAGAGATGTATTGGACAAGATTGCTTCTACTTCATCACCACCACCTTCTTCTTCACCACCAAAAGAAAACAGAGTAGTGGGTATGGGCACTCCCCTTGGCTTTCGCCAAGCTTGGGGGAGGTGCCCCGGTACCATATCATCTCCACAATCTTTTGCCTTTACTTTCTGAGTTCGATCTTTTTGCTATTAGATGAATAAAAGTTTAGTTCGATCCTTTCTTTTCGTGAGTTTGCTTAGTGATCAATCTTTGTAATCGTGTCTAAGATATATAATAAAGTTTAGTTTGAGTTTTGCCTTCTTTACTTTCTTGTTGCAACAAAAAGAAAGGAAATAAAGAAAAAGATCATATGCTAATCTTATGGTAAGGAAGGAAAAGTATAAGTAGAAAATTTTATTATAGATTAACAAACATAGCATTGGCCAATAATGCAACTCATGAAAGAATTAATAAGGGAAGAGAAGATTCACATATAAATATACTATCATGGAAATCTTTTATGACTGTGAGCACCCATCAAAATATTATATGCCAAAATTATTGATGTTGGACAAGGAAGACAACTTAATGATTTATGTTTGTTCACATTCACATAGAAGTTATATTGTCATAGATCCTTCAACATGTGGTGCTTGCCCCTATCTTTGCTAGACAAAAACTCCGCACTAAGTAGAGATACGACTTGTGCGTCCAAAATCCTTAAACCCTATCATGTTTGAGAGTCCACTATACCTACCTATGGATTGAGTAAGATCCTTCAAGTAAGTTGTCATTGGTGCAAAAAGGGCAATAAAAATTGCTTATAAAAATGTGAGATCATTTAGTGTAAGGGAAAATTGAGCATTGTACGAACTTGTGATGCTGAAGAATAAAAGCGACAGAATGCACAATAAAGGTTGCCATCAGAAGGGGCAATATAACATGACGTTCTCTTGCACTAAGGGGTTGAGCATACAAACAAAAAGCGCATGGCAACCTCTGCTTCCCTCTGCAAAGGGCCTATCTTTTACTTTCATGTACTTACTTTCATGCAAGAGTCAAAGTTTATATCTCTATTCCTTTTATTTTGCTCCTTTGGCAAGCATCATGTGGTGAGTCAAGATCTGGGCACATATATCTAGTTGAATATGGGTAGCATGAGTTATTATTGTTGACATCACCCTTGAGGTGAGTGTGTTGGGAGGCGAAACTAAAAGACCCTATCATTCTATGTGTCCAGTTGAAACGTTTTGCTCATGTGTACGCGGTGAGTGTTAGCAATTATAGAAGACTAAATGATGGTTGAGTATGTAGACTTGCCTAAAGGCTCAGATACGTAACCCTTCCTAAAAAGATGATGAATTGTAGGTGCAAAATTGACTAAGAACATAGTTTGTTGGTTTCCAATAGAGTTTATGCTTTATACTTCGATGTTGTGATGAATTGTCACTTGTTCGTGAGAAGTTTATGATAAAAGTATTATGTTAGAATTTGTTGCTGTTATAATAAGTCACATGATGCTGTTATGTCTGTATTTTTGTTTTTATTGACACCTCTCTCTCTAAGCATGTGGACATGTTTTTTGACTTCGGTTTTCGCTTGAGGACAAGCGAGGTCTAAGCTTGGGGGAGTTGATACGTCCATTTTGCATCATGTTTTCTTACTGTTATTTATGATATTTTATTATATAATAATGCTTTTTGGAGTAATTCTAATGCCTTTTCTCTCATAATATGCAAGGTATGCACAAAGGGGGAGAATTCTGGCAGCTGGAAATCTGGACCTGAAAAAGCCAGGTTAGGCTACCTATTCTTCACAACTCCAAATGAGTTGAAACTTCCCGAGGATTTTTTATGGAATATTTAAGAATTATTGGAGCCAACAAGTGCCAGAGGGGGGCCACCAGGTGGGCACAACCCACCTAGGCGCGCCAGGAGGCCCAGGCGCACCCTGGTGGGTGCTGCCCTCCTCGGCCCACCTCCGGTGCCCATGTTCTGGTATATAAGTCATTTTGACCTAGGAAAAACGAGGAGAGGACTTTTGGGACGAAGCACTGCCGCCTTGAGGCGGAACTTGGGCAGGAGCACTTTTGCCCTCGGCGGAGCGATTCCGCCGGGGGAACTTCCCTCCCGGAGGGGGAAATCATCGTCACCATCATCACCAACAACTCTCCCATCTTAGGGAGGGCTATCTTCATCAACATTTTCAACAGCACCAACTCCTCTCAAACCCTAGTTCTTCTCTTGTGTTCAAACTTTGTATCAAAACTATAGATTGGTGCTTGTGGGTGACTAGTAGTGTTGATTACATCTTGTAGTTGATTACTATATGGTTTATTTGGTGGAAGATTATATGTTCAGATCCATTATGCTATTTAATACCCCTCTGATCTTTATCATGAGTATCATTTGTGAGTAGTTACTTTCGTTCTTGAGGTCACGGGAGAAATCATGTTGCAAGTAATCATGTGAACTTGATATGTGTTCGATATTTTGATGATATGTATGTTGCCATTCTCTTAGTGGTGTAATTTGAACGTCGACTACATGACACTTCACCATATTTGGGCCTAAGGGAGTGCATTATGTAGTAGTTATTAGATGGTGGGTTGAGAGAGTGACAGAAGCTTAAACCCCAGTTTATGCGCTATTCCTTAAGGGGCCGATTGGATCCAAAAGTTTAATGCCATGGTTAGAATTTATTCTTAATACTTTTCTCGTAGTTGCGGATGCTTGCGAGCGGGTTAGTCATAAGTAGGAGGTTTGTTCTAGTAAGAACAGAACCTAAGCACTTGTCCACCAACATATCAAATTATCAAAGTACCGAACACGAATTAGGCCAATATGATGAAAGTGACTAGAGGAAATTCCCGTGTACCCTCAAGAACACTTTGCTTATCATAAGAGACCGTTTTGGCCTGGCCTTTGCCTCAAAAGGATTGGGTTACCTTGCTGTACTTTTGTTACTACTGTCGTTACTTTCTCGTTACAAATTATCTTGCTATCAAACTACTCCGCTACTTACAATTTTAGCACTTGCAGACAATACCTTGCTGAAAACCACTTGTCATTTCCTTCTGCTCCTCGTTGGGTTCGACACTCTTACTTATCAAAAAGGCTACAATTGACCCCATATACTTGTGGGTCATCAATAAGCTGGGACATATCACCATAATTGTCAATAAAATCCAAGTATGTAGCCCCCATGAGTCGGCTATAGTCGTAATAGTGTAGCCGGGTTATCATGGAATTTTCTTGAAAAAGAGCAATGTGCATTAGCCCCCAAGTGCCAAGTGAAATACTTGTATTGTGCTTGGGACTATAAATAAAATGATTGTAATGCTGCCTATCATTTGCATACTATAGGCAGAGCTAAATGTGAAATAATCCCAAGTCGTCGATCTTTAGCAAAATATCAAGTATCAACAATCTGAAACTTCCAAGGCCAAATCAGAACTGACAATCGCCTTGGAAGAGATGGAAAAGTTGAAAAAGGACTTCAAGGCTGATAGGACAAGCTGGGAGACTGAGAAGGAAACTCTGTTTAAAAGAGTCGAGGAAGCGAAGACCGCCCTTAAGCCAATGGCTGATGAGCTTTCTTGCTTAAAACATCAAATTAACATCATGACAGCCGCCATCTTTGGTAAATGGCACTGTACTTCAATTTTTCCATAGCAATTTA
Organism: Triticum aestivum; assembly: GCF_018294505.1. NCBI lineage: Eukaryota > Viridiplantae > Streptophyta > Magnoliopsida > Poales > Poaceae > Triticum > Triticum aestivum. The sequence goes on along the minus strand of NC_057813.1, from coordinate 354,797,064 downwards.
TATCAATCATTACTCGGTTTACCAATATTTTTCATTGATGTAGGCCCGAGAAGCTCCAGCCTTGGTCAAGATATGCGAGTCAAACTCAAAGCCACCTATACTTTGGTGGAGTAGTTGTACACTGGTGCTCAACGAGCCATCTCTGCCGCCTTACACAAAAATTCACCACCTTCTCTCATCAAGGAAGTGCTGGAGAGGCTATCTGTGCTGCCACGGAGAATTGAAGAATTGAAGCGATCAGCCGCCAAGGTCGGTGCCATTACTGCATTAACCCGGGCAAAGGCGTGGCAAGCAGATCTTGACCCAGAAGATTTGGCCAATGGCCGCCCAAGCGTAAAAGAGGACGGGTATCCCTTCAGTGCTGATGACTTTGCTGAAATAGCAAGGGAAATGCGCCCATTAGCAAGCAAACTGGCTGGAGATACGGACCTGTCCCATTATCAAGCGGTTTATGACGCTGAAAACAAGAAGGTGAAAGCACCAATTCATGAAGCCCAAGTCCTTATTCCGCCAATTCGTAAGCACACCTTTGCCCCTGATGACCCATCAACATTATTGATGACGAAGTTGTGTTCAAAGCTTTGACTGGGATCAATTGGGCCACATCTGACTTCCAGTCAATGGGTGAGGAAGAAGAACATGACCCATTGCAAGATGACCCGGAAGCCACGACCCGCCAATACCAGGAGTCTTGATCCATGAGCTGGTTTACCTATCACAGCATTCGGATGATATGTGTCGCAAAACACTTTATTCTTTTGTGGCCACATGATTCCTTGTAATAGGCTAGTTGAAAAAACCATGATCTGCCACGCCATCGTGCGTGTTTATTTGCCTAACACTTGTGAGACGTTCAATCTGATTTAAAGATCCACTGTTTATGCTCATAATCATTGTCAACCTTGCTAATCATGTTGTCATAAGCTTTGCATAAAAATAGAGAACAAGTACCCTGGCGGTTTACCCCAAGGTGGGTCAGAATGCCCCATATAAAATCCACTAGTGACTGTATCGTCCAGAACTAGGGTGGGTTTATCAAAACCTCATATAATCATAACAAAGTAAATATCATACATATGATACTTATTCATACTGTCGGCTTACAATGCCACACGTAATGAGGGTAACAACCCAAAAACTCAGAGCGCAGCGCCCTTTGCAATTTATTCATAGCGTAGGCTTACAATGCCATAGGCAGCAAAGGGTAACTTCCCAAAACTTAGTGCAGAACTCCAAGCACATACTTATCACACACTTGCGACTTAACGTTCATGAAGGAAATATGACCTAGAGGCAGTAATAATATTGTTATTTATATTTCCTTATATCATGATAAATGTTTATTATTCATACTGGAGTTGTATTAACCGAAAACTTAGTACATGTGTGTCACGCCCAATATGCGATACTATCCTAAAGAGACTCGAAGGTCCCACCAAGGATAGAACCGCATATTGACACGCTTTTGCAAGGTGGATATCATTACATCAACATTACATAATAGATGGGGATACATACAGAAGGCATACAATGCCACACGAATACAACATCATCTTACATAAGAGCACCATCCGACTACGGATGGAACACAAACAGAAACTCAAACGACATCCACCCTGCTAGCCCAGGATGCCGACCTGGAACCTATCCCCTGATCGAAGAAGGAGCAGAAGAAGAACTCCAAAACAAGCAAACATCGCTCTCGCGTCATGATCATCGCATAACCTGTACCTGCAACTGTTGTTGTAGTAATCTGTGAGCCACGAGGAATCAGCAATCCCATTACCAGGGGTATCAAGACTAGCAAAGCTTAAAGGGAAATGAAGGGGTAAAGTGGTGAGGTTGCAGCAGCGACTAAGCATATATGGTGGCTAACATACGCAAATAAGAGCGAGAAGAGAGCAAGCGGAACGGTCGTGAAGCTAGCAATGATCAAGAAGTGATCCTGAACTCCTACTTACGTCAAACATAACCCAAAAACCGTGTTCACTTCCCGGACTCCGTCGAAAAGAAACCATCACGGCTACACACGCGATTGATGCGTTTTAATTCGGATCTGGTGTCAAGTTATCTACAACCGGACATTAACAAATTCCCATCTGCCACATAACCGCGGGAACGTCTTTTGAAAGTTTATACCCTGCAGGGGTGTCCCAACTTAGCCCGTGATAAGCTCTCGCGATCAACGAAGGATATACCTTCTCCCAGGAAGACCCGATCAGACTCGGAATCCCGGTTTGCAAGACATTTCAACAATGGTAAAACAAGACCAGCAAAGCCGCCCGATGCACCGACAATCCCGATAGAAGCTGCACATATCTCGTTCTCAGGGCAACACCGGATGAGACATCCTACGAGTAAAACCAAACCTCGAGTTTCCCCGAGGAGGCCCCGCAGTCTACTCGGTTCGGACCAAGACTTAGACAAGCATTGATCCGGGGGGGCTAAAATAAAGATGACCCTCGGGCTCCGGAAACCCAAGGGAAAAAGGGCTAGGTGAGGAAAATGGTAAAACAAAGGTTGGGCCTTGCTGGAGGAGTTTTATTCAAAGCGAACTGTCAAGGGGGTCCCATAAATCACCCAACCGCGTAAGGAACGCAAAATCCGGGAACATAACACCGGTATGACGGAAACTAGGGCGGCAAGAGTGGAACAAAACACCAGGCATGAGGCCAAGTCTTCCACCTTTTACCAAGTATATAGATGCATTAATTAAAATAAGAGATATTGTGATATCCCAACATAGTCATGTCCACCATGGAGCAATCTTCAACTTCACCTGCAACTAACAATGCTATAAGAGGGGTTGAGCAAAAGCGGTAACATAGCCAAGCAACGGTTTGCTAGGAAGGGTGAAAAAGGTTAGAGGCTGACATGGCAATTTGGGAGGCTTGAGGAACAAATGATAGGTAGCGCAGCATAGCGATAGAACGAAGCAACTAGCATAGCAATGATAGTAGTGAGATCCAGGGTAGCGGTCATCTTGCCTGAAATCCCGCAAGGAAGAAGAACGAGTCCATGAAGAAGATGAACGGATGAAGCCGAACCAAGCGTAGATGAACGAATCCTCACGATCGCAACGAAACGGGGAACTATCGAGAAGAAGCACACAACATGGTAAACACACCACACATATCAAGGCATGATGCATAATCAAGTATGATGCATGTCCGGTTTAAATAGCATGGCATGGCAAAGTGCAACAAACAATACTACAAGTTAAGTGGAGCTCAATGTGCAACGAGTTGCATATTGACAAAACACCACATTGACATATTTAGTTTAATCTCGTTTATGTACCCAACAATATTAAATGTTGTTAAACATGGCAAGAGGTTGAACATAAGTAATCTAACTATTTCGGCAAGTTTAAATGAGGCTGGAACAACAAACAACAATTCCAGAAAATCCACATGTCCATATTCTAGTTTTGGTACTGTTTTGCCTATTACATAATTTTAGAGTTGTTAAACAGGAAAATTTAAGTGGACCATGTTAAACTAGGCATTTTTCCACCCCATTTACATATAAAGTTTATTTAAAACGGAGCTGCGGTTATTTAGTTATGAAATAAATCATTTTAACATGGCAATTGAGCAAATTTAATCAAACAGCAATTTAAACATTTTAAACATGGATAAAATATGCAGATTATGAAAGTACATAAAAATCTGAGCATTTTACATATATAACATGTTTTATTTGGATGCATGGACATTTAGTTATGAGCATTTTAAAATGATGGCATTGATGTGAATATGCAGAAAATGAATAAATGCTAAAACACATGGGATGGGGAAAAAATATACACGGGCCCAGAAGTGGAATTGACCCAAGCGGCTGAGTGTGTGTGCATGCAAAAGAAAAATAAAAACAGAGGACAAAAGGGGGAGTGCTGGGTTTTGAACCCAGGATCTCCTGGATCGAAGGGAGCGACTTTTGCCACTACGCTGCTGCTGTGTTTGTGCATGACATGGTCGTGGCTCTATTTGAACTGAACCCAAGGCTAGGCTTTCTTCTCCATGGCGCACGGTGGAACTCCGGCGAGCCAGGCAGCGATCGTAGGGACCACCGACCAAAGGCGGGGGTGCGGAAACATGCGGGGGGAGCGTGAGTGAGCAGCTGCTGCTTGCGGGGTGGTGGTGTGCGTGCAGGTACTCGTGCATGAGCAGGTGCTCGTCCCAGTCATGGAGAAGACTACGACCGGGTCTGCGGGTTGAAGCACTGCGGCTGCTGCGCGTCCAGCGCGTTGGGATTGAAGGCGTGCGCGAGCAAAGAGGGTCGAGCGTGGGCGGGAGTGTGTAGGAGTAGCGAGGTGAGTTCCAAGAACTCATCCATGGCGGATATGGAGTTGGCGGCTCGAGAAGACAACTACGGCGATGGTATTGAACAAGAGAGGGGCTGGGAGGAGCGACTGCTCAGCGAGGGGTGCTGCTGGAGTTTTACGAGGTCGTCGGAGACCGGAGACGGTGAGAAGGCGCGCTGATCAGGGCCGCGTCTTCGGTTCCATGAAGCAGAGGAAGCAGGGGAGGAAGAGGACGACGGGGAAGAAGCTGTACTTGGCGATCCGGGGCTCGGGAAGGTGTTGCCGGAGTCGTGGGACTTGCCGCGGAGGAAGAAGGTCGGGGTCGTCGGCTTCTATGCCGGGCTCGAGCATCAACTCGGCCCGGCCATGGTCATGGCGACGGCGACGACAGGGAGGCCGTGGGGGAGGCTCCCACCCAACTAACTCCCGGGATCGATCGAGGAGGGTGACGGGGCGTAGGACGACATGCCGGAGAGGATCCTGGCGCAACCAGACGCGAGGACGACGACGGACGCCGGCGGTTTTCTTCTCTCGGGTGCTCTTTTCTTGAGGAAGAAGAATAAGTAGAGAAGGAGAGGGGTTCTGTCGGCGTTGAAGGGAGGAGGAGAAGCTAGGGTAGGGCACAGACGTCGAGGGATGGTATATAGGGCGCTAGGGAGCTGTACGGCAGCCCATCGAGCAGTGCCATGGCGATCTGATGGCTACTGATTGGTCGTACAGAGATGACGTAGGTAGAAGAAGGAGCAGAGGAGGGCTTGGGCTGGATGACTGTGGAGATGGGCTCCTGCTGCTGGTGCTAGGCTGCATTGCTGCTGCTGGAGCTGGGCTCTCTCTCTCCCTCTTATTCTTCCTTTTCCCAATTTCCTCAAACAGAAAAATAAGAGAGAAAAGCTCAGAGATAAAGGGAAGGCATGAGAGAGATATGAGAATATATCTGGAGTCCAGAATTTGTGCAGAATTTTGATAAATTGCTTTGGGCATTTTTAAGGATAGAAAAATAATTCAAGTTTGAATTAAATTCAAACTTGAGCCATTTTTGAACCAAACCAAATCAACTTAAAATATCATGAATTTGGACAGAGAGGTTTAAGACATGGTCTAATATTTATAGGAAAATATTGGACATTTATGGAGGAGAAAATGTCACTTCCAACAATGAAAGAAAGAAGAAGGAAGGAGGAGGAGATGGTGCATTGATAGGTTGAGAGAGGAAACAAGTGGTAGGGATATCAACACATACATAGCGCAAATAAAGTAACAAGATGAATCTCACAATGCACATGAACAAGTAAAAGAAAACAAGCACAACAATCATATGGAGACGAATGCATGATGCAAATAATAATAATAAAACAAACCTCACAAGCAAGCAAGCAATCATGAACATGATGGATGCAAATGCATATGGCAACATACATGAAGATGGAATGCACCAAGTGAGAAAAACAAATAACACAAGCATGATGATGCAACAATTTATTATGACAATCATGGAAACAACAAAAATAAATAGAAGGCATCTGGAGCATCAGTCTCGGGGCGTTACAATGTGTGAATACATAGACAAAACAGAGTGTCCCTAGTATGCCTGTACTTGACTAGCTCGTTAATCACAGATGGTTATGTTTCCTGCCATAGACATGTGTTGTCATTTGATGAACGGGATCACATCATTAGAGAATGGTGTGATGGACAAGACCCGTCCGTTAGCTTAGCATAATGATTGTTAAGTTTTATTGCTATTGCTTTCTTCATGACTTATGCATGTTCCTCTGACTATGAGATTATGCAACTCCCGAATACCGGAGGAACACCTTGTGTGCTATCAAAGGTCACAACATAACTGGGTGATTATAAAGATGCTCTACAGGTGTCTCCGAAGGTGTTTGTTGGGTTGGCATAGATCGAGATTAGGATTTGTCACTCCGTGTACCGGAGAGGTATCTCTGGGCCCTCTCGGTAATGCTCATCACTATAAGCCTTGCAAGCAATGTGACTAATGAGCTAGTTACGGGATGATGCATTACGGAACGAGTAAACAGACTTGCCGGTAACGAGATTGAAGTAGGTATGATGATACCGATGAGCGAATCTCAGGCAAGTAACAAACCGATGACAAGGGAATAATGCATGTTGTTATGCGGTTTAACCGATAAAGACCTTCGTAGAATATGTAGGAACAAAAATGAGCATCCAGGTTCTGCTATTGGTTATTGATCAAAGATGTGTCTCGATCATGTCTACATAGTTCTCGAACCCGTAGGGTCTGCACGCTTAATGTTCGATGTCGATATGTATTATGAGTTATGTGTTTTTGTGACCAAAGTCTGTTCGGAATCCCGGATGAGATCACGGGCATGACAAGGAGTCTCAAAATATTCGAGAGGTAAAGATTGATATATCGAAAGGTTACATTCATACACCGGAATGGTTTCCGGAAGTTTCGGATAAGTTTCGGAGTTCTGGGAGGTTACCGGAACCCCCCGGGAAAGTAATGGGCCAACATGGGCCTTAGTGGAGAAGAGAGGGCCGGCCATAGGAGGTGGTGCGCGCCCCCCTTGCCAGTCCAAATTGGACGAGGGGTGGGGGCGGCGCCCCCTAAGGGAGTCCTGGACTAGGGGGTCCTCGGGCGTCCGTGCTATGTGACATGGGCCGGACTGATGGGCCATGAAGATACAAGATAGAAGAACCTTCCCCGTGTCCAGATGGGACTCTCCTTTCCATGGAAGGCAAGCTTGGCGTTTGGATTATACACTTTCCTTCTTCCGTAACCAAGTCTATACAACCCTAGATCCCTTCGGTGTCTATATAAACCGGAGGGTTTGGTCCGTAGGGCAAGGTCACAATCATACAGGCTAGACATCTAGGGTTTAGCCATTACGATCTCGAGGTAGATCAACTCTTGTAACCCCTATATTCATCATAGTCAATCAAGCAGGAAGTAGGGTGTTACCTCCATTAAGAGGGCCCGAACCTGGGTAAACATTGTGTCCCCTGCCTCCTTGTTACCTTCGATCCTCAGATGCACAATTTGGTACCCCGTACCCGGGATCTGCCGGTTTTGACACCGACATTGGTGCTTTCATTGAGAGTTCCGTTGTGTCATCATCAGAAGGCTCGATGGCTTCCTACCTCTTGAGCATGCGTTGGTTTTCCCTTGAAGAGGAAAGGGTGATGCAACAAAGTAGCGTAAGTATTTCCCTCAGTTTTTGAGAACCAAGGTATCAATCCAGTAGGAGGCTATGCTCAAATCCCTCGTACCTGCACAAACAAATAAGAACCTTGCAACCAACGCGATAAAGGGGTTGTCAATCCCTTCATGGCCACTTGCAAAAGTGAGATCTGGTAGAGATAATAAGATAAATATTTTTGGTATTTTGATGATATAGATTGGAAAGTAAAGATTGCAAAATAAAATAGATCAGAAACCTATATGATGGAAAATAGACCCGGGGGCCATAGGTTTCACTAGTGGCTTCTCTCAGGATAGCATAAGTATTACGGTGGGTGAACAAATTACTGTCGAGCAATTGATAGAAAAGCACATAGTTATGAGAATATCTAGGCATGATAATGTATATAGGCATCACGTCCATGACAAGTAGATCGAAATGATTCTGCATCTACTACTATTACTCCACACATCGACCGCTATCCAACATGCATATAGAGTATTAAGTTCATAAGAACAGAGTAACGCATTAGGCAAGATGACATGATGTAGAGGGATAACCTCAAGCAATATGATATAAACCCCATCTTTTTATCCTCGATGGCAACAAGACAATACGTGCCTTACTGCCCCTGCTGTCACTGGGAAAGGACACCGCAAGATCGAACCCAAAGCTAAGCACTTCTCCCATTGTAAGAAAGATCAATCTAGTAGGCCAAACCAAACTGATAATTCGAAGAGACTTGAAAAGATAACAAATCATATATAAAGGAAATTAGAGGAGATTCAAATACTATTCATAGATATTCTTTATCATAAACCCACAATTCATCGGATCTCGACAAACACACTGCAAAAAGAATTACATCGAATAGATCTCCAAGAAGATCGAGGAGAACTTTGTATTGAGATCCAAAGAGAGAGAAGAAGCCATCTAGCTAATAACTATGGACCCGAAGGTCTGAGGTAAACTACTCACACTCATCGGAGAGGCTATGGTGTTGATGAAGAAGCCCTCTATGATCGATTCCCCCTCTGGCGGAGCGCTGGAAAAGGTCCCAAGATGGGATCTCACGGGTACAGAAGGTTGCGGCGGTGGAAATAGGGTTTCGTGGTGCTCTTTGATGTTTTCAGGGTATATGAGTATATATAGGCGAAGGAAGTTGGTCAGGGGAGCCACAAGGGCCCACAAGGGTGGGGGGCGCGCCTACCCCCCTGGGCGCGCCCTCCTGCCTCGTGGCCTCCTCGTTTCTTTCTTGATGTCCACTCCGAGTCTCCTAGATTGTGTTTGTTCCAAAAATAACTCTCCTAAAGGTTTCATTCCGTTTGGACTCCTTTTGATATTCCTTTTCTACAAAACACTGAAATAGGCAAAAAAACAACAATTTGGACTGGGCCTCCGGTTAATAGGTTAGTCCCAAAAATAACATAAAAGTGCACAGTAAAGCCCATTAAACATCCAAAACAGATAATATAATAGCATGGAACAATCAAAAATTATAGATACGTTGGAGACGTATCATGGCTCCATCAACCATCCGCAACAAGAACGACCTGAGGGAGACTTTTCTCCCCGGCCAAATCTTCGTATTCGGCGGCTTTGCACCGCGCGCCAATTCGATTGGTCATTTGGAGCAGATCGACAGCTACGCCCCTAGTCATCAGATCTGGTTTGGAAACCTATGTTACATCGATGATATCCGGGGAGACTTGATCTTCCAAGCGTTCACGACCTTAACCACAACCCCGGTCTTAGACCCGGAGCACCTCATCAAGTCCAAAGACGGGGGTCTAGAACCCGTCGGACTCTCTGTAGCCATAGAGCTCAACATCGAAGACACGGAGGGGGTCATTTCACCGGCCGGCCCAGAGTCATTCCGGACTCCCCCTATCCTCATCAAGCCAGACTCATCTCCGTACACCAACTACGAACTATGGAGGTCCGGGTTATGCGAGCTCGGCCAAGGAACTCCTGTCCCGCCCCACCCCATGGATTGTCGCTTTCCTATCCAGACCCCACTCCTAAACGAGGTTCTGGACTTAATGTGATCCCTCGCCATTGCAGAAGGTTCGCTGTTAAACTATGCTCAACCTGTACTAGTGGCTGAGAGCAGGGAATTCCACGTCCCACCATCCACCCACTTCATAGCCACCATCAAAGATTTAACCAACATGCTTGACTACGCCTCCGAAGACATTGGCGACATGGACGACAATGCCAGAGAAGAGTAAGGCCAGAACCCGCCGTTTATCGGACGCTGGACGACCACTTCTTTGTATGACGTATACATGGTGGACACACCCAAAGAGAACAGCGCCGATGATGAAAAGATACTAGAGGATGAACCTGCTGAAGTACCTACGAAGTGTCGATGTCAGTGGCGCCGATCAAAATCGCGTCACGAAAAAGATAACAATACCGGCACCAAAGACAGTAACCTCCCGGATAACGCCGAAGATCAGGAAGCCCCTGTTGAGCCAACATCCAAGCAGGAAGAATGGGAAGAAGGGCAAGTCAACCCTGATGACCCTATCGGGGGCGAGGGCTCGGAGGATTGTAATTACCTACCAACCTCCAAAGAGGATGAGAGCCCGTGTGACGAATAATTCATCGTACCAGAGGACCCCTCGAACAAGAGCGCTTCAAGTGCGAGCTAATAGCCACAAAAAGAAGCCTAAAAAAGAAGCGGCAACAACTTCAAGCCGATCAGGATTTACTCAACGACGGATGGACTAATGTCGTGGCAGCCGAGGAATACGGCCTCGATCGCCCAACTAGAAGTTACCCAAAGTGCAGGTTGCACTCCCAATTCGACGAAGAGGCCCTAGAGCCCATACCGACAGCACATAACACACTGACGGACCTGACCGGCCACCTCGTGGCCGAGATAGAGCGGCAACCCAAGCCGAACAGCATCCTGTGCCACATCGCCCTAGAGGCATAGAAACATCGGCCCTTAGGACGTACGCACGACATGCGGTAGGACCTGGACACTAGAGCCGGTCACGCAAGGTCAATTTATGGATCATGAGGGCATGCACCAGCGCGAGAAGAGGGACATCCAGCCTGGCGCGGCACACACAACCTCACACGGGCTGAAAACTGCATATAGACCCCATCCAAACTGCGCCGTGACATCGCCCGATACAGAGGAGCCGCACACCCTCTATGCTTCACCAATGAAGTAATGGAGCACTAGTTCCTAGAAGGGTTTAAACCCGTAAACATTGAATCATATGACATCACCACCGATCCCGCAGTATGGATTGAAGACTTTCTTCTCCATATCCACATGGCTCGCGGTGATAACCTACATGCCATCAAGTACCTCCCCTTAAAACTCAAGGGACCAGCACGGCATTGGCTGAATAGCCTCCCAGAAAACACTATTGGAAGCTGGTAAGACTTGGAAGACGCCTTTAGAGACAGCTTCCAAGGTACATATGTTCGGCCGCCAGATGTCGATGACCTTAGTCACATCATCCAGGAACCCGGTGAGTCAGCCTGGAAGCTTTGGACCAGGTTCTTAATCAAAAACAACCAGATTGTGGATTATCCGGACACTGAAGCCCTCGCAGCCTTCAAACACAGCGTCCGAGACGAGTGGCTTGCCCGACACCTCGGCCAAGATAAACCAAAGTCCATGGCAGACCTTACCACACTTATGACCCGCTTTTGCGCGGGCGAAGATAGCTAGCTCACTCGTAGAAGCAACAACACCAGCGACCCAGGCACCTCTAAAGTCAGAGACAGCAATGGCAAACCATGATGTGACCAGAACAAGCGTTGAAATAATATAGAAGACACGGCGGTAAACGCCGGATTCAGTGGCTCAAAATCCGGACAACAGAAGAAGCCATTCAAAGGAAACAAAGGTGGTCCATCTAGTTTGGACAGAATACTTGATCCATCCTGCCAGATTCATGGCACCCCCGACAAACCTGCCAATCACACTAACAGAAATTGCTGGGTGTTTAAACAGGTCGGCAAGCTCAATGCCGAACACAAGGGAAAAAGGCCGCGCAATGAGGACGACGATGAAGAGCCTCACCCACCAAACACATGGGGGGCAGAAGCAATTTCCCCCCGAGGTCAAAACGGTGAATATGATCTATGTCACGCGCATCCCCAAACAGGAAGGCAGGCGCGCATTAAGGGACGTCTACACCGTAGAGCCGGTCGCCCCAAAATTCAAACCGTGGTTGGCTTGCCCGATCACATTCGATCGAAAGGACCACCCGACCAGTATCCATCTAGGAGGATTGGCAGCTTTGGTCCTTGATCCAATCATCGACGGATACCATCTCACGCGAGTCCTCATGGACGGTGGTAGCAGCCTTAACCTGCTCTATTAGGACACCGTCCGCAAAATGGGTGTCGATCCGTCAAGAATCAAGCCCACAAAAGCTACCTTTAAAGGAGTAATACCTTGCGTAGAGGCTCGCTGCTCGGTCTCCATAATGCTGGAAGTTGTCTTCGGCTCGCCCGATAACTTCCGAAGTGAGGACTTGATCTTCGATATCGTACCCTTCCGAAGCGGCTATCACGCACTGCTCGGATGGACTGCTTTTGCTCGATTCAATGCGGTGCCACACTATGCTTACTTCAAGATCAAAATGCCCGGTCCACGTGACGTTATAACAGTCAATGGAAACTGTCGTGGATTTGTCACGGCAGATGTCCTTAGTGTCAGGACTTAGTCGCGAGGCCAACGCATCTATGTGGTAGCTTGAAGGGGTTGATCGGGATCGAGAGACGCAACACAAGACAGGGATTTAGACAGCTTCGGGCCCCGGGAAACATCATCCGGTAAAAACCCTACATGCTGTTTGAGGCTAGGTCTCATTATCATCACGAGGGAGTCGCCGTAAACCGGCTCTCCTCTTTGTGTCTAGCCCTAAGATTGTTTCTTCTTGCTTGTAGCTTGTCCCTCTTTGGGGAGCCCTGCCCCTCCTTGACTAGTCCTAGTTGGATTAGGATTACTCTATTACAAGTGGAGTCCTAGTCTTGCTTCCTTTGTAAGGGAATATTCCTTGTGCTTTCCTCATAAACCGGCCCACCATTAAACATGAACCGGCCTTCTGGGCCATGGGCCTCGTCATCCATCTGACCTGCCCACCGGGTTACTAATGAACTGTCAAGACTGGGCGGGTAGCCCGTGAACCGCCAAGCTCCGGGCGGGTTACCAGTGAGTCGTCCAGTCCGGCAGGGTTATACTTCCGGCCGGTTTACGCCACGGGGTATATCCCCGACATTAGCCCCCAGTTTAATTTGGATTTTATCCATGTTAAACTGATCCTGTAAAATAAACACAAGAGCAAACTTGACAGGTTGTGCCCCGGGTTAAGAATTCTTGTAAACCGGCACCTGATCATCCTTAAGTCCTTGTCATTTCCTCCTTCTAGAAAATCCAGGTCAATAAGCCAGTGTCACACTCAATTTGCTGACATTGGTTTCTCACAAAAAATATTGTGAAGAATAATCCACTTGAGTCGGCTTCCAAAGCGCCGGTTTAAGAAATATTGGTCTTGAAATATTCATTTGATATTCAACCGGTTTGAAGATGTAAAAATGTGCCGATTTAACATTACCAAAATGGTCGGGTTATAAAAACTGATGATCCCGGATTATGACCGTTTATAGACGTCGGGTTATGATTGTTGCCAACGCCGGATCACACAATTAATCTTCCGGATTTGCCGAAAACTGAGAATTTGAAGATGTTCCTCCTTTATATGCATATTACCTGTAGCCCCCAAGTCTTAAGAGGAGAACATAATGATAGCTTAAGACTTGTGTCAATATAAATGTTGCAACCTTGAAGAAATCCAGATTTGTTCATCTCAGTTACTAGTCACAACTGAATATTCCACATATGTAGCCCCCAAGTGCCGGGTTGTTATGCTTGTAGCAACCTGGGACTTGTAATTGCCTTATACTCATAAAAACTTCAACCAATGTAGCCCCCAAGGGCCAGGTCATTATGCAATAATGAGCAGGGACTTTGTAGATATGATCATGTAGACTTGAATTGTTGACAGGAGCAATTGATAGCCCCCAAGGGCCGGCTCATTGTGATATGATGAGTCGGGTCTTCAATAAGATGAGCAAAAAATGACTTTGCATTAGCCCCCAAGTGTCATGGTGCATGCTTGCAGCGACATGAGACTTGCATATTTAATAGAGCCTTCAACTTTGAATAATGTAGCCCCCAAGTGCCGGGTCGTAAGCCTGCAGCGACTTGGGACTTTATTCCTTCTATTGCAGAATAAATCATATTCATATCCATTGCGCTAAAGCGACTTTGAAAACCTCAATCATAATATTAATAACCATAATAAAAATCCAGACATGTGGGCTATTTGAATAATATAATCCAATGATTTATAAGCGCATGATTCCCATGGCGCAATCCAAATATATGCTGGCAGCTTGTCCAAAGCCGGGTCGGTTTAATAAACACCGGATAATTTCTCATCATATACTGGCGACTTATTGTCTTAAAGCCAGGCCGGTTTAATAAACACCGGATAATTTATCATCATGCTTTATTCAACCTGTCTTTGCATACAACAAGTTTAAAGTGTCCTGGCGGTTTACCGCCTGACGGGTCATAATGCCCAACATATAACCCAGGTTTATAACCAAGGCTGCACTTAAGAATAATCAATGAAATATATCATACCTGTGACATTGAATCACATCATTAGTTTACCAACTTTTTGTAGTAAGGGTGATAACCCCAATCTTGAGTAATGATAACTCCTTTCATACTGTGTCGGTTTATGATAAAACCGTACTGGGTTGTGATAAACACCGGTTTAACCATATATAATACTGGCGACTCGTAGTCAAACCAGACCGGGCGGATAGTCTCCGGATTATGATTTGATCATGTAATGACAATTTGTAATTGAAAGTCAAGCCGGGTTAATGAACACCGGTTTACTCCATAATAAGATGGCAACATAAAATCAAACCGGGCAGACAGTCTCCGGATTTAGGATTTGACCGTGTTCCGCCAATTTGTAATTGATAGTTTAAAACGGATTAACAATGTCGGTTTAAAAGCGCAACAAAAATCAAATAACAGTTATGAAAAAATATGGAAGCAAAGGCAATGATAAAACCGTTTGCAAAAAGAGGCTTTACTGAGCCGATCAGATGGTGTTACCATGGTCGGACACGACCAAGCTCCCAATAAGGTGTAGCTATGGTTCAAGTCAGCCAGGTCCCCAACTGAAACCGTGGCATTATGCCGATCAAGTGGCGTGGCAATGGTTCGGGTTCGACCTAGCCCCCAAGTGACTCTATGGCCTTAGGCCGATCAAGAGGCGTGACTGGTTGAGACTTGACCATGTCCCCAAGTGATCTGGTGGCTTTCGCCTATCAAAAGGTGTTGCATTGGTTCGGACACGACCAAGCCCCCAAGTGATGTTGTGGCACTAGGTCGATCAAGAGGCGTGGCTATGGTTCAGAAACGACCAAACCCCCAAGTGATCAATAATATGATAAGCCAATAAGGCATGATACCCATGTTTGGACCGCGCATCATGGCAGCAGGTCCTCTTTGGCACCCTTTAACTTTTTGCAAGAGATAAATCCTTCTTGAACCGGGATTTTGAACCGGATATTGAGAGCTTCAAAGCTTTGTGGGAGACATCTTTCCCTTGAACCGGATTGTAAACCGGAATCTTCATTTTCAGCCGGAAATTTTCTGATGGCCTTTCAACTCGAACTTGCGAGAAGTTAATTCCTTTTTGAACCGGACATTTTTAAACCGGATTTGAGCACTTGAGAGCTTTGTGGGAGAATATATTTCCCTTGAACCGGATTGTAAACCGGATACTTGAGAGCTTCAGTGAGACTGACTTCCCTTGAGCCGGATTTTAAACCGGAATCCTTTCTGATGATCCAGAACTTCTTCATTGAGCCAGGATTGTGTAACTGTCATATACTTACTAAGCCGGAAATTTTCTGACGGCCTTCAAATAACAGTAGCCTCCGGGACCGGGTTATCTTTCCCTCCATCGTCCTGGGGTTCTTAAATTTGCTGGCAAGATTTGCTTAGTCATGTCATCGTAGCCCCCGAGTCTCAAGGTGACTCAAGGAGTTGGCTTGAAACTCTCCATACTTGACCGTGATATAAACCGGCATAACTTGTGTCACACCCTAGCTAGTTCATGCATTAGAGTGTTGCATCATGTCTATCCTTTCATCAGAAACCTAAAATGGGGATGTCAGAACCCCCAGCCCCCTCTGAAACCAACTAGGGTTTACTAAAAAACTTTTTCAATGAACCTGAAATGCCCTTCTAAAATGTCCATCATTTTTGTCTTGGTTCAGAACCTCTGCCAAAAGTGTTGCACAATTTTCTAGGTCATCTTAGGGTCTTTGAATTGAATGATAAGTATTTGAATTTGGGCATTTAAAATTATATAAAATATTTCAAATGCTCAGATATTCCTAAACTGAAATGTTTCATGTTGGAAATAATCCAATTATGGACCAGAAGCAGTTTGGTGATTTTAGGAGTTGCCTAGGTATTTTTAATAATTCAACAAAGTTGCAGAAAAATAGAAAAGAAAAAAAAACAGAAAGGAAAACTTACCTGGCGCCTGCAACCCGGCCCACCTGCCGGCCTAGCCCAGCGAGCTGCTTGCCGGCCAGGCAGGCAGGCAGGTGCTCGACGGCGAGCACCGCATGGGTGCCACGCACCTGCTCGCCGCCTCGCCGCTCCACTCGCCCGGCTAATGCCGTGGATCGACCCCTCTCTCTCCCCCGAACCCCCCAGACGTCCCCTCTCCTCTCCAGCTCCTCCCCCTCGCGCTCCCCAG